>NW_027071824.1:41756588-42367838 GCF_038088225.1 Cyrtonyx montezumae
AAAGTACAGTGTACGATGCTAATGCAGATTTCTCTACCACAAGAGAAGCATCTCTACCACTTGTCTGAGGATGCTAATGCTTCACTGGGATCCAGCATTCACTCAGGTCAGTCATGAGTTACAAGCTGAACTCTCCCAAGTCTTTTTTCTTTTCAGAAAATAACCTCTATTTTCCTTCTAATCTCGAAGAACTCTTTCCACAGCTATTCCATACATCATTTAGAAGAAATTTAAACAAGTGGCCTTGTTCATCATCTCCTCCTCTCTATTCTTCACTACTTTGGCTTTTACCTAGGAGAACAGCAACATCCAAGTGCCTTTCATGAGTGCAGTAAACATGATCATATCCACCAAATTTCACAGATGATGAAACACACTTAAAATAACCTTTTTATAGTAGAGAAGTCCTTCTAGCCCTCTGCTCTTTCGTTTGCCTTCTGTATTTTTAAAATACATATTGTTATGTACTAAGGTTAAAGGTAATTAGCTCCCAGAAATGTGCTTTAGTCTTGGTCAACAATCTTAAGTTTATTAACTTCATAGAGGTCAATCCTCGGTTCCCAGTCAAGCTTTGGGATGATCCATCCACAGAATCACCAGCTTCACCCTATAAATCTCTCTTAGTGGTGCATACACATCAGCTACATTCTTCATCCCAGAGATAAAAGAGCTTTAAAGACAAGGATTTTGATTTTGAAACATATTTAAAATGTTTGGGGAATACAGTTTAGGGGATATCTTAAATGTTCACAATTCTCTGACAAGATGAGAGCTTTATACTAAATAGCTTTCGAGCATCAAAGCCTTTGTGAATGTCTGGAAAATTTAAGAAAGTACAAATACCTGACTCAAATCACTGTCTGACAGTATTGGACTGAATAGTTTTGGTGCATTGAAAGCATAATATGTAGGCTCAGACACATGACAATTTGTTTCACTGATGTTCCTAAGTTCCTAGGCTGAGACTTGAATTGCTCAGTTCTACATGGTAGATGCAACCTCTTCCAAGTATAGTCACTCATTCACCAGTACCACTTTCTTTTTCTCAGATACACTTTCAGCCACCTTTGCTTCACTGTTTGTCTTATCTCAGCTCTGAGCTCCTATAGCTATGGCAAATGCAGCCAGAGGCAAAGGCAGGAGATCAGTGTATTAACCCACAGTGTCTGGCAGCTCAACTCAAGTCGTGTGACCAGTCCAGATTTACATTATAATTTTTAACGCATCTATTAAGGAGGGCTCAAAGTCAATTCTGTATCTTTTGAAGCTTTTTTCATGTCTCAGGATAGTCAATCACATTCCGTGGATAGTGCTGTATGTGAAAGAGTACTAAGAAGAACAGAAAATTTAAATGATAAGTAATTAATCACATATGAGAAAAAGATTGCCTAACTTACCTAATAAAGGAACTCTCTTTCACATCCTGAGCTGAACACAAATGGTACAGAAAATATCAACTTCAATTAAATGATCTTGCACTGGCCATCGGGTAGCTTTGTTGTGGTCAGGCTCAGGAAAGGGAAGGCCAGACTCCTGGCTTCTCCAGCACCCACTGAGCTACAACACACTTGACAAAAAAGGAAAAATTCCTACTCTGAATATTGATTTTTTTTTTTTTTAGAAAGCATGACAGTAATTCACTGCTTTCCTTTACAATCCAGAAACAGAGGAAAATTTTCATTTGTATATGCACATACAAAGATATAGAAATGCAAAAGGAATTGGCTAATTGTGCCTTCTGCAGGAAATGATCCAGTCCTGCCTAGATTCAAACAAGCCTGCAGTAGTGCCTTTCCCTCATTTCAACAGCAGTGGGGCTGAGGCTGTATTGCATTAACTTCTTTAGCAAAAGGAATTCCCTGAGCTACAAAGATTTAAGCATAATTTAAGCATCAGTCTAAATAGAAACATGGTGGTTAGGCCCACTATTCACATTTCAGAACAAAGAAGGTAAGCATGTGAATATTCCTTTGTAGGCTTGGGGGTGGGGGGGGAGGACTCAATTAATGCCAAACAGCAACAGGTGGATGGAGCAAGTAGACAGGTTGGAGGGAGGACGATCAAGGTAATATGAGTAGGTAACATGAACACAATCTTAGCTCAGCATCTGCCTACCCATTATCAGCTGGCAGAGTCCTGTAGGCATTCTGGAAGATGGGAATTAGATGGAGACCAAGATAAAACAGCATTCAAATAAAATTAAAAAAAAAAAAGCCAGAAAAACTGCCCTGCAATTCCATTGTAATCTTTCTCCTCGTGGTAGACCAAAGATGTTCAGCCATAACTATCTGCCTTTTCAACAGGTAATATCTATGATTTATAACATAAATAGATAATTTATTCTATGAAAACTGTCAAAGATCTGCTAAATGCAAAACGATATTTTTTTAACATACACTGAAGTTATACCAATTAAAAGGACACACTTAAAATACTACAAATGACACTAAAAATAAAAATAAAAATAAAGTGAGTTCAAGACCGAAAAAAAAGGAAGTACAGAATAAACATTTAGGCATGAACCTTGAAAATTACAAGGTCTCCTGTGCAGTAAGTAGCTCTCCATTTTCTTAAGTACCATGCATTGAAGTTCTCATTATTAGTATTACTTTCCTGAAGACTGTAACAATAATTTCCAGCAGCTGTCGTAACATTAATAAACTAAACTAGATAACCAAAAAGTCTAGCAACCTACTTCCATTAGAGTATGGATGCAAAAAATTCTCATAGCTCAACTACTTGTTAGTCAAAATAAGATAATCAGTTCTTTATGGCCCACATATTGTCTTACTCATAGCAAAATAATTTGCTGGAAGAACAATAAAAAGACATACAACCATGCAATATAAGAATCTCACAAACAAGTAGACGTGATTCAAAGACATATTCACATGAATTTGTATTGTCACGCAACAGAATATAGTTAGCTTCTGGCTAGCTTATTTTCCAGTGTCGTTAGAACACTTTCATGAATGTGAAGAAAATGCTGCTAAGAGACAAGTGTGGGGAAAAAAGAATAATAATTTACATTAGGCAAACTAAAGATAAATTAACGTCCAATAAATATATAGGAAAACATAATATGCACAATTGTACACCTACTTACTGTATGTTAGTAAGTAGCACAAAAGCAAAATAGGAGCTAGTGAGACTACACACCTACAAACATACACATACATATATATATTTATATGATATTATTTAATGAAGAGGTAAACTTCAGGTACACTTAAGACACAGTGCTCATCAAAAATCCTACAACTATCACAGTGTTAAAATGCTAGACAGGGAAAATAATCACAGAAGGATAAATTATTAATTTTACATACATAGAGGAATGCAACGTTTGCTTATATACTAGAAATAATACTAGCCACAGTTAGAAAGCACATTAAAAATACTGACTATTCTTTTTTCCTTTTATTTTATGCTGAAGCTCTTAAGAATTGCCAGAGTAGCAGTGTTTACAGTATAAGAAATATAAATAACTCTCAAGCCATTATCTAATAGTACATTTTTCATTATTAGTCAATGGAGACAACATCAGAGGTAATATAGCTATTAAAATGCCACAAAAAGAACCACAAGATGCCTCCGTAAATCACATTTCAGTTCACATGTAAGTTTCACCTTTTTTTGAGATTTTTAAGTTTAACTAGTTTATACTACAATACTACTTTAGACTACTCTACCCAAAACAATTTTCCGATTTTTCATTAATACGACTATTCTAAAGTACATATTTTACCTTTCAAAATGTTCTATGAGCAAAATAGAAAAATGGGCTTTCCAGAAGCAATTATTTTATTTTATTTTTTAATTCATACCATTTTGTTTACGTTTGCAGTCCTCCGGTAAATTCTTTGACCAACAGGCAGTTACTTGAAATAAGGAGATCCTCCTATTTATTTTAGATGTCTATATACACACTGCAACTAGAAAGCTCTTTTGTTTAGCAGAATGTAACAAGCAAAATTCCCTAAACTCTGAAAGCATTCAAAGCAAAAGCAGGAGGAGACAGCTTAATAGTGAAGGATTAATTTCATACAGCAAGGTCAACTGTCAGGAAAGTAAGTACATTGAGGGGCATCTGCCACACTCTCTCCCACAGCCTTTCCAGGCACATTCGATGGAAAGAGTATGCACACTGGCCCCTCTTTTAAACAATCAAGCAAGTGTCCTTTGTCTCCTGCCTAAATGTGCCAAGCCTCCTGCATCTTTTGACCCCCTCCCCTTTCTCTTCTGCCTCCCAACCTGCGGTACTGGAATGTTTTGGCCCAGAGGTTAAGAAAGATTCCCCCATTCATCACAACCTGCCATGCACAACAGGGTCACAGTCCCAGTCACAGTCTTGCCGCTTTGCTAATCCGGCCTCAACACAGGCATGAAACTTCAAAGATCTTTTGCCACAGGCAAAAATTAGTCCTTATTTGCTTTAAAATCCGAGTATCAATCAAGTTAAACTGTGCTTCAGTGGAGCGAACATTCTGAGCACACAGAGGAGAGCCTACGTTTGGTGCTCAGTTCTGGCTCTAATTGAATGCAGAGCTCACCTGGACCAGCAGCACAAATACTTCAAGCACCCTGAAAATCTAACTGCGAGATAATTCCTTCTATCCAGAAAATAAGCACTGGTTAAAAGAACAAGCAAACATTCAAGAAAACATAGTTGTGCACGTGCATTAATAACTGCATATAATACATACAGAATCCCTGTTCAAGTGAGAATGCTTCAAATTATTCCCCCTTCCCCTTCCAATCTTTTTATTTTCAGTCATACCACATGATCAACCAGAACTATATAATTGATATGTATAACTGTATAATTGTAAAGCTGTGCTAATGAAATTTAAATATTCAAAATTTCAGATTAATCCTGAAGAATAATTACAGATTAATTACGAGGACACAAAAAATTTTCATTTCATTTAATAACCAAATCTTCAGTTAACTCTAGCTAAAATAATATGCAGATTTTAATATTCTAGGATACCTCCTACCACTCAATCCATTGCAAAAACACAAACAAACAAACAAAAAAAAAACCCAAACCAGAATAATTATGTTTGCAATCATTCAAAAACAAAAAGGTTTGTAAATATATATTTGTAATTGAACCATTTTTGGAGTTAAGATTTAATTTGTTTTAAAAGAAGCTTTTTAAAAAACCTTCATGTTTTCTTCAGATATTTAACAGAATTGAAAATTGTTAAATTGTGTATTAAGTCAAGGCAATTATTAAATACTGCATTAAATTAAGTACTGCAGGAATAAACTGCATATGATATATTTCCTGTTAGACTACCAAAGAAATGCGTTGTTTTTTTTTTTTGCTGTTGTTTTGTTTTTTGTAATAGTGTAATTGAAAATATAGCTCATAAGTTAAAATATGAAAAGTAAAAATTAACTAGAACATTAAATTTACAAACAGCTCACATACCTTTCAAACTAAGTGTAATACAGCCATGCACTCGTTAAATTAAAAGTATGGAAATTATATATTAAATTTTGAACTCCTTTAACTAACATTTACCAAATAAATTTAAAAATTCAAAAATTAAAACTAAATAAAGTGGTATTTCCTACATTCCCCCCAGGAACATGTCACTTTAATAAAATTTAAGTACAGCTACTTGCAAAAAAAAAAGAGAGAAAATGAATATTATTATGAGACAGGCAATAATGCAAATTGGAGATGGATAGTAAGCATTGTGTTTTTCATTCGTTTCCTCTACTTTACATATATTTTATCAAATCTCCATCTGAGTTTACAAATTAACCTGGACTTCTAACTTCTGTAGCAGACGAATGAGCTTCACTGTATGCAGACTCACACGTATGCAGGCTTGCAGGAACATACAAAAACACGGCTGTTTCTCAAAAGCCAAATTCATGTTCTTTTGTCTGAGATTGTCACATTCATACCAGATTTATGCCACTCTACTCACTACTGCATTTAACAAGTTACACTAAGCAGTTCAATAAATCTAAAACTGTTTTGGAAAAACGCACGTTGGTGATAAATGTGTTTTTAATCCCGGAACTTAAGATGTTACTTGCTTTATGTCTTTTTAGGATTTACCTTTCCCTTCGAAGATGAAGAAATTAAAACAGCAAGAAAGGTGGTGAGACAGTTAAAAAAGCTGCTTAGCTGGAACACGTTTCGCAAAACAGTGAGCCGTCCAAGAAAAGAAACACGTAATCAGATACCGCTGCTCACTGCTCTCCAGACCCCAGAAACAAAATCGAAGAACTTATTGGCTGTAATAACTTATCATTCCTTTCTTCAAAACATGTCTTCTAAACCTTACAGCTCCCCATAGCAGTAATATATTTTTATTTTTACAGATGAACCAAACCAGTCTGCCGTTTATTCCCTCTTGGAATGCTGCTGGCTCTCCCAGCACCATAGAGTATAGATAAGTGCAGCCCCTTTCAGGTCTCCCCAGATGTAGCAGGCCCAGGTATCCAGGCTGGAGGTGCCAGCTAATGTCACCGACTCTGAGCACAGCCCAGCGGCAGCACGGTGATGGAGGAAAGCATGTGAACATGACAGCAATGTGTGCTCCCACACTCCCTGGGCAAGGAAGCTTTTAAATCAGAGCTTATTTTCTTGGAAAATGAGTACATAATTACAAAACTGATTAAAAAGTTTGAAACGTTCTTGGTGCAGTTAAGACTCAAATATGAAGTAACTGGCACAGGTACAGCCAGCTTTGAGGGAGTAGGAAGGATGCTTTAGTGTAATTACACTATAGCACTATAGGTTCCAAACTAACATCTAATCATTTTAGAAACTGATCAAATGAACTCAAAAGAAATAGAGAATTTAAACCTCTTTATTTCTCTCCACAGTTTCTGCATTTTAAGGATAATTAATTTCAACTCTGCTTATACCTAGACACCTGTCTCAACATACCAGCCTTTTAGTGTCCCTTACAATAGTGTAACCACATAGCACAACCAATGAACTGCTTAAAAATCTGACAAAATGCAACGCTCACAGCACACTACAGAATAACCCCTTTTCTTTCTTACAGCACTTAACAAGTCAACTCCTGTGCTAATAACAAGCTGCTCCCAAAAGTACTTGAAGGACTCAGAGAAATGCCCAATCTAAGCTTCTGTTCTCCAGAGCAAATAAAATTAACAGTTATGATGTTCCCAAGAGAAGTCTGAAACTGCTGCCACAGAAATGAAAACAAAATCTGCTTTTCAGAATACAGTCCAACCACACAACTAATATTCACTTGCATTCCCATCATATTACTAAGTGACCACTGCATCAGTATCACAAATTGAAATCCATCGTAACCTTACCTCATTTATCTCTGAAGAACAGAGTCGAGTTCCCCAAATGTGTGAAGTCACCTTCCAGGACAAAAGAAAAAAAGACTGTCTGTAATGTTTGGCACTAATTAACTTCCACTGTTCAGCATCTGAGGTGTCCAGGCATATTTTCTGTGCTTTATCCACCAGCTGGCTACCACTTTCTGAACTGGAAATACTGAAGACACTTTGTTCTAACCTGAACTGTCAGACTGAGCCTAGTGCAGTCAGGTTACTTAAGTTAACTAAGAGATCTGTATAGTAAACACGCTTGGCTCTGTCCAATGGCTTTCCACACCCTTCTGTTTATAGTAAGATGACTTGCATTCAGAGGTCACCCCATCAACAGCTTCTGTCTTTCAGTGGGTATCTAATGTGCTGCATTTATCCCAAGGCACTTTTAATGAAACCACCTTCCCAACCCTGCTCGCCTGCTGTTGCTGTGACACATCTGTTCCTTATTGTACCAGGTCCTATTAAGTGTTAAAATACCCTACCTGGACATATATTCTGCAAGTAACACAGATATTTATGGGTATTAGCCTTGCCTGTGAATACACACAAAATAAAGTCTTTCTAAAGATCAAAGAAAGAATTTTGCCAGAAACATTCATCTTGCAAATAAAAAAATTAAGGAGGAAGGAAGATAGATGCCATTGTTTGATCTGGACTTCAAACTTTTACAAATACTCCCCCAAAGGATAATGCTTGTGCCTGTTCCAGATAATATTTACTTGAATATGTTCACATGCTGGAAGCAAGAGATGAGGAATGTCCTCAAGCTCTACTGCAAAGTGTCACAGAGCCAAGGAAAACAGGGGTTAAGTACCAGGACCCCAGTGCAAACACCAAGTCAATACTACGTCAAAAGAATACAAGGAATTGATTGCTCTTGCAAAAGTACAGACTGCTGGGCTCTCATCTTTGTGCACACAATACGCTACTGGCTAGTAGTGTTTAGTGATCCAGCTGGCAACTGTTATTCCTTCATACAGCACTGCAAACCAAAAAGGCAAAGCACGACCCCACATTTCTTTATTGCAACAGAAACTACTCATCACAACAACTGTATTTAAATAAACTGCATCTTAACATGGAAACAAAAGCATACTGTTTATCATTTTCCTTTATCAGTTCACTGTCAATAAAAACTAAAATTGCGAATTGAAAACCATTTCTAAATTTCTACTGACACTTTCTTCTTCACTTCTTAGCCATTGGGCAGCACTCATTAAGTTCAGCCGTGCTTCACATGGAGATGTGAAACTGAAGATGGCACTCTCTCCCCATGCAAACTAAACCTGATTGCTGCTCAGAAACACTCTTTGAGTGAAAGTTACACCTGCAGCACATTTTCGGCACCAGTTTTTGTCACCACTACAACATCCAAATGACAGATAGCTTGGCTCTGTTAAAGCTAATAAAACATGATTGATGAACTGGACTAGAAAGCCACGTCAGTTCAGATTAGGATATCTGTACCATCATTTGACAGGTCCCACGCTTTATTCTTAGAATCAACTGCCAGGACTGTAAAGACCTACTAATAAATACTTCCATTCAGCTTTTCCAGTGCCTTTTTGTGAACCTAAGCCTATTTAGGAAATTTAAGTGCAAAAGTTTTTAGTTTGAAATTCTACTTATTTTCTATAAAATACTTGTGCTTAGGAATACAGTCTATGTCCTTAAACAGGTGCCTGTTGGCTGCTATTATCTCAGACACTGAAAGTCCAAGTAATCCTCGTTTTACTGCATTATGTGGCACAATAAAGGCCCGCCTCTTTGACAATGAAAACCCACTGGAGCATATATAAAGTACTGCAGAGAGCATAATCAGCTTTCAGATGTTGTTTTTGACATGATTATTGCATTGGGCATAACCTCATTCTTAACTGCTGAAACAACTAATACATCAGATGTGAAAGTTTGCTAATGCTAGACAGTGTGCTTATTTCACCATCAAAAAAGGGAAACAAAGGAAAAATCCAGCTTGGAAAAGGCTGCCAAGAAAAGACCAAAAGACAGGGGACAAGTACAAAGAGCCCTTCTGCTGAAAACCTTGGGCACTGCTGTATGAAGCACAGAGGGTCATCACAGGATTAGATGAGGAACAAAATTTGACTCTTTATCTGGCATCAGGCAGAGGAAGAGTGGTTTGGCTTTGGGCTCTCCAGGCAGTTTAGGGGCATACCCTTACCTCTCTGTACACCTCTGTAGGCAGGAGCCTTCAGCCAGTGCCTCCTCACTGCTTCACATCCATCCTCCTTAACTTCCTCAACTCCTGCCACAGAGTTGCTCTGCTCAGGGAATGCAAGGACCAAAGAAAGGACCATCATAATGTAATTATATTATGTGATCGTTATTTGACATATACAGAAGACCTTTCTTCTGAGATAGAAAGGTGAAATGACTAACTTAAATAAGGAATTGATCCATCTGCAAACTGAAATCACCAAGGCAGAGCTTCTTTCTACAGACACACAAATGGTTCACAAAAAGTTTCTTTGTAGCCTTCCTGTGTATCACTGCTCCACTGCTGTAAGGACATAAACACAAGACAAAGGAGAAGCAAGCAAGAATATAGCAGAAATGCCACAAACTGTTCAGGACAATATCAATTACAGTTGCTGTTACATCCATAGTTTTACAGAACAGTAAAAATGGCAGGGAGATAAGAACATTTTATCTACTTCTCCTTTTCCACTAGGTGAAGAAACTGAAGAGAAGGAAAATGTTTTATTTATGTAAGCAGTAATCTCTTATTCAGGTATTGATGGTAACATAAGATTCCCTTGAAAACAGTTTTGCAGTTGCTTTGCTTCTTTAACCATTTGGATTTCATCTTACACTATGCAAAGTACTTCCAGACAGATTAGAGGGAAAAACACTCAACAGCAACACATTCTGTTGCTGTAGAGCAAGCCTGTCTAATGCATTCCCAGAGTTATCACAACCATTTTGCATTTTGAGTCAGTGTGGTTTACAAGTAATAGAAATACGACTAATGACAAATAAATGCAAGGAGAGAGTACTTTTGAAAAAAAAAAAAAGGGTTGCTGATGAGATTTGGGTTGGTCACAGCTTCCTAATTAGACATCAAATTCAATGCCAAATAAATATTTTAGTGGATTCTGATCTTGCATTCGAAGAGGGTTTGAAGGAGCTTTGATCCTTAGAATTGTGCAAGGCAGTGACTTTGCCCCACCTCAGGGCCTCTTCGCATTACCCTGGCTATGGGACTGGGTCTCACAGGTCATGACAGGCCCTGAAGGTATGAGCCTTTCACCAGGCTGCTCTAATGGTGCCTCAGCACAGCCCAACTTTGTCAGAAAACTAGCTCAACTGCTTTTAAATCCTTTGTTAGTTTCTCTTTCAAGGTACAAACTGTCAGAAAAAATAAATTCTCAGATGAGAACAGACACACATGTTCAAGAAATTTAAATGAAATTTAAATGTATAAACCTGTATCAGATACCTTCATCATCTCATATTTTTCTATTTGTTTCCGTATTTTTTCCAGGACACACCTGTGCCAATTCCACAAAAACCTCATAGATCTTACTGGAAAATAAACCATCCTCTTAATAACACTTCACAATTGTCTCCTGCATATTTGAAGGCTTGTTTGTAAAACCAAGGGAAATAAATAAAAACACAATTATTTTACTAATTATCTCAATAGGTGATATGGTATTTATTAGACTCTGGTCAAAACTAAAGCACTGTTATATTCTGTCTGGGCATACCTGCTTGCAACTCACTGAGAAAAGTTCAGTTTTCATCCCGACTACCTTACCTCTCTTTATTCCCCTTACCCAGGCAGAATGCAGCTTTCAAGGTACAGAGAAAAAAAACAACAAAACAGCAGATACCAGCTGGATGTCAAGATGTGTGCTTTCTTCACGATTTTTACCATGAGTTACCAAAACATAACTACTCTGGTGATATCTCAAAAGAAATAAATAAATAAAATAAAAATTGAAGAACAACTGGAAGCCATCTAAGCTGCTGAATTCAAAGCAAATATGTCTCAATACCTCAATTCTCAAGCAGCAAGAATAGAAAAAGCCTAACACGTGAATTCTATATTGGAAACCAATTGCAAAAATTTTAAAACACATTTTAAATTTTGAGGTCTTCTTAATTTGCCTGATATTTTCTCCACAATTATATTTTCTGGTTTATTTCTGCATGTAGTTCTGTAAAATGAAAGTATACACCTCCATGCCTTTGTCTTGAAATATTGTCTTTGATATTAAACCTTAAACATTAATACCGTAAACAAAATAATCAGAACTCCAAACAGTATTTTTCTGCCTCAACATTTTCGTCTCAATTGCTTCCATTTGGCTCGATGAAATTTTCTCCAAAATGCTTACATTTCATCACCAGTGATATTTTGATTTAAACCAAGCAGTAAAACCCTGAGCAGTTCAAAATGTACATCAAGTTCAAGGGATATATTACATGGAAAGAGTTTTGATATGTTTTCTAAAGGGAAGCTGTCATGTAACACCTTATGTGAAGCATTAAAGGTAAAAATAATTTAAAACAAAGTTTTTGTGACCACATTTTCTAGGTTTCCAGACAGGATCCTTGCTCAGTGACATGTACAAATACAAGCTCAACAAAGAAATTTTAAAATCCATTTTTTCCTGGCTCTACAAAGTCAGTTGTAGTATAATCAATATTTACTTTATGTCCAAAAAAACAGTTTATTTAAATAATTACAGGAGAACTATAGTCATATGAAAGCTACATTTTTTTTTATGAACATATGAAATTACGTTTTTTTTAATGCAGATCTTGAAAGCTAGGAGGGAAATGAGAGGGTGAATCTTTTGACTTGAAATTCTGATCAGCAGACCACACTTTCTATAATCTTCATGGGTTCAGAGACACTTGAAGTGGTAGCATTTTACTGCTTTTTGTCAGGCTTCAGTCTAGGTAATATCCAGTTTGAGCAAAATTCTATCCATTTTTCTCTTTCATTTTGTCTGACACCTTGCATTTTTTGTACCAAGCACTTTTTTTCAGCTTTTGTCTTGTTTCTGCAAGATGACCAGTTCCCATTCCTCTCCATGTATGCAAAAACATGCTATTTCATCATCCATGTTCAGAAACTAGGGTATGAGGTGTGAAATTTTTTTAATAAAAAGTAGGCTGTATTCTGGCTTTAAGTTACTGTTTTGAAAGCTGACTGGCACCTTAATAATTGCCATAGGCTTCCCCACCACGAGAAAACTACAGCAAAGTCAACCCTGAGATAACTAAAGCAGAGATTCTTAAGCTGCTGTATAGAAACCACTTAAGAGGGAGCACTCTCATGCTGGGGCAGGCAAAAGCAGAAGCAGCAGCAACAGAGCCTGACCTTTCTGGGCACAGAGCTAGGATTCATGCTGCTTATTTGTGCCTGGAGCAAGGCCTAATATGGTAGGGGAAGTGCTTTTTACATGAGAGAAAAGATGGTGTTTTGCTTCTGACTTGGGAGACACAGCAATTAAGGAATGGTTGACACACCCTGGAAGATACCATCCATAAACAACTACTCTAGCAAGCAATCTCAATCAACTTTAATGGATCAACAAAAATCAGTATTTTAGCTGAGGTCACCCCCATTAATATGTGGTGGGTATGGCATAAAATTCAGTTGTCAAATGCCACTTGATAAATTTATAAGTGCAATAAAAATGAACTACTACAAATAAGGAATTACAACAGAAAAAGAAAGAAAAAAATGCTTCTGCAGTAATTCCACTAAAATAAAGAAAAGGTTCATTTAGAACCAAATGAAGTTGGTCTTTCATATGTTCAGAGAAAACAGTCACATTAATATAGAAATGGTTTTAATTGTATGAAAGCTCAGAAAAGGAATAGTGGCTTAATGTAGTAAGACATTTTCTTATGTAACTTATATAACTTATACAGTTATGGACATTTCAGACATAAAGCCTAGTTGGGTCAGTTAACCTGTTCCTCTTGAGATAAAGGACAAACGTCCCATAAATTTTTGGGTAAAAGCAAAGTTAATTATTACTAATTTTGGTACAATGATTTTATATCTCCTTCTGCACAGTTACGTTTCTGCTTGACTCACAAGTACATTAGTAAAGAAACTCTGTACTCTGAAAGTATGCTTGAGTCATGCTAATTGTGCTTTCATTAGATGGCGTGGTAACTTCCAGGCAGGTTAGAGTCCCACATTTTAAGCATGCAGCTTTTGCTAAAAGCATTCATTAGAAACACAGCTTTAACAATATTTTAACAAACAATTAATAAGTCTGCTACACATTTTCTTTCTTTAGGATAAGACCTCTGTGCTTTCCCCATAATGCTTCCAAGAGGTTGTAATAAATATGGTACAGATAAATTAATAAATTAATTCCTCTGAATGTCCACATTCTCCTCTGCATCAAAGGAGAACTTGCATGGAAATTTACTTTTTTTTTCCCCCCTTTTGTGTTGGCAACTTTACCAGTGGGAATTGCAAAGAATTTCACAGCCTGGCAAAGGGAGGAAGTGACATCTCTATATCCCCAAATTACCCAGCTTTCAGCAGCTTGCTCCTTTTTCGGCTGTGCTACACTACATGCTTTTATTCCTTTTTCCTTCAGTGACAGCCAGCTGCTTAACCAAAACACAGACTTCCCTCTCCATAATTTTATTAAATACACCCTTTGCTTTAAGCTATTGTACTCTGAAGTCTAAGTTCGGCTTTAAGTCCTCTGCCACTCAGAAAAAGGTGCAGGGTTGAATTTGTTCTTTAGAAGAGTTCATCCGTTTGTTGTGGAATGTTCCACAACAACCAAAAGTACAGAGCATCTTTTGGCTTTCACATACGGCTTTGTCAGAGATCCTTGTAAACTGTTCACCTGCTAAACCTGACAATATTTTTAAATTTATAGAATGGCTTAAAATTCTTTACTGCTTATTTTTCATAAGCTGGTAGTATTTTTCAAACACGCAGATTTAAAATTAAAAATACAATTTTATTTATGTCCACTTATGACAATATTCTCTTTTACTTCAGTGTAAATCTAAAACTACTCATGCTACCAAAATTTGGTCCATCTTTATACATAAAAATAACTAGTCAAAAAATAAAGTTTTAATTTACTCAATCCAGTTTTCTTCACATCAGACTTGAAATTCCACTACAGTTAATGGTATTTCAATGTTGTGAGAGCAAAATTTGGACCAGGATACAGATTTCAACACCAACTCTACTAGAAAATATAGTGTTTCAGAGGTTTTACTGCAACTTCAAAGGTGGATCATCTTACAAGCAACTAGTGCTGGAGAGCATACATCCTCCATCAGCATAACCAATAATTCAGCATCAACACAAGCATTAGGAAGAATTATTTGGCTGAAATTATAATCTCTTTCTCTAGAGTACAAAAATGCAGTAGGTTGCTTCTGCACATTATTTGGATTTGTATATGTAAGTGAAGAATAAAATACTACAAATCATAGTATTTCGTGACTTAACTCAGAAGTTTTAGTGAAATCATCTTTCTGTCACCATCATGAGACATTTAAGTGCTTCAAAATGGTTAACAAAAGAAACAGTAATAATTTTCAATGCTTGTAGTGTTTTGTTTTACAGCTATATCAATATACTACTCCCCAAAACATACCTTTAATAATATATATTACTGACTAAACAAGGAACATGTCAAAAGTCCTGCTGGAGAAGCTGTATGCTTATTACCAGTAATCAAACAGTATACTGACAAAATTGAGAATGAAATGTAGAAGTTTCACTGATATTTTCCTGTGGAGAAGAAAGTGAACTGAAATACACACAAAATGAAGGAATACACGGCAATCCTAGTTACTTAGGCAGGTGAAAAAAATTCCTATCCAAACTGGAAACCAAGCACTAAGCTTTAATGGAATAAAGGCAAAAAGTAAAAATGGTATTTCCCTGCAGTATGCCAAAGAAATTAATGTTAGCTTTGAAGGTAGTGCAGTGATTCTGGTCACTGGCAGAGTACAGATAAAGCCATTTCATCTCCCTCGGACACACTCAACTGTAGTTTGGCCACTTTTAGAACGAAGTGTTTTGAAGATCCACATTAAAGCAAGGTATGTCTTTTACATTGTGGATTTCCATGCCAGCGAGACACCAACTGTAAGAAGGCCCAAGCACATACTAAAATTCTTCACATATGAATTTTTTCCTTTGCTTTAATAAGACTATTTATTGTATAGTTAGGCATATACATAAATCACTCAGAGGGTGGTGATGCACTGGAACAGGCTGCCCAGAAAGGTTGTGGATGCCCCATCCCTGGAGGCATTCATTGGAAGACTTTACATGGCTCTGAGCAGTCTGATTTAGTGGTTGGTGACCTGCCTATGGCAAGGGGGTTGAAACTAAATGATCTTTGAGGTCCTTTTCAACCCAGACCATTCTATGATTCTGTGATCACCACTCAACTTGAAGTGGAACATGGTTCTTACATTTCTGCATGATATTCCAGGTCTATTCTGTTTTCTATATTTGCCATTCTAAAAATGAAAAAAACCTGTAATGTAATTAGAAATGACATTTACTCAGTAGCCATATTTCTAGAGAGCTACAAATACGCTTAGATATTATTAAAATTGGTAAATAGTGCATAAGAGATTGCTCCAAAGACCTTAAACAGCTCACACACATTCAGTCAAAATTAATCCCCTATAAATATTATCAGCTTCAGCTAGAATTCAAAGGACTATTAGAAACTACTAAGAAGCCTTTGAAATATCTTGTGCTGCACAGCAAAGAAGGGAAATATGCAGGCTAGTAACTAAAACAGAAAACCAAAGTAAAGCACTGTTACTACACAAAAATCCTCTGTCACATATTCAGAGTGTATGACATAATTGGCTGCCAAAGCCATGTATGCGAAGTTCTTTCCAATTTGGTCCAATAGAGTCATATCTGGACAGAGGCAGAGCCCAATCAAATACTACACTGTTACTACGTATAACTGCAGTTCTGCTTTCTGTCCATGCTGTGAGCATCCAAGCACTACATTAAAACCACTTAGGAATAAAATAAAACTTCAAGCAAGTAATTTAAAAGTAAATAAATGAATGAATGCCTACTTAGAAGGGCATGGTAGGAGAAAAATAATTTAAACGTAAAGTCCTTTCTCAGACTACTATATACCTGAAAACAGAGCAGAGAAAAATCATCAGCAGAAGAGGCAGTCATTTATCCACAGAGAGCGCTGGACTCCAAAGCTGGCTGGCAGTTCAGTTTGGAAGATATCAACCACAGTATCTCTGCCTTCAGAGTCTGTTATGAATTAGATTACCAGATGAGATCTTTGGGTTATACAGTATACAATGGCATTTAGGGAAGTGGGCATTACTGATTACTATAAACATAAATATAGGAGCAATCCCTACTGCTCACTAAAGTTATGGAATAACCTGCCAGTACAAGGAGCTCAGTCTCACCTCTGTAGGTGACATATTTATACCTGGCCAAAGAAAAAATGCCTAGTATTTGTGGATGGTCTCCACAATTTTATTTTTTTTTTTGTGAAAAAAAGTTATTTTTTTGTGAAATAATCTGAGTCATACAAGACATAGGCTTTAGCCTCCGTTCTCTCTAGTGGTAGTGAATTTCAAATCTTTATTATGTGTTGGTAGAAAAATATTCTTTTTACTAATTTGAAATATATTTCAATTTCTCTCAATACTCCCTAAATGGCAGCACTTAACTTACAGTCCCTTTCCTACTCGTTATTGCATAGGCATTTCTGGACTCATCTGTCAACTCTATCTGCCTCAGTCCATAAAGAAGGGTTGGGTTTCTGAATGTCTTTATTAATTTCTATTTCCCATATCTGAATTCTGTAATTCTTCCAAACCCATGGCAGGTTGAGCAAATAGAATTGAATACACAGGGAAGATTTCCTTCCCTTTGAGTGGCAGCACGGGAAGATTGGGTGCCTCTCAACACTGGACACAGGGTAATCTTAATGCAGATTTTGTGTGAAGCCCCATTTTAGGGAACTACAACACAGCTTTATTTCTGTTTTTCTGAATAATTAATAGAAACAAATAACTCATTTTAGGAAGTTCTCAGCAAAAGAGACCCTTTCACAGGGAAACTTGGCATACCACGTCCCAGTTTGCTGTCACAGGGGTCAGATCTTTTTACCAGCTGACTTCTAGCTTGGGTGCCTCAACAGGGATTTAGGTAGGACAAACCTGTTAATGAGTCCCTAAAAATCCATGCAAATTCTGATGCTTGAAGCAGTGCTGTGAGCTCTCCTTTTATTGTACCTAAACAGATGAACAGTTCTGTAGACTAACCAAAGATTTAAAAAGCCCAACTCTTGAGCCTTGAAGTTAACACATTTTTTAGTTAAAATCTAAACTTCTGGGTTCTGTAAGATTTACCATATAGACAAAAATGGAGTTATGACCACAGATTACTAGGTTGGTTTTGCAAGCACAGAGGGAATTGTTGTTTCAGAGTTGCTTATCGTTAGGAGAACACAATTAGAACCTGGAGATGCATCAAGTTTTAGAAAAAACTAAGAAAACGGTAGAGGAAATCTGGAACCATAAGTAGCTTGAAAAAGCTGTTATATCAACAAAATGCAGAAAATCATGTATAAGCAAGAGATAATGGACTGTTTCAGAAGAATGTGTGAACGAGCTTTTAAAGCTCGAGATTTGGAAAATGTTAACTATATCTTTCACCTGACACTGTGTGATGCAAGTGCATAGCTGTCAAATGCACAAAAAAACTGAATGCCCTTCCGAATCTTTATCATGAACCTCATTAGCTCGTCAGTACTGATAAAGATAGCAAGACAGATTTTGTCTGGATGTTTAAGACGTACACGGTTTGAAAATTACCAAGTTATGAAGTGCTGATCCATGAGGTGACTCATGATTCAGTGCATCTCCAGCTTTAAGGAATTCGTCCAAAAGTCTACCAGGATAATACTGCAAAATTTGCTGAAGAGGAAAGGAGGCCTAATATCACTCCCTCACTGAGCAACCTCTTCTAGTGCATCACCACCATCTGAGTGAAAACCTTCCTCCTAACATCTAACCTAAATCTCCTGTCTTAGTTTAAAACCATTTCTCCTTGTCCTATCACTATCAACCCATGTCAACAGTCATTACCCCACCTTTCTAAAACTGAATGAATAAGATTATTTTTAGCAATGTTTCTGAGTCATCTTTTAAAATATATTTTGTCATTTATACCTTTATGTGTTTGGGTTTTTTTTAGAAACCAGCAATTAATTCTATTTGTTACATCTTAAAATCCTACTGTATACCTTTCCACACCTTAATGTGCGTAGCCAGTATTGAAAATCTGTCCCAATGACTTGTTCATCTTGTAGTTGTGATTCATAATTCTTGTGTATAATAAATTCTTTATATTTGCATTATTTTTATGTTTTCAGACTACTCTAAGGTAATTTCAATGATAGAAATTCAACACTTTTTCCCACATTTGGTTGGAATTTTTATTTGCATTCTAATTGTGGAGTGATACAACTAATGAGTTCAAATTTTAATTTCTACAAAGAAATAAGATATATTTTTAGCCAAATGTAAACTGAGATTCAGGAGCTGCCTTTGCCCCTAAAATAAATTTAAAAGTCACTTATTTCCTGAGATACTTGTTTCTCAGAAGTCATGCAAGACAAGTCCACATTTAATGATTATACTGTCAGTAACAATGAAGGTTTCTAAAGAAAACATTAAAACACTAACAAAAAAATAAGATAAAGACTTTATGCTTGATGGCTGGTTTGAATCATGGTTATAACTGGTGAATAAAATGACAGACTTAAACCAGGCAACTCTAGAAAGAAGAATGACTTGAATAATTCTACAAAATCTTGAACAAGAACAAAACTACTATTCTGCAAGCCTGTTCTTTCATCACTGAAGTCAAGAGCAGATCTACCACAGATTTCATAAAACAGACTCAGCATTCTCTGAACAGCCTAGGACAAATTTCTCTTAGCTTGATTTTTGATCTCTTAAGTCTTGTGAAATAAAAATAAGACTTATTACTGAAGTGGGTGAATCTAGAATTGTAATCAGGGAAATTTATATCCACGTTCATTCACAAATTTTAAATTGCATCATTGTATGCATTATCTTTGATTTTGAATTATTAAGTACATTTTAGCTTGCAATGATGTCGCTGATAAACTGAATGGTCAGGAGAGAGGCTAAACAGGAAATAAAACTAAAAGGAGCATGCATTAATAAGTTAGTTACCCGCTCCTCTAGTAACTTATACCTTCTACTGGCTCTTTGGTATGTAAATTAAATGACCGAAACCAATTTACATTCACATCAGAAAGTGAGTGGAAATCTAGATTGGCTGAACTTGCAAATTCCAATTTCTTGGCAAGTTAGGTATCTTGCCTTAGATCTCCTTATCCATTTATACATAAGGAAATGTGGATAAACCAATTATAGGACAGACAGACCCAATCAGATCAAAAACAGATCAGTATACAAGAGTGATTATCCTAATGAAAACATGGTTTCAAATGGGGTATTTTAAACTAAGTAGGAACCAACTATGACTTTGGAGCATGGAAAACAGTATAAAGAGACAATCCAAATGTGTAAAGCTTATGTGCACCTACAAATTGCGGGGAACAGACATTTCTAAGCAGTTTAGGACAGGCTAAGTTAATGACTTGGGGTTGTTTTGACTTTGAGCCAGTGCTATTAGTGTTCTGCATAGTATCATGGCTGTCCTGTTCAGAAGATTACCAGAATGTTCTAGAAACCTCTTACAAGTAGATCATGGTTTAATTTTGCAACTTAATGATATTAAACATTGGTCCAGATCTCAATACGCACTTCAGGAATGGGGTGCCAGTATTAACCCTCAATCTATTGAATGCATCTAGGAGAAGCTGGACAAAACATGAAAACCTTTAAAATAAATCCAAAGATCAGTGAAACCTTGCAAAAAATCTTGTTAAAAGCTAGAAATGAGCTGGATCAGCAGACAGCTTCACAAATACACACACACACACCCTTGTAAACAGATTTCCTAACATCTGCCACAGACCCATGCCAGAGCGAGTTCTCTCTTTTCTGACTGGGTAGTAATACTTTTACTTGCAGCTGTTGTACAAAATACTCTACATATGCCCTTGAATAATGAATCCTTTGAACACATCTGTGTGTGTGTGTGTGTGTGTGTGTGTGTGTGTGTGAAGTAGTGTCTCTTTTTGAATGTTCCCAGCCTGTGTTATAATACTCACCTCATTCCAAAGCCTACAGAAGTTACTTGGAAGACTCCTCCATGCATCAGTGCATTTTGGATCATCTCCTAGAGAACACCACCAACTTTGAGTTTGATTGCAATGCAGAGATGTATGCAGAAACTCACCTAACAGATCAATAAACCTGGCTGCTAGCAGTGGAACATTTTGCTCCATACACATTGCCCAGCATTTTAATAGAACACAGTGACAACATGGGCAGACTGTCCAGCACCATGGAAGTTATTGACATGCCCCAGCGGTAAGGCACAAGGTATTCAGTTTGGAGGCACATGCAGATCTCAAATGAATATGCTCTGTCCTAGAAGCATGAGTCACACATCATTCCCAGAACTGAAGCAGGGACACACAAGTGACTTTGGATAAAATCTGTTCACTCTAGTGAACAGGCTAATCAGGTCAGCAGGGGTTACTTTGATACAGCAGAAGTCAGAAGCAAAGCTGAGGAGGTATTCTGGAGCGAAGGTGGGGCATGGAGCCAAATCCTGTGAAACTTCTCAGGGAGACTCAGTTACAGAAAGACTTGAAACCACAAAGGTGAATTCATTGCTTAGTATCAGGGAAGAAGTGTAGATAAGAAAGCAGGATGTGTTTTGCTAGCATATCCTGTGATGTGCTTGGGACATCAGAGTACGGCACTATACTCAACAATCTCCTCAGGCATGATCCAATCTGATGTAATTTTTTCTACTGTTAAAAAAAATCTTCATTTTCTAACCAAATCTCAGGCCACAGAAAGCTTCTAAGCTGGTATACATCCTGGTATTCATTTATGTGAAAGACAAAAAGGAAAGCACCAACATCTTTTGTTCTGGTATTAGTCCTAATCATGCAGCAAATAGTGCTCAGCCATTTGCAAGTCTTTAAGAACATACCAGATCTGTGCAAGATGACAAAAAGTGCAGTGAGAACAAGATCCCACCTTTAGCAGATAGTAATAGTAACCAGATAGGGAAAGAACACAGTGATACTTATCCAAAGCACTTTCTAAATCTCTAGCAATTGTTGGACTAATCAACAGACACTAACCAATAGAATTTGTCAGCTAATAGTGAAATCTATAAATATTAAATTGATTTTTTTTTGTTTAATGTAGCTTTTTTCCCCCCATGATGCCTTCTAATTCCTTCTTGACCATTTCATTCCTTGTTTCTAATTCTAATGAGCTCTCTTCTCATAAAGCTCTTGAATATCCTTAGAAGAATGCTCCCGACTTGGAAATTCATGAAGAGAATTAGCCAGATCTCCACCTCCTGAGATAATCCTAAAACAAGTATTTTAATTCCTTACTACACTGCTTAATATTGCACAAAAGAGGAATTGGTGGGGTAAGAGCCTTATTAAATAAGTTCATTTTGAATCGTATATACCAAAGTAAATATTATATGTTGTATACACTGAAACTGGTAAAATCGCAATACAAAAAGTTTCAGTCTTCTGAAAATACAGGAACAAAATAAGAATCTGGCATGATTTAAGCTCCAGTTACTTTTCCTCATCATCCTTGTGTTTCACTTTTAAGTAAGTCAAGAATGTTTCATCCTGCAATTGAACTTATAAAAAAATAAATCAGTGACTCATATGGTATACTGTAATTATTTATAACATACTGTTATCCTGAATGATACTTATAATTGCCCATACTGTAAGGTCCACAGAGCAAACAATCCAGGCACCACTGTATTACACAAGCAGTAATGAGTACTAAGAATCAACAGAAAAGAGTGAAATCTACCCTCTCCAAAATCCTCAGTATCTGTGAATAGTTATGAGGTACATACAATTCTCATTACAAGTAATTTTCAACAGTGCTAAAACTGATAGTAAGTCATTTCCATCAATGATTTCTTGGTCTTTCTATTCTTACATCTGTTTGTTACAAGCAATATGATCCCACTGTAAGATCCATATACTGTAACTGTATGTTTATACCTGATTAGGAGGGAAGAAGAAATAGAGTCACTTCCTATTAAGTAAATAGCAGCATAGATCTCTTGAATATAAAAAATAGATATCTTTTTCCTTCCTAGGAAATCCACAGATAGAATTTACCTGTGCAGTTTTGTAGGAAGGAAAGCTCATGGAAAAGTGACACATGAAACACTTGCTACATATGCCACTGAAGAATATGATAGCTGGCAGAACCACAGTGTTCTTGACAAGAGACCCAACTTTGACACAGCACTAGAGCTTAAACTCAGGCACTGTAGAAACAGATTGCAAATTCCTATTAATTTCACCTAAGATAAAAATCTTACTTTGAAGGTCTTTCGTACCTTTTATTTCTGCCTCTGATGCCAGTGGTTTCCCTTCAGCACCTTATTGCTATCATGCTCCTTTGCTATTACATCTATACTGAGCTGGAAATAGATGTTCTTCTGAAAAGGACCCTAAATCAAAACCGTAATGGCTGAATTCCTTCTACTTAGAAAGTTCTCACATCTGATGAGGCTGATGCATGGGCTTTGAAATCAGGTGAGCAGCCTAATGGTAGCCTACAAAACTGCACTTGCTTAAAAGCTTCTGAATGTGAAAGTTTGTTACTGATAATCGTCTGTATCAACAGCTCTTGTTTTAAGTAAAATGATTTTTCAGCAATGAAGGGAAAGAAAATGTTCATGGAATTCTGTAACTAAAACAAATGACCGCTCCTTCAAAACAAATACCACTGGCAGGCAGATTGCACGGCCCCAGAGCCCAAAGAAATAATCACTCTGTGAGAAACAAGTAATCTGCCTCAGCCTTGTGAAGATAGTTTGCATTTGGCAAGTGAGAGCACAGAGGTATTCTGCTTGCTGATAAAGGTAGAAGGGTTCACTCCACAAGTAAGACGATCATGAAAAGGCTCACAGTGTTTGTGGCTGGTGCACATAAGGATCATTTCTACTGCACCAGCCATACTTCCCATATATATTTATTTTAGAGCCAAGTCACACAGGTCCTTATAAAAAACACTCATAATACAAACACCAATGCTATTCACATGAAGATGAACATTACAGCAAGACAAGGAAGATGCTGTATGTGTGTGAACACATGCATGCATAAAAACATAGGTGTGATAGTACAGATGAGCTGAAAAGTTGCACACATCAGGCACTGACCTTATAAATTAAAACCTACAGTACTTATCTCTACAATATACATTAAAAATTAACTCTACTATTATTATGCATGAAAGCAAAAGTTAACTTCTGGAATAATGAAAATGACTGGTTATGTAATGACTAAATTAAATTAAATATTAAAACATCAACAGTTACTCCAAGTATAAGGATAAATATTCTAAGTTTGAAACAGACACCAAACTCAATACAACACAATAGCAATTGTGACTCCATTAAAAGAAAAAAAGAGAAAAACTCTAACTACCCCAGCTTCATGAAAAGCGCTGCTGTTCTAAAGTAGGTCCTTTCTCAGAAAGAGAGCACACACAGCTTCCATTTATTATTTATGGTACCTTGTGCTTATGTCAGCTACTGATTAATAATTAATTTTAATCTCATTAAGGCAGATTTCATTACAGGATAATTTAATTAAATGATGAATTGGCTCCCAGATGTCCCCACTTGTGCCATCTTTTAAAAGACGCTGATGATGACACAGATTTACAGGTTTAGTTCTAACTTGAGAAGCTGTATTTCTTAACTGATTTCTATGAGTTTCTCCAGAAGCAAGGCACACAGACTGAAATACAATTCAGATAAGGTGAGACAGGCACCCGCTGTGCACTGGTGTACGGCATAAGGAAAGATGAAGTCAGCTTCAAATTTGGTAAAAAAGATCACTAAACGCTGTATTTGTAAGAACTCCACGTAATATTTTAAGAAGCTGCTCTGTATCACAAAGCAGCTGAGACAGACAAAAAATATTTCAGATTGGAAATACAAATTTTCTGTTAGGTATATATGTTCTGTTAGATAGGTTTACAGAAAATTTGTATTTCCAAAGTCATTGTCTAGAGATTTAAAAGAATCAGTGACAGATGAATGAACAGAAAAAAAACATCTCTGGTATCAGAAGATGAACCTGGCTGTACTATATTTCCTGTTCCTCTTTCCACAGTGCTATGCATCTCTAGCTTGTTAACAAAAAAAGCCTCCAAACAAACAAAAAAATGGATTGCCAATGAAAGCTTCTAAGAATGAAAGTGAGAAATTCAGTAGACAGTGGAATATCAACTATGAGTGAATGAGCACTATTAGAACAAGTCCAGAGTGAGCTAATTTGGGTGTTTAAGACAGAGAATAAACAAAAAGAGCAAAGAGGAAGCCAAGTAGTGATATGAAGTGCTGTGACACAAAGGTTCAGAACAATGATAATGCATTTTCTCATTTCCTCTAGTATTTTTCCAGTTCATTACATCTCGTAGAGACAAGGTTCCACAAAACCAGACCAAATTTTTTGGAAAGATGCCATTGTAAGGAAAAAATGAAAAAAAGTATTAAGCTGAATTGTGAGAGTACACCATGCCAGTGTGCGCATTTATAGGCTAATGATGCTATTTTTAGGCAGAGACATTCACCCACTTTTGAACTGCTGCATATCACTGATTTCTCAAAACAGTTTAATATAGCACAGGCACAAACTATGTTGAAGTTCATGATCAACAAGCACCTGAATACATCAGGCCAAGAGATGAATGCATAGCCAAATTCCCCACTCTGCCCCCACCAAAGCTTGCGCCCTTCAGAATAGAAAAGTTATGTACAGATTGTAGAACCACAACACCCTGATTTTGAAGGGACCTTAAACTTAAGCTTAAACTTTAATTTGCTTTCTGGACTACACATATGCTACATGGAATTTTAAGAAGACAGTGCTAAAGAAGTTTGTAATATTCTGTCCCCATGGGAAATACTGAATAAATGAAACAGGCTTGATTGTTAAGCTGCTGTTTACCAGCTAGATCAGTGATCCAGATCTCTCTGTCTCAGACTCTCAACTAAGAGCCACGAATCCACTTAGCAATACTTTATTGTTTTATGATTGGGAGTGAGTTCTGCAATATCACAGTAAAGTGATGGTCTACAACAAATATATCCACATGTAAGTCCTCAGTCTACCTGGCATACAAGACATTTAACAGAGAATGCTCAATTCCCATATCTCAGGGGAGCACAAAAAAAAGTAAATCAAAGGCAGACACACATACAGATATATACCTCCTCTATCACCCACCAAATGCTTTAGATCTATACGGCCAGTAGAGTTCACAGGGAGAAACCTCAGACTGAGGACAATATGAAAAAGTGAAAAAGTTATTAAGAGTGAGACTAGTACATGTCAGTATCTAAAATTAAACTCAAAACCCCCACTCATTAGCAGTGTCATAGCTCCGTGTTATAGCTCTGCTTCTGCACAGAGCCAGAAGTGTCCCATAGTGAAAGACTGACAGCTCTTCCCTCACTTTTATTTTAACCATTATCTGTTTCTGAAGAAATAACAATTTGGAAGCTATCAATCCGTTATTTTCTTATGCTTGACTATGGAGAACACCAAGGACACTGATATCTGGCTATACACAATGGTGGTCGTCAATAATGCACACAAATAATTGCCTGGAAGACAGTATTCCTAGATCCAAGGTTGACCACCATACTTAAGGTGGACATCCACAGACAGAGGCACGAAAGCAGGTGTTTATAGGATCAGTCTTTCTCACTGAAAAGCAATATCTAAAATAAGTCAGGCTAAAAACTCAAACGTGACTCTAAAGGAGGGGCAGAGTAACCATCTAAGACTCCAATAACTTCATTGTAGGCATCTGAAATTAAGTGAGACAAACATGTTTTCTATGACAATAGCACTTCCTAAGCAACAGTTGCATCGTATTGTCCTCTCCCAGCAATGATTTGAGTTCAGTTTTATATTTTATTCAGTTCCCCATTACATGACAACCAGGCTTAAACATATAGGTTACACCAAAAGTGGGGCATTTCTTCCAGAGAAGCCCTTATGATACAGGTACTTGGAAATATTACTACTCCATTAAATAAAAAGTGTGCTTTGCCCCTGCACCCTTCCATTTCTCACTCCTAATTATCTAGATTTTCTGTTGATTTCTGTCTTTATTTAAGATATATTGATTACAAAGCCTGTGGGGTTTTTTTTAACTGTCAGATTTCAAGAATTTCTCATTTTAGATATGTATTGTGTTTTTGTGAGTGGAGAGTTGCACTTAATACCACATTGGGACAAGGAGTTGACAGCCACTTCTATAAGCATCATGGAATAGTGCATCTCCAGCATTTTTGCAAACTCCAATGACCCAGCTTTGCTCACAACAGCATAAGAAAATACATATCTACTTCTGAAAAAAAAGAAGCGACATTACTGTGCAACTTAGGAAACCATATGTAAAAATACATACATACATATAATGTGTGTATATAGAATCATCCAGGTTTTCCTGTGTATGTTCTAATCCTCCTTAGCATTTTGAAAATCAATGTCAGTCCTTTAAAACAATATAACTAGTCTCCCAACAACAACAAAAAAAGCATTTGAAATCTGAAATACAAAAATACCCAGTCTATTTTTGTCAGTTCAAAAGTTCTACTGTAAGTTCCAGCAACTTTCCTACCTAAAAAGATACTTTTATTATTCTGAAGCACCAGTTTCATTTATATCGAGTCTTTCAATGGTTAAATGAAGATATTCTGCAATGAGTTTAGAACAGCTATCATTCAGATACAGGCCACATACGCTATAAGGGATGATTCCTTATTTCCATGCATATAAACTATAGAATAATGAAATTTTCAGTGCTGGTTATACACAGGAGAAACTTAAGCCTTTTCCAAAACATCTGACAACTCCTTTCTACCAGAGTGGAGAGAATGTGGGAAGGGAGCAACAAAAAGACATCTCCTTCAACAGCTGCTTTGCTCTGCTTCCAAATCTGTGTGGATTATTGGAAGATTTACAGTCAGAGAGCAAACTATTTTATATCCTTTAAAAAGGAATATGGGCTCTTTGGGTAAAAACACACACCATGGCATGCTATAATTCAAAGTTTGAATATTCTGTAGAAAAATAATGAAAAAGCATAGCTTCTATCTTGATTGATCTGTGATTTCTGATGGAACAACAGGCCTCAAATAACATCCTGAAAACTAGTATGTTACCTTAACTCCTGTTAGGAAAAATTCCAAAAGCTGCTCCTCTCCACCTCAAATCTAGCCTTGGAATAGCTACGATCTTTGTAAGCAGTCATCTTTTGAGCAGTATAATCTCCACCTCACTATAAAAACTCAAACTTCTCCACTGAAAAACTACCTACAATGACTGACAAAAGCTCAGGTGTTAACTTACGTTCTGGAACTCTACAGTTGTATTCATCTTAACAGCTTGCAGAGTGTTGAGTGGGGAAGAACCTCTTTACTGTTCTTCTGGTTTCAATATTTTATTGATTACTTTATTATTAGTTTCACAGAAAGAATATAACATTATTTTCTAAGGTTCCCTACTTTCTATACAGTGGTTAAAGCTATGCTTTTCCACTTACATTAACCGGCAGGGCTCAGCATCATGCCTTCAGCCTATTAACTAGGCAAAAACACCATTGTGTACTCCCACTTTGTATCATGGCATAGTCAAAGGCATACCCAGTTCTTTCATAAGGGATCCTCTCCCTACAAAATATAATTCCAACAGGGAAGAAAAAAGGAGTTCTGCTTAACACCAAACTTAGACAGAAAGTACAATGCTGAGTGATTGAAAGTAAAGATGATAGGAAATATGAAGTGTACATATAAGTGATTTGCTACATCTTAGTATTGCCTTCAACATAACTTACTAGTGATGAAATGCTATTCTTCTTCTCAAAGAAGTTTTCACAAAGTTCTTATGAACCCTGCAAACTATAGAACTGGCTTAGCTCAGGCATAGCAAGGGATAAAGAAATAGAGTGCCCTACAGTCAAGCATTTACTTAACATAAAGCTTCACACTAAGCTGAGAAGACACACCAAGACATCATCATGAGGTTTTATAAACCAAGTTTGTGGAGCTATCTTAAACACAATGGAATGTGTTTAACTGCCCCAAAGATAGGGGAAAACATATTAATCCTATTGATTCAAGGCTGCTTATAACAGTGCTATTATTTGCCTACCATCTCTAGTACTGCTGGGGGAGAGCCACAATTACCATTATTCAGTGCTAATATTATTCTAGATCAAAATATATGCACGTCATTGATGTAGGTATGTATCAGAAATTATACTCTAGTCACTACAGTTGACACAGGCTGAATTTACTGTCTCCCATACAAACCTCCTTCCCTCTTGATTCTATCTATACCTGTGTTTTTCTGGTGGATAACCCTCACATCTACAAAGAAACTAATACAGCTGATAATATGCAGAAAACATGCAGAGACATGAGGAGAACTAGAGTCCACAGCAACCCTGCAATTACTGCTCTCTCCTGCATAGAAATTGCCTTATGTTAATGACAGAAAAAGAAAAAAGATGCCACATGTAAGAGGTTAGACACCATGCCTTAGACCAGTCAGAAGTTTGCAGCATTGGCTGATGCTTGCAACTTCCAGTTTCTTTACTGAAACACCTTTGTTTGTTACTCATTCCCTACCTTCATCCCCATTATTGCAAGGGAGCAATGTCCACCAGCAACATCAGCCAATACTGTTACAGAAATGAGATACTCAACATTTTTCCAGTAATGAACTAGAAAGGACAGGTGTGGAGACAGATGTGGAAGACAAGCAAAAAGCATTTGCATCTGTAATTTTGCCCTGTGCTCACAAAACTTTGCCTATTTAGAGAAGCCTTTTTTTCTGCAAAGGACACTGATTATCATAGAATCACAGAACGCCTTGAGTTGGAAGAAACCTTAAAGATCCTCTAGTTCCAACCTCTCATTATAATTAGTTAAAACTGGTCTCCTGGAACTAACTTTATTTCAAATTGTATACAGTATGGAAATACCACACAAAGCAGACTAGCTTCCTCATGATCTAGCTTTGAATTACTTGCATGAAGTCTATCAACACATCAAAAAAGTGAAATCATATCCTCACAGATTCATACCAATACAACTAAATTCACATTATAAACAAAGAAGTTCCTAGATGTCTACTAGTTTTGATATTTTTTCTTACAAGCAGAACACAGCTCAAAACTCACTGGATATAAATAAAGCAATAATACAACCACTAGTATGTAAATGTTTTCCCTTTAAATAACTTTTCTTCCATCCACTGAACAATAAAAACACATTTTCATCAACAGTCTTTTACTTATTTTGCAAAGCCAAACAAAGGATCTGAAGTCTTCCTTAATCATGAACAATGTTAGTTCAAAGACTTTGAAGATAAAGATGAATACTTCTGTTTCAAAATCTTTTATTAAAATACATGATGCATAAAATAAAATGCATGTTTTTTGAAGGTGAACTTACAGAATATGGAAAATTGTATTTGATAACTATTGCAGTTCTTTGGGAAGCTTTTTTCCTAAGAATGTGCTTTCAAGTCAGATTCATTAAAAAGAATTGCCATTTTTACAGGAAGTAAATGGATAAAGTTTTCCCTTTTTTTTTCCTCTACTGAGAGGAGAACTTAGACAATTCTTCTCCATTACCACTGTCTATTTCTAAAGCTACTTTAATTCTTAATGTCTTAATCATTTGTGCTTATTAAATAATTTAAAATGCACTCTGAACAACAATGAAAAGAAGGATCTTCCTTTCCAGCTAATGAAGCAAAGGAAAGTTAGTTCTGGTTTCACAGAACTGTTAGGGTTGAACAGGCAGCCGAGGAAAGATGCCTTTGAAAGTTTCGTTTCAAAATTAGGCAGAAGGACTTATTTTCTTACCTGTAGAAGAGGGAAATAAAAAAAATAGGTGAATAAGTAGCAGCAGACTTGCTAACCTTGTTAGAAATTTCTCCCTAACAGGAAATCATTACTGTTCCTGATCCAGTTGAATCATGTTGTTTCATAATCACCTTCATAGTTAGTAATATCGTGAAAAGGGGGGAATCCAAAGCCCTTTGGTATCAAGCCAGTGACCCAACAAATGGCAGCAATTTGCAACAGATAAATGTGAATATATAAAGAAAGAGTCAGAGAGCAGGCAGCACAGTGGTGCTTTAGGTAAAGGCAAGACAAGTGGATCAGTGATTATGCCAACCTTTGTACAACCATTCATCTCTAGGGCTGGAATGTAGCATCCAAATCCATACCTTAATAGCTGCTGACTGAGGGGGGGGGGGGCGGGGAAATATACTCCATCATACATTCCACCTTACCTGCCAAAAACTGCTCTGAGACTGAGTGCAGAGGTGATAATGTTCAATCAACAGTATCTTACCCTTTATAGAAAACGTCTCAAATTATCACACAGAGCACAAGGTTTTATTGTGGGTGGCTTTTTGGTCACACTCCTTTTACAGTTCTTCCCTCCTACACCTAGGCTAAGTTTCTCTCCTAAGAAAATATATTTTGCAAGGTTTTTATGAAGTAATGATTCTATAAGAATTAGAATCTGTAGAATTAGAAACAAAAAAGCAAATCTGCAATGTTAACATGTTTCTATCCATGCAATGCAATAGTTAAAATGGCTACAGACTGCAACAGAAGAAAGACAATACAACGACAACAGAAGCAAATATAAAAGGCCACAGAATTCGTTTTTAAGAAAAAAGTTAAATGTCTTTAACTGAACCATAATGACTTTAATGTAAAAGGCAACTCATCCAAATATCCATTTTGATATGTCTGTTCTGCAATATTTTATTACACTGCCAAATATAAAGGATATTTTGTGCTTCACAAATGTAGTGACAAAGTTTCTCAATTCCTGTGAACATTTTCTATTAAACACCCAAGAGAAATCACAAAGGAAACACTGGAACCTACCACAGTTCCCATAAGTGACAAATACTGTGCAAATTTCAGTTTATTTGAATAACCTCCCAAAATTATACATCAAACAAACTTGGAAATTATTTATATTTTATGCATATACAATTATTTACCTCCAGTAAATAGAATAAAAATTATAGTTACATGATTTTAGACTTTTTTTAACCTTACTAGAAAAGCAGCAACACTAAATCAGCAATACATTATTACCATACACTATAGAAATTATCAAGGGTGAAATCAAATCTACTGCATCTGTAACGCTTCCAAAAAAGAACAGGAATCTGGGTCTTTGCCAAAGAACACATTTCAGGCAGTTGATCACATGATCTTAGAAATAACTAAATTAATTGTTTTGTAAAAATAAAAATGAAACCCCACTAAACATCAAAACCCAAGAGTGGCTTCCAGATTGATAAGAAGGCTGTCTTTAACTCTTTAAAAATTACGATGACATCTAGCCTTGTAATATCAAACACAAATATACTTTTTACCAATTATAACTTGCATTAATTGAAAACAAAGGGATTTAATTTATGAATATCGTAAATAAAGCCTGATTCAGCTCACAGATAAATGCACGTTATCAGAAACTAAAATTACCTCAAGCAGGAGACTTCCAAACTTCTGCAGAAATAGTAAAAAAAAGTTTGTCTTCTAATATCTACCTCCAAAATGTCCCAAGTGGGACATTACAGCCCACATGCCAGTTACTCTTATGGGCCTCAATTCAGAAAAGCATACCTATTCAGGAAAGCAGTTAATTAGGCACATGCTTATGTGCTTTTCTGAATCAGATCCATGGTACCATAGGAAATGGGTATAACAGACATGAAATGCACAAGTAACTGAGAATTTAGCTCCATAACATAAGCTTTCATTTATGTGCTTTTGTATTTTTAAGATATGATGCTCTGCTTAAAGCTAAACACGATAAAAACAGAGACCTATATATCCCAAGACTCATTAAGTATCTCATGAGGTTAGTCTGCTGCAAAAATGCTGCACTAGTTCAGAGTACTTTTTTTTTTCCTTATTATTTTATTTTGCAGTAAGTGGGCAGCTTTGAGTGTATTCATATAATGGGGATACATTGCAGTTGGTCAGAGTTGTTTATTACAGTGATTTGGAGCTACCAATACATACACAGCCAGTTGGCAAAAACAGGGAGCAAGGAAAGAAAAATCTCTGTACATGTAAATCACTCACAGAAAAGGCAACTTCAAATATAGTAATTAATTTTCTTTCACTATCAACACTGCAGAGCAAAAGCTTCCTACCTGCATTTTTGCTTCCATTCAATGCAACTCTCTGTATGAGAAATCCTTAGCTGAAAAATATGGTGGCCACCAGCAAGTAAGGTTGCTCAGTTGGTGCCTTTAGCAAAGCAGGAAGCTAACTGAGGGCACATGTAAGCCAGACATATTAAGAGCCACTGGCAAGGTCTGAAAAAAATGCAGTTTTGAGCTGTCATTTCTGCATGTGTGATTAGCAGCCATCAGGAAAACCCTGTGGCTTGCACTGGAGAAAACCAAGTCTAAGAATTGCAATTATGCATATGTATGGGAATACCAGACCCCTTATTTAGTTTCAAATAACTGTTTTCCTAAAAAAGGTCACTTTTTTCATCTAGTTCATGCTGATTTGCTATCACTTAAAAATAATATTAAGCTAAATGAAAGTGTACTATATCAAAACCATCCAGACCATTACAATGTGAACCACAGAGTTTAAATATACCCCACTAAACATAATAGCTTAGAACAATGACTTAAAAGCTAGACTTGGGCTCTCCTTTAGTGTAAAACAACCATGGTTTTAATACAGAAATGTGAAATAAAATACAGTTAAATTCTTTGACGATTATTCTTGATGTTGGAAATCAGCAGTACTAGTTAGTGCACACACTAAATTTTGGATATAACAAAAAAGAAGCTGCACAAGCTCCCTCAACGTTATAAATATATTTTGAAATATGCTAATTGGACAAAGCACAGATAATTTTCAGTTACAGAGTAAGTTCATGCAATTCTGTTCAAAAGTTTCAAGAGACAGCAACACAAAGAGGAAGGACAGAAGTAGCAGAGGGTTCCAGATTTTGCAGGCCAACTAATGTATTGCTACCATAGGTAGAATTGTTCCCTTCCTCTAGCCTTCAAAATCAGTGTTCTCTGTGGCTATATTAATTACAAATACTCTACAGAATAAGCTGGGTTGAATTTCAATTCCTATCCAGAACTCTTTAATTCTAACAATTTCTTGTCATAGTCAATATACTTGGAATATATAGATACATGCTGGGCACACCCATACATCATTGCGATCACAATGACAAACTACAACTTTTTACAATTTTTCTCCCGTTCTTAGCCCAACTTTGTTCAAATGACAAACGCTTCCAATTCAAGCTACAAAACACTGGAACATGAAGTGCATCCACCTATTAATCCTACTGCATAATACAGTTTAGTATTTGTAAAACTCATTTGTGTTATGTATTTTGTTTCTTTGTCAACTGTTTTTCATTCATAAAATTTTCTACCGAATCAGTACATTTTACCACAATTCAGTATTTGAAAGACATATACATTTCAGTATTTAAATATTGGTGGTTTTTTTTTCCTCTATGAGTTTGAAATGATTGATTAAAAAAAGTCTTTATTCCCACTGGAATCCAATACATTAAGATATTTACACTAATATCAAATGTGAAAATGCTCTTCCTCACATGATACATGCAAGTTTTCAGTGTACAAACCAGCTCTTCCCTAGCACACAAGCAAAAATACTAAATTACTGGTAAACAGAGCAGGCTTCTCCAAGAAAGGGCAGGATCCACTGTAAAACTGTGGAGGTCCTAATTTTAATATAAAATTATTATTTTTTTTAAAGAATGTTTGCAAATTACTAAAGTCCCAGGGATGCAATAACTCTTAAGCCAAAAATAGTTGGTCTTAGGCACTTAGTCTGCTATTCAGAATATATAGTAATACTGTTTTAAGATGACAACAGCTACTCAAAAGTCTTGTGGCATACCTAAAGATGCTCTTTAACTGGTAAGAACTTTAACTTCAAGCCACACAACTTCAATTTGCATACATGAGAAACAGCAAGAGAACTTCAAATTTTTGAATTTTAATGATAAAATATACTATGCCATGCTAGGCAGTGTAAAATTTTTCATAAAATACAGTCAATTTTATACATAATAACAGTCACTGTGCTCACAAGTAGAAGACCTCTGCTGACATAACAGACTTCCCACATAATACACATTTTCAACTTACTAAAAGCATTTGTTTTTGACATATTATAGGTAAAAGTGAATAATTATAAACTGAGTAATTATGAAAAATAATTTAAAAAATAATTACAAAAAGAAAGGGATATCTGGATAAAATCTTAGTTTTTAGAGCATCTAAATGTTGTCAAAATTCAATTATTTTATTCTTAACTAGGCCAGAAAATAGATGCCATGATCTACCAGAATTATACTATAAATCTCTTCATAGTGGTACAGATGTTGGATATTTTTCAAAATGTACTGACTGGAGACAGGATCCAGGATGTGTAGGCATACAATGAGACTACTAATGAACCTTAGACTGCTATTCATCATAAGCTAGATTCTGGAAAAAAAATCTGTCATCTCCCAAGAGATTTACTTAAGTATATTTCAACTAAAGTGAGCTAGCACCAAGTGAAAAGAAGTCTGCAACATAACCAAAGACCATTTAAACGCTACACTTGCACTAGCCTAAATGCATTGTTAAAACAGTTAAGTTTTTCCTCCTGCATACATGATTTTATTGTACTCTTCTCAAGCAGATAGGGATGAAAAAAATGGCTAGGATATTTGCCATAGTACCAATGTACCATGGCAACTTATATGTACCATGGCAACTGCACTGAAAGGAATATATTCTTCAGGACAAACCACTAGTGTGAGTACTAGGCAGAGTAAGTACAGCAGTATCCCTTATGTTCCAGTACATGCTGCCACTAAAATAATGTGTAACAGCTTTGTTCAAGTGATTACAAAAGCACAACAAGCATAAGAAAAGTGGTGTGGCTGCAAACCTGCATAGCATCTATCCAATTATACTCACTGCCAAATAATATACACTGTGCAATATTTCTATTGCACTTCATTACACTTTTAGTGTTCCCCTTTTATTAATGTAGAATAATCTCGTCAGCTCCAGAAATGAAAGAATGATTTATTCTGTCATTTTCATTCCATTTGGAAGGCAGCTACAGTTTCTCTTTATTTCTAAGATGAATCTTTTCTCCATTTACCCACTTTAATCTGACATCATTACGTTTACGACTTACAGTGCATTATAACCTCACAGTATGTACGACATGATGCTGAACGGGAAGTCCTGGGAATGAAGCCAAGTTCCAGTGGAGCTTATGGATGTCAACCTCACAAACATAGCTGAGTTTGACCTCAGGTAATTGAGTCATTGTGTTACATTAATTTAAAAGGAGACATTTCAGGAAAGTAGAAAAGTCACACATGCAAACTTACTGGTTGATATTTACAGATAAGAAGATAAAGCTATCTTTCCTCTCACCTGAATATCAATAAATAGTGAAAAAAAGCAGAAAGCTGGGTTTCATCTTTACATAACAGTAACCTCTTTATGTAGCAAAAATGCGTGAGCCTCGTGACAAGTAGTCATAACAAAAAACATTCCTACGCAGACCTTCATCAACATCATAAAAACCTTATTCTTGCGGACAGATTTACACACAAATCTGTGCTACCTGCTTTGTACTGTGGCATCTGCTAAACGTAATTTTCCAAAACTAAATTTCAAGAGAAACTATTTACAGTCTCCTGAGAGAAGAATGATTAAAAATTACAGGGAAGGATAGATCAACATTATAAATAAAGCAGCTGGAGATATTCTCTGCACAATCTCGTATATCTGTGCCCCAATAGGCTTCTAGATTTCTATAATGATTGGACTGTCTGGGAGAGTTTTTTTGTTTGTTTCCTCTATAAATTGAGAAAACATGCTTTGTACTTGCATCAGCACAAAAGTACAGTAGGCAAGAAACTGTATTTTTAAAGGAATGCCTAGTACTGATTATTTTTTCCATGAGCTTGGGGGATGGGGGGCTGTTTTTAGACAGAATAGAATCCAGTGCAAAATACTTCACACTTAGAATGAAAAAGAAGGACAAAGGCTGCCAGCAAGCAGCAGTAAAACAGCAGGAACTGGTTCCACTATTTGTTTTGCCAGTGAAGATTATTAAAAGGATGTATTAATATTGGGAACAGAGCTGGCTAGCTCAAAATGTCAGAAGGGCTAACAAGTAAGACAAAATCCAAGCTCACTGTAGTCAGGCTCTGAACTGTGACCCCTTGATACTCAGAAGCCAGTACTGAGTAGTGCTTAGGGCTTGCTGAAAACCATCGAGCAATTTCTCCACACACTTACATTCCTTATAGGTAAGCCACTCCCCTTTTATTCCACATCTAATAATACTGTCACCCAGCTTCTCTAAGAACTTACCATTAGTCTCCCTTAGTCAACACCCAATTTTCAAGTAGTAATCGGTCACAGCACTTTGTTTTATTACAAACAGCACTGATGAGTACAAAATACGAAAAAAAACTTTCACTTAGCAAAAGCAACAGCCAAAGAGCAGTGTCTGAATTTTTGATAGTATTATTCACCACAACAGCCTTTCACAGTACATTTCACATTTCTACATTGCTCTATATACTTGATCAAAGCACCCTCAGACTTGTCATTTCCAGATTTGGTTGATTTTCTTCCCTCATGGTTTCCCTTTTCTGTCTTTTACTCACTTTCAACACTACAACTTTGTAAGAAAATCACCCATATTCTACACAATCCTATTTATACCTTCCACTAAAAAAGCCCTCATAGACCATGAGCTATGGTCTAAGTCTGAATTACAGAAGAAATAAAACATTTTAACAGCATATAGAATATTTCTAATACAAAAGTAGGGGCAGAGACGCTTTCCATACCTCATGTTATGTGAAGAAAAAAAACTCCACGTAAAACTGCCAGCATCATTCTAACATCATTTCTGGTCTACTCACTCAAATCCTCCTCTTCAGGGGAATTAATGCCTACCCTTGCAACTACAGCCTTGCTTACAAAGATGAGAAAAAACTGCACAGACTCAAAGCTGTTTTACTATTTCAGTAAAATAAAGAACCTTTTTGATATATTCCATTTTAACTCAAAGTTACAGGACAGCCATCCCTAGAAAGAATTTTAAAATTGTAGTGTTTAAGCAATAATGTGTCCAGCTACGGCTTTTTAAGCCAAGGTGCCAGACAATAAGCACTACACAGACATGGAGAGGAATGCCAAACCCACACAAAGCCAAAACCCACAAACTGAGCCTCTTCATTTGAACAATGGCCTTAAATACTACCCACAAAGACAAATAAACATTACTATCTTTTCTACCTCTCACTACCCAAGAAATGACCCAACTCAGAAAAAAAAAAGTCGGTGGGAAGAACACTATTGCTAAAGACAACTAAGTTTAAGATTCAGAAAAATGAAATTGCCATTTCCATATAATAGTAAGGGAGACATTTCCAATGGGCTTATCAGTTGTGTAGTTTCTTATTCCTTCCCCCTCGCTCCTTTCCCTTTTCCTGGATTTTATGGTTTACTCATGGATAACAATTTTAAAAATACGCTCTTGATTGGACTGGTTTATGAAAATTGTCTCCTAACGTCCTCTGAAACAATGCTTGCAACAAGTGCAAAACACTTGGTTGAAAATTTCAGATGTTTCAGAATAGTGCTCAGTCAGATACTCCATCCCATATTTTCTAAAGGCCTGTAAGATGTACTCTGTAACTGCTGGAAACTGGGGGAAGACAGCTAGTAGGTCAGCTCTGGCTCTGATGACATGCCAGGTGGGTTTCCATAAATTCTGATTTTAAAGGAGCCTTGATCCAGCCCTTTCCCACCCAGCTGGGATCCTTCTTTTTTAATGCACATCATGTTAGGTAAATCCAGACAGCAAAGAATATAGCACAGCCCTAGATAGAATTAAGTTATTAGTTAACTCCATTTACCTGTGACTGTTTGGGGCAAGTTTTCCAGCACGGTGTACGTGTTTGCTGTCAGCTGATACCCACAGCACTAACAGTTACATCACAAAAACCATTATAATTGGAAATACCTTTAGATATAAAATTTTATGGAAGTCTTCTGATGCACGGTAGGTTTTTAAAAATGAAAAATTCCTTCATCCATAAAGGAAAATGTAGTTTATGTTCTCTGATAACAGTCTGCTTTTTATCACAGAATCACAGAATTGTGGGGGGTTTGGAGGGACCTCTAGATATCATCAAGTCCAACCCCCAACCAAGGCAGGCTCCCCCAGATCAGTTTGCACAGGTAGTTGTCCACGTGGGTCTTGAACATCTCCAGAGAAGGAGACTCCACCACCTCTCTGTGCAGCTGTGCCAGTGCTCCGTCACTGTGAAAAAGTTCCCACACACACATTTATGTGGAATTTACTATGCTTCAGTTTGTGTCCATTTCCCCTCATTCTATCACCACACACTGCTGAGAAAAACCTGGCCTTGTCCTTTTGCCTCCCGCTCCTCAGATATTTATAGATGTGGATCAGATCCCCTCACCAGCACACTGGCAACACCAAGGTTTTGTTGCCTGAGAAAGTATTTAATATACAATATACCACAGAAGATGTAAGTAGCAATTTAGTACAACTAAACTTACCTTTCTCCTGACTTTTTAAAGTGCTCATATAAGCTTTCGCACAGGAGATCTGCCTGACATCTTACTGATAGGCTTTCTACAGCTGTTGAATTTTACAGTTGCATAACCAAAAGCATAATTTCTATCAGAGCATACTGAAGACACAAATGAGAATGCCAGCTAGCAGCACACCTGAACTTAAGAGTAGTACATGGAAGATACAAAAAAGGATCCCAATTAGATAAACGCATTGTATAGTCCACATTCTGAAACCTGTCTTGGTTCACTTCCTTTTGATAATTCTAACATCAGTAGGTCGTTACTTAAAGAAAAATAAATAGTAACAACACATTCGCCATTAGCATTCAGTGAATGTTAGCTCTGGAAAATAAAATCTTATAAACTTATTTCAGAAAGCACCACATCATACTGAGCACACAAATATTACATTACTTGTATGGGTCTTTTTATACTGCTATTTTTATTCCTGTTAAACAATAAAAAAATTCTTGCAAGACTGCTATTTATTGTAAATGTCTTTTTTCCAGTGCATGCCAATAACAACTCATGCCTATAAAGTAAATCTAACCAGAAGGCTGATCAGATCAACATATAGCACTATTTTTTTTTTTACTACAGGAAAGTACATTTAATTGAATTTATTTCAGTCTTAAGCAGAGAAATGCCTTGTCTGCCTACTTCCCAAACACAGATTTCTCTCCTGCTTTGGCAGAGGGGTTGGACAAGATGATCTCTAGAGGTCCCATACAGCCCCTACACTTCTGTGATGTCTGCAAAAGCACACAAGCATCAAATAGCATATCCTACAGCATTTGAGACTCTGGTTTATCTAAAAGCACACTTTTCTTTCTTTTGTATGTGTGGCTTTAGGCAACACAGCTGAAAAATGGACAGAACTACTGACTTCACTAAAACGGTAATTTTACTATAGGTTGCCTAGGCAGATAACATTTTTGGTAAAAACAAACCACTATACCAGATGCAAGGTTCTAAAAAAAAGTAGAGATACAGAGTAGAGATATTCTCAGAGCATTTCTCAGTCCTGTAGTTAACACGTACACGTAGAAGATGAGAGAGGGATGGTAAATTACATTTCTTTGTACCTTTTGGACTAAAAGCACGATTGCTGTTGAAGTCTGAGTGCCCACACCCCGTAAAACACCTCAAGATGACAATTTTCTCATTGTCATCAGTTGTAACCTTCAGGAAGAATGAGAATGGACCAATCTGAAGACAGATTATTTTATTAATAAATAAAAATACATGTTTTTGCATTGTTTCTTCAACGGGACCCTCTGCAACATATTCCACCTCAACTTGGCAAAACTATTTTCTTTCACTGTAATCATAACAGCTCAACTCAACTTTTCATCCTGTAACTTGCTAGAGAAATAGCAAGAGGAAAAGTCTGTCTGTGGTTTAATGGGATGAGCTCATATTTTATAACATATTTACAAAATCTGATTCTTCATCTGGTGAAGTTTCATTACTTAAAAAGTTAACGCTTCTCCCTGTCATGCTTCTATTTTTAATGATAGTTGACCTCTAAGTCAAGCACTCAGATGCTGAGGTAGAGCTCAGAGAAAAGTTGCTACAGGAAGAAGAGAGAAACCATAACCGCAATATGATGAACAAATATTAGCCATAGCTACAAAACATTCAAAAGTGTTTGCTACTAAAATATTCCTGAAATTACTCATTTTATACTGTACTTACAACATTTTACTGAAATGTACTTAAACACATGGCTAGCTTAAAGCTCATGAGAAATCTCATCTATTTCAAGGTGTTTAATCGCATCCTTAAGTCCCACACATTCTTCAGTGTACAGCTGCACCTGGTTTTGTTTTTCTTTTGTTGGTTAGGTTTTCTTTGTTTTTTTTTGTTTGCTTTATAACAACAAAGACTAAACCAAATACATATTCAGGGTAATACCATGTAAAAATGTAGGCCTGGTCCTTTAATAGATAGGAAATTCAGTGGTCTTTAAGCTTTACAAAGTAAATGTCACACAAAAACTAAGAGGACAATTCACTGTCATATTGTCAATTAATTTGTGTGCATAAACAAAACTGACTGCTTCTTATTGAGGTTAAAAGTGTTGCTGAACGTGGTAACATCACACTGGCAGCATCAAAATCATTACACAAGCACTGTACAAAGGAAATTTATATGGCTGAACAAGTAACATATCTTACATCCAATAGCTGGCTGCAAAGCTGGAAATGTGTGATATGTGGATGACTTAATAAGAAGCACGTTTACATGGATGGATGGGTAATGGCTGATTATATATATATATATATATTAATATGGAGTGGCACTGGCAGATATGTTCTAAATCCTACACACACACATTGTATATATCCATTTTACAGTGAGCAAGCTCTTCCTGAAGCACTAAAAGTCAGATTTGGCCCAGTTTCCAGATTCTGAAAGGAAGTGTAGTGCTAGTTTTTTTTCTTCTGGTATAACCCGTTACGATATATTAGAAGTTGTCTCAGTTGTCCTTATATCAGAAGAGCTCTGATATTGCCATTAATACATAATTCAATACTCTAGGCACACTAGAGCCCTATGTCTATCTACCTGAGAAACGTTCTTCCATCAGCTGATGGAAGTAGCCATTTTCCCCAAGTAGTTTTATCCCTAAAATTCCAATCAGGGGCCTCACCAGCACCATGAATACCAGCCATAGCAAACTATATAGCTGCTATGTGTCAGTCTCTGTCAGCACTCAAAGGACGGTATGTAATAACAGAATATATTTCTTTTATTTATTCCCCTTGTTATTAAAAACAGCCTTCTCATTAAAACCACCGATACTGTCTTAGTAACATCTTCCAGAAGACGAGAGCTGACCTAAAAAAAGAACTGACAGTATCAGTGACATGAACACTTCTGTTTTTCTGTCAACCCTACCTTGCAAGGTTACAAGAAATGGATGTCATTTGAATGTGTATCATGGATATTTTTTAAAACATTAACTATTTAGCTTTAAAAAAAAAGCATGCTTTCAAATCATACTTTTAATTCAGAAAAAATTTACATTTCTACTACATATGTATCAGTGGTAAGCATTTGTGCCTTTGACTAATGTAAAACTGTATTTCTCTAATTACATCAAACTCATATGAAACATGAGTCAGCTCAGTTTATTCTAAGTGTCAAAATGACTTGTTTGGTTTCTCTGTAGATGGTAAAAATAAAGCAAATACAAAACAATAAACTTAGTTTGGAGAAAATACCTTCAGAGTTTATCACCAGAAGATCACAGTACTGAAATCACAGCATGCTGAAATGGTGGAAGGTAGAGTAATTGAATTAAAAAAGAACAAAAAAAATAATATTTAAGTGTCACAAAGATTGTTATGCCATATGTAAAAGTCTGACAACAGTAAGAACAGCGTTTCTACTACAGATTTGTTGGAACATGAAAGACTCAGTTCCCTCAATTTTCTATACTTTTCTCTTACCATACAGTTAAGAAATCCTGCTATTACGCTTTATTACTGATCCTCTGCAGTTCAAAATGGGGGATTACTTTGGACCATCTGTGCTATGGCAAGACATCTACCTGTTCTAGCTTTCACATTGCTAGAAAGGGGACAATAAAATATCTAACCAACTCAAAAGTACCTCAAAACATTCTTTGGAAAGACATCTTCATTTTATTTGACCAACTTCTAGTTATGGCAATTTTTGTCAATGATTGTTTTCAGTTAAAAGCAAACTATCACTTAAGGCAACTATTTTAGCTTGCTAAATCTACTTTCTTCAGAAAAGTCCAGCCAGTCCATGGCTACATTGGAGTACAATGAAATATTTTAAGTAATTTGTTACTGGAAGCTATACAAGACAGCTTCCAGAGGTTCCTTTCAATCAACATTTCTACAATTCCGTACTTCACAGTAAGATGAATCACTTGTAATATACCAAGTCCAACAAACACTGATATTACAGAGATAAGACATACCGCATGCTCTGAGGTAACACAGAGCTACCTTTTAAAGCACGACTGTCACTTAAAAGAACACAGAAACGCTTACAGTATCTTTCATGTCATTTTCAATGAAATTAGCTTCAGTTAAAGCCCAAGGCTTCAGCCTTCACAGCAGAAGGGTGCCCACACCAGTGGGCTGCAACAACTGAGAGCTGTGGCTGCAGGGATTCAGCAACAAAGAGCCAACTACACCTGAAAGCTGATCTGCAAGGGGATAGCATCTGACACCTTCACACATTAAAGCAAACAAGCAAAAAAAACCCAAACAAACCACAGAATCAACACTGTATGAAAAGGTTCCAGCTGCACATAGAATACAAAAGCGACAGTTATGATGGTCTGTGTAATCTGATGAAAACAAATAACTTACCCAGTTCACAGCGCTGATGATCACCCAAATTTCATGAAAAAGGATTCACCGAGTTTTAGCTTCACTGCTGCTAGAGCCCTATCCTACACAACTGCAATCTATTGTTTAATTCTAGGTTAAAACAAAGTAATATCAATACGCACGCTGTTATATAAAAGGGCCAGGGGATGAAATTACATCAGTTTCTAATAAGGCCCTTTGAAACCCTAAACTAGCCAGTTAGCAGCCAAATTATTTTTCTTCTATTAGCACAGACTGAACAGCAAATCATGACTACAAGAAAAATAAATAAATAAACAGCTTAAAACCTTCCAAAAGTCCTATTTGCTGCACCAAAACACAACAAAGGAGTATCTAAGTCCTAAGCGACATTTACTACCTTACCCATCATCTCTCTCCTCAAAAAAAGCCTTTTCTTTCCCATATTCTTTGTAAATAAGATCTGTAAACTTCCCCCCTCCTATTCCAAAAACTAAATAGAAGAGTTTTTAACATACACACACTCCTTGAAAAAGCATCTCTAATCAGCATTTAGTAAAAAATTAACATATTTATTTGGAAGACAAACAACATAAAATCTGATGTTTCATTATATCTTCTGCATTTTTAATATGTTGCATATAAAATCTATAATAATTACAGTTATTAACATACTTTCCTTGGCCACTTCCATCCCCATAAAACCAATTTATTTTAAGTATTCTTTTATTTGATAAGTTGCAACCTGTATGTAATAACCAACATCATCACTTCAAAATAAAAGGAGACCATTTGCTTATTTTCTTCTAACTGAGAAATAAGTTTTACTGTTTTCGTCATTATCTTTCAGAATACTCTGCAACTGAACCTTTCCATCAACTAACTGCAAATTTCCCTACCATGCATAATTGTACGATTACGTTGTGCATCTGAATTTGGAAATTAAAATAGAACTGCGATCAGATCATGTTATAACATCCTCAAAGGTGTAGCACCATTGAAGGACAAGTATAATGCTATGTGGATAGTATAACACTAATGGGATAGAAAGTACTACATTAATAGCACGATGGCAAAGCCTTCAGCTATAGCAAACAAGAACAATCCCAAATAATACAGCCACAGACACAAAAACAAGGAAAAACAGCTGCTCACATTTGGAAGGCTTCAGGTAAGCAGGGACATCCAAAAAGAGACAACCTCAACTCCATTGCCAACCCTTAAATGAAGTCTGGGAAGAGGTGGATCCTGACTCCACCCCTTCTGTTACTCAGGTACATTGTATGTACCTGAACTCCCCTGGGTTGGCCCTGCCTTCCCACCAGGTGCTCAATCGGGTTCAGGCCATGACTTAGCATTTCCACTATAATGAGCCTCACCCCAACTCATTGCAGGACACCAGCTAGAACTGACCTGAACCTGATGGATTACTTCCTTCCTCAGTGTGAGGTCATGGTACGCATCAGTTTCCTGCCATTCAAAATATGACTATTTTTCTATGAGGCTGTGAGTAAAGATAGGAAAAATGAAATACAATAACCCTCTGGTCATTACTCTATTTTGATCACTCAACAATATTTACACTGAGACCAGATTCACTCCTCTCTGCTGCACAGGACTGGGTGTAAGAAGGCAAGGAAAAGCAAACAATTCACCAGAAGTGAAGCCGTACTACGCTTTGGCAAGGAGGCTAACTTCTGATCAGTCAGTGCATAAAGATTGAAATGGAGCAGGGGAAGGAAGTTTCCCACAAATGAAAATAGGAAAAATAAATAAATTAGTGACATAACACAATGTTATGTATATATTACATCTAATCAAGCACGTGGCTCAGGAAAAACAGCAACTGCTTGTTTCCATCAGATGCAACTCCAATCAAGGCTCAGAGAAGAGGGGTGCACTTAGGCTGCTGAAGGAAGCAGTGTGTGGTCATGCAGTCGCTACCCTGAGACAAAAGTCAAGGAATTTGTTTCTCATATGCTAACAAGGATACTGTGGAATTGCTCCTAACTCCAGTCATAAGAGTTTCACTGATTCAGTTTAAGTACAGGAATCATGGAAACAATTGTTTTGTATTTGTTTATTGTAAAAGAATAGAAGACAGAACAAACAACAATAGTTATCTCAGAATTATGGAAAAGACCAGAAGGATAAAAGCTGCCTTACAGCATTTTATATTTTAGAGGGACTATCTATCTATGTGCAGGAGTTAGCATAATTTCTTTTCTTTAAATTAGAACTTGAACATTTACATGCTAAATAACTTACATTGTTATTTAGCCATCCCAAGTAAAAATATCTGCCCCCCTTTCCCAATGAGAAAAGGCTCATAACAGACTGCTGAAAGAAATCAGAATTGGAGAAATGAATTGTAAACAAATTCAATAAAGGAATCTCTCTATTCAGAAAACTTGCCTGTCCATCAAATATTATCCAACTTTTAAACTATCTCAGTTGCAGAGACAGGAAGTCTTTCAAGTAACCATGGACTAGAATATTCAGGGCAAGATGCCAGCACAAGTTTGAACACAGGTCTTGCATTCATACTTATTCACACAATCTAATGTGCTTGCAGCAGGGGCTGGATCCTTAGGCAGCTACAATTTCCATGATCTAAAGCTTATGCACTCAGCTCCAGAGAGAAATTCTGAAGCCAAAATTAAATACCCATATGCCCTGAGCACCAGGGCATACCAGAAATGCTTCATGAAGACCAAGAACTGCCCAGAGCTAACTAGTACAAAACATACTAACCACTACAAAACACAACGTTAGTAGAAGATGAAGGGGTGTATGAAGTACATTTTCCTGGTGGTTAAACAACTAAAGCTTAAGTCTTCTCAGTCAGAGAACACCTCCTTCTACCTGGGATCTCCAGCCCGTCCTTGCCTGTGGCTTTTAAAGAACTAAGAGAGGAATAATATTTTATTTTTCAAAACTTGACTGTGAGAAGAGTTCAACTCTAATTATAATGAAGAGACCTATGAAGTGGGGAAACTGAAGGCCCATACCTGCTCTAGGCTGACAGATTTACATACAATTGATTTTCTCAAGATAGCAACATCCAGGATAGATGTTAATGTGGTCACACACCTAGCAGGAAAGGGGTGATGAAGGGGGACTCCTCTTAACTATTGTGTTGAAGTTCTGCTGCTGTTCAGCAAAGATGGAAAAGAATAATATACTGCCTTGAATGACGACTTTCTGTGACACCGACAGTACTGTATGATATCTATAATGCAACATGGAGTATACATCCCCTCCATATTTAATCTGCAAAACTGTTCTCACATAAGCAGAAAGTTATATAGTAACTATGAAAAACTAGAGATTAGATTATGATAAGAAAATAAAATAGATATTAAGCTACGCATTTATCAGGCATCTGGTGATGCAAAAATATTTTAACAATAGTGAAAACACATTTTTGCACTAAGTTCAACTGGCTCGTCTACTTCCCATTAATACTTGTACTACATATATTGCTGAGAGTAATTGTTTTGCAGACCATGAGAGAACTGCTTAATCTTTTATAACCTTTATAAAACTTTATTAAATTATGAAGCCATGTAGCTTTTACATGCTCTAAAGTTTTGGTTGGGAACTGTTTAAATACATAAATATATGCAGCTGTCCTGAGTAATGCCACCACAGTGACTTGAGACACTGTTAAGACTTTCCAGTTCTCTCCCATTTAAAATCAGCAATAAAACTCCAGTCCAAGATAAAGTCTCAGATAGGAGCAACCCAGTCAGGAGCAAAGTACTCCTTATTAAAGAAAATTACTAACATTTTAAAAACACACGAGCTCTTCTAAGTTCCTTGCACTTCTGTTACATATAAAAGTCTTTGCTATAAAAGGATATTAAAACTAGTTTATTACATGGATAACCTCTTTAGCATGCAAAAACAGAAATATGAAATCCCTTTATTGATCTTTAGTTCACTGAGCCCAAACTGAGACTCGTGGGTAACATGGTGCTCACAAATCTGCCATCATTGTGATTACTACAAATTAAGATGTTAAAAACAAAGCCAATATTTGGGATGACAGGCCTAGCCAAGTTTAATTTCAGTCAGAATATGCTGCCTCCTCAGAACTGCAGCCTGGTGGATAAGAAAGTCTGGAGACCACATCCTTAAAAGAAAGGAAAAATTAGAAAAGAAATAGAAGAAATGTCTGCTCATATTTTTCCCAGCTAGTTCATCATTCCCAGCTAGTTCATCAAAAACAAAGGGTATCTCCCTACAACCTAGTACAGGAAGATTCTATCAATACTCACAAACCTCTGGAAACCCAAGAGAGTTGAGTATGTCATCTGTAACAGCCTATCACCTGACATTTCTTGTTCATCTTGCTGATAACAATCACTTTAGCAAAACAAGCAGGCCACAATGGATATTCATTTTGATACAGTTGTTTGAAAAAAACATACTGCTATGCAAGACAACATTTTATTCAAGTGTATCTTAATTATATCCATCACCTCTCCAGAAAGTTCTAGTTATTCAAAATTCTGTATTACTATGTTCTCTTATCTTTCATTGTTAAAAAGTAAGATTAAAACCACTTATTTCACATACAAGTTAAGAAATAGTTAAAATATACAGACTTAGGTTTTTCCTAGACCTCAATGTAATTCTCAAATCTGAAGTTAAACCCCTTCATACACAATTTGAACAGAGTTCATTTTCTTTCCACTAACTTTCGCAGCTTTTGTACTTACTGACTGTTCACTTAGATCCTGAGAGTCTTCCATGGAGGTTGTTCAACTTTCTTTTTCTCCACAAGCAGAAATTATCTTCCGTTCAATTTATAGGTCAGTGGTCTAAATTAGAAAAGAGATAAAACAGATAACATATTAGTCTGTAGCCCTCACTTCTAAATAAATCTGCACTAAGCAAACCTTCTAATTGAAGCTGTGATTCCACTAAAATCTGCAGCAAAGTTCCCATTGACTTCTATGAAGTCTAATTTCGTATAAAAAATTTCAACACCTTCAATACTGTTTTGGGAAGCTATCTAAAATAGAAACAGGAAGAATGCTTAAGTAATAATTTTTCAACTCCTTAAAAAAAAAAAACTATGAAAACAATCCAATAACAAAGCTAAGATGTTTAATACAGCTAGCTGTTTAAGTAGACAAAAAAATAAAAATAAAAAAAGATAACCCTTGGGAAAGCATATTAGGCAGACAATTATGGAATGCAGAACAATACTGATTAATACACATTTAATGATAACCTCTTAGTCATTAAGCATCTGGTAGAAAAAGGTTATTATGCAATTATCAGCATGAAGTCCCTATTCTCAGGTCCATTACACTCCTTTAGGATTAAATAAAACTCACTAAGTGGTTTATAACAAGCAGCTCCCTGCAACGTGCTAAATGATAGACATTATCCTAATTATCCACTATGTTTATGCCACTCTTATACAGTGAATCATTGTTATCAAATATCTAAATCTTAAATATGAAAACTCTGAGAGTTCTGTGTAGTTAAGATTACAGTAACCTTAGCTATAAAGTCACAGAATCACAGAATTGTAACTGTTGGAAGAGACCTCTGGAGATCATTGAGTCCTCTTCCTAAAGCGGGTTCCCCACAGTAGGTCACTCAGGTAGACGTTCAGGTATGTTTTGAAAATTTCCAGAGAATGAGACTCCACAGCATCTCTGGACAGCCTGTTCCAGTGCTCTATCATACTCACAGGGAACAAGATTTTCCTCATATTTGTATGGAACTTCCTATGTTCCAGTTTGTGCCCGTTGTCCCTTGTCATGTCACTGGCCACCACTGAAAAGAGCCTAGTCCCATCCACTTGACTCCTGCCTATTAGAAGCATTGATAAGATCTCCACTCAGTCTTCTCCAGGCTGAACAGCCCCAAGTCTCTTGCCCTTTCTTCATAAGAGAGATCCTCCGTAGAATCCTAATCACACTTGGGACCCTCCACTGGACTCTCTCCAGCAGTTCTCTTTCTTGAACTGGGGGACCCAGAACTGGAAACAGTATTCCAGATGTGGCCTTACCAGGACAGAGAAGAGGGGGAGAACCACCTCCCTTGACCAGCTGGCCACACTGTTTTTAATGTGCTCCAGGATACTATTGGCCTTGGCAACAAGGGCAAGCTGCTTGCTCATGGTCAAACTGTTGTCCTCCAGGACATACAGGTCCTTTACAGAGCTCCATTCCAGCTGGTCAGCTCCAAGCTGCACTGATGCATGCAGTTTTTCCTATCCAGGTGAAGGACTTTGCACTTGCCCTTGTTTAACCTCATCAGGTTCCTCTCCGCCCAAGTCTCCAGCTCATTCTAGTGTCACTGAATGGCAGCACAGCCTTCTGGTCTGTCAACCACAGTTCCCAGCTTTGTATTGTCAGTAAACACACTGAGAGTGCATTATATCCATTCATCCAGGTCACTGATAGAGATGTTGAATAAGACCAGACCTATTACCAAACCCTGAGGAACAGCACTAATTGCAAGCCTCTCACTAGACTCTCACTACTTATCACAACCTTCTTAGCACTGCCAGTCAACCAGTTCTCAATCAGCCTTATGTCTGCTTGTCTATCCTACACACTTTTTAACCTTACCTACAAGCATGTTAAAGAGTGTAAAAAAACCTTGCTGAAGTCAAGGTACACAACATCCACTGCTCTGCCCTCATCTACGCAGTCAGTCATGACATCATAGAAGACTACAAAGTTGATCAAGCATGATTTTTCCCTTGAGAAATTTATGTTGAGTAATCTCAATAACCTCCTTTTCCTCTTGCTTGGAGATGAGATCTGGAATAAGCTGCTCCATCGCCTTCCCATGGTTGGAGGTGAGGCTGACTGCCCTGTAGTTGCCAGGACCCTCCTTCTTGCCCTTTTTTGAGAACTGGAGCTTGGCTTTCCTCCATCTCAGGCACCCCTCCTGTTCTCCATGACCTTTTCTAGATGATAGAGAGTGTTTTGGCAATCATTTCTGCCAGCTCCCTCAGCACTTATGGCTGTATCAAAACAGGGCCCATAGATCTGAGTGCATCAACTTTGCCTAGATGATTTCTGACCAGATCCTCCTTGACCAAAAGGAAGTCTTTCCTTCCCCATACTCTCTCTCTTCTCTCCAGGGTTTGAGATTTCTGAGAGGCATTCTTAGTAGAAAAGATTGAAGCAAACAAGGCTGTCTGTAACTCTGCCTTCTCAGTGCCTGTCTGCGATTACCAGGGCATCCACCTCATTCAGTAGCAGGTCCACCTTTTCCCTAGTCTTCTCCTTCTTCTCTTTTTGTTGTTAACACTTAAAGAAGTATTTCTTGTGTTCTTGACTTCCCTTACCAGATTAAATTCCACGTGGGCCTTAGCCTTCCTTGTTGCACCCCTGCGTGCACTGACAATGTTCCTATATTCCTCTCAAGTGGCTAGTTCCTATTTTCACATTCCATGTTTCCTTCTTCCATTTAAGTTTTTCCATGAGATCCTTGCTCTTCTCTGCAGGTCTTCTGTCACCTTTGCCTGATTTCTTACTGTTAGGGTTGCTATGATCTCAAGCTTGGAAGAAGTGGTTCTTGAATGACAACCAACTCTCTTGGATCTTCCAATGCTTTAACCCATGCAGTACCTCCAAGTAGGTTTTGAAGAGGTCAAATCACACAATTAAATATATTTCACTCTCCAATCTCAGAAAAAAAAATAATCCAGTTCACAGCAGGAGGTAATTTGCAATTTAAAATAAAGCAAGTGCCATGGATATTGTATATATCAATAATCATAAAATTATAAATCAAACCTAGTATGTCTTTTGTTCAAAAGAGAACAAAATGTATAATCATATGCAAATGCCTAAGTTAAGTAGCCCAAACAATCTAGCATTACTTAGATGTGTTTATCAAAAAGGTACCCTAAAATACTATGACCTGGGAGTATTCCCTATAACATAAACATTATGGAACCATTTTGGTTTAAAATTCTGGCCACTAGGCACTTGAACCTTATGCTATCTCCAACCTGCATAAATGCAATTATAGCTTATCTGAGCTATTTATAGCTGTTTGCATGCACTGGAGCTGCAGACCATTCTACTCACATCCCCACTCACCTCCCTGTGTTCACCTAGGAACAACTTCTCTTGGTTTAAAGTGTCACCTAATTCCACATCTCCATCTACTCTTCAAAACACTAACTTCCCAAATTTTATGGTGTTTTGCACTAGGTATTTCCTAGAACATACACAATCTACTTTTATTCAGTCTCCCCTTGATCCTGCTGCTGTATTGCAGTTTCTTGTTTTCCCGGTGGTACACGTTCAACCTTAACAAAAAGCTGCAAAGAATTTTGTCTTTCAAAATGGAGGAAATCTCCTCTTAGTTTCAAAGAGATTCGAGACATGGATATCTTTGCCTAGGGTACCTTCAGCAGAACAGAAACCACCTTCCATAGTTTCTGACCTACACAGAGCTAACAGCCTTGTATCTGTAAAAGTTTTCTGCAATCTTTGTCAAGCTTAGACAAAAGTGAAATTGAAAGCTTTCTTTAAAACACTCAGTATAGGCAAATTTAAGACAGGAGGCTACTGAGAACAATGGATATTTTGAAAGAAAGCAGTTCTACGTGGGATTTCCTGTAGCAGGCCATTACTCATCCTCTCCTGCCAAAGAAGGCAATTCCAAACACAAACGTGAATTTTCACAAATGATCCTGAAATATTTGACATAGAACTTAAACACAAACTCTGTTTTAATTTAATTAGGAGTTTGAAATGTGTGCATTAGTAAAACTGCACAAGAAAAACTGGTGAAGCACTCAACAGTAAAATAAAACATTCAGAACAAAATCAGCATTTTTTAAGTCTGCTGACCGCAGTTACATTGACTGGATCACATTCAAACAGTAAATGCTCTAAATCTGACTGTTGGTCACAGAAAGTGATAAGTATCTCACTTTCTGTATGAAAGTCAACTACAGAACCATAGCATAACAAACGGAAACATACTATTGTATTTCTGTATTAATCAGGATCCTACCCAAAGTACACTGAAATCAATGGATGCATGTCATCTTTTTCCTTAAAATATCTAGATTATCATCAACAGCTTAGATGAATCCTAACCAGTTAGGTTCAACAAGAGTTCTACTATTAAGAACCACCTATGTCTCAACCACAATATGTATGTACTGTGTCCCAGTATGCAAGTGAATGTACCCACTGAAATGCATCATTAAATATATTACTTGCACTAGTCATCTCCATAAAAGATGGACCTTGAGGAATTTTTAAAATGACTGAACTACAGGACAAGCTTATTTTAATTTTTGCGTAAATATACTATGTGCTAAATATAACTTTTCACAAGTATATAACATTATAATAGGTTTTAGGGCTCTGCTGTTCATTTTCACATTGCTTCAAAACTCAAATATTGTATTACTGGAAATTAAGATATTGTTTTTAATAAAATTCAGATTTATAGTTTTATCAGCATTCTACCTAATGGTCCAGCACATCAACAACTAAATCCTACTAAATTTTGAGCCCAGCTAAAGCCACTGATTATAACCAACTGCTAACACAATGATTTTTATAATGGCAGTTATTCCAATTGCACTTAGATCAAATCCTTTAGGATTTAGTTTAATAAATTTATAAAAGAGGAGAAAAACCATTAGAGAAGTCAGTGATTTAAATAAGACCAACATTACTCCCTAATAAAGATATAAAATTAAAGGATAATAGTAACCTCGTGCTGTTTTATGAGGCAATAATCCAGTTACCAATCCAACCTTGTAGTTTATCCCATCAAGAGAACCAGATTAAAAACAGAGGGATGGAGGGCACTCTTATCCCTTTTATACTGCAAGTGTTTCTAAGTGTTTTTAACTATTTTTAAAACTGTTGTTAAAAGTCTTAAACTCGCAGACAAGCTAGAATGAAGAAAAATGCCTGTTTCTGCTCTTGATCCACTCCTTGCAGATGTGGCTTTAAAGCTGATGAAGTGTTTTATGCACTCAGATAAAAATTTTACCTTTCTAAGAAATGTCTTAATTAGGAGGATTCCTGACTTTCCTCATCAACAAATGCACTTAAATATAATTTTTTATTTATTTATTTTTATCTTGGGGAATAAAACACTTCATCAAATTTAAACTGCAACTTCCAGGACTCAGCTATGAGGAGAAACATGTGTTTGTTCCCAGAGATATACCCACAAGTTTTAAAAATAAAAAAGTATCAAGAACTCCTCAAGGATCTCCTGCATACAGCTTTATAAATAACTGAAAATGCGAGATAGCAAGAACACAATCTCTTCCCTAGAAAGGATTTCTTCAGGCTTTTATTCAACAACAACAAAAAAAGAAATTGTAGTAAATAAGCAATTGACTGAGTCAATTTCATTTCATACGAGATGTGGAAAAAGATCAAGTCTTGCAATTTTCCAACACTCAAAACAGAATGCAAATCTTGGGAACTCGCAGGCAAAAAAAAACAGCTTTTAAGGACATGGCATTTTCCAAGAGTATCTCTCAACTTGCTTCTGGCCCTCTACTCAGCCAGATGGGGGGACAGCTTTCCAACAAAAGTCCTTTGTCTGGAAGACGAGCTTTACCATCAAAATGTTTTGTTCATTTCACCTTAACTTAAAAACCTAGAAAAGCTTTGCTAGATGAAATAACTTAAGAGAAGGATCCTCAGCATCTACCACAACAATATATTTTCAAATAATAATCCCACATTGAGAATATAGTCAGATTCTTTTCATTTTTCTTCACCTACACAACACCTTCTTCTTTTCTAGTTATATCACAGAGATCTTCTGGTTGTATAGTATAGCACCTGGACCTTCCTAGTCAAGTTTACTATATTATTCTTACATTATAAATTGTGTCAGTAATAGATAAGCAGAAATTATGCCACTGTAGTTAACACAATTACTTCATAGCCACAAAGAAGAGCCATTTCTATGACAGCCACACACTGATGAAGAACACAAAATATTAACTGACAAATGGTCACAAACAGAATATTTTATCATTTTCTTGTTCTCAACCTCAGACACCTGTGATAGCCGAAGTACTCAGTGCTTATAATCACAACTGAAGATATGGAGCATGTTCACAGTAAGGTGCCATTGTTTGAGTAAACAAACAGAGGGTCAAAGGGTTGAGCTCTTCCAGTGTTAGGCAAGACTCTTGTTTGGGCTCCACATCTTTCCTATGGAGCATCTGAGGAGTTGCACTCCTAAATATAAGGCACTATGAAAAGTTATGCAAGGAAGGCAACAAATAAATGAATTGCTGCTGAATGTGTGCAAAAGACTATAATACACATGTACTGTGATCTAAATTAGATAACTTCATAATTGCTTATTCCCATGAATAAGCTTAATTCTTGGAAGGTACAGGAAAGAGGGTACAAACAATAACACTGTTTAGCACTTAAGCAATTTCTGCTTGAAGAGCATTCTTATTCCTAGCTGTCTGCATGCATATCACCTATAGTAAGCTATGAGAAAGGTAAAATAGAACCCAAATACGCTAAAAATCAAGGAAATAAAAACCTGATTTATTAAAATATTAAATTATTGTAAAGCTATAATAAAAAAACATTCTGCTTTCTCAGTTTCTATTAGTATCACATTTGGAAAAGAGGAAAGACCCATGCTCCAAATGAGAAATAATGATGTGCTTGATAAGCTGGCTTTCTTCAAAGCTCATTGCAAGCAGACAAGCAAATAAGAAAAACCATACTAATTTAACATATTTGAAATAAATTATATCGTTTAGGTCTTCTAGACACTGGAGATCATTGTCTGATCTTGTTTTGGTAGAAAAAAAATATCATCTTTCTTAAGTTGTAGGGGAAAATGAAATTTCCGTTCTTAATGTAATTTCTGAAAAGATGTTAGTTGATATATTTGCCATGGTTAACTGTGGGTTTGTCTGTTTTTTTGTTGTTGTTGTTGTTTTGTTTTGTTTTTGTTTTTTATGTTCTAGGTTGCTGTCTTTTCTCTTATGCAAATGCTGTATCATCTTGAAAAGAATGTCAACTCTAATTAAAACTATTTCCCAGTGGAAAAAAAACAAAACAAAACAAAAAACAGTAAGTAAGTAAAATTATCATTTATATCTAATTTCAAGGGAAAGCTAACGACTAGCAGATTCTAATTATAATTGTAATAAACAACTAAAAAGGCAAGCAAAGGAATTCTGGCAGTAGGATTTAGACATCTACTGCATTCCTGAGGAAAACTGGCAGGTGAAGAGAAATATATATAGCATTCAGAACATACATATATTTTTAGCTCTCACATTTTAATTCCTGCTTTCCTTTTAATCAGAAGGGTACCTGCAAGAGGTAGAAGTGGCCTGCAGATCTTGCTAGCTTATCTAGGGTTAGCTGAGGTAACTGGTCTCTACCTCCTGAAACTGAGGTGGGTGAAATGAGCCTCCTGGAAAGCTCGCATTGTCTTACACATACAAGCCTTTCTTCACTATCTGGCTAATTAAGAGATATAAGAAATATCCATCTTCCTATCTCTATTATCTCTATTCCATCTCTATCTCTATTTTAACACTGTATTTTTTCTAAGGCTTTCATCTCTATAGGATAGGGACCTTTTTGGATCTGTGCAGTTTCAGACATTTTTTTCTTTGCTGAGGATCAGACTTTTACCCTTGCTGAAGTTTCAGAATTTTCCAGTCCCTCCTGTAGCATGTTCAGGACATACATCTCCATCTACGAGTGACCTCCAGAGCCACGAGCTCTCTCCCTTCTCTCAGAGGCCCTGGCCCACAGAGGGTGGATGGCTCTACACACCACACCTGGGTGACAACTTATTTTAGCTTGGTATGTCCAGTGGCCCCTGGTGGAGGCAAAGCTTCTTGGCTGGGCTTCTGGGCCTACAGCAATTTGTGTTTGCTTAAATAGAGAAGATGTGTCATTATTCCTCATTTTGAGTTATCAGAATGACTCCAGGAATTCACACAGCAACTTACACATTTGACTCCAGGGCAGGACTGCACAGAGGGGACATGGGAAGGCTCTGCAGGACCTACCAAGGAGTACACAATGAGCCTGGCCACTTTCCCTGTAATGGGGAACACTCAGGGAACAATCAGATGCAAAGATGCCAGTATACCAGCCAGATGGAGAGAGCCAAGCAGGAGCAGCTGAGGACCTGCTCACCAGCCTCATTCTTCCACGCTACCTGGCATACATATGCAGAAGACCATGCACATACCCAAACTTGGCATATTATATATATATGTGTATATTCAAACATATACAGAAACTCTACATCCAAAGTGGGTAAGTTTTAGGGTTCTATGTCAGATATTATTAACATGAAAACAAAGCTAGGAAGTAAAAATAAAATCCTGGTTTCTAAAACGAGGAGGCTTGAGTTCACAGGAGATCCAAGGTCTGCTCATTACCCAGAAAAATAAAAGGTATTTTGTCCTGGTAACACAATTCAGACATTTCCACATCTTGACGCAGCAGAATTATCCACACTGAGTTTTCACAAATGTTCAGAATTGAGAATGATGTTTTGACACCAATTAGATGTTTACAGCTCTATCCTTATCTACCTTCTGTTTACTTCCTCCCTCTGCTTCAAATTTACACGTCTCTAACTGGAATATAATATGCTATTTCCATCTTACTTTCTGAGCAAGTGAATTCATGCCAGATATTAAATGCAGTAATTGAAACAAACATGATTCATACCATCAAGCTGTGATACACTGAAAACCTTTCATAATTCAAGTCAAATGATTGCCTTCCATGCCAGTCACCATGTATTTTTTACATGCAGTCCTGTGAATTCTGCATAGTCTTTGGTAAACACTTGTATTAATTCACATTGTCCATTCTGCACAGTTTGCTTCCTCAGACTGAGTTTCCTGAGGGAGAGCATTGCCTGTGCTGTTATTGTGGACGTTTTATGCAAGAAAAATTAAGCGGATTTCCCCTTTCTGTATCAGATATTTCTAACTAGAAAGAAAACCACAACATCATAGAACCATTTGGAATAGTTAAAGGCAGGCCTCAAGATGAAAAAGTATAGCAATACAGATCAAGAAGTCTCTGCATCAGTTATGTTAGTAACACATAGGTCTGTGATGGGTCCTTTGACCCATTGTTATTGTACAACAAAACAAGTAGAAAAACAAGAAAAATGAAAGACTTCTTGGTAAATGGTAAAGAACCATGAGCACTATTTCTCATTTAGTTCTGGTAAAATAATGATTTAGCGCAGTATTTGTCTCTCTTGCAAAGATCAGAGAGTTGCAGTCAACATCTCAATGTCCAAGTGGAGACCAGTGATGAGTGGCACTCCTCAAGGATCAGTGCTGAGACTTTGTAGGCAACACAGACAGTGCGATCAAGTGCACCCTCAGCAAGTTTGCCACTGACACCAAGATGAGTGACAGAGTTGACAAGCATCTGGGTCAGGGCAACTCGAGGCACAGATAAAGGCTGGTTGAAAATGGCTTGAGAGCAGGTCTGAGGAGAAGGATTTGGGGTTGCCAGTCGATGAAAGATTCAACATGAGGCAGCGATGCATGCATGCAGCCCTGAAGGCCAACCGTATCTTGGATTGCATGAAGAGAAGCATGACCAGCAGGTGATTTTGCCCCTCTACTCTGCCCTTGTGAGACCCCTGCTGGAGTACTGCATCCAGTTCTACAGCCCCCAATACAAGAATGACACGGAATTGTTGGAACAGATCCAGAGGAGGGCCAAGAAGATGACATAGAGCTGGAGCACCTCCCCTATGGGAACAGGCTGAGAGCTGGGGCTCTTCAGCCTAGAAAAGAGAAGGCTTCAGGGGAACCGTATAGTGGCCTTCCAGTACCTGAAGAGGGCCTACAGGAAAGCTGGAGAGGGAATTTTTATAAGGGCATGTAGTGACAGGATGAGGGGAAATTATTTTAAACTAGAAGAGCATAGATTTCATCTAGATATTAGGAAGAAATTCTTTAGTGTGAGGGCAATGAGACGTTGGAACAGGTTGCTGAGCGAAGTTGTGGATGCTCATTCACTAGAATCATTCCAGGCCAGGCTTGATGGGGCTTAGAGCAACCTAGTGTAGCAGGAGGTGTCCCTGCCTATAGCAGGGTGGTTGGAACTAGATGATCTTAAAGGTCCCTTCCAACCAAAACCATTCTATGACTCACCAGTTTTACAGGTACCCAAATATGGCTCAGAAAAACTCTTCTTCTACTCCCATCCCACACCTGTGCAACAAATATCAAGGACTAGCGTTCAGAACTTCAGAGTGGAAAATTATAAACTCATCCTTTCCTCTCTCATCCTAATACTGCATAGTACACTGTGAAATTGGCAAGACTGAAAACAGAGCTATGAACCTCCTGGTGCTTGGTGCTCTCCCAACTGCGAAAGACCACTTTACTCACAGTTAGGTAAAGCATACAGCTACCCAGACCACTTCTGACTCACTTCAGATTAATCAATCACAGGTTGTTCCAGCCACAAATAAATAAAACAAATGTGATGACTGTTTATGGACTCAGTTTGTAAACAAATCCAATCAAGAATCTCATTATGTTCCTGTTAAAGTAAAGGCATATAGATTTGCAAAAAACTGCGCATAGTGTTTTCAAACTTATCAGTAATCAAAACCACACCAACTTAACAAAAAAGAAAAACAATTCTCAGGAAAAAAAAAAAAAAAAAGTAATGCAAAGATGCCACTCTTAAAAATCTGAGTTTTTTCCTTACCAGCTGTCCAACTAAATGTTCTGGACAACTAGGAATTTTTAAGAGAGTTTTATTTTTAATACATGGCATATTTTGGTTAATTTCTGAGATATTTTGCCTCTCATTTAAAAAAAAAATAGCTGAAAACAAACCAAATGAAATATTCTAGCTATTTTTAAACAAGTCACTGAAAACAGCAAGAATAAAAAGTTATGGTTAATCAGGCAGAATATTTAAAGAGATGCAGTCAACTTGAAAATACTAATTGTGTAGGATTTCCTCTCCCTAAATTTACCTTAGACATTAAATAATCTCCTTATGACATAAAACAGCATAAGGTAACAAGAATTTTGGACAACTTAAAGAGAAGCACATTCTCCAAAGTTAACCCACTGAATCCAATTACATGTTAAAATGAAAGCTGTGACAGCATACTACAAGTATCTTTGCATTCACCTTGTTTTTAAAAGTCCTGCCATGGTTTCAATTCCATATTAAGCAGTTACATGCTTCAGTGAGGACAAGATGCTAGTTTTTGAAGAAGACCACATAATAGCTACACTTCCCTAAAACACCTGGCTGAATTAAGGGGTGGGCAGCTTGCCCATCCACCTGACTACTCCCAGTCATATCTCAGGTGGTTTTCTGCCCAAGGTGAGGATAATTACTGCTCATCCAAACTCAACAGTTGCACTAAGCCAATCGAGTTAAACTGAAACATTCAGATGAATGAAGAGGAGACAAATTCTTATATCCCACCTCTGTACCCCATAAAGAAAATGCTGAGACTGATATTAAAGTTGCTGTGTAGTCTACGTATTTGATGCTACTGACTCTCCTAAAAACTATCTGTCCTCATTTTGATTCAAGGCCTATCATCAGTCTTCATACAGAATATAAATGTCATCAAGTACTTTGAACAGCTCAACATCCCGCAGGGAAGCTTCTTTCACTGAGAGCCAGCACTAGATATACAACACAAAGTAATTGTGATAAATAGGTATTCTCGTATTTTAATCATACCAAGCACTTTGACAATGGCTTCTTTTACAGATTGCCTTTCCCCTACTTGGATATTTATTAGTTGTGATCAGATACACTTTTCAATTGTTTAATTACTCTTGTGGTATTACGTCTGGAACTTCCTCAGCTTTCCTAGCTCCCTTTCTAAAGTTAGAACAGTATGCATCTCTCCAGCAGTAGCTGCACCCATACTACCTATGCAGGTGACACCATCCCTCTTCCTCTGTGTAATCCTTTTTTAAAACAGTTACTGCTCCTTTTTTGGTTAGGTCACTAATGTGATCATTTGCTGTGGGCTCTGGTTGTTGTTGTTTTCTGTTTTGTTTGTTTGTTTTTGTAGTTGCCTGTTTGTTTTAAATAAACCACTGGCTTGTACCAAAGCACAAACTCTACTTGCTCTCAGTTTACTGAAGGAGCCAGATGACTGTTTCAGCAATCTGTTCTCTTTGTTGCTTACTCTTTCCTCAATTTTTGTAGGAGCAGTACTGCAGGTAGCTATTGCAGTCTAATGACAAAATTACAACATCCTTTTTAAGAAGAACTTATCTCTTTACTTAGGTCAGAAAATGATCTAATAAAAGTAGCAATCTACTTCTCATAGACCTCATTGGTCTTTGCATCACTGTTAAAACAATAAGTAGTTTTGATTTGATGAGTAACCCCTGACAGACTCTGAGTAATACCACACTCTTTAAATATTCATTAGCAAGGAAGTATTTTTGAATCCATGATTTAATTTGCTTTAAAATCCATTTCACTTATGTCAAGTCAGTTTTGTATCCTTCAGGTTATTAAGCAAAAACCCATGTCAAGTCCAAAATCTCAAAAAACTATATGACATCGCTACTCTTATCTCTAGAAATCAAACTTGTACTCACATCAAAAATAATATTACTATTTTGGCATGTTCAAGTTTTCACAAGCCCATGATGTGGTAGACTGTGTGCATTTCTGTATTATATGTGAACAACATACAAAAGGCATTTGAATGTGAGAGCATGTAAGTTAATACTTTGTGACAGTGGAGACTAACAGAAAATCATTTCCATAAATTAAGCACTTGTCTAGAGCAACAGCTAATTAATGGTTACTTTTTAGAAATTATCCAACATCTTTCCACAGGCATAGCAGTAAAAGAATGCAGCCAGTCATGAGCGCTACGGGCTATGGAGATGACAATCTCCTGCTTGGGCAGTTGCCTCTTTCTCATGAGCTTTTGGACAGTGGTGTCCAGATCTGGAAAGTTTATGAACTTTGGTTTCACATCCAACCTCCAGCCTTCCTCTGAATACACTACGTCTGCCTTCTCCAAAGGTACTGACACTTTCCTCACTGAATGTATATCTGCAAATTATTTGCAACTTCTTTAGCTTTAGTTAAAGAATACGTTCACAACTTTTATTAAGTGTTAAGAGGTCATTTTTGTAGGCAAAGTTTTCATTCTGAAAAATTCCACCTATTCCACAGACTTGACCCCGCACTTCAATTAATAGAGGTGACAGATTAGGTAACCAAGGCTGTGGTTCCACAAGTATTTCTGCAGCACCAGTGCCAGCTTCAGCAGCATGGGTGCTGCCACTCATCCCGACCTTTGCATCATGCCAGCAGTTTCTGAACCATGGCGAGGAGCAGATCCAGCTCAAACAAGTGGCCAGCAGAGGAGAGGTAAGGATTGTTTAAGAAGTATTGCCACCAAATGAGAAACCACAGATTCAGACTCTTTCATGCTCTGCCATAGAAAACGGAGAGACATAAATACTTCAGATACAGTCAGCCATATGTATGAACTAGTCACAAGTTGCTTGTTCTCACCAAGACCCTAAAAGAACTGAAACTGTGAGAACAGAGCAAAGACATTCCTCATCCTACAGATCCTACAGCCTATCTGCTGGAGGCTTATTCCTGATTTGACAGCATCTCTTGAGTTACAGCTCAAACCAAGGACTACCTGAATGTAGATCTAAGACTCCTAGAAGCAACGTAGATTCACAACAACTATCCAGGACTAAACTTTTGTTTCTTTTCTGTCTTAAGCCAAAAATCTGCTGACAACTCAGCTTGCTCTTGGAGATAACAGCCTATACTTTAATCAGAGAACTGGAAAACAAGTCGAGTCATATCTAAATAGCTACCAGAAATGTCTAGGAAATACACAGCCAGTTGTTTAAGCTGAAAGATGCCATTCCTGTCATTGCAGTTGACTACCAGCAATACTGCTGCATGGCGTAATCAGCATTCAGATGGTTTTTTGAACACAGAAATTGCTTCTCCGAAGGGGCAATCAACTGAACCAAATTAATATGAATGTTACAGCAGCTCCTTCCATCACATTAGATTAGGAAAAAAAGAAAAGAAAAAGAAAAAAACACACATAAAAATAGGAGGCTCAATTTAAAAGCATTTGGATCTTTCCAATTTAGAAACCTACCACAGTTCCAAATCTTGCCTCGGGGTAACCTGAAATTTTTATTTTGGAGACTCTTTCCCAGAATACCATTACACAGTTTGTAAAACCTTTGTACTGTTCAGCCCTGTTAGCTTCCAGCTCCCTAACTCTCTGAGTTAAGAAGACCAGAACAGGAATATTAGGCTGAGTCTGAGCTGCATTGCTAGAACTTGGCAGGGGAAACATCCATAATCTGTCTGAGCCATGCCTGTTTTTGTGAAACCATGTCTGCACTGGGACACTCGGGAGACTTGGAAGAAAGACCTCACATACAGTGTGATGTCAGTATGTATAGACTGAAACGTATTAAGTCTTGTTTAGCCATTCTCACATAGGAGTATGGTGACATTCATTTTCTGTAGTTCTATGGGAATATATTGGAGTAAATAAAAAGGACCATCCAGGTGGGATTTAACATGTTAAACCGACTTCACACCTCTCATTGAATAGACTTAGCATTCACGAAACGTCCCTGAATAAACACAATCTGGCTGTTCACTTCCACAACTAACAAAGTTGCCTAAAAGGAATTAAAAGCATGCAGTCAACTGACAATATTTCTAACAGAATCACTTTCAGGAATACAATTAATGTAAAAGCCTTTCTGAGGTCATTTATAAAATGCTAAAAAATTTTTATAATAAAAATATATATTCTAGCACAGGAGTATGAAAATGCCTTAAAAAGGAAGAAAATGTGAGCGTATGATTTGGACATTTTTACTTAACCCTCCCCTGTTTTGTATTGAAGGATTACTCCTCCACACCTTTGATCTCATGCACACAAAGGATACTACAATACCTGAAAAAATAACAGGCTGCTCTAAGAATAGCAGACTAGATACTCATCCGGCATAACGTGAGACCACTCCAGTAATTTCAACATTCCTACTCCAATTTGCAACAGCAAAGGATCTGGCACAAAACATCAAGCTAAGTTTCCAATTACCTCATGCACCAGCATTGATTTCAATAGCTATATACATGCAGTCATAGAGGAGAATTATTTGAAAAGTTGCAAACTCAGCTCTCTATTTCTTTTACTTTTGTGGTCTAAATCAGAGCCCCCGTGGTATTTTAATGTAGCTTTCTGTGGTTTAATTATATACGTGTCAAGAGCAGAATACTTACTTGTTGCGTGTATCTGATTTTTAAAAAGGCAGCAGTAATTCATTACACTGCTGAAAATGTCAACTTATACTAGGTTATGTCACAATAGTAGTAAATTTTAGGGTTTTACTAAAAACCTAGTATGTACTAACATAAATAAGTAAGTAAAAATTTATCACCTATAGGAGAGTTACTCTCCTGTAAGTGGAGGTCTTGCAGGTTGCCTCAGGAGGTCTTTTTGCAGTTTTCTGCTCCAGATCAGTCAAATTGTACAGTCCAGACATAAAGGGAGGCAATCCGGGTGCAGAGACACAGTATTCGCTCAGCCCAGACTGACTGTTCTTCAGAGACAGCACGTAAATTACACACAATTAAACAATGCTACACATGTTCTTCATTGTCCTGTACTTCTGTGGATAGCTGCTAAGGGAAAATCGACAGTGATTTCTTTTATTCCAGGACAGGGACACAGACCCTCACAAGAATCTAGGCACACAAAACCTCGAAAAGCCAGCTTTTCAAATTCGTGGTAATAAGTTGAAAACGTAGTGTCTGATACCTGAGCCCAACAGCTTAAGACAAAGTATATACAAGTCTTAGTGGTATATGGGTCACAGAAAGTTCTGAAGGTAATCACTTCTCATGACAATCTTCCTTATCATGAAGAAATTCTAAACAAATTGAAAATAAAATGCTTAAACGCTAGTATTCCTCAAAGAGCCATTAGCATTTGACATTTTGTTTGAAAATCTGATGCCCAGCATACAGGCAGTCCTGTGAGTGAGACTGCCCAGTGATGCATTCTGGTATAGGACAATCAATCATCAAAGTAATTTTGCTGTTCAGCATTAAAACAAAAGGTGGGCCACCTATCTGCCGCATTTCTCAGGCTCAGAGACAAGAAGAAGAAACTGCTTTAAAATATTTTTCACCAGGGTCCTGTAATGCAGGCATCCCAAAAGGAATCTTTCTGGCAGTATTACAGCCTACAATGTGGACTAAAACTGTAAGTTTTATTACCTTTTCAAATAGATTTTATTATTGACTTGACAGATAAGTACCCTCCATATCTAAGCTTTTGCACTGCAAAGTGCATCCAAGTTCCTTTAAGCACCTCTGACTTCATGATAGATTTGGTAACAGTGCAACACAGAATGGTCCACACAGGTGGACTCGGTCAAAAAATTATTTGATAAAAATCTGATTTCTGTACAGCAACATCCAAAACGTCATCTAAAACATACAACGAAAATGGAAAGCTTTTAATATATATTGCAATGTGTTGGACTTTGATAGTTAAAACATCTACCGACTTTAAAAAAAGAGTATTTATTTTTAATAGCCATTTTTATTTACTTTTTAAAAGAGGAACAGTTTATGCCTTCAGCAGAACTATGCCCTGAAATCTCAGGGGTGATTAAAGGGCCATGCCAAAGCTGAAAGGTTTCAAATATCAAACTATACTATTATGTCAAGGCCAGCAAGATCAATTAGCGCTTTTCAATGACAGAAAAGGTTAAGTTGGACGCAGATTTACAGAATATTTAAAGCTAAAAATGGAAAACATCACATATTATTTTAATGCTACATGTTAAAAGTTTATTTGTAAACCTCTTAATTGAGGAATAAATATCAAAACTTTTCTTCCAGTTGCGTAACACGAAAACGGCTTTTGTCATGAAAAATGGCAATGAGATTTATAATATATATCTATATATGTTAGGTGGAAATGCTGACATTGGATTCTCAAATACAAAACAGTACTTCAAACAACCAAAGCTTCTGCTTCCAGTCCTGGTTTATTCCTGAACTCTTATAAAGCTTTAAAAAACCCGTTATAAACTGACAGATGTCTGTTTGCCTGATGCCCCTCTGCTTGCATTCTTCTTGCAAATCCTGACAACACTAAAAATGAATGGCAATGAATAAGTAAACTTATTCCCATATTCAACCAAAAGACAAATAGAAAACTACTAAGATAAAGGGAGAAGGAAAAAATAAAATAAAAGAAAGCAAAACAAATTAACAAAAAAAAAACCAAACAGTTATATGTAAATTAATTCATCTCAACTCTGGGGAAAAAAAGTAAGTGTACAGCTTCTGCAACTGAAAGCAGAAGCTAGAGCAATTCTCACACCAGGAAACACTGGAACTTACATTTCAGCTCCTGGCATTATACAGATACTCACAGGAAGCACAGGTATGCTTGAAGTTAATCCAATACCTGTTAATATAAGCATCACTGCAGTAAACATCACTTGAACAAAGTACCATGCTATGATATCAAATAAAGTTGGTATAAAATTACCATTAGAGTGTGAGAGATGGAGAGGGAAAAAAAAAAGCACACTGTTGAGAACAGTGATTGGGATTATGGTTGTATGATCCCAAATAAAAGTGAAGCAAGACTACTTTTGTTCAACGATAGATTTCAAAATGTCTTTTTTTCTTTTTTTTAAGCCCACTTTATTTATTTCGTCAAGGGGTGATTTGAAATATTTACTACCAGACAGTACCTAATTTTAGGTTTTAAGTGCTTTAACAGCTCTATGAAATATGATCAGCAGCTGCAATATAGAAGTATGCTGAATAAACTCTCCTTGTAAAAAGGGAGACCTGTTCTACCTCGAGTTTATAAAACCCTTACTTTCAAGAAAGAAAAAGATAACACATAAAAAGTTAATAGTTACGTCCTACAGCATTTGACAGAAATTCCAGGAATTTCTTTCTTCTCTCTGAATTAGCTTTCATAATTCATAGAGGAAAAGTAGATGGTGTTTTAACACTTGTACTGAACATCGTGCACTGCCACCAGCTCACCAAGGAGCCAGGTACTTTTCCCATACCAAATTCCAATGCTTAACATTGGTTGATTCTAGGACTAAGAAGTAGAATGCAATATATGAAAGTCCCATAAAGTTTGAACTGTAGTTCTCAAAGCTTGCATCAGAGGCTAAAAATATGCAACAGGATACTATCTATAGCTGTATTTCTAGTTGCCTCGTTTGAAACATTTTAACTGGGACCTGCAATTAACTGGGTACCCACCAGTTCCCTACCTATTAAATTCCTTGTTTAGAATTTACATAATGCACTGGCACTATCCATGGGGCAGAGTAAATTTCTATTGCACAGGGTTGTGAAGCCATTAATGCACACAAATCATGTGAGGGTAACCTTCAACTACATTTTTTAGCAATACATCCACATATACAAAACTATCTGTAACCGTATATGCATTACCTGAACAAGGGTACATGAAGGGTTGGTCAACATATTCCTCTGTTAGTTTCATTAAATTGGACTGAAGAACAATTGGTAACATAAATACCAGAATTTTCAAAAGAAAACAGGGTGGCCGGGCTCAGATGGAGCCCAGCTAATGCCAGACATAAAATCAGGCAGGGAGAAGAGAAAGAAATGTCAGCCTGTATCTCCACTTACTCACAGTATGATACATTTTGTAGGTACGAAAACATCTCTTACTCGGCAGCATTCTGAGAAGCACTAGCAGAAAAGAGTCAAAGTGGCAGTAATTTTAGGAAAACGCTTTTTGAGCGGTAAGTAAATGAAACAATGATATGATCACAGCTTTAACGCAAAGCACACTCTTCAAATAACAAATAAATACTGAGGTCAGACCCAACGCGATATTTACTCCACGCACAGAGAAGATGCTTACTTTGTACGCGCCCCTGCACAGCTGATTAGTTTATCTCGGACACGCTTCCTGGTCTTAGCAATTCTTTTCCTCTGTCCCACACACGTAAACAAATCCTCAGCACACTGAAAATCCGGGTTCCTTACTGTTCTAGCACGATTTCATGCCGCAGTTCGGATCAGCTCCGCGGTCGGTACGGCGTCCCTCGGGTGGGTGCAGCCTCCGGGCATGTCACACCGCCTGACACCGCCGTACTCCGGGCGCTGCGCTCAGCCCGGCTGCGGGATAACGGGAGGGCAGCGGCCGCGCACCTCCCCGGCTCTCAACAGCCGTTTCGCGAACGCAGATGAAACTTTAGATGCCAAAGGCTGATTGGCAGCGGCACTGCCGAGGGACCCGCTCGCTTTTCGGGGGAAATCGCCTCGGGTGCTCCCCGGGGTGGGTGCGGGCTGCTCCCCGCCGCGGGTCCACCGTCCGCGGTGACAGGAGGGGAGGCGAACTGATGGCCGGCAGCCCGCTGGGTCTGAGCGCGGAGAATCCTGTTACTCCGCGCGGATCAAGTGCACACACGCACTCGGACGCTTCCCCACGTGGAACCGCTTTCAGACCAAAACACGGGGCCCCGTGACGAGCTGAAGAGAGAACAGGAGGACGGGGGAGCACGAAAACTTCGTTTTGCCCGCCTGGAAGCCTCAAAGAAAACAAACAGGGAGATGGGGGAGGGATCCCTCGGGGAGAGGAAACGGCAAGGAGCAAGACCGGGAGGTAGCCCCAGCCCGGCTCCCCTCGGACACCAGGGCCAGGGGCCGGAGTGCTACGGCGTGCCGCGCCGGGCTGCGCTCGCCTCGGGACGCGGCTTCCCCGGCAGCGGCGGACGGTTCTGCAAAGGGCTGAGTCCCACACGACGGAGCCCCGTCGGCCCAGGGCTGGCAGCACCCCCGAGCGCTGCCGGGTGACCCCGCTTTCCGCCGCGGCGGGGGCGGGCGGGAGACGCACGCCGGGAACAATGCGGGACAGCCGGCGCCCGGCCCCATCTTGGCCCGGCCGAAGCAGTCGGTAGAAGAGGGGCGAGGGCAGAGCCGGACGGGCTGTCACCTGGGCACACAGCACGGCAAAGAGCCCCGGGAGCGGTTTTTTCAACCAAACTCGCGTGGTGCTGTGGTGAGCGCCCGATCCTGAAATATGTATTGCAATATATATATATATTATTCTTTTGTCATCGGACTAACAAGAAAACAACGCTAAACAGCCCCGCGCACCCGCACAGACACATGTACAGGCGGCGGAAAGCCGCTCTCCTCCGCCTCTGCGGGAGGAGCGGGAGGGAAGAGAGACACTCACCTCGCCGCCGGGATACGCCGCTACCTTGATTTTATGGCCGCTCCTTATTTATTTATTCTCGTCCCTTCTGCGAGCCGAGTTTCCCTTTTTGCCCCGTTCCTCTGGCAAAACCGGGACATCCCCTTTACAAGTCCCCTCCACCCCCCCACCCCCCCCTCTCCACACACAAATAAAGCGCAGCTCAGAGCAGCTCGGGAGGGGAGACTCGGGGCGGGGGGGCAGACGAAGGAGGAGGAGGAGGAGAAGGAGGCTGGTACGGGGGAAGCCAAACACCCTTCTCGATTCAGCGAGCGCACTTAGTTGCCTCGCACGCAGAAAGTTTCCCTGGCGAGGGACGGGGCTAAGGAAAGGTAACCCCCTCCTTCCCGAAAAGGTCGCTCCCCTGAGCGGGGAGGTGCGCACCTTCCCGCACCTATGCGGGAGCAGCGATGGATGCAGTGGGAGAAAAGGGCCGGAAGGCTCAGGAAGGGTTAGCCCTCAGCACTGACCCTTTGTAGGAACCATAGGTCCCACACGGTCCCATTTGTTTGTTCTAGGATAAACCCATGCTGTTCTAAAGCAGTTCTGACTTTTGGGGAAGGTTGGTTGTTTATGGGACAGATCAAGCTCTGTACAGAGGAGGACTTGATTTCGTGCACTTTTACCAGTTGCATTTGCCTCCTTCCTCCCAAGCTCATCAGTGAGGATGAAGAGAAAGCTATGTCTTGCTGTGAAACTGAGCACTTTTGTGCTTGGCTCTCTTTGCCACCTCGTGTGGGTAAAGGGGAGGAAGAACCCTAATTGCCAAGTCACTTTCCACACTCCTACTATTAACCATGTATTACTTTTTCTGGCTTTCAGTGTGTAGATTGGCTGGCTCCTCTTCAACCAGTTGCATCACCCTCTGTCTGTCATGCAGTTCAGCTCTTCCAAGGACTTAAGTTGAAAATTCAGAAGCAGAGTGAAAAGTTAGGCCCTGTAGCTGGGGAGAACACCAATTGTGTTCAGAGAAATATCTTGATCTTCAGAAGTACTGAATATCACCAGCTTTTGAGGTCAGTGAGTCATGTGAGAAGGGGGAAAATCACAGATTCCTGAAGATTCTTTCCTACCTATCTTCCATTTGCTCACTTTTGTATCTGGTGATACTATTCAGTGTGTAACTGAAGCTCTCTGCCTTTGAATTTCATAATTTGTATTCAGTGAATTGTACTAACAGAGCCATCTTTCTCCTAAATAATGTCAGACTTAAGATGACTAAATCCTCATGAAAACAAGTCTATAAAAATCCTGTATTTGCTGTCTTGGGAGAGACGCCACTCAGAGAGAGAACAGATGTGGAAAACTCTTTGACCTACACAAATACAGCTAGAAAAACACTTAAACTCAGAAAGCCCCCAAAAGCCAACCTTCAAATTGACATAGTGTAGGACAAGCCAGAAAAATGAAGTGAAGTTTGAAACTGGAAGCTTAGAGAGCAACTGGCAACTCAGATTTGCAGAAAATAATTGCAATTGACAGAGCCACCGACTGTGGCTCATGCCAGCATCCATCTTGCTAACAGGCTTCTTCTGCAGGAGCACGTGCTAACAGCCTGCTTCTTTCGAGAGGATTTTTTACACAGCACCATTCTGAGATGAGGCTCTTGAACATGGCCACAAACATTTTCTGAAGTCTGGATTCCTTCCACCTTACTTCAATGAAGCAAATTCCTGTTCCAGGGAACAGACACCCAGTAACCTGGCTTGTTTTAATAGACATATCACTTTAAAGCAAACTTTTAACCATCTGTTGCACCCACATAAGGTGCGCCAACTTAAAAAGATTATGTATGATTTTCACTCAATGTAACAGGTTTCAGACTGGGGAGGGATGGAGAATAGCACTGCTGGTCCCTGGTACAGATCCAGGGCACATCTCCCAGACAGGAGCCTGGCCTTGCTGCCTGTGAACCACTTCACTGTTTTGCTATTGATTTCAGAGAGAGCAGGGTCACGCTCAAAACTAACGGTCCTCTGGCAGGTGCACTGAAAGAAGTCCTACATAAGACTAGTAACACTAATTTTACAGTTTTATAGTAAAATACTGCCAGGTAGTAATTAGATGACGATTTTGGTTATGTTGGCGTTGTTGGGCTGAAGTTTCAGCACTTAGTGGAAGCGATCTCAGTGGGCTGTAAGTAAGTCCAAAATCTAGTGCAATCCACTGGCTCTTATAACTGACTCTGTGTGACCATATAGAGCCCTGCACAGAGAAGGTCATGCTAGAAATAGTCCTAACGGTGCCCAAGGAAGGGTTGTAGGATCCACTTTTACACAAGAATAGAAGAATAATACCTTATCCATTTAAAGCGACATGGGAATGTAAGTAGGCAGGATGTAATTATCTAGATTGGTATTTAGCCAGGCACTCCTACACTTGCAAAAAGCTCCATAGGGTTTAATGACCACAAGTGTTCAGTATCCTTGGTTATACCTCTTACATAAAGACAGCACTGTGATCGTATATATTTCGTGCTGGTTCAATACTGAGTCAGCAGAAGAATGTTGCACAAATATCTGTTCATACTGTACCTTCGAATTTCCTTAGAGGTCTTCCATGCAAGGACTATAAGCCCTACCTTCTTTATCTGGTGAAATCTAATGAGTCACAAATACTATGGTTCCAGATGACTTTGTTTGCATATGTTACTATGAAAAGAAGGGGTTTTAGAATCTTTATAAATAGTTTGAAGTGAAACCAATATACTTCCCTGAGTCGCATCTGAGGTACAAAAGGGGATTTTTGTTTGTTTGATTGTCTGTCTTTATTATTTGAGCATGGGATTATACTTAAAGGTTCTAAGGAAAGGCGAGTGACTGAATGTTAACTATTTTGATGAAATATCATTACTATGATTTACTGAAATGCCTAATGTATGTCACATCTGGTTGATCTACCTCTTCTGAATTTTGTTTTACAAAAGCAGGGCTTTGAATGAAATATTGCTGCTTATTTTCAGGATCAAGTATGAGATCCACAAGTGTATTAATTAGGCTAAGTTTGTTGAGCTGTATACTTAAGGTTATTATTTGCTCTTTCATGGCTTTATAATCATAAAAAGAAAGAATGAATAAAGGTTATTTTGCCATGGTTATCGAATTTCAAGTTTATAAAGAAAGTGACCCACCCTTTTCAGTAATTCAACATCCAGGGTTCAGCTGTGAGTTCAAAAGCAGGTTACAACTGGCTACTCATTGTGAGCCAAAGTGCCAACTGTGCCTTTAAGTATGTTATGTAACCTATTTTTTGGTTTCAGTTTTCAAGTATGCCATCATTTAAGTGTTATTTAGATTTCCGTATTTTTTTTTAATCCAAACAAACCTGACCTCAATCATAAGGTTCCATGGCTCCAAATAGCAGAGCTTTTCTAATATTTTATTTTGAGTGCCTACATTCAATACTTCATCACATAGATATGTGCTGTGGACAGTGCCAAACGCAGTGCCAGGGGTGTCCTCAGTTATCTCCAGTGCTTACCAGGAGAGGGCTCTGCTCCGCATCCCGTGTGCAGACATAGGTCCCTCTGAAGTTAGTGAATGTTCTGTCTGTAAAGCTGTCTTGAAATAAAACCGGCTAGGTGCAAACTTGTGTTTTTCATTTGGCTGTGTGTGTAGGATAAAGAGTGCATAATAATTTTAGTTTGCATCCTTCAATTATACTAGGATGTTTCTTTCCTTCCTAAGATTGAGACCCATCCTCTCCCTGCAGCAAGACACCATTCCTTCACGTTTCATGCAAGTTTCATGGATGAAATGTATGCAGTTTACCCAGAAAAAAAATGCTGAACCATCTGTTTTTATGATGGATCACACCTTTAGTTTTCCTGTGGTATACCAAAATTACGTCTGCACTAATCAGAGCTAGTACACGTATCTGCCAGCTTGGTTCTTGGCATTGCTTTTGCTCTCACCAGTTAGTGTTCTCCTAAAAAACACCCTGGTGCAGCTTAGGCTGTAGGAACAGCCAAGAACCTGGTGCTATGTCAGGAACAGCCATTCAGTTTAGTTTATAATGAGAGATTTCACTATATAGAAAGAGTGCTGTGGCAGATAGTCTCAGAGGCAATGATTTCCCAGACCACTTCCAAGCACAGATGCATCCTGAAAGTCACTCAGATCTGTTCAGGACAGTACTTTCAGGCTGTTGCTGCAGGGGAACCTATGGAGTGTCTGCACATGGGAGGCCATGAGCATGCCCTGGATCCATCCCCAATTCTTCTGGCAGCCAAGCCTTGTCTCAGATTTCATATTTTTGCAGGTAAAACAAAGAGCAATCCTTGTGTGTTTGCTTCATTAAACATTAGTTCTGCTGCTCAGTGTAATTCCCTTGTATTTGCTTTCTAATCAGTTCCATGTTTAATGTACTTTCTTTCTGTTTACTTGTAGGAATTTTCATCCATCTTTTAAGAATTCTTTTTGCTTATTTACATACATTTACAAAAGAGTAGTTTTGATATGGCCACTGCTCTGTTTCTGTAAATCCATTTAATATATTCTCATATTCTGTGAGATATAAAATCCAGCTTTTTGGATCATAGAATCATCAAGGTTGGAAAAGACCTTCAATATCAACCAGTCCAACCATCCACCTACCACTATCTCCCCACTAAACCATATCCCTTATAGTACAACATTAAATGTAACACCTCCAGAGATGGTGACACAACTACCTCCCTGTGCAGCCCATTCCAGCGCCAGACCATTCTTTTGGAGAATAAATTTTTCCCAGTACCAAACCTGAACTTCCCTTGGTGCAGTTTGAGGACACTTCTTCTAGTCTTACCACTACTTATGCAGGAGAAGAGGCCAATCTTCTTTCAGGTCATTGTAGAAAGCAATAACGTCTCCTCTGAGCCTCCTATTCTCCAGACTAAACAATCTTAATTCCATCAGCTTATCTTCACAAGACATGTGCTCCAGACCCCTCTCCAGCTTTGTTGTCTCCCTCTGGACTCACTCTAAGACCTCAATGTCTTTCCTGTAGCAAGGGACCCAAAACTGAACACAGTACTCGAGATGCGGCCTCAGCTGGCAACGCTGTTTCTGAAACAAGCCAAGATACCATTGGCCTTCTTGTCTGTCTGGACACGCTGCTTGCTCGTGTTCAAGTGAGCATCAACCAGTCACTTACAGGTCCTTTTCCTCCCCAGTCTTCCAGCCACTCTGCCCCCAACCTGTAGTACTGCTTGGGGTTGTTGTAGCCAAAGTGCAGGACCTGGCACTTGGTCCTGCTGAACTTTGTCCCATTGCCCAGCAATCCAGCCTGTCCCGATCCTTCTGAAGAGCCTTCCTATCATCAGGCAGATGAACACTTTCCTCCCGACTTGGTGTCATCTGCAGACTTACTGAGGGTGCACTCAATCCCCTTGTCTAGGTCATCAATAAAGATAATGTGACAGGCCCCAGTGACAACCCCCGGGGAACACAGCTCATGACTGGGTGTCAGCTGGTTTAGCTCCATTCACCACCACTCTGGGCCCAGCCCTCCAATCAGTTCTTTATTCAGCACAGTGTTACCTTTCCAAGCCATGCACTGCCAGCTTCCCCAGGGGAATGCTGTGGGAGACAAGAGACAGTGTCAGAGGCTTTGCTGAAGTTTAGGAGACCACATCAACAACCTTTTCCTCATCCACCATGGTGGTCACTTGATCTTAGAAGGAGAAGAGATTGGTCAAATAGGACCTGCTTTTTGTGAACCTATGTTGGCTGGGCCTGATCCCCCAGTTGGCCCACACATGCCGTGTAATCTCACTCAAAATTATCTGTTCTATAACCTTCCCTGGCACCAAGATCAGACTGACAGGCTTGTATCCTCTTCCCTGGATCCTCCTTACAACCCTTCTTGTAGATGGGAGTCACGCTGGCACCTCTCCAGATGTCCAGGACTGTCAATAGATGGTGGAAAGCCACTTGGCAATAACCTCCACCACCTCCCTCAGTATCCTTGGGTGGATCCCATCAGGCACCACAGACTTGTGACAGTCCAGGTGGAGTAGTAGCTCTCTAACAGTTTCCACTTGAGTTGTGGGGAGTTTATTCTGCTCCCCATTTCAGACTTCCAGGTCAGGGTGAAGAGTACCCTGAGAATAACTGGTATGCCTATTAGAGATGAATGTAAAGAAGACATTAGGAACCTCAGCCTTTTCCTTATTCTCAGTGGTCACATTCCTTGCCGCATCCAGTAGTGGGTGGAGATTGTCCTTAGCCTTCCTCTTACTGTTAATATACTTGTAAAAAGATTTTTTTGTTCTCTTTTGCAACAGTGGCCAGGTTGAGTGAGGCTTTAGCCTCTCTAATTTTCTCCCTGCATAACCTAACAGCTTCTTTGTACTCTCCCTGAGTTGCCAGTCCCTTCTTGCACAAAACGTAGACTCTCTTTTTCTCCTAGAGTCTCAGAAAAAGTTCATCCAGACCAGTCTTCTTCCACACTGGCTCATCCTATGGGACAGGGGAACTGCCTGCTCCTCTTCTTGAGGAACATTAAGCCTTTCTGGACCCCTTCACCCTTCAGGACTGAATTCTAAGGAAGGGACCTTCTCTTCATCATCCTGAATAGTTCAAAATCCACCCTCCAGAAGTCAAAGGTAGCAGTTCTGCTGGCCTCTACTATTTTGTGGTTGTTCTGCCTGACCTCCACAGCTCCCACCAGTCTTTCTCTGTTTGCAAAGAGCAAGTCTAGTGAAGCACCTCCCCTTGTAGACTCTCCTATCAGCTGCATCAGGAAGTTGTCTTCCACACACTCAAGAAGCCTTATAGACTGCTTCTTCTGCACTGTATTATATTTCCAGTATATATCAGGGAAGTTGAAGTACCCCATGGAAACAAGGGCAGCTTCTGCCATCTGCTCGTAGAATGCCTCATTCACCTCTTCATCTTGGTTAGGAGGTCTACAACAGACCTCCACCAGGATGTCCACTTTGTTGGCCCTCCCCCTGATCCTTACCCACAGAGGCTCAACCTTATTGCCAGCCCTGAGCTCAACAACAGCAAAACACTAACATAGGGAGGCATACCACCACCCCCCCTCCTTGCCTATCCCTTCTAAAGAGATTATAGCCATCTACTGCAGCATTATAACCATCCACTGCAGCAACTGAAAATAGTTTTTGGTCACATACATAGGTAGTATAAACCAAAGACATGATAGAATCTCTCAGAATAGTCACTACTTAGAAATAATCTAAGTAAGTGAGCATTGGTATTTATTAGTCAGTTATCAGGCATGCTGGGGTTTACAGTGAAACCAATGGCAAAACACTCATTGGTTTCATTGTCAGCAGGATTGAGCTCATTTTGCAATAAACTCAAACACAAATTCATGCCAAGAAATTTTTACTATGCTGTAACATTGCATTGTTGCTGTATTGCATTATAATGTAATAACATATTCAGTAAAGTGTAATTGGCCATGAGCTTTTTCACATCTTTTGTAGAAGTAAAAGATATCATCGCCAAATGACGCTACAAATGACATTATACATTACTGTTACACTAAAAATAACTTTGCTTCTTCCAGAAACATGATTGAATTCAATTCTCTAGTAGTATAAGATTAAATGAAGCTAAGGCAATTTCACTCATTTATTTGCAGGTGGTGTGCAATAGAGGAAGGAAACATAGAAAAAGTATAAAATTAAAAGCAGAGATTCCAAAAAAATGATGTCAAAATGTGTTTTCAGAAAAACCTGCTTTATTTCAAAGTACAAGTTCCTTTCCTCCATTAAAGTGTTCCATTCAAAGTCTTCAGACATCTCTGAATTTGTATGTTAGAGCATCAAAAATATAGACTGATTTAAGCTGCTAGTTTATATTCAGCACTTGAAGTACAGTAACAGGAAGAAAAAAGTGCACAGCACTTACAGACCAGTATCACTCTTTTTCAAGTATTACAAAGTTATTTAGTGTTGGGATTTTCCTGGCCAGACTTTTCAGATGTTAGTTTCTCTGATGATTTTGTCCTGAATCTCATTGATATCAATAAATAAGCTGTTTAGCTTACCTTGAGAATTTAGACAGCAATTTGTAGAGGTCCAGGTTTAACATGTCCCTGGGCTAATCCTGAGGGCAAGCTCAATGTTAAATCATCCTTTATGCACTGAAATATTAAGGCACCCAGCAAAAGGTAAGCTTGTCTTTCTGTCTGTGAAGTGATAAATATGTTTTGTAGTTACTATGTTTATATTTGGTTATTAATAAACATTTGTTTAGGAAGCGTATGTTTTGGTCTTCACTCTGCAAACACAGGGACAGACAACAGTCCCCACCCTAGAGATCTTACAAGTTAACCCCATGTAAACAAGTTAGTGATACAATTCCCTGTAGCACAGTCATTCGCTTGCTGAAGTCAAAGTTTTCACCTGGAAGGAGGCACTTTGGCTTTAGAGTTAACCAGAACAGACCTTGATGTATATCTGGAGCTTCAGAGTGGACATTATCACCATACACAGGACTACATGTATGAGCAAACTGGGATATGCTGTAGAAGAGCAGCTAATAGTTTGAGGCATTCACTCAAACCACAAGCTGAGAACTACAAGCAAGGTAAGAAGATATAGTGTGAAACTATTTAAAGTTGTATGGCCTTGTTTCAGCTAACTGAAAATCATTCATAAATCACTGGCTATGAGATCTCCTGAGCAGCAGCCATCCAGTTTTCCCAAGTAGAGCTTAAGTTTCTTCTCAGTTTTCTGTGGAGAAGAGTCCAAGTCAGACATATTCCTGTGTGTGAAGCACTGAGTATCAATGCAACAGTACACGTGCATCTTTATGTTGTTAAACTCATTAGGTTACAGCAGTGCAACAGCAGTTCCAGGACAGGAAGAGGACATTTTGAACAATGATCTCCAAAGTAGACCTGAGCATGGATTATCATAGGAGTTAGAGTCAAGGAAAATTACCTTGACCTTTTTCTTCTCGTTCATCTCCCATTATATACTTATTTTCCTACTAACAAATACTTTTTTTGTTGCTTTTTTTTCAACTAAAACTAAATAGCATAGGCTATGCCACAGTTCCTACATTGTTTGAGAATTACAAGCAATTATTTCAGCTCTGATTTCAGAGCATATTTGCTATGATATATAAGAAGAGAGGAAATAGGAATGGGTCCTGTAGGATGCGGACCAGAGGGGAAAGAGCAATTCCCATCCTTTGTCTTACGATATAACCCATTGTTGAAAAACACTGAAATAGTTTACTACACTTGGTATTGACTGTGAATGTATCTTATTAGCATTAAAATGGCATGTACCACTGTGAAAATGAGACTGATGGCTGAATTTCATGTCTAAAATAAAAAAATCCTAAATGGTGACAGCCTGTGTTTCATTTTCCCTACCCCATATCCTGTTCTGGGAAAACTTTTCTCCACTTCTAACTTAAAGCATATACACATACTGAACTTTTATATTGTTTTTACTATTCACACTTTCGAAGCACAGAGAAGGACCAATTTACATGGCCTAAAATCTGGGGAGAGTTTTGTTCTGGAAACAATTATTTTTGTTGAGAACTATTGATGAGGTGATTACTTAAGAATTCAGTGGTAGGAAATGGAAGAGGAGGCAATTTCTGAGTTTTGAAAGATCATCAATAACAAGTGAAAACAAGTCAGGTTACTCTGTGGATTGTTTATACAAGGGTGGTTGTTGATAAATGAGCTTCAGATTGAGTATTAGAGATGCACAGTACCTATGTAATTGTGCAAAGTGTAATAACAGTTTTACTGCTCTCAGCTTGTGAATAATGCATAACATACAGACAATTTCCGTAACATTTGCAAAAAAAATGGTTCAACATTTTTCATTTTCTAATGTTTAACAATTTTCCTCAGTTTTCATTCTTGTAAATTGGCAACAACGTTAGAAATAACTTCACTATACTGCAGATCTAGTTTTATATTTCTTACTGGGAAAAAAAGAAGAATAAATGAACAGTTCCCTATCTTAGGCAACATATACCATAGTTAAGACACTCAAGGATATGGTGTCACAGCTTTATGTTTTACCAGAGAGCAGCAAGAGCACACACTTTAGTAGCTGTGTTGATGTGTCTAATTATGCAAAGTTAGAGGTTACTTGCCCTCTAAGGTGGGCAGTGCTGAAGCCGTTTTTGCTCTGACATGTTCTGTGTACCTTGAAGGTGACATGACAGAAGCACTTTCCCCACACTTATTCCAAGTACTCTCATTTCAGGAGATGAATGGTAACATAGATATCATAGGGTATGTTACAAAGAAAGAATGTTCTTTTACTAGATTGTCTGCACATAGTTGAAAGTTTAAATGATGCTTTGTCATGATAAAACCAATTCAGATTGAAAAGGTTAGCAGATGAAAGTGAGATAGTTAACTATTCTCACTATTGAGGAACCTATCCTCTTCACTATCACAGTTGTAAATGAACATTAACAACAAACAGGATTTCTAGCAGGACCAGGTTCTGGTGAGGTAACTAATACCATCATAAAACCAAAAAAGTTCCAGTCTGTCATAAGGTTTGTTTCAAGAATTATTTTCAAGTGCAGAAATCTGGAAAAGCAAAGAAATATTGACCTAGCATACAAGAAAGTGACTTTAAGAAAAGATGAGAACAACTGGTTCCCTGTGGAGGAAGCTGGCTTCATCAGAAGAACTTTCTCAACATGCACATAAATATTTCCTTTCCTCCTAATGTCACCAGTATTTTAATGAACGTCTGAGAAAGAAAAAAATGCCTCTAATTTTAACTCTGGAAAGTGCTCAGCAACAAATAATTACAGATTTTAGTTGAGGAGCATGCATCTCAAGAAGAAACTTTAAGATCTGCAGTTAGAATGATTTCTTGGTCTGAATTCTGAGGTTCTATAATAGCTGCAGACTGTATTATCGTCTATAAGAAATGCCCATGGAAGGACAAACTGCACTCTTGTAGCAGCTGAGTTTGGTGACATTCACAACCTTGAGATAAAAAGATGCTGACACTGACCCATATTTTTTTCCCTATGTTCTGTTTGAAGCGAGTCCTTACATTTATTTGTACAACAAATATAACATCTGTAGTTTGTGCACAAATGTCTGAAATATTTAGTGTCCATATTATAATTCTTTAATACATATTTACAACTAAATTAAGATTTTTGAGGCAGACATTTAATAGAACTTTATTAAATATTAAGGCATAATTCTCCATGCCTTACTTTAGCCTCAAGAACTGCCCGATCATGTTCTGTTGAGCTTGTCTGGATTTTACAGTTTCAATTCTGCAATTTTCAATTCATGTTATAAAACAATTCAGTTTGTACAGACAAGTATTGTTTTAACAAAATGCACCTTTTGTATTAAGTTTTCTGATATTTCCCTGGCATTTATTCATACATCAGTGAGTTAAAGTTTACACCTTACATAGATAAATATTTTAGAAAACAAAACACCACAGGAAATAAATGCAGGAATTACATTATTCAAAAAAACTGTACAAAGCCTGAGCTCAACAGATCCTTTCAAAGGTACAGATTTTGTCATCAGGTACCTCTTGTCATAAGACTGTAAAACTTTCAAGTTTTATTTACAGAAGAAGCAGGTGTTGAATGTTGTCAGTGAGACTTCTTTCGCTCCACAGGAATCATAAGCAGTTATTTGCCCTAGTGCTTCGGCAAATTATCAGTACTAACTATATGACAGACATGCCAAAAGGTGGGAAAAAAAGAGAATCACAAATACAGAAAAGATGAATCTTTGTAACATCTTCAGGTACAGTGGTTGTTTCATTCAATATGGTGATTATAATTATGCTAAAAGTACTGTAAGAGGAAACTAAGCTTGCACCATTGGAAGACTAATTTAAATTTTAGAAGGAAGAAGACAGTGCTGTTTCTGCAATTTCATGACTTTGTGATGATTAGCATTTGACATCATTCTGGAAATCAGAAGTTGATGTATACTTTTGGGTCTTATCTAACACCTGCTGTAGCTGGGCTTGGGGAACATTGTTGTCACTCTGCAATGGTCATTCTGGCTTACTAGAGAGCAGCACTGACAAACTCTGAAAAGAATCCCCTCATCTCCCATCTACTGGATGGATGGGACACATTGCATGAATTCTGGGGGAAGATCTTTAAAGAAGGAAAAAAGCAAAAGTGTTCAGTTAAAGTCCCCATAGGCATAATGAGATGTTCCAGTTAAGGCAGATAAAGCGATGCAAAACATGACACACAGCTGCTGCCTTTTCCTGCCAGAGCTTCATATTTACCACAAAAACTTATAGAATTCAAGTTAACACTACTTTGAGAAAACAATAGAGACATACACTTGGCCAAATCGGTCAAGGGTGGGACTCTGTTACACCGAGAGCTCTTTGTTCATATAATGGATAAGAACCTTCATATACAGCTTCATATTTAAGGGAATAGGAAAACCAACAGGCTAATTGAAGTACTTCCCTAGGTGAAATATCTCATCCATTCCAGTAGCTGGAGCAAAACCCAGATCCCTTGTCAGATAAAGTTCTTTGCAATACATTATGTCCCTTATGTATAATAAGGATTTTTTATTCTCATATCAAGAGAATCAACTTATTAAATAAGTCACAAGGGTAAAAAATTTCAATCTGCACAGATAAACCAGTCAACACTTTATGGCTTGAGCCACACATTGTAGTATATTTTATTTCTAGAAGGGGTAGATAGCTCCTATGATAAATCTCCATTTCTGCTGAAAGCATATAACTGAAGAATTAACCCTCTTGGATAAAGAAGTCAGACTTTTTGACCATTCCACCATTACACTAGAGATTAGTAAGGAAAGTTTTGCTGCTGTTTGCAAACAACTTACATGCCTCTTTGTTTTCCTAGTTCAAGTGACCACAGATGACAAAAGACCTCTTCATTACTCTTCTCACAAACCTCCTTTGAATCAGAGCAGATACACTAATGGCACAACTCTCACAATTAGAAACCATCCATAGGATATGCCTCATGAAACTTGAGGCACTTGCCTCCATCCATCTTGTATATTGTTTGAAGGCTGGAGGAAAGATGGTAAAGTACTGGAAGAATGAGGATAAAGGATGAAAAGAGGAAGTGGCAATAAAAACATGACTGTTCTGTATTAATTTTTAAGTTAGGTTTTGTTTGCTAGTTTTTCAAGGCACCATAAGCTTGCCCATGGAGATAAGCAGTCAAAACAGTTTGTGTGATCAACAGCACACAAGAGACTTAAGGAGCTAGTGAGATTTGTACTGTGGCTCCTCAGCCCAAAAGAGGAGGTACTCATTTACCTTAATTAACTGGAGGACAGTTTTCAGTATAATTTAAACTCACTACTCTGGAACTGCAATAGAATAACCCTCCCACAATGATAAAAAGCTTGCCTAAATAACTTAACCTGAAAACCTCATCTAGAGTCTTGAATTTCATCATTCCTGCATCCTCATTATCACCAGCACCAAACTGTCTTGTTTTTTGTAATACTGATGTTGATTCTGGCTAAAAATTAGTTTTATAACCCAAATCAACATATTTCTTAAAATCTTAACTACCCTAAGGCTATTCTTGGTTCATCTATGCAAAACACTTAAATCAGTAATATTAGAAGCCCTATTACAATCTACAACTTGGATCTTCAAGTGCAAGACTATGCCAGGCCTGACTTTATGTTGTCATTTAACTCAGAAGGCATCTCAGCATCACACAGCTGATCTCACTCCTCCCCAAGTGAGGTGGAGGAGAGAACTAGGGATAAAAACCTCATGGGTCATTATAAGAACTATCTACTGGAATAGAAAATGAAAATGGGAACAAAAATACAATTATAACAAAATACATATGTATATATACACACAACACAATTACCACCTGCTAACCAATGCCAAGCTAATAATACAACTGTTTACCAACTGACACCCTACTAGGGATACAACACCTTACCTACTGCTGCTCAATCAGTCCCCAAGCAGTAGCCATCCTCTAGCTAATTTTCCACAGCTTAATAGCTTTCTGCATCACCTCCCATGGTGTGGAATAACCACTTGCCTAATTCAGGTCAGCTGTTGTTGCTCTGCCATGCCCTGTGACATTGTTGTGATGACTCTCACTCAGCAGCCCAATCCAGCCCTGGTCACACTCCCATCACTCACTAACAACCAAAACAATCTGTGTGCTATTAACACTGTCTCAGCTGAAATCAGGACATTTTCAAAGCTGGCTACATCACCCTTGTCTTATTTTACCTCTTATCCTCCTCCTCTCTCTGCCTTTTATTTTTTCCCTAAAGAAAACAGGAGTCCTCCAAATCTAGAGAAGCACTTTTATTTCCATCTGATGAATGCCAAATACAAAAGACTCAGGACCCTCACTTTAAGCATACACTAGTCTGAGGATAATTTTGATCCCTTATCAGGCGTGAGTAGGACTAGACACAAGCTACACGCAGGAAAAGTACAGCCACACATCTTAATAGAATCTTAATAGAGTCTTAATCTTAATCTTCTTTCTATTTCCATTTTCACACCATAGATTTTTATTTTGGCCTCCAACTAAATAAAATAAAACAAACAAATAACATTTAATTCACATCCATACACTGAAAATTCTTGTGCTTCTCCTTCATTTTTCTTTTTTTTAATGTCAGATAAAAAATGCAGAGTAAAATAATCAGAAATCATTGAAATACAATCAAAAAGCATTTTGCTCACTCACATTTCACTTTTATATGAGAAGTGTAGAGGTTTTTAACTGTTTAAAGATGGCCTAAGTATTGCTTTCTCATTGTGGATAGCAAAGCCATAGATACATAGAAGCTTGCAGCTAACAAAGAACTGTGGAAGACTACAATATAATAGCCAAAGAATCCCATTTGTCAACAAAAAATGCATGTGATTAAGGCATGTCTGCTAAGGATTTTTCTTAGTTTCTGTACTTCCCCACTCAGCCATTTGGTAGTACTTCTGCAAAAGCAGTGTCTTTCATAAGTCCTGTTCTTCTGAAACAAGATCACTTTCACTCCATGTCACTTCAGGCTGTGCATTAAGGCCCTGTTACACTTCCTACTCCCAGCAGCATACATGCTTTGTCAGAGACCTGGCCTCAAGAGGGACATTAGGAACAATCTCCCAGGGCACTCTGGTAGGAGGTTCAGGTGTCTTAGAGCATCTGGTGCATCTCCTGGGATTAATAATAGGACTACAATCCTGATATCCACACTCAGATGGCCTGCTGTCTTTCACCAGCCATTTTGAGAGGTGGATACTCAGAACCTACAAAGCAGCAATGAGCAGAAGGAAGAAGAGCAGATGCTGCTCAGTAAGACATCTTCTACCAAAGTAGGTCAGGTAGCCTTCCCTATATTGCTCATTTTCTGCAATAAGTCTCATAGATTTTACAGTTCCCTTAGAACATTGTACTTCATCTTACCAGAGAAGAACAGACTCCAGCACAAGATAATGTTTCTTCCTACCTTTAATTATTTCTAAACTCTTTTCCAGCTGAAGCATGTTAACATCATAAGACAGTGTTGATGGATGAAGGTAGACTGATGGTGTCTACCTGGACTCTACAAGGCCTTTGACATGGTCCTACACCAAATCCTTTTCTCTAAATTGGAGAGTTACAGATTTGAAGGGTGGGCTCTTCAGTGAATTAAGAATTGACTGAACAGTTGTAGCCAGAGGATTGTTGTCAATTATTCTAAATCTATCTGGGTGGAGACCAGTTGAGACTATCTCCCAGCAACTGCCTTGGGACTGGTGCTCTTCAACATCTTAATCAACAACTTAAACTGTGGAATTGAGTGTACCCTCAGCAAGTTTGCTGATGACATTATGCAGAGTCATGCAATCAACATGACAGAAGGAAGGGATGTCTTCCAGAGGCATGGGATAAATAACTCCCAAGGATGGTACTTCACAAAGAAACAGCATAGATGATAGCATATTTTGAGTAGTTCTATATAGATAGCATACAAATAATACAAAAGAGAGAATGGCTCACCTTCAGGAAAACAAGGCTCACAGAGAACTCCACATAGGACAGATCTCCAAGAAGAGAGCCTTCCCTGGTGGTGGTCAGCCCTTAAATGGGGGTTTGGGAGAGGTGGAGCCAGGCTCCACCCCTTCCAATCACACAGGTATATCACCTCCACCTGTGGCCCCATGGCTGACTGGGTGCTCACCTCAGGTGACCAATCAGTAGTTCAAGCTGTGATTCGCCAGTTCCCATACAAGAGGGACCTGGACAGGCTTGAGAAGCAAGCCCACAAGAGCCTAATGAGGTTTAAAAAGGCCAAGTACAAGGCGTTACACTTGGATCAGAGCAATCCTGGATATGAGCTCAGTCTGGGAGATTAGCTCTGTGAGATCAGCCCTGCTGAGGAGGATTTGGGGGTCCTGATGGATGAAAAGCTGGACATGAGCCAGCAGTGTGCTCTTGCAGCCCAGAAGGCCAGCGGTATCCTGGACGGTATCAAAAGAGGGGTGGCCCTCAGTATAAAAAGGATGAGGAGTTGTTGGAGTCCTTCCAGAGGAAGGCCACAAGGATGATCAGAGGGCTGAAGTATCTCTCCCATGATGAAAAGTTAAGGGAGTTGGGAGTGTTTAGCTTGAAGAGAAGGTTCTAGTGAGATCTTCTGATACTTGAAAGGAGCTTACAAGCAGGTGGGGGATCAAATATTTATGCAGGTAGTGATAGAACAAGGGGTGATCATGATAAAGTAAAAAAGGAGAGGTTTAATTTAGATGTTAGGAAAAAATTCTTCACTTAGGCAGTGGTGATGCACTGGCACAGGCTGTCCAGAGAAGTTGTAGATTCCCCATCCCTGGAGACATTCAAAACCAGGCTGGATGGATTCCTGAGCAGCCTGATCCAGTGGATGGCAACCCTGCCCATTTTAGGGGGTTGAAACTGGACAGTCTTTGAGGTTCCTTCCAACCCAAGCCATTCTATGATTCTACATTTATATTAAGAGCAACTGCATCCCATTATAGCACTGTAAAACAGACAGATCTGTTGTTATTGTTGTAAGGATTTACAATTGCTGGATTACTCTCTTTTTTTTTTTACAAACAAGTCTGAAAATGCTGTGAGTTGTGAAGAACAATTCCACATTAGAATATAATACTGAAACCATGAAGACAAGAGCTAGAATGGCCCAGCGAAGGATCTTAGATGCTTTACAGGGAATGTTTATTGTTATGTTTCTCCAAAACTGGTGAACTCTGATTTATGGAAGAAAAAAATACTTAAAATAGTGATATTTTTTTCCCCCAATATTCAATACTTTTAAATTAAATGACAAAAGCTAGAACCTCTTACTGGCAACTGTCTGAGGAAAGAAAGTGCTGTAACTTAGCAGCTCTGAAATAGGAATTGATAAACCCACCACTGTACATTTTTAGAAAAAGAGGATACGAAGACCTGGCCCATGCAAGAATCAGAGGGAAAGTTCCCATTCAGTTCTGTTGGATCAGAATTTCACTCAGCAGGAACTCTGAGTACACAAAAACAAACTGTATGACAACTTGGCTGAGACATTGTAACTAACACTTGTGAACATGCCATGCCACTGATGAGTCAGTGTGTGCATACTGAAGATCAGATATGCATTTTAGCTAATACAGATAGTTGTATATCCTTTAATGATTTATATTCATAGTGATATCAAAAACAAATGTAACTAATGCTAAGTCTGTAGCAAGGCATCTGTGTGAATCGTTTCTGCAGTTTAGGTTTGTTTCTGCAGGACCTTGTTCTACAGGTTATACTCATGAAAAGCTTGATACAAATTTTTTGTTCTCCAGAAAATTGTAGCTCTGCAGTCTGCATATAGAGTCTGCATAATGCTAAACTAAGGATTTTCATCATCTCGTCTGAGTGATATGTTTGTAGCATGAAAAGCAAGGTGGAAGAGCTGTTCCATTTCACCTGTCAAGGAAGTGCTTTTATGGGAGTTCACAATAGTGACTGGGTTTTAAGAATAACAAGTGGTAGAAGTGGGCAAAAGCTTAAGACAAGATCTCCACAGAGGCAACTGTTTAGCATTCACATTCAAGGAAACACAGGGTTGGAAAAAAAAATACAAGAGTATAAAGTGCTTTGGCCATAAAATTGTAGGTTTCTTGTTCTGCTGGGGTATTAAAGTATTGTAACATGAAAATATGTAAGCATTCATTAACACCCAAACTACTAAGTCACAGTATATGCTTGTTATGTTGCACAGAGATTCTTTTTTGTTCTATATAAAACTAGGTTTAAATACACTGTTGTATAAATAAACCTGTTACTGGAGTATGTTGGTGTGATTTTATACACTACAACCAATAGGCAAGTGACAGAAAAGTGAACTAATAAAAATGTGCCAGTTAACTTTTTTCATCTCCTGCTTCTGCAGGGCTTTGCCTATATTTTGTCTGCTCATAGAGCCCCACTGCAGATACTTTCCCATATGAGTAGTTACAAATTGTCAGGGTGTGCATACCATGACGCTTTGGATGTGATTTGTTGGCTGAGGTAGCTTGTCTTTTGGTACCATGAGCTACCATGCATGCTGCTGACTTATCATATGCACTGATGGTTTCCTCTGTCTTCCCCAGATCTGCCTATGCAGTGCTGTAACATCTTTGCTTCTGTAGCATAGATGTGTCAAGAAAGTGTGCAGTCTACTCGTCTGTGAAATAATTAATCTCAATATAGAGCAAAAGTTTGAAAGATATTTTTAAAATAAGTTCCCCACAAGCTGTTTATCATCTAATGGAGAGATGCATATGGTGAGCATTCCACTGTATTTTAATACCACTGATACATCTTGAGAACAATCACACTAATAAGAAACCCTGTTAAAATATTTTCCCACCATACAACCCTCCAGCCGGAGACTGTTTCTGACAATGGTTTCACTTTTTTAGTAATTATATTCTTAGCAGCCCCATTGTTCTGGACTGGTCCCACAGATATCTAATTTTTAGTAGGATAACATACATTATTATAACATATTAGAATTTTTAACCAGAAAATTTCCCTGTGACTTTACAGACTTAAGGGAGATATGTCACCATATGTGGTTTCTTGCATTTTTCTGACTACTGTATTCTAGAACTAAATAAACTTTGTCACACCAGCCTTACCCGTGACAGATTTCACTGCCTGGGGATGTTTATGAACAAGAAATAAGAAGTCTGTTGTAACTCGTCAGAAAATGAGTCTAATGAATAGGCTTAAAGACTCATCTATTTATGAATATCTCGTTATTTGCTAAACTGACTCACAGTCATTCTTACTGTAGCAGCACCGTTCTCTGCTATACTTTAGCTAATGGCCTAGCAGCATTTCCGTTAGAAACTTTTTAAGAAGGCTGTGACTTAGCAGCAGAATTGTGCGATAGCAATACCAACCTTTTATGCTAACTCCCAGATATGGTTTGAATGTATTTGTTAGCTATTTAATATAAACGTGCGTAAGAATGTTAGCAAGGAAAGTTTACAGCATTTTTTAAGCTAGAAATGTGCCGCACAATTTTTGGCTTCCTGTTGCTCAGCTCGGTGTACCCCAGGCTTCACAAGCAAGAACCCTACTGTTTCACTTTTCCAGGTTCTTTCAAACAGCAAGACGACTTAAGTCAGAACCCAGGGATCTACTATCAGCTTGAAACTGGGCCAAGTATGCTCAGAAGGTACATGGACAACATGACATGCCAATTCAGACAGTGCTGCCAAATTTGCAGCCGTTGGGGACTTCCTGATGTTTATTAGTCATATTCCAGTATCATGCGGTGTGCAATATGAGCTGCTTCTTGCTGACTGCAGACTCTAAAGTGGCGTCATGAGCTCTTTGGGGAAAACAGACATCATTCGTTTTATTAAGGACCTGGCTGGGACCCTTCACAAGTTTTGCCCACCTCTTATTTAAAAAAAAAATATATATATATCTGTCGGTTCTTTCTTTTCCTTGTTCTTTAAAAATTAAGTACTTGAATCAGTTCTGAACATTTACTACCAAAAACATAACTTGTCAGGAAACTCCTTCAACATTTATAGGAGCATCAAAGTTTAGCAAAATAATATTGAACAGCAGCTGCAAAAGTCAAATCTGACTGGAAGACAGTAGAGCATCATTACAGCAAGCATGTAACAAAGCCGAGGAAGGTGGTGCTAATGGGAGTGGAGGGTAAAACCCTTCTGACACACCTTCACCTTGTTAATCAGAATCTACTGAATTTTTCAGTAGAATTAAATCATTTTTGAAAATACGTATGGTTTTGTTGTTGTTGTTGTTTTGTTTTCCACAAAACTTCTGGGAAAGCAGCTGTCCTAGGGAAATCATGCTGTTCCAACTGATGTTCTCCTGAGGCATGCCCTGAACTGCCATGAGTCAAACCCTTACTGAGCAGCCTGCTGGCAGTAGGTTGGCACTGGTTAATGGAACTGTGCTGCTGCTTGGTGTAGATGTAGCTACTGAGCTCTAGGTCAGTACATTAGGCAACCATCCCACCAGAAAGTCAGCAAAACTGCTATGAAGTGTATTGGACAGGGTCCTGATAGGACGTTTTGCTTACTTCCACAGGACGCTCAAAGCCCCTCTGAATGATTCACTGTGAATATGCCCTCAGAAGAGGTTTCAATGAAACAGCACCACACTGGGCATTGATATATTGTTGAAAATAGTTTGATTTCATTTATAATTGTAAAATTTCTTTAGCATTGACTAAATTGATTACATGGACAAAGTCCATTAATGGCAACAAGCAACTGTCTTAGGTAGCAGATTATAAATGTGGGCACTAAATATCACAGTGACTGCATGAGATACTGTCATCTCTGCATATCTTGTACAGCTTAATACAATATATAAATTAAAAATAAATAAATCTGGATTCATTACTATATACAAGTAGATGTAAAAATATATCGATATTATTAATAAATGATACATTTGAATGTTGCTAAAAAATTTTTAGTTGCTCAGATGTCTAGCTGAGTGTTCTTCACTTCTCAGAAGATAACCTAATGTTCTTATTGTTGCTCAGATTTTTCAATAGCTTTACATTTGCATAACAAAATATAAATAAGAAATGCAGTCAAGTAGGAAATAAATTTTATATTTCTTTCAGAAATATTTAAATAAAAACTAAAATGCCATATATTCACCCATGAAGAAACTTATCAAATGAAATTTCACTCTATGTCAACAAAAACTTCAGATTTGAGAAATCAAATGTTAAATAATATTTAGATCACCTCATTTTAATACTATAGAAAACTAAAAATAATTCTAGAAGAGCCGCACATTCACATAAGTGCACATAGGACCAGCAGACTGCTGTTAAAAGGCTCTATCAGTGTTCCTTCAAAGTCAATAGAAAGTTGTCTATTCATTTGAATACGAGCTGAATATGCCCTAGATCTGGTTAAAGTGGTAAAGTCTTACAGGAAAATACTGACCATATATTTGATTGTACTGGCCCATCTCTTAGGAGGAGTTACTTTGGAGAGTAAATGAATCCAGTGGGAAAGCTTGTAGTTCACTGAGCTCCAAATACCTACAGGTATGCACTTTTTTATGACTTTCACATTTTTCCCTCTAGAAGGATTGTCTGAGTTGACCAAAGGAGTTAAAAAAACATCTATGGTGGTGTTGGATTTCACGGGTGAATGCAAAGATCATTCATTACTATATATTTTTTTTCATTCCTGGGTTAGAAAAAGAATAAGCTCATTTAGAGTTCATAGTCCAAGTTCTTTTTCTAATGATGTCCTTTCTGAGATATTAAACAATTGTATTTTCTTATTACATCTTTTGTTGCTGCTATGTAGATCTCTAAAAATATTTTGGTAGTTCTTACTATTATACGTGGCTACAGATGGAGTCTTAATATATGGACTAATGAATAAGTCATTTAATTGGATAATCCATAGGTTAGCAAAAGAGTATACCAACAAAGACACAGCCATACCTCATACGTTTTGTCCCCAGAAAACATCATCTTTCCATTTGCAGGCTATGCCCTGTCTGTTTCCAAGACCACACAAATACACTGCCTCAGGACAAAATAAGGTAGCATCAGTTGATGTGAGAAATAAACTGTTCAGCATTCATCCAGAGAGTCCTTGTCACATCAAGTCACTTGAAAGGGATGATCATGATTCTGTTTAGGGTTTTGCCTTTATCAAGGCCTTTTAAGTACAGTCTCCACTAGGCAGTATGCACCTATTACCATATATATCTTTTGTTTTCTCTCTGGCCCTATTTCCCAAGTGCAAGGAAGAAGCAAAGCACAGAACAAACCAGGTGCTGCTAGAAGCGTTCTGCCATGATGCTCCATAACTACATGTTGTACCAGTGATTCAGATAGCATTTGAAACTAAAATATTTTATATGACCCAACAAAATGTGTATTGTCAGGAAACTAAAGGAAATGAAATAAAAACAGGAAGAGTTAAAAAACCTCATTGAACAGATAAAATAAATGCTCAAGTAGATATTTAACTTTATATATCCCAAGATAAGAGAAGTTTAAGTGCTCTGTTATTCCAGGCTTGCTTAGACACCTTCTTCACTGTTTGACAGAGTCACACAGGAGCTGCACTCTCACGCTGAGACTGCATAGCTACAGCATGTTCTATGCAAGAGCATTGCGCAATACTCCAATAGCAAGTGTTGGGAGCCCACATTTTGTAATCCCAGTTCACAAGCTATAAATAAACACGTAATTTATCCCTCTTCACAGAACAAACTGGATATATTCTAGTGTCCACTTTATGTTAAGAATAAGCGTTTTATTTTCTTCCCAAATACTGAAAGGTACTTAACCAATTTTAACTAGTTAGGACAACATCATGCATATGGAATAAGAGGAGAATGGAGTTCAGTACTGATTTCACAGATGCTTTTGTAATGCTTTCTACGTTTATTTTGTTCATAAAATTCAAGATATGAATGGCTATTTAGTTGTCATTTTTGGCCCTCTTGATTGCTTGCTTTTTAAATTGTAGAAGTATTTTGCTGTCCTTGACTTCAGGCAAGACATTTTCTGCAAGAAGATTGAACTTGGATACTCAGATCCTCTGCAGTTTGAAATAGTTGGAGACTGCATCAAGATGGAAAAAATAAAATCCTTTTTATTTATTTATTTATTTTTTTGCATTTTTATAGACCCTTGACAGTGTGCTTCATAATGGCAATATTTAGTGCCTGGAACTTCGAAAAGTATGAAGTACTAGAAGGTTCTTGTACCTAGTAGGAATAAAAAAAATGTAGGGAGAACAAATTGTTTAAATGTAAAACCATTCAAGATAAAAAAAAAGCACTTATATTTAAATGTAAGGAGTATCAGACACTGGAACAAACTCTTACAGGTCATAATACATACACTATATGTATACATCTTGGACACTAGCAACAATTTTGGTTATTAAAGGTAACTACACAAAATTCCATAACTGCTGGCTTTTTTAAGGTAATCATTCCTCATTGTTCCTTTTAGATAAAAAAATCTTTGAATCTTCTTGCACTATTTTGATAATGCATTTTGATACAGGTTAGGTTTGGGAGATATTTCGGGTGTGTTTTTTGTTTATTCAATTTTTTATTCGAGACACCACTTATTTACTATAATTTATTTAAATAAATATGCACTGGTTTATATATACATACATATATATATATATATGATATTTTCTTGGCTAGCATCCCTGCAACTTTGTAAATATCCCAAATATATTTTAGATAAAAACAATGAGCAATTAATGGCTACTGGATGCACCTAGGAGAATTTTTCTAAAAAGGAGGGAGGACTTGATAAATGGGCCTAATTTCTGGACATGCAAAAACCAAAGAGGAGTACTGTTGGAGTTTTTCAGAGTAAATACAGTTAAGTAAATAATGTTTTGAGAAGATCTTTCACGTCGGGTGAAAAAATTACCTACTAACAGAATACATCTCAGAAGATAAAATATACACAGGATAGATAGAAAATGGAGCATTCTTCTGCCTTTACAAAAGGCAGACAGGAACACTGTGAGCTTTGCCCCAAGTCACACAGGAATTTGGTAGTGAGGTATGGGGAGAATCCACTCCATGCCTTAACAGTCCTATTAATTAGCATTATTTATACGCTTTCTGTTATTAAGAACAATTATAGCATGTCTGGAAAGAAAACTAAGGGCAAACAAACAATCCAATTTATCAGACTGTTTTATTTTATCTATTTTGGTATAATTGCTACTACAATGTACAAACACTGAACAGTACATAAAATGTTTTAATGGCCAGAGGGTTACTAGCTAAAGAACAATTAAGCCGTTACCTCCTGAGTTGCCTGTTATACATTCACATCTGGAGGGAAATTATACTCTAAAGGCTAGGCCTACAAAGGGGTCTTTGGCAACAATGGGCAGTGCTCTGCCTAAGCTCAAGCATCCAATGGCCAAAACCAAAAAGAAATTTTGGCCTTGTAATTCTTTCCACAGCTGTGCTCATCAGCCAAGCACCTCACTCCAGCACCCACCTGCCTCAGTGCCCACTGGAATCTGCAGCAACCAGCACACAGAGTGGGGAGACTCACCCAGCCAGCGAAAAGCCTTTTGGATAGGGTGGATCCTGGATATCAGGACCTTCTAGGACACAGATGCATTGTATCATCTGCCTGCCTCATGTACCGAAGTGAAATGTTGAAGCTAGCTTTGCCTTTTTCTCTTTTTTCCTTCCTTTTGATGGGGAAAAAAAAAAAAGTTGTTTAGTCTGTTCTGAAGATTTTATCAAAGGATCTATTCGTACTGTCTGTGTTTCAGGGATCCTAAAACCTGTCAATACATGGGCAGGATCAGACCAATGACTCCTTGGATACAGGTTTTAGGCAGGAGCTTCTTACATCTATTGCCGTTACTGGTGAGATGTCACCAAAGAGTTTGCACAGTCACTTCCAGAGACTAAATACACCAGTATCTATGGACTCAACAAAATAGATCAGTGAGCTCCAATCCCCTTGCCGTGGGCAGGATTGCTAGCCACTAGATCAGGATATTTAGTGCATTAAGAACTTCTCAGAGCTTTAAAATTAAGTATTATTTTCTTGAGGGATATAGCTTAGGGCTGAAAACTAAATACAGGAGAGTGAAGTGAGAGACACAGATACCACATCTACACTGAGTGGACACAGAGTACTGGAGGGAGGACAAGAATAAGTGAAGTATCCAGCACCTGATCCAGAGCACCTCTATGTATCTTCACTGCCTTGCTCCTTAACCAAGTATGTACTGTAAAATTTGCAGGTGATAATATCTGAACAGTTGTTTCAATAAGTACAGTTTATACCTGGTAGGTATCACACATCTCATTCTTTCTCTGTTATTAATCACTCAATAACTGAACACTCTGCATTTTTCTAGGTTCAGTACCTTCCTTGCACCACAAGGAAAAGGTTAAAACAACCAGACCGGAGGCTAAACTGAGAGAGAAATAAATCAGTATTTTAATGTACTAGTCCAAGAAAGGGAAAGTGTGAGTACAACTTAAGGTGAAGGCAGGTCACCTGAGATAAGGAAGAAAGGCCTGGATTCCAAACCTACTGCTAGTGACAGCTCAGTATGAAAGACCAGAGTTTTTTCAACAGGAGGGAATTAGCTATTCCAGGACAGCCAAAAGCCTTGACATCTGAGATGGACAGATGAAGAACAGAACTGAAGCTCTATAAATATTTTAACCGGTACTAAGCTCATTGGTGGCCATCACTGAATACTGAAGGGTATTCAAAAATTGGCTACCAGATCAAAGCTCATTTGAAAACTCAATGAGGCAATTACTAATTTGCAAATCCCATTGAGCTTCAGGAATGAGTAAATTACTAAATTGCTTTGCTCTGTACATTAGATTCTGGGCATACTCAGCAGCAGAGTTTTTGCTGTTTACAAGTTTTAAAATAAAACACTTAAGCAGGATTAAGCAAAAACTGAGAAGGAGGTTGATAATTTCTACAGTAGATTTTGGTCCTCAAGAGTACAAGTTGCCTTTATGGATGTGGTTAAAACTCTGAAGTGGCTCTGTGGAGCTACCAGTGAATTTATCCAAACCATGCTTGAATCTGAATGCTGGACATGTTTAAATCTGAGTTTTCTTATAGGGCAATGGGAATAAGTTCCAAGTTCTTACCCAAATCAGTCCAAAAAAAAAAGCCAAACCAAAAAGGCTAGGTTGTTTATTAGCATTGTTTCTGATTTAGTAAATATTTAGGCAGGTTCATCAGTCCTGCTCGCTAAAAAAGATGGATTCAAACAACAAAAATCACAAAATTCCTTTAGAAACTGTTTATTAGCGCACACACACACACATACACACACACACACACAAATAAATAAATAAATAAAAGTGAAATCTTTACAGTACCACTCCATTTTTCAGTTGTTTTGTGGGTGTTTGCTTTTTTGTTTCCCCTGGCATTTAAGGCCTACTTAGTTTATTATGCCAGATTGTTCTTGGAGAAGGAAGAGGAGCTAGAGACTTGTGTTATAAGTTAAAACAGAGAGATCTCAAACTCGCATGATTTTAGGTCTTAGGCTCCCTGAAAGAACTCTGGATATGGTTCAAAAAGTGATGTAAACTTATACTAAATATCCTATGGTTTGGTTTGGCACTTCTTTGTCAAAGAAAAGCAAAAGAATGCTATGATTGCAGGTAATATTACCATTGCCAAGGTGGGGAAGCCCAGAAAAGGCTTCCTCTTGATGCCCCTGGAGCACAAGGGAAGGCACATTTTTTTCCTTCCTTTTACAGCAGGCCAGCAGAGCTGTATGTGCACGCAGACATCATGCTTTCTGAGGCCAAGGGACAGTGCAGAACTGTATGTCTTCTCTCACCTAATCAGATTGATTCTTGAGTTAGAAATACACACCCTAGGAAAATCCTTGAGCTGTTTCCTCACCTATATTAAGGCCATACTCTATCCTAAATCAGCCAAAATATGCAAGGCACAAGCTGGCTTTGAGCATTATATTGCAAATAATGCACAACAATATTCTTCCGGAAGTGACATCTTCCTCTCTGTAACTGTGTATTTCTTTTGCTAATGGGAGATGCTGAAGAGAGAGGATAAATCTCAGAAAACAGCGATCACAGCATGATGTGTATGCTTAGTTTTGGAGGCTAGAACACATGCAGTATGCTTTTCCTTTCTTCAAAGGCCATAGAAGAGCTGAGACATTATTCTTTCACAGGATCAACAGAAGTACATCCAAAGGTGCAGCAAACAATTTTTTTTCCACTGCATATTTGCTTTGCTTCCTATTCCAGTAAACCTTTTGTTAAATGTCTTTAAAAACCAGTACAGAAAATATTGTCATCATCACTACTGTAAATTACCAGTGATGTAAAAGCTGAAGATAAGCTATACTGAAAGCTGTGTGTGCAACACTTTTTGTTAAGTATAACAAAATAATTCAATGATAATTAATTTTGGGCAGCAAGAGGGAAATTTTCAGAAATTTATTGTTTTATCACACAGAAAAAAATATTCAGTGCAATAGTAGCTACTTTAAAACTTGATTTCCTAATCAAAACTAGAGAGAAACTAGAGGAAGTGATGGGATGAGAAAGTGATAGAAATATCAGAATAGCAAGAGTAACTAAATCAGACGCTGACTTGGACAGAGAAAGACACAGACTAAAGACTATACTCCACTTGCAAGTTATTTATTACATAAATTGCAGTAGTTTCAGCAGGAGAGGCTTCTGTGGAACAAGTCATGAGCTATTCTTCAGAGCTGTTCACTTTCAGATAAAGAGAATGCCATAAAAAGAACAGAAATAGACTCTCATATGCATCACAAGCATTCAAAATGTATGCTGCTATCATGGGTTGCTTCCAACTACGTTTCCCTTTACCTGTTACTATCAACAAAGCTTTGAAGAATTCAATATCATGGTGGTTGCATTTATGAAAACTTCACAAATTTCATGGGACAAGAAATGTGCTTCCTGCCCACCTGTACTGCAGATGTTTATTTTCTAAATTGAAAATTTATTGCAGAGTGATAATCTGCAGCATGACATTATTTTTCTAATACTAAAATCAAAGTTTTCCCTATAAAAAAGTAAAGTGAGCCTTATCAGAGACCAAGACTGTCATAATTATGATTGTCAGGATCCTCAAAATTAATTACAACTTCAAGCTGTAACAGAGCCTAAAATAGCAAGAGCTGCTGGTGATCCAAAAATCACTCACAGCATGTTCAAGCTAGTATTTGGCAGAGAGCATATGCAACTTAAAAAAGAACATAACCCTTTAGGCCCATGCAGGCAATTAAGTTCTTTGTGGAAATGTCAGACCATAAGTCTGAAAAGACCTTTCAATTGTTTACATACAATTTTCTTCTAATTACTGAGAACTGATTTTAATTTTTCCCCCTTCATTTTTCAAACAGGAACAGATGGGCTTAAGTTCGGAGGGCAGCTATTCTGTTAAAAAACACAACAAAAACAAAAAAGAAAAAAAAGTGTTTCTTGCCAAGTCAGACCCCATGATTCTTACAGTGATGGGGGTACAAGTAAATGCCAATCAGCTTAGCAGCATTTAAAGATACGTAAGGAACTTAGCCTGGGAGCTCTGCTGACGACGTAAAACAAGAAGACATTTCCAGAAGTGTCTGTCAAACAAAGTATAAAAATAATCAGAGACTGACGGCAGAAATTACCAACACTCTAGCTGGTGTACAAGTGGGTGAAATTAAACAGCACTGTACCAACATTAAATTCATTGTTGCAATGTTCTTTGCCAAAGCTCTAAATGCAATAACTAGTGGGTTAAAAACATACAATACAGCTGTGTTTTATCAGAGCTACCTTAAAATGATAATGGAGAGGGCTTTTCTTCGGTTGCACAACCTGTTAAATCACCGCCCTCATATTTGCCTGTACCACTTCTCTGTTGTTCTGTCTTTATCTGAGAGACAATGGCTTATTCTTCTGTCTCTGTCCCCTCTTCCTGCTCCTCTGAGCATACGGCAAATTTCAGTCTTGTGTGTGATAACTCTAACCCTGACTAATAGCAAAATAGCTCAGCAGAATGCAAGGTATATGTCTCCTGTCTAATAGTTAGGATTGCGCATCTCTGCTGGAGTCCTGCCTTAGTTTGCATGTGTTAGGAAAAGCAAAGTAAGTCCTTTGAGTTTTTGTGCTTCAGCCTGTAAACTGAGAACAACAGTTATCAATATCATCAGAGAAAGGGGAGGCCTTGCTTAACAGTGGTTGTTTGAAATCCCTGGATGAGAAGGCGCTTATGTAAATGCTAACACATAGACAGCTCTTTTACAAGAGGGAATAAATAATATGAAACATAGTGATTATATTTTATTATTTTCTTTCCTTTTCTATGCCTCTCAAACCTCTTACTGCACTTCTGTTAAAGAAGTCCAAACGTAGGATCCTATTAGGGGCAAAGTTAGACTTTTGGTTATAAATGTGAATCCTTGGAAGTTATCATGTTAGTCTGAGCTCTTGTTAGAATTTAGACAAGTTATTTTTAATCACTTTGCTTCTGCTTTCCTTTGTGTCTGTGGTTTGACAGTCTGTCTGCATGGACTGGAAGCTCTTTGCAACAAAAATTGTTTGTAAATGGGTCTGGTACCAAATCTAATTTCAGTCCTACTGACTGCTGTAAGACAGTGCTAAAATTTAATAGATTTAGTATTTAGATTTAAAACTACAGTTCAATGGAAACTTACAGTCTGGGAGACAAATGGTATCCCCTTATGGTGACACATCCTGGATGAAACAGTTCCACTCAGTAAGTCAAAACAAGAAAAAAATGCAGGTGATATCAGTGCTGCTGCAATACAAGGATGAGACAGAATCAAGATATCCAAGAAAAAAAGTAATAAATGAATCATAGAATAGCTTAGGGTGCAAGGAACCTTGAAAATCATCTGTTTCCAGCTCTGCCATGGGCAGGACTGCCTAGAACATATAAAAAGCTGGTCCCCCTCCCTGCTTATACACTCACTACAAGTACTGAAAGAGTGCAATGAAGCCTTTTCTCCAAGCTAAACAAGCCCAGCTTCCTCAGCCTTTCTTCATAAGAGAGGTACTTCAGCACTTTGAGCATCTTTGTGTCCCTCCTATAGATCTGCTCTAACAGCTCCACATCTTTCTTGTGCTAGGGTCTCCAGATGTGGGTGCAGTACTGCCCTATTATGAGGGCAGAGTAGAGAGTGACGATCATCTCCCTCACCCTGCTGACCACCCCTCTTTTGATGTAGCCCAGGATACTGTTGATTTTGCAGCCATTGTATTACTGAACACTGGGTACATTAAAGTAGGTACTGCTGGATCTTCATCTTGAATGTAGTTTTTGTGAGTCTGCCTGCTAATTCCCATTGATGTGCATTTCCTGTTCTCATTTCTTCCTATCTTATTTGCAACATCTGCCTGCTGAAGCTCAAAAATAAGGAAGGGATTGTTCACTCTGCCTTCCTCCTCCTCATTTTGTCTGCAGAACCTTCAGAGAAAGCTTGCCCAGGCATCAAACTAAACCCATCTCATGCAGATCACCTAGAAGGAACTGAAAGGCAACAAATTCCACTCATTAACACCAATTTGGCCAGGAATTGATCCAGCATGCCCAAAGCAGAAAGCGAAAGCTCTGTATCCTATTACCAAAACTCTGAACACTGTAACTCACTTGACTTCTTCTAGTTTAGACTATAAATAACTTAATTCCAGACACTGCTAGATTGCAGGCCCCAGTAGAGGACAGGGTGTTCTCCTAGCCTTTGTCCAAAAGATTTCTTTCACTTGAATATCCAGTGGTTTACCTTGAAGAACCTCCTGCCAGGGGCAGAGTTTTGCTTACATGCTGATGGACACTGGCTATTTTTTTGCTGGGGAACTCTCTCTCAGGCCTCAGAGAGAACCGATGACGTACCCTTCTAATGATTAGGGAAGCCAGGGGGCAAAGCAGTAGCACTTCTGTGCCAAGCAGCTGACTTTGATGCACTGGATATGTTGGTTCAGACTCCACAGGAATTCCTAGCCAAGATCCCATGGATCTGGGTACTGGCATGCAGAGGAAGTTTCCCCTCCAGATTCTTCCCCAATTCCAACCTCTTTTTGCAGAGGCAGGGCAGGTAAGAGGATTGTTATTCTGCTTTTGTTCCCATCCAGCACCCACACACAAAGCCCTAGACTGGAGGTAATGGACTACAAAAGGATTTCTGAAGCTGCTTGCAGCACACCTAAGACATTATACACTCTGGACATTCCTTCCCATGAGAATGGTGGTCTTGCTGCCGAGTACCTTCAACGTAGCATTCTTTGCCCTGCTAGCTGCCCACTCTGGCACTGTGGCTAAGGCAAGGGATATTGATGGGAGAACATTCAAAGTCATCTTTCTCATCTGTGAAGCCTGCAGTATTCCTGAAACACATTTCTCTCCAATCTCCTTCACAGCAGACTTTCAATTCATTACTGTTAGATCTGATACCTTGGATGCTCAGAGCGCTGCACTGAGAAGCTTAGGACCTTGCATTCTTTGTTGAAAGCAGGAAGAGCTGGAGAAACTGATTTTACTTTGTATTATTTTCATGTAGAAACATGAACGTGGGATCATTTACGTTAACACATCATTCCTATGGAAGCTACACTGCTTCTCGGTAGAGAGAAATTCAAAAAGCTGCGTTTTAAAGTTACTAATATCTAAGCAACGGTATACAGTTGCGTCTGTTTTCTATCCCCCTAGTAAAGGACCAAGAAGACAAGAGAAAAGAAAATAATTAATGCAGACATACATTCAAAATAAATAAATAAATAAATAAATAAATAAATGTATTGCAGTATTAGCAGACCAAGTCCTGCTTAGGAAAGCTTTTAACAGTTACCAGCAATTCTTTAGAAAACAGCCACAGTTTACATGTGTAGCCAGTTGCTTTCTAATTGCTACAGCAGGCTACCACTGGGAAGAACAAAGGAAATATTTAGCACATCGTAAATTCTTCTGTGGCCCTGCCGAGTGGCTGGAGTTCAGATTACACGTTTATAACCAACATTTGAGAGCAATTTCTCCTTCACTTTGAGAAAGTGGGTGGGGAAGCTGTTCGACACTTACTTCAAATGTCTGAAGTAATGTGTGTCTGAAAGAAGCTGGGGTTCAAAATTCTGTTCCTCTTGTCTTTAATTCAGGCTCATGATGTATAGTATGTTGAGATAGTATGTTGAAATGCACTGAAAAACTTTGTTAAAAAAAAAAAAAAAAAGGATATGCCATTGTTGCTGTTATAATTATTTGCTTTCAGCTTTACTACTGCTTTGTATGATTTGCTGAAATCTTGCAAGATGATCTCTATCTGCTTCCACTGATGCTAAGTATCTTGTAAATGTAGTAGTGGGCTGTGCTAGTAACTGGACTGGAGGTACACTGACTCAATATTTCATTATATTCCTGTCTGTTGAATGGTGTGTTGGGGTTCTGACATTTGCAAAATTTTAAGCAATGTAACAGAAAATATGCTGGTGCACTGGCCAACTCACAGCCACGTTTAGTTTCTGTTCTAAGTAAATTCAAATTTTTCTCAAGTTTCCTGTAGAGTGTCACATGGATAAAATACTCTACATTAATTATTCTTAATGAGAAAGCAGTGTAACTGATTCTTCAGCAGTAGCCAGTATTGTAGAAGAGGTGGAAGCAAGGGAGGAGTTGTCAGTATTGTAAAATGAGATGGTAGCAAGTGAACGTTTTGCTTTTGTTATTTGCTGTTAGCAGTTTCAGTGCTAACATATAACTGCAGTGAATTTATCATGAAAGAAAAAAATGTATTAGAGCTTGTTATTTTTTTCCCAAAGTCACTTAAAATGCAACGCACTCAGAGCTGAAAAATCAAAACTTAAAGTATCTATAACCAAATTAGAAAAGAATATAAAAAATGAGGGATTTAATATATTCAATAATAAGTCACTTCTCAGTGTTCTAGATGGTACTGAGACTACAAGTTTTGCTGCGTGTTTTTTATATTGCTGGCCTGATCAAGAATTCAGCAAAAAATTTTCTGCCTTTTATCCAAACAGCTGAGAGTTGATGCCTCAGAGATGTCCACAGAAGTCTCCCCCAACCCCTACATATATAGCTGTGGAATAATAATGAATTTATACATCCTACTTTCTGTTACTTGTATAACAGTTTGCTGGAGATGCATTCCTGCCTGAATAAGAGCAGCCAAGAGTCTAATCATACTACAGCCTCTAGAAGATATAGGAATGTAAGGAAGCAAGCATAACCTGCAAAAGGCCAAAGATGATGCTCATGTTGCTAGAAAAACAGGATTAAATCACAATTGCTTCTGTGCTGTCTTCTCATAGTGGTTTTACCTATAAAATGTTACCGTAGCATTAACGTTTTAACTTATATCCAACTTTCCTCAATGTGAAGATCTTTAATTAGATACGTCTTTTACTAAGTCTAACTACCACAAAAATCTGAACAATTAATTGCAATAAGATAATGTTGCATTGAAGTTGATCACTGTCAGCCTTTCAAAATCAAAATGGATATAGTTAATGGAAAACAGCCACAAGAATGAAGACAAAGTAAATGGTAGTATTCTACAGTAACAGTAATGTACAGCAATTCTTCTAAAGCCTGAAAAAAAAAATGCTGTTATGAAATATTAAAACTGAGTTTGAGCCCTGCCTTTCACTTCAAGGAATCACAGTGTCCCACCTCTGAAATGTGATTGTTTCTAGGATAGACTGAAAAATTGTAGGTGAAAGACAGATTGAGCCACATCAATGGAACTTTGGTCTCATTGTAAGAGCAGCCTTTGCTTTAGTATGTTTTGGTGCCATCAATGTTACTCCATAAAAATTAAGTGATATTAGGTAAATTTTTTTAAATAATTTATTCATAATAATTTAAAATTCATAAATAATTTATAGGAGATAAAAACAAGTCTACATCATTAGGGAAAAAATCCAAGTACCCAGGCACTACTGAGAGATTTAAACACTTGAAGCAGTAACACAATAGAATAGCTGAGGTGCTCAGTAGATGTCTGTTTCTATTTATGTCTTTCTTTCGTCAGCTTCACACTCTCCACCCCCACTTGCATTACTCCTCTTCCACAGAATAAATGGAATATTTCATCCATGAATAACAGTGTTCTTTTTCTAACCAAAAAAAGTGCCTCACAATGCCTTCACACCCGTGGCAATTATAAATTGCAGATCCCAAGGAAAGTAATAAGCACACTTTGCAGGTGAGATGTCTGTAGGTTAGAAGCAAAATGTACTGCTAAAACCTATTGGATTTTATCATTACAAAGTGTGTAGTTTCCCCAGACTTATGCTCCTACATCCCATGGTCATAGCAGAACTATTTCCATGGCAGTAAAGCTATCTAGAGGGCATATTGTAAATGCATTTACTTTTATAGTTTGTTGCCAGCTTGGTGATCCATGTTTGTAAGAAATTGCGGAAGTGGTTTTAAAGGTTACAGAAATATTCAGACTAGAGAACTGGATATAGAGGGTCTGCCCCCACTTTCTGCCATTAAATGAAATGGCAGATGGATGAGACCTTGAATCACAAACATAACTGATACCCTCACAACTGATGTTATTGCCACTCTTTTTCCATTATTGTTTCATCAAAACTTTGAACTGTTCTGAACTTATCCTCTCCCTCTCTGTCTCTGCTCACTGTTTACTCGTTATGAAGTACTGGTGTCTCCAGCAAGTGACTGTCAAATTCTCAGTGCATGCAAAATATGTTTCTAAAGTGCATTAACATCATGGTAGCTACTTACCTGAGTAATGCAAGCAAGCTGAGACTTTGTTGATGACTTGCTTTTGCTATTTCTGCCAGCACTAACTTTTTCATCTGAATTTATTGTGAAGTAAACAGTGAGTCCTGTGCAAAACAAGGCAACAATGGCTCATTTCAAGTCCCTTACATTCAAGAGATGACACAGGACAGTGGTAGCAAGGTGCCCAAAGGATCTTGCATCTCTTCCTTTTCTCAGACTACTCAAAATTAATTTTCCTTCATCTCTTTTGGAACATCTACATATCACTGTAGGATTTTCCAGTGTTGTATGGTGTAACAGTGAGCACCCAGGAACCTTAAAGAGGAGAAGATGAGGCAGAGGAGTGAGTGATGAACTGGGAACCTTACAGTCTAAAACAGCTCTTGGGGTCCCTGTATTAAAGATCATCTCTCCTAACAAATAGGAATAGAGTTCTATGGGATAAAACTGAAAGGTGAAAATGCTAATCCACATGCGCATTAGCTATGTGTTTGTTGTGCCTATGTGTGAATTTATGCATGCACACATAGAGCAGAGAATATATATACATATATAAATTAATGTTTGTAATAGCTATATTTAATACATCCTAAAATGTTTGGATTTGTATAAAAAATTGAATATTTAAATCTGTAAAATGTAACATTGCATTTGGAAAATATTTTTTTTTCACTATTATGCTACATCTCAGGTGGGAAAAGACAACCTTCTCCTAGAGAGCTTCAGGGGATATGCACAATAAATGCTTAAACCCACACAGAGTCTTAAGACATAAGAAATTTGGATTCTAAATCAGTAAGCATTGTAAATAGCAAAATAGTAAGCAAAGTGAGAGCTGCTGAAGCATTAATGGATAAGTTATAAAACCCATGATCTTTGCTACAGGTTGTTACTGTTTGGTATCTTGGCACACTACCACACCTAACCATTGTGTGCACCAGCAGCCTGTGAGTTTTCTCCTGCAAGGAAATGCTGTACAAAGCTGGCAATGAATACAAAGCAGCCAGTCTGTATACAGAGAGGTGAATCACAGCCCCGTGAGAGTTGCAAAATACTTATGTGGGAAGAGTTTACTTTTATCTGGGCTCTACCATGGTTTGTGAAGGTACGTCTGCTGAGAAGAATCTGGGAATGACTAGGAGCTGGTTAGTGGGACAGATGTTTTCCTGTCTCATGGGACTTTTGAAAACATCGGATCCTAAGTGATCATATAACTTTCAGAAGCCTGAAATCACCACTGTCAGCCTACCAGTTTCCTTTTGACGTTGCCGTTCTTCCATAACAAAGGCTTTAAGCCTTAGTGTAACACTGACCCCAAACCACACAAATCCTACAAACAATGATGAGTGTGCAGTTCTATTGTTAGAAGCAAACCACTTAAAATTACTTAAACACGTATTTTACAAGCTCTGTTAGATGTCTTCAGTGTGAACAGAAATATCTTTTTTTTTTCCTCTCCTTTTTTAAGATTTTAGTCAACAGAAAAAAAATTCGGTAATTTTTATCTTAGTGAGAAGTGTGTTTTGCAAAAGTGTCTTTTAGCATTGGTTCTTTCCCTTGATGTGCCTAGAAGTTCTGTGTGCAGCATTCTCCTTGAATTAGTTATGGTGTCACTGACACCTCTAAAAGGGTATTGTTCTGTCCTGGTTTAGGTGTCAGTGACATCATCAACAGCAACAAAACCCTAAAATGTAAGCCTTGTTATGTAAATTGAAGAAAAGTTGTTTTAAAAAAAATATTTTGCTTTAAAATGAAATGCTTAGTCTAGACACAGATTCTGTTAATGATTTGAGATCACAGAAGTTCTGCATGCAGGAGAATTGCTGTTAACTTTTAAGAGAAGAGAAAAACATTCATAAAATTCACTTTACCCATCTTAAAACAAGAACAGTTCCTTGAGTTGTACATAGTTAGCTGCAGAAAATTCTTTCTAACTATATTATAAGGTAGAACACTTGCTTTATCCAGGTTTACCAAATTCACCCCTGACATCATTGAAGCCCTGGCACTACAAAATAGATGAAAAACAGAAACTGGGTCCTATTTCACAAAAGTTGTGTTTTCAAAATGCAGTATACTTAAATCTAACGCAGTCTACCATCTTGATCTAAGTGATCGTAATAGCTTCAGAAAGTTCCTAAACTGTTTTTTAACATCTATTAACAATTATGGTAACTAGTACCATTTGTAGACTAAAGCTACATAAATGGCACAATTTACAGATGTTTTTGTAAAAAAAAAAAAAAAAACAAACTTTGTCCATCTTCATTTCTGCCTGGAGAGCATTGTCTAGTATCATTTCTTCCAGTGAAAACCAAACCAAACCAAAGCACCAAAATATTTAGATGAAGCCACTGCAAGATAAGACCATGTCTGAGGTACATGGGTCTGACAGAGCAAGTAGCTCAAATCAGATTCGGAATTCTAATTTGAAAAGTGAATAGTTTCATCTGAGGCAGAAAAACTGTAAAACTCAATCATGTTTTTTTTCTCCTTTCTCTGAGGACTATGGTAGTTTAAGTATAAAAAAGTGGAGTTCCATTTTTTATGACAGGATTATTAGGTCTGCTCTAATCACAAATTTTTGAAAGCATTTATTAAGGAGATTAAAGGTAATCCCTCAAGTTTCCGTAGAAGGTACAGTGAATTAGATACTGTTTTCACATGGAAGCTGTGGGAATGTGTGCCTGTGCTCACATAGCTAATTTATTCATGAAGAGTTTAAAGTAATGTTCACACATAATACTCTCTAGGAGTGGAATTCAGCAACCTGACAGATAAAGAGTTAAACTAGAAAGTGGGAAATAGGGGTTAAAATCCTATCAGACAAAGCAAGGAATTTAGCCTTGGTCATGATTTCTTTGGTCAGTGTTCAAACCACAGAATCATATTTTAAAGGTAACAAGAAGTAGTTCTCCTCCAGCTATTCCAAAGAAGTCTAGAAAAATGTTACTATATTTTATGGATGATTGTTCCTTACTGCTGTGCCTTAGGAGTGATTTCATATAAGTTGTTTTAATAGGCCCCTTAAGTTGCTGAATGGAGGTCTCCTGGATGCCAAGCATGCCTAAATGTCAAGATGGAAGTGGGCAGCTCAGCTTATTTTGTTTTACTTTTTACATATATACAGAAAAAATGTTTTCAAGTGAACAGGCATCTTTCTAGGATACCTCCAGAACTAGCACTTAGGCAGTTCTTAGAATCTCCATACTGCAGTAGTGATTGATATTTTCACCCAAGTCCTTCTTTAAGTGGCTAAATTATTGTACAGATGAATAAATAACATGATACTACAACTTCTTGAATACAAACCTTATTTTTGAGGGTCTTTATTTTAACCTGGTGCAAAGTGACACCTACTGTCCCTCTGTATTTGTATATTATCATCAGGAATTTACTTGTTTTATTTTTGTCTAACAGTGAAGCCTATACTTGGCTAAAAGCATCTTGAAAATAAGAAACAAAATAAAACAGATAGGATTTTCACAAAAATATCTGTATGCATCAGTCTTATGAATTACCAGTGCTCATGGATATCCTCCCAGCAACTTCATGCTGTAAAGCTTCTGGAAGTTGATTGATTGTTCTCAAACTACTACATAGTTTGAGTTGATTAACAACATATATATATATATATTTTTTGCCAGTATGTCTGGGTACCTTTTAGAAGTTAGTGGATTGCTGACCATATTACAGAAACAGATCTTTTGAGGACTGGAATCAGATTTGGCAGTAAAAGGTTCAGTTGCAAATTCATAGGTGATCTTAAAATTTCATTTGACATTAAAAAAAAAAAAAAAAACCTCCTTGCAATGGAGAAATGAGAACCTGGATTCTATTCAAAATGACATCTCCACTTGCAATTTTTTTTTTTTTAAGCTTTAACATAAGCACTCTAAGGGACAGTGCTCATTGAAATTTCTAGTATTTTTCCCTTTTCATTTGAAATTCTTTTCCTAGGAATGAAGTGATATCCTGTCTTTTTAAAAGCAGAACAATGTCTTAACATTAAAATATCTTTTGTCCTTTTCTTTGACTTTCTCAGTTTTTAATGAGTTGTTTATATATCTCAGTGGTTTGAAAAGACAGATGCACTTTATGTAATCTTCCATGTAAGCTTTTTTCATTTCTGCTATAAATTGCTTTTCCATATTTTAAGATGTCATTGTGTTTTCGGGGAAAAAATGACCCAAAAAAACAGTGAGCAGTTATTTGTTGCCCACCGTGAACTTCCAGATAAAGTGGGTATAAATTGCAGAAGGTAATAAAATCCCAACTTATAAATAAGCCACGATTTTATTGTAGAAATGGCAATTAAAACTGCGTTGTTCTGTTTTATTTTTATTTTAAAACTATAATATATGAGTTTCATTTGTATAACAGCTAAATACTTAACAGCGCACTCTCTGTTTTGCTCAAAGGGCAAATCTAAGTATTGAAGTTACAGACCCCAGGCTGCTCAGAGATACAATGATGAACGGCCTCCTTACAGTGGAAGGCTTCCGGAGTCCGCCAGGACAGGCAGTAACCTATACATTCTAAACTCATAAGGAACAATGTAAGACAGAGATGCCAAAACTGTGAATTTTGTAACTGAATAGCAACAATCTAAGCCCATATGCTGTATGTCAGATTCTGGCTTTCTGAACTGCAAGCCTGACCAAATTGGTATCCCAATTTTTCATTCTATAAACCTTTCCTAATTTTACTACCAGATATGCTTTTAATTCTTATGGATTTGGACTCTGTTCAAGCACAGTCAGCATCCTGAGCTTTAGTTTGAAAACAAACAAAACATAATACAATTGTTTTGTTGGTTTAAACAGATGTGCAAATGTGTACTTTTATCTGTTGATTTTGAGTACAAGTAAATGTGAAAGTTGTTTGACCTGTGGTTCTGATCCCACGTCTGACTGAAAAATTCCCAGACACTTCATACCAGATCTGTATTGTTATGAATTGTTATGGGAAATAGTATCCATAAATATCCTGAATATACACTTCAACAAAGATTGTATGCATAATTGTTGTTGGGAAAAATTCAAGTCTGGTGTCCATGAAGTCATCAAACCAAAATCAAGGAAACCAATGGCACAATTGCAGTTGGTGCAGAGAAAATCTGGTGGCTGTGCAGCAGTAGTTAAAAGCTGTGATATGTTTGTATTTCTGTGGACACTTTCTCTGTTCGAATTCTGCTCCTGCTTACATTGTTTTTAAGTTGGATGTGGTCAAATAACAGCTGAAATTTGTATTATTTCTGTCTGCACAGAGCTTAAATACAGTTTAGGTTTCACTGTCTTAGTTTACACAAATCTGTTATCACACATACAAAGTTGTACTTCCTAGGACTGCTTAGCAGGAAAGGCGCTTAAAAATATCAGAAGAAAGGCAGAAAAAAGATGAAGCTGAACTAGAGGGTGACAACTCTGTCCACAACAGGGGAGTGGGAAATAGATGGTCTTGGAGGTCCTTTCCAACCCAAACCATTCTGAGGTTCTATAGGAAGGGAAGGAAGGGGAAAAAGTAAGCAAAAAAAAAAAAAAGGTAAAATAGATAAAGAGAGTTTGGATTATTTAACTGGGGGCTGGATTTATTCTAGCATTTTTCAATTAAGTTTAAGTTGATATAATTCACACAAATCTATTCTTAATTATTCCACTATGTTGATTTTAATAAAGTAGTATTAAGGGGCTGAATTAGATCTGGTAGATTACAGTATCCAGTACACGGAGCCAGAACTAACTTGTACAGATATACATTATGCATTATGGAAGCATACCATTAATATGTATTTATGGAACCTTTTTTTTTTTCCCTGGTTTGCTGTTTTTTTCTTTTCTTTTTCTTTCTTTTTTTTTGATGGGGGTTGTTTTTTTTAGTTTGGAGAAATATTTTTCAGTAAGAATAACTCTCTTGTGCTCATGAGTTTTGGAAGCAATCCCAAGTTTTAAAACTATCAACTAGCCATAAGGAAACTGTTGAGATAAAGAGCCAGGAGATAAAACATGCTATAGTAAGGTAAGTTCTAATATCACTATCACTTTATAAAAGTTCTTAATCAAAAGATAGCATGGTATGAAGACAAGAGACCTCTTTGATTCCCTGGCACATGTATAATGAGATATATTGGTATACTATAAAGTGCTACATGAAGTGCCTTGTCTAGTTCTACTCTTTAAGTATATAAATATACCGTTTTGAGCATGCTGACCGTATATGATACTTCACATAGATATTATTAAATTAGCAAAATGCTATTGTTTAAATACATATCTATCACAGTATTTTTCTTGACAGTTATACACAAAGGTTAGGTTCTGCTCTTGACTATTCAGATTCTACATGATCATCATTACTCTAGTGCATCCTAAAGGAGATCTTAGCTCTCCACATAGTATGCTAATGAAAAAAGTTCAGGAAGTTTCAAATAAAATAAAATAAAATTTGATAACAGTTATGATACTTTCTTTATTTCTACTTTAATAGCGAGAAATAGACAAATTTAATAGAAACAGTTCTGCAGACAAGTAGTTTTCAGCCTCATGATGAAATTTTCAGTTTTCCACACACAAGTTTTAGTGACTTTAAAAAGAATAATGTGTGTTTGAATCCTATTATATCACTTTTATTTATTGAAATCGTCCCCAGGGATAGTACTGCATGAGTATGTAGGGGGGTGGCCCACCTGGAGGAAACTGGGGCTGCTCTCCTAACAGAGAGAGGAGCTCTGGAATATAGCAAGGCCACACATTACGCTCATGTCCCTTAATTGAAGCTTAGTTCCGTAAGGCTGTCATACATGTGAGGAGAGTAGAAGAAATATGGCTTCCTTTACTGGTCATGTCTTCTCAGCAAGCACAGCTGGTTGCACTTCTTTATTTCTAATCCCTACTGTGCAGATGTGGTTCCACTCATTCTCAAAACACAGTTGTGGCAGTGTGGCATGGTGTTGGAACTGATAAACTTTAACATCCTGTTTCTTGATGCTGGCTTACAATACAGGAAGAATTTCTCCCCATTTATTTTTATAGAATTTTCTAGCATTGTTCTGTCCACTTGCCTTGGAGGCTGGGAGCAGAACATTTGGCCCATAGTTAGATGATAAAATGTAGAAGTAATATAAAACTGGAAAGTCTAACTCTGCCTTTCTGGTTACTCGTTCACCACTAGAATTACCTGAGCTGCTTTGATTTTCTTGTAAGAAAACATGAAATGATTACTTGCTCGGGCTTGGGGATTTCTTTTTGTCATAGTGGGATTACTGTCTCTGAAGATCCAAGAAAAAAAATTAAAAGGCACCAATCCATGGTTTCTAGGAGATTTGAGGACAGAATTCAGAGGGATGCTGCCATTAAAAAGTGAATTGTGTTGTAAAACATAGTGAATCCATTACTTAAAAAGAAAAATGACTGAGAAACAAGTTCCTTAGAGACCATCAAAGCTGTAGAATCAAATAAGGACACACTAGACATACTCAGGCACATGCTAATCAGACTATGTGTATTTTAAAACCCATTTACAGTTTAATTTATGACCAATTGTACTACTTGTTTGGTGTTTAAAGGTGTCACAGACAGTTTGGATGAATTCCAAAAAGCAAGAAACGTTTTCTTCTTTCTCTAAGAACTAAGCAATTTGCTTTTCTTTCCTTGATGAAAGATTCTAGCTCACCAGGCAGAGCTGCCTTACAAAATGTATTTATGTCTGAAATATAAGAAGCTTGCATCGACAAAGGAAAAGCCAAAAATGAAGTAAAGAAAAGGCAGCAAGCTTGATGACAAGCTGGCACGTTCAAATTCAAGGCTCAAATTTTACATGAATCACAACCATGTGAATCTTACTCTGTTTTTCTGCTTCAGAACTGAAGCAAAGCTCAGACCTTGCATACAGAATGATTCCACCTTGATTTGTGCATATGAGTAGACATACTGCAGTCAGTGAGACTGCTCACTCATGCATAGAGCCCCTACATGTGGGCTGGATTATCTGCATAATGCCTTTTAAAAGCTGATTTTATTTTTTTTTTATAATGAGTTGCAGTCATGACACTTTTCATTGAATCATAGAATCATCAAGGTTGGAAAAGATCTCCAAAATCATCCAGTTCAACTGTTCACCTACCACCAATATTTCCTCACTAACCTGAGCCCCTTAGTACAACACGTAATGTTTCTTAAACATCTCCAGAGATAGTGACACAATCACATCTCTATGCAGCCTGTTCCAGCACCTGAATATTCTTTTGGAAAAGAAATTCTTCCTAACATCCAACCTATTTTTTTCCATTTTTGCAAAGGCTACCAGCAGAAAGTATTGTTGTATATGATAAAAAATATTTCCTATGAGAATAAAAGCTGAACAGATTTCTCAGTGACACAAAGGCTATTTTTACAGTCCTTGAAAATGCATGATTGTTTCTAAAGACTTGAGGGAAGGATTTCAGTAGAAACAGGGCATCCATGGTTTCAGTGTCTTCCTGCGCTGGAAGCTTTGGGGGTGCGGGGGCCAGCAGAGGGAGAGGTAGGAACAGATTGTAATAATAAAGCCACATAATAGAGTTACACATGGAGTTTAACATTAAATAAAGATTGCCCAAATTCCTACCTGCGAATGCTTAGTCTGGTGTTTGTTACACTTACAAGTGTGAAAGGAAAGCCATAAGCATTTATCATAATTGTCAGTAAGGCCCCCATCTGCACCTCTCCTGTGCTGTCTACTTCTATCCCTGCTTTTCAGAGCTGTCAGCATCTGAGCTTGCCTCCATTTCTGGCCATAAGCATGGTACAGGATTGTTTTACATGGTCTGCCCAAGAACAGCAACTTGATTTGAGTAGGAAAGGTGTGTCAAGAACTGGGAATATTCTCAGCCCTCAGAACATTCTGTGTCCATCAGTCATGGCATTATGATTTATGTTATCAGTATTCCACATCATAACTTCATGTAAGGCACTGGGAGTTAAAATTTAATGCTCCAGTACCATGGATTGCCGAATTTCCAGGTACCTGGTTCTCAGAAGAGAACTACACACCCCAGAGGACTTTCCATTCATATCTTCTACTCAGAGAGAAAGATAAAACTTCATGCAAGTCCTTCCTCTTTTTTTTTTTTTTGAGACTTCCTCTTTTTTTTTTTTGCTGCATCATCTGCAGTGGAACTTCCTAGTCATGTTGCCTTCAGTTTTAGAGTAAGGCCTTCAGTTTTGGACACTCACTTCATTTGATTTATTAGCTTCAATTCCAATTACATTGTATTGCACTGTGTTACTTTGCATTCTAATACCTTATTTAGTAAATTAGTTTTCCTCCTCAGACTGTTGCTGGTGTTTTGTTTTTAGGCCCATCTTCCTTCTTCCCCTGGGCATGGGTCCCCTCGCTCCATTTGTCATGGAACTGGGCCAGACTGGCTCATAATCTGTTGATACCCTCTGAGACTCATATGCTTTAAGCTACCACAGCCAACATGTATTGAGCCTTTAGCATGCATTGTCCCCAGTCAAGCAATGCCATTCTTAAGAATGCCACTTTCCAGCAGCTAGAGTGCACTGCAGTGGACCTAAATCACAGAAGATGCTCTGCACTGAAGTCACAAGTCCCTTTCTCTCCTTATTAAGGAATGTGAGAAAATTCTCTTTTATCAAATTCTTAATGTGATTAATCCATATTTATATCTTCCCACCATAATCCACACTCCTTCTTGGAATTCACTCCCTGGTCTTCCTATATTTTACCACATTACAGACTATCACCATTTATTCAGTGATCATTTCTACACTTTTCTACATTTGCTCATTACTTAAATATATAATATAGTTCTGTCTAAGTCCATCAGCAGGGGGAGTGCTTTAGGAATGAAGTTATTAATAATTTTTATTTTTCAACTCAAAAGCTAGGCATTTACAGATAAAGTGTCTTTTAACAATCTGAAAATGCTGTGCTGAGAAAGGTAGTTATGTCTCACAGACATAAAAGATTTAAGACTAGCTCTGGGGGAAAGAAGAGAAGTCTGTGGAAAGGATTTTAGGAACATCCAGAGAAGATGGGGACTCAGCTTAATTTTGTCACACAGCTTTGAAATGAAATGCGAAAGAAACACAGCAGTACAGGTGCCTTTGGTTTCTCCATTATTTCTGAAGCGTGCTTCATGGCAGATGGGGAGGACATATCACAGTGACCTTTCTCTCTCCAATGCCAAGAGGATTGGTGTTATGCAAGGTGGCCCACACTGCAGCCCCCCTGCAGCTTAAGCATCCTGCAGTGCAAGGTGCTGGTCAGGCACCCCCAGGGCTCATACCACTGCCCATGCACACGTGGAAGCATCTTCTGCCCTGCAGCCCCAACCAAAATCAGGCCTCCTGCATGGTGAAGCTCAGCCCAACACCAACAGATGCATGCATGGAAGGGTTTGGGTTCACCCTAAACTCTTTCAAACAAAATCTCAAGGTCTGAGCAGATCTCACGTTTCCTGGATCAGTGGAGGAAGATACAACAATGGTGGTGTCTTCTGTTCTTACATTTCTGTTTCTAGCTCCAGCACTCAAAAAAAGTTCAGCATGGATGCTGCTTTCACAGTTTAGATTCCTCACAGCACTTGCATATAAAAGAAGGAGTCAGATAATACTACAATTCTAACTTCTGTGATGGAGACAGGAAAGGAACCATGTATTTAATGTTATAAAGGGCAAATGACATGACAGACATCAGTCATTTTCAAACTGAACCCCATTCAGAGCTAGGGATTTCTTTTATTTTAAAAGCAGTAGTCTGCCCTAAGGAATCTTCATCACTGATCAATTTTTAATCACAATGATTCCTAGCAAATTATTCCATTTGCAGTCACAGTTCATATACTTGCCACTGTTTATAATTCATAGCTTTAAGTCTTGCTACTTCACTGCTATTGGCTTTGTTTGGCAATTACACAAACGGAAAGTATGTCTTAACCCTCCAGTGTGCTTTTATGTCATCACCACACAAAAGCAGCCATTGTCCACGTTTTGGGGAAGATCTGATGGTGAAAATGGCTATAAATGTAGCCAGTATTTCAGAGGTTGAAATGGATATCTCCTGGTTGCACAAAGAAAACTAATTGAGATATTCTAAGGCTTCTTAGGTTTGTTTTTTCTTTTCTTTTTTTTTTAAAGCAAACAAGGCCTCACCTGTTTAGGATTCCAGCACTCACTCCTGACCTCTGTTGTGTTTTCCTTTCAATATCTGACCTTAGATGTTGTGATAGGAACTTTCTAAGTTGAAAGTCACTACAGCTTTTGAGGTAATCATACTGCACACACTTCCACACAGAAACACATACATCTGATCAACTTTCTCTAATATTTTAAAATATACTGTAGGCTACTAAAGATCTTTAGTCCCTTAACTTATAAAGATAAGCTATAAAAAGTATAACCTTTATGGACCACATCCATATCTGACTGCAACATGTACTGTGGTTTTAAGAAAAGCTGCTAGTTATTGTGGTACAGATTACATTCTTGACTCATCAAGAAGGACTCGCAGTCACACGTGCTTTTATTTTTCATCAGTGTTAGTGACATAAAACAGGGGAAATGTCACTATCATTTCACTTCTCTTCCTGTGCTGGGAACTCACGTTTGCTCTTGCTCACCTACATGTTATCTCAGTGAAGAAACAAAACGCAAAATGTGGACAAACAGCTCAAAGTCCCAGAGAAATCTACCATAGCACTGCAAACCCACCAAAGAAGCTTGCTTCAAATGACATTGAATCATTTTATACATGTCTGTCTTTAACAAAATATTTCTAGGCACTCTAAAAACGATAGCATGAGGCTTTTGATTTTAAGCTGATGGAAAAAAAAAAAGAAAAGAAAAAGAAAGAGCAAGCAGATTTCTGAAGGGTGGTTACTGAAGGCTTCTCTCTAACTCCTATTTATACAGACAAAGCACACGCTCTTTCTGGAATCTGGTCTCTAATCCCTTTCCATATTGAGCAGGACTAAAATGAGACTTCTTAGAGAGCAAGAACATGAGGGTGGAGGGTAAGAGGTGAGGAGGTCAGAAATAAAGTGAGGAGAGGGATTTTATTTATTTATTTATTTATTTATTTTTACACTACCTTCTTTCTCTATAAACCAATCCCAGACTTACAGTTTCACAGAATGGCTTGGGTTGGAAGGGACTTTAACAACCTTCTGATTCCAATCCCCAGCCATGGGTAGGGCTGCCACCCTCCAGATCAGGCTGCCCAGGGGCCTCATCCAGCCTGGCCTTAACACCTTCAGGGGTGGGGAATCTTCTCTGGGGAGTCTGTGCCAGTGCCTTGCCACTCTGAGCGTTCATCTCATTCTCTGAGGAGAATGCTCAATGAGATAGGCACAAGTATCTTTGCAGCCTTTCTAGTCAAGGCACTTACTGAAATGCCAAGTCCAATTCTGATGGCAGTATCAGCGCACGCTGACATTGGCATATTATAAAAATATAGGAATCTGGAACAATTTACAAAAGCATTCTGATGATCTGTTCCTTATTTATTTTCTGGCTTCTTTTTACCATGTTGCATTTGTAGCAAAATGCAAACATTTCTTATCCACCATATTTTTCCCCAGTACCCTACCCTGCTCTGGAAGATCATACCTTTCTAAGATAAAAATGTATATTCTGATCACATAGAAAGAGAATGGTGTCCTAAACTAAAACAAAATTAAGTCTGAATTCTTCATATAACTGCCAAAAATGTTTCAGTCTTTTGTTTCACTGCTGATATCCTTAGCTTTCAAAGGTAAATAAAAACAAATATACTTGCTCAAGGGGACCAAATTTTCTCCCTTATACTGGGGAGCTGATGTTGTATCACTAGAGCTGGTGACCTTACAAGTATAATTATCCATGTGCAGCCTGCACAGAATTATGGAAGTGATTTTGCAGTCAGCTATGCCTCTAGTGAAGTTCCACAGGCACAGTGTCAGAGAATTAACTGACTGAATGTTCAGGATCCAGATTTATTCTAAACAGCATGGAGAGGCCACTCCTGAGGCACTGTCTAGGAGAATGGGAGTAGTGTTCATGCCTTGAAATTCTAGGGCCACAGTCTCCAGCGTGTGTCTGCTGGTCATGTATCAGAGTTATCTTCATCCAAGCAAGCCTAGTGATTTTCATTCCCCTGAAGGAGTTTGAATATTGTCAGTTTAAATGTGATTTTATGGTCAATAAGTACTCTTCACAGTGCTTCTAAGGGCCCTCCCAGGACCTGACAAAGATTCTTATTTGATTTAGAAGAATCTCATAAAAGTAGATTGGTAGTTCTGATCACATAGACAGATGTGTGCAGTCCTAACACTCCCTACTCAGTCAGTTCTCATTGTGCACTTGAGGAGTTTAATAATATGAACCTCACCAATCATCACAGTGTCACCTCAGGTCATACTGCCCTACAGAATGAAGTAGACATCCCTGAGTTAGGTAGGAAAAAGATTCCTGCCAAGTTCTGAAGTTTAAATAAATAATAAATTTTAAAAAAGACACTGTTCTGCTACAACAGAGAGGCACAAAGCTAATCTTGAAAGACACTACACTCTTAAAAAGGACAGTTAGGTCTATGCCTTCTTGTTAGTTACAGAGCATTGCATTGCTGAAGGTGAGGCTCTGCGTCCCTATTTGTTTCTCCCCCTTACCTGAAAGCTTTGAAATACTTGCTTCTTTACAAGTTTCAGTTTTCATGTTTAATTTGTTCTACTTATGCATACACTTTTCAAAGCAAAACACAGCAGGGTTCTGAAAATCAGATGGCATCAAGTATTATGGAGGACTTCACTACCTGGAGTACACTCATTTTTCCCATCGTACTATAATTTCTGATCGGAGACTTTTCTTTTTTGCCTTATAACACTCTTCACAGATAATCATTTTCCACTGTCAGAGCTGCTAAATCCCTCTGCCACCTTCTCCATCTCTTTTTTGTCTAAATCTTCCCAATTAAGTCTTGTGAGAATTGGGAAGATTTTGCCTAAATCTTCCCAATTCTCACAAGATGCCAAGATCTTCTCTTAGCATTCTGCTTGCAAGCATCTAGCTTTATCCAAGGCTGCCCGCCAAACACATAAGCACACAAGTCTCCTCTTAGCTTTTCAGTCCTTCTTTCCATATCAGCACAGAAATATTATTTCCTTTTTACCCCTCTAATTTCACGGATCTAAGCTAGCTCATTTTTTCCCTCAATCTTAAGCAAATTTCCATAGTCACCAGTTGTTTCTCTACTATTGACAGCAGTTCTCATTTTTACTCTCATCTTCCAGCAGTCTCCTCAAGAAGTAGTTTGTGCACTTACCCAATGACAAGTGTGAATCAATTGGTTTAAAAACATTTCAAATAACACTCTTCACAGAAGTGGCTCTTACCTTTGCAGTCATTCTGCATAGTTTTGTATGCCTGCTTTTAAGCTTGTGTGTACAAGACAGTTCCTTTCTTATTTGCTGTAATATTTCATAAGATTTGCCATGCAGTGGTGAAAGAAAATCCTTTCCTAATACACAAAGGCCAGTACAAGGAACACTCTGCTCCTTGTTAGGCAGACAACTGGGCTAAACTCAACAAGGCATTTGGCTAAAAAACCTCACTGGTGTCACATCTACTTTATCCATCTATTGGGAAGAAAGAGAAAGGGAGAAGTAGTGGGAGAGTCAAAATGCTTAAGAAAAACCTTAAATTGTTATTTTAAGTTGTTAGTATGTGACTGTAGAAGATTAGCTGACTTTCTGGAATCACAGCATCAAATTTAAAGTGATACATAGGATGAATCACAGCACTGTAGAGGTTAGAAGGAACCTCTAGAGACCATTGAGTCCGACGTCCTGCCAAAGCAGCTCCCTAGACCAGGCTGCACAGGCAGGTGTCCAGGTGGGTCTTGAATGTCTCCTGAGAAGGAGACTCCACCACCTCTCTGTGCAGCTGTGCCAGTGCTCTGCCACCCTCACTTTGAAGAGGCTTCCTTGCACATTTGTGAGGAACTTCCTATGCATCAGTATGTGGCTATTTCCTCTTGTCCTATCGCTACACACTGCAAAGGAGAGTCTGGCCTCATTTCTTTGCCTCCCACACTTTAGATATTTATAGATGGATCAGATCTCCTCTAAGTCTTCTTTTTTCAAGGTTGAACAGACCCAGGTCTTTCAGCCTTTCCTCATAAGGGAGGTATTCCATGCCCTTAATCATTGTAGCCCTCCACTGGACTCGTGAAAACTTGCTCATACACAGAGATATGCAGAGATATTCCTTCCTCTACTGTACCTCTTTGTGTGACAGAGATAGCCAAGATTCAGCAGACAAAACTAACCCAGAGTACTTTATATTTTCACTGTTTTGTGCAAAGGCAAGCAATGGAATACTTTCTCAAACCTAGAGCCTATTTAAAAGACAGAGTTGTTTTCTAACATATCAATTCAGATGTCTAAAAATTTCTCTTTCAAATGTAGTGATCATAAGTATATAAAACTATATTTAAAAACAATAAGTAGTTTTAAATATACATATTAAAAAAGGGTTGTGATAGAAACAGATGTATGTTTTCTTTCTCAAAGACCACATACATATTAAAGGTAAACTACACTATTCTGATTTACAAGAAGAGCAAGAAAAGTGAATAATATTTGTTACATATCTTCTTGTGTCAACAGTTTGGCCCAGTTCCATGACGATTGGTGCAGGGAACCCATGGACCCACGCCCCTGAAAAGGGGGAAAGGGAAAAGGGAGATGGGCCTAGAAGCAAAACAGTGGCAACAATCTGAGGAGGAAAGCTAAATTTCTAAATAAGATATCAGAAATCAAAATAACACAATATAATTGGAATTAAAGCTAATAAATCAAATAAAATGAGCAAGAGAGAGTGTCCGAAGACAGTTCCATAGACCGAAGGCTTTATGCTAAAAGCTGAAGGCAAACACCCACTGCTGAGTTGATCCCAAAGGAAAGAGTGTCTCATGACATGCAAAGAGTTTTTATTTTTTCCTCTGAGCATAACAACATAAAAATACAAAGGAAGGCAAAGTCCTCTGGGGAATGTAGTTCTCTTCTGAGACAGGTATACCCATAACCATCAATGATCCATCGAGCTGGAACATTAACTCTTTAATTCTCAATGCAATACATGATGTTATGATGTGGGATACCAATGCCAAAAATAATAAAGCCATGACATCTTATTATTGAGAGTGCTCACTAGTTATGCTCAACTGAGATTTTGCAAGACACATCTGTATGATGCTGTTTTCCTGAGAGACCATATGATGGAAAACATATGGTGTACATGGAACAAACAAGAATATAAAGAGGAACGCTTCAAAGCTGTAATCCTTGATACTTTTCATCACATTCTTGATAGATCTGATTATCCTCTAGAGCTTATAAAGAAAGCTGTTGATTATCAAGTTGGCTAACACCTTTCCCTTCGGAGACTCACCAGGCTTTATGAGACAACATTTTAGGGAGCTACTATGGTTTTACCCCACGGTCAGCTAAGCTGACCACACAGCCATTCACTCACTCACTCCCGCAAGTGGGGCAAAGCAGAGAATTATAAACAAAATAAAACTTATGGGCTTAAAACCATTCTCCCTTGTCCTGTCACTGTCATGTGGTATAAAAAGTTGGTTTCTGTCCTGCTTTATATTCTCCCTTTGGGTACTGTTAGGCAACAATTAGCTGTTCTCCCAGTCAGTATATGTATCTGGGATTTCCTCGATCCAGATACTACATCTTGAATCTGGACCTGATGAATGATGTTAGGTTCTCATGGGTGCACTTTTCAAGCCTCTCCAGGTTCCTCTGAATGGTATTCCTTCCTTCTATTGTGTCAACAGCACCACTCAGCTTGCTATCACCTGCAAACTTACTGAAGATACACTCTATCCCAATATATATATGTTCTTTTTCATGCTACTTTTTTATCAGATTGGCTCTCCTGTCATGGCAATGAGAGAACAGTGAAAACAAGGAATACAGATACTGAGCACCACCTTATGCAGTCATCTAAGGTTGGATTAATTTGTCATTGTCGGGAATTCTCTGTGCTGGTTTCGCAAAGCAACAAACGTTCCGTGCACATTCTTTTTTTGTTACCCTCTTTCTCCTCACCAAAATAGTTTCAAAGGATCAGATGATTACTTACAGCATCCTCTGCTAATCTGACAGGAGAAAGTCCAAATTTCAGTGATATTTATGAATAGTACACTAGTACATCTGGGAAGATGTGATAGCTAGCTGGAGACATGACATACTAGACAAGTTCAGGTGGATGGAACGGCTTCCCAGGTTCAGGGATTTATGATTTCAGAGACAAGAAACCAGCTGCATGCATACACTATGCAAGTTCAGATTTAGACCTTAACATTGTTAGTCACTTATGTAGAATCCTTGAAATTACATTAGTGGCAAGAATTTGAACTCTACTCACAGAACTTAACATAATTATACCATTAACATTCCTTTTGCACTGTTGAAGCATCACTACACTTTAATGGGCATATGTTCTAAAAAGCCACCGGAAAAAAACAAATAAGAGTAAGCATCAAGGTGCCTAACACTGAGGAAACAGTGTCTAGAAGGACTAAAATGAAATAACATTTTCTTCATATATTTATTTCATATTGTATATTTTTTAACGTCTCTTCACAATTTTGTTCTTCCTCTTGGATTAAAAGAGTTGATGATTGTGAATGGATATGAAGTATAAACTGAAAACCAGGAGGTGGATAGGTGCAAATGGCAATCAATATAACTTTCACCAACTTTTTCTTGAACTTTTCTGTTCAAGAAGCGTTTAGATGAGGTGCTTAAGGACTTAATTTAGTAGTTGGGTAGAGATAGTGATAGGAGGATGGTTGGACTAGATGATCTTATAGGTCCTTTCCAACCTTATGAACTTATGAACTTATGAACTTATGAATATCTTTTTTCATTAGTTTGCAAAACAATCAGAAACATTGCAAAATTCCTACGCTGCCCTGCCATACTGGCACAGTTCATTAACTAACATTTTAAACCACAGCAAATTCACTATGTTATTGCACATTGATATTCTTTGTTAGCAAAATCCAGCAGTCTGTCCAAAGTATCCTCTAAAAAATTACTAAGCCACTTTTATATCCAGCAAAGGGAATCTGAGATGCTCTGCTTATAAGGTTTGTGCAGACAATTCTCCATGTTCAACTAGTGGTTGTCACATGGTAATAATAAAGCAATAATAAAACTGGATATTTAGAGACACTAAAAATCATATTTTTTAAGCTGCTTTGATGTTTTTGTGTCAAATGGTTAAATGTATTTGAGCAATAGAGTGAGACTGTTACAGTCATAACTGTCATTACAAATTTCAGTTTGGAAAAAAAAGGTCATATCTAACTGCTTATTTATTCCTATTTAGTAGGTAGGTAACTTTTTCTCACTCCTTGAAACTTGTCTTCAGGAAAAGCTAATTAGCTGGCCTTTACATAGACATTGTTTATGGAACTGTTTCTCCTTTTGCAATTATTGTTTCTACTGGTTTCTGGAGTTAGTAAACTCTTGGTCACAGAGCTGAAAGTATAACTGTGACCTTCATACAGTGAGGTCCTGAATGCTATGCAGTTTAGCCTGATACAATGCTTATAGCATGGATACCAGTTCACTGTGTAGACCTGAAATTATTTCCAGTCTTGGGTTGCAGATGGATTCATGGAATATATTTCAGCTTTTCAGTGAAACAGGCCGTTCCCAGAGCAAGGCGCGCCCATTTTCCTTGCTGACTACAGAAATCTAAATGAGAGCATTAATTCTGTGTGCACCAAGGGTTAGCTTAATACGTTTCTCTTGTAAAATATAGAAACAAGGACATAATCATAAGATTATTTTGTGATGATCATTATCATTGCTATTTCCTTTAGTTGTAACTAAATTTTTTCCAAAATCAAGTATGATTCAGTATGTAACTCTGACTAAACTGTATATTACAAAGCATTTTAAGAGCAGACAGATGGATATGAATTCCATTATTTAACTTTTTTCCCCCCAGAAGTTCAGTATCTCTACAAGTATTGAAACATACACATTTCCCTATCCCTATCATTTATTCTCCTGCCAACTTTGTTTGGTGATGACTCATATACCTTCAGACCAGTCAGTCTACTCATGACCTACAGTTTTGAAAATCTCCAAACAGTTGTAGTAACACATTAAAGCACTTTGAAAGGCACACATGAACAACCAACCAGCTTTTGCCAATTTTCAGGCAGTCTTGCAATTTTTTTATAAGTTCTCATTCCCTTGAGCAATTTCATCAGAGTTTTCATTTTTAAGATTTTTAAGATTTTTAAGTGTTATATATCAACTTGATAATTTAAAGAAAAAAGTATGAGTGTATTTGTGGTTGTATGGCCTGACCAAAAGCGCATAAAAATGCGCTTTTTATTCTAGACTATCCAGTCTAGAATATTTCATGACATCACTTGTACTAGATCAATGAATCACTGAATCATAGGATCACAGAATGGTGTAGGTTGGAAGTGATCTTAAAGATCATCAATTCCCCCTCCCCTCCCCTCTGCCATGAACAGAGCTGCCACCTGCCACATCAGGCTATCCAGAACCTTATCCAACCCAGCCTTGAACTCCTTCAGAGATGGGGCATCCACCACCTCTCTTGGCAGCCTGTACCTGTACCTCACCCACACTCCAAGTAAAAAAAGCCTTTAACCTAAATCTCCTCTCTTTTAGTTTAAAGCCATTCCCCCTTGTCCTGTCACTATCAGATCATGTAAAAAGTCAGTCCCTCTCCTGCTTGTAAGCTTCCAGATGTCTGGAGTCTTGAAAGAAGAGTAACAGACAATGGCATATTTGGCACTCCCTCTCTGTTCATCTCTGCCTTCTAGTTTTAAAAGCATCAGAAGCAAGTGAGAGCTGTATGAGTGTTTTAGGTTTGCCAAAATGAACAGTACAGCACATTTCAACATTTAAAATCTTGTCCAAGCCTTTAAAATACATTATGATGCAGGCTCTATTTAGCTCTCCTACCCTGTGCTTTAGATGTGTAGTCTAGTACTGCCATATGAGAGTCTGTTGGGGTTTGGGACTAAGCAGCTTTATTGCTTCCATTGCATGGGTAATTGTATGGGCAAAGCCACTGGCTAGATATACTGGAGCATATGGAATTTCTAGTAGCATCCATTAGGATTGTGGTTCCAGTTCTTTAATATGATGTATATGATTGTAAAATAAAAAGACCAGTTCTTATATTGAAGTTGACATGTGCTTTATAAAGGAGAGTAGTAGCTTCTTTTTTTTTTTTTTCCGATGGAGAAACTGAGGTATGCAGAGAGGGCTGGACATGCTTTAAGTGACCCAGTGGAAAAGCAGTGGAGTTAGAAAGGGAGCTCAGAACTCACTGTGACTCAAAACCTATTTGCCCCATGTGGGACCTCCAGGTCTGCTCCCAAGCTACCCAAAACCTTTGTGATTTCAGACTCTGTATATCTTAGAGGACTTACATAAAAAGATGTTCTCAGTTGCATACTAAAAAAACTTCATAAATGTTGGATTGTTTTGCCTTTATGGTAACAGTAATCATCATCTTTTGAATTGATTCTTGATTGACTTCATTTGTACTTAAAGATTTTAGAGTTTGAGGGCAAGCTTACAGTTACAGATTGTGACTGACTATTAAGATACTTATAATTCACCTAGCTTTAAGCCCAAAAGTAGTGATTTTAATTAAAATGACCAAGCTTAAATAAATAATAAGCAATTAATTCAGCTTAAAGGCTCTCTTCTGTCTCTGAAATCTACTGAACTGGGAGGATCAGGAATACAGTGTGTAAATCCCAGTCTCATCAACTTTACTGTTACTCAGACTTTTATCTACTGCTTTGTCAGCAGACTCCAGATCTTTTTATTGTGTAGATGATATACATTAACATTAACCTGTGCACATGTCTGTAAAACAAGATCCCTGTATTCCTTCTGGTAATTTTTTCAGAGCTTCTGTAAACATACAGTCCAATCTTGAAACTAGGGAGATAGAGATATAAATTTGAAGGCTTAAAGTTAGAGCAGCTACTATATTATGTATTTCCACCACACCTTTTCTTCTTTAAATTGAGTACTGAGATGTGATTAAAAATATCAATGAGCTTGTTTCATTGAATTGGATTGAACCTGATCTAGCCATGTCAAAGGGATGTGTATCGATTACTTTAGGTTAGCAGAAATTTGTTAATGTAATATAGACTCATGTACTGTATAAATTGATGACATTTGATGACTTGTTTTCAAATGACACTTTGCTTACCTTAACTTATAAATCTGTTCCTAAGAAAAGAATGGCTGTAGGTATTCATAATTATGGTTAAGAATCTATTTTCCCTCAGTACTGAGGTCTCATACCGCATCACGTGAGAAGCAAGTGCTGATGATACAGTATTCCATGACTGTATGCTGTCATACCGTACAGTACTACAAGAAAACACAGGAAGTCATAAACAAAAAGATGCAGCAAATATACAGGAAAAGAAGTGAAGAATGACCGGTCTCATCATTCTTCTTTCTACTTTAATAATTTTTCTTTAGTGAAGAAAGCAACAGAAGGATATAGTAACAGGCACACAGCTGTAAGTCCCACAGAGTTTTAAAACATGCTGGATCAGAACAACTTAACTGTATCTTGGGAGGTTATGGGATAAGTCAGAACCTGATCTCCATTACAGCTAGATTCCAGAGATATGATCTATTTCAGCGAGGGCTCAGTGCAACCATATTATTAGAAGTGGGTGAAAATCCACCTGGATTTGGCACTTCAGACATGCCTAATTAGAATTCTTTAAAAGCTCTAATGATTTTTAGGGGACTACAGATAGATGCTAATAGTGTAATGATTCCGTAATATGTCTGCTCCTAGAAAATGCATATGAATTCTCAGAAGATGTTCCTTATGCCTCTCAGTTTTAGAAAGAAAATCAAGAAAATCCAAGGACAAACAGAAAGGAAAGAGTGAACTAAATTGTATAATTTCAGCTTTGTAAAATGAGAAGTAAGAATGCATTGATATTCATAACAGAAAATCTTGACAGCCTGTACTTTGGAAAACAATCTCAAACTTTTATTTCCACTCTGTTCTTGCAAACAAGAAATCCTGGAGATTTCTCTCTTTCACAGGTCATCTCAGCAGTGAAGGCTCCCTAGCCATCTTGCCTTCAGCTTTAGCATAAGGCCTTTGGTTTCGAACACTTTCTCTTATTTTATTTTATTTATTAGATTTATTTCCAATTATATTTTATTTTGCATTCTGATATCTTATTTAGTAAATAAGTTTTCCTCCTCAGATTTTTGCCACTATTTTATTTTTAGGCCTATCTCCCTACCCTCTCCATTTTTCCCCTTCCACTTTCCCAGGACATGCATCTGTGGGTCTGTACCCTTCCCTCCCCCTCCCCCCCCCCCCCAATTAGTCACAGAACTGGGCCGAACCAGACAGTACACTGTTGACAGACATGTTACTCCCCATTCTAGATACTGAATGGCCTAAATCACCTATATCTATGTCCCTCTGATAGTCTGTTTTGCTTAGGATTTAGTTTTCTCCTGATCTCCTTTTGAAATGGGAAAAGTAATTCTCTTCAAGACATATCTTGAGTGTTAATTCAGAGAGAGCTTTGCCTCATGGCCCACTCTATGCAGGAGGTATGTGCCACACCATCATGATCATAGAATGGCCCAGACCTGACTAAATACCTAATTTTAGATAGTTAATGTTAGGAATAACAATAACTTATTTTTATTTCTCAAATTATTTGCATATGACTCTGAACTCTTAGTGCTTCTGTACTAGAAATATGCAGCTCTGTGTAACCTCATTAACATCAATTATTTAAGACGTGCCATATCTTTTATCTGCGTCACAGTCACAGTCACTAAGTCATTGGAGTTGTAAGGGACCTCTGGTGGTCATCTGGTCCAGCCTGACTGGTCAAGACAGGCAACCTTAAGATAGTTGCTTAGGACCACGTCCAGATGGGTTTTTAATGTTTAAGATCCATTTCTATTGATTTTCCTACTACTGGTTAAACACAACTGTTCTTTTGACACTTACTTTAAGTTACCAAGAATTATTTTTTATAAGGTAGAAAAACTTTTTAGCTGAGAACATTCTTTTCATGGAAAAAATATTTGCTAAACATAGGAAACAGATGTTAGCTCTGGATGCAGGTGTAGTCCTTGATGACACTGGTTTCCCAGTTCCCTTTTTAGACATTACAAGCTCTTTTTATTTGTCACAGGTTCCCTCATGTAAGAAACCCTTTGCTGTTGTTTTGTTGTTGCAGGGCAATGGATTAATCTTCCTTGTTTTTTTCCAAGTAGCTGCAGAATGGATCAGAGGGAAAAGAAGAGGTAGGATATTTGAGATAAATTTATTCTGTAGCTAGGTCTGAGTGCTCTCACAGCATAAGAAAGCTGGCTTGCATTAAATGCTTCAAACCATTCTCCACTGATTACTACAGCGCTTGGGCAGGCGTCCAAGTTGCTTATATTAATTAAATGCCACTGATACTTGTGGAAAGTTTTCTTTCTCTACTCACTGAAATGACAAACACAAGAAAACCTATAGAAGTCATCACCCATTTTACTCAATGAGAAGGAATCTCATTAGCCGAACACTGATTTCCCATGTTTTCCCTTGAGAATTGGTGGGTGAGAGATGCATTGAACAACTGGCAGTTTCACTTCAAGAAGGAGAGGAAGATCATTGTTTTTTTCTATGTGGTGCAGCATTTAGAGGACAGTTGCAAATTTTTATTCTCCCAGAGTCGACCAAATTGGGGAGTATAGGATTACTGACAGGGCTCTTTTAAGCCCATTCATGCCTGTGAACACAAAACATAATATTTCTTACAGAGTGGAGAAATAAGAGGACAGTCAAGGAGTGGGAAAAAATAAAAGGCAAACAGTGTGCCCACACCACCACCATGTCGCTGAGCTCCCCAGATTCAGATTCCAGCTTGGCCGGAGATGAAATTGATAGCTCTGTGGGAGGAATGTGGGAATAATGGGCCATAGACACTGCGAATGAATTATGCACTGCACACACAGGGCTCCGTAGCGCATCACACTCCTCGATTTTATTTTTATGTGGCACGTATTTAGAAAACCCAGGAGCGCCCTGGAAAGTTGGGACAGCTGGTGAGCGCGTGTGGGGTGCAGGGTGCGGGCGGACGGGCGCCGCAGGAATGCCAGGCCTCGCCAGCAGCACGCAGCCAAGCAAGCCTTGACCATGCCTGCCAGCCCTAGGAACGGCCTGCCGCCGGCCTGACAGATGCTATGAAAGGTCTGGCGTTAAGTGCCTTTTTCAGGATATTAAACCAGTATCCTGGCTGGTTAAAAAAATGAATTGTCACTGACATTATGTCGGCCTGCTTGGAGCCCTCTTTGCTACTTTCTGCAGTCTGGTAACCATTATGCACAAGAGATCAATATTCTCCTCAGTGCTGGAATTTAAGTAATGATTTCCAATAAAACCTATTTCAGACTGTTCTGGCTAGAGGACAGAGACAAGCCACAAAACATAATGCACTTAAAGTCTTTCTTTTCTAGTCTTAATCTTTCTTTTTTTTTCCTTTTTTTTTTTTTTAAGAAAAAGTCTTGAATAATGGAAGTGAGATCTGGTGATAAGACACACGCACATACACAAAAAGGAGGCATTTTGGTCGGGGCCAATCTGCTTGGCTAATGGCTGTAAACTGACACTCGTAATGAAATAAAAATGTCTCAGTGTGAGTGCTTGGCTGTGCAATCACAACCAATGCTGACTGGGCAACGTGGGTGATGGGTGTGAGGGAACCCACCCTTTCATACCACTTTATTCACATCTCCCTGCAAATACGTTATATGCTTCTAAAATGAAATTGAGGAAATACTTGGTAATTTTGTGCTGCAGAAAGTCTGATATCTTGAGAGGTGGTGAGCAGCTCCAGCTCCCAGAAACTGTAATTGACACTCCAGGTGCTCAGCACTTCTGAAAATCAGGTTTCTAGTACTGTTCCAATTTTTTTCCCCTACTTGAAAGCTTTTTTTTTTCTTTCTTCTGGTCTTTGCTACAGAATCTGAAGGGTGTAAGAAAATGACTGGTACTCAAGGAAAGAAATTTCTGATCTATTATCTGCTAGTGAAGGAAATAATTTACAGAGGTGAGATAGATAGAGACATATGCATATATCTTCCAAGTTGTCTTAGGTTCACATTTTGTCTCTGTACTGCCTCATTGTTTTGTGTCCTGCAGAGCAGAATTCAGACAGAGGAAAGACACTGTCCAAGTGTGCTCAGACTGGACTACTGTGGTTAAAATGGTTTCCCCTGGATCTCCCTCACAGCTTGCAGTTGTCTGATTTCAATCAGTGGCAGTTCTCTCCACATGTCTAGCCATCAATCTTCTCTTGCTCCTGGATGAGTGTGTCACAGCGTGGTGCATGTTCCAGTTAAAAAATAGACTGCACCACGGTTCTCCCTTCTCAGTCATTGATAAGTATTCCTTTGATATTTTTATTAAAAAAGAAAGAAAACACATTATGATATATGTTCTTTAAAAAAAAAAAAAAGGAAGAAAGAAAATCTGAAGCACACCAAAGCCCTGGAGGTTGCAGGAACAGCAGGAAGCAAGTAGGGTGTTTTGGTTTATGTGGTTATGATGAAGCGATTGCTTGGTAAGTTACTTTGTGTAAGAGTTGAGGATTTCAATCTTTATTGCTTTCCACCCTTAGATCTTTCAGTAATAAAAGTTCTCTGGACATAGTGTGTATCTCCACTGTTCATCTATTTCACACCCCTGCTTTCACCCACAGTGAATAATTGCTATTTGAAAACACAGCTGCTTAGAAAATGATTTATTATTATTATTATTATCAGTAGTAGTAGTAATAGTACAGTAACCAAGCCCAACATGTCACCCTGTAGTCCTTTGAAATAAATGTCTGTTTCTCTGGTTTAATTCTTTTTTTTTTTTTTTTATGATAGACAAGTCCATCAATCTCCTAGACTGGCTTTCTTCTGCATGCCTGAAATACATGTACAGTAACACCCAGAAATTGCTCACTTTGAGCTCTTGGGCTGATAGAGATAAGGGAGTCACCTCTCAGTTTCTCCCAGCCTCCACATATGTATCATCACCCAAAGGAAACTCATCTTCTGGTAAAACTGAAGCTGCAGAGGGTCTGCATAATAACTCTGCTTCCTGTAGAGCATTTTTTTCCATGTCAGAGCTTTAAGCACTTAGTAAGATAAGGTAAGATAATTATTCTTGTTTTATAAATTGAAAAGTCAGGCACAAGGAGAAAAAAAAACAAATTGTGCAAAGAGGTAAATGACTTCTACTTCTCTCAGATGTCAGGGTTGTATTTAAGAGACACTGTACTTAATATTTCATCCAATCATGAGCTTGTACTCTCCATATATTGAAGCTAATGAGATTCAGCAAGTAAGAGAGGTTGTATAAATAGTCTCAGTTCAGTCTAGTTTAAAAGCCTTTCTTCATATATGGTGTAGATTTCAGTTTCTTTTATAATTAAACCAAGCATGTGTGAAACAGTTATTTTTTAAGCCAAAATCAATCTTGCATTGAAATAATGTATCTTCAATCAGCAATTTCCAGTAAAATCAATTGCTTCTGAAGTAGTCACACATTTTTAAGAGCCCTTATCCATGATGCTAACTAAAGCTGGAAAACCCAACCACAATCACACAAGTTATTTCCTCATGGAAAGCCATGTGGTGAAAGCCATAGGAAATAAATGAAATAATTAAATTAGTTCACCTATAAAACTAAAGATCCTTTTCCAGGATGAAAAATTTGCCACCAATAGTATTAGTTAATTAGAATTTTTTAATCTATCATACTTTTCATTGTGCAGAATTTTGGCTCATTATTTTGCACTGCAGACTAACAATTGTATTTCCATGCAAAACAGCATACCATATGTTATTGTATCGTATTCTATCAGAAGGCAATGCATCTTAAAAAAGTAAGTATAAGCAGGATGTAATTATTAAAAACACACATTTCTAGCATAATCCGAAAGAGTTTGTTGCTCTGCACGATTTAATTATTAAAAAAAATCATCCCTTTCCAACCTAATGTACCTATGAACCTATGAACCTATGAAATGACACCAGAGCTATCATTATGAATAATGATGAAGATATGACAGTACCACACAGAAACCTGAGCTGATTGGTAAATTGGTCTCAAGCTACAGTAGATGGTTAATAAGGACCTTTCATTTAGAATGAAAATACAGATTAATTTTGCATGTGTTTGACAGTCTTCAGGCACAAATGCAGAAGAGGATTTAGTGGCAAACAAAGAGCTCCCAGTGCAGCACAGAGGTTGTCTGTCCTCGATGTATACGTTGGAGGCTACAAGGCAAAAGTAAAGATGTTTACTACTGTTGTTTGTCAACAAGTAAGATCATGACTGGGACATCTCTGCCCACTTCTGATGATCACATGTAAGCATGATGTTGGCTATTTGCAAAATGTTCAGAAAAACTATAGGAACTATATCAGTAGCAGAAATGAGAGATAAAAGCATCTTAATCTAGTCACTAAAAATTACAAATTAAAAAGTGATATAAGGATGGTCCAGGGTCCCATCCAGTCTGGCCTCCAACTTCTCTGGGCAACCTATGCCAGTGCCTCACCATTCTCTGAGTTAAAAATTTCCTACTGACATCTAATCTAAAACTCCTCTCTGAGAGTTTAAAACCATTCCCCCTTGCCATGTCACTGTCAGACCATGTAAAAAGTCAGTCTCCCTCCTGTTTATAAACTCCCCTTGAGTAATGAAAGGCTGCAGTGAGGTCTCCCTGGAGCTTTCTCTTCCCCAAGCTAAGCAAGCCCAACTCCCTCCTGACCTTCCTTCACAGGAGAAGTGCTGCAGCCATCTGAGCATCTGGGCCCTCCTCTGGACATGCTTTAGCAGCTCCGCATCTTTCTTGTGTTGGTGTCCCAGACTTGGACACAATACTTGAGGTGGGGCCTCACAAGGGAAGAGTAGAGGGGAACAATCACCTTCCTACCCTGCTTGCCACCCCTCTTTTGATGCAGTGCAGGATACTGTTAGTTTTCTGGGCTGCAAACACACACTGCTGGCTCATGTTGAGCTTTTCTTCCACCAGAACTCCCACATCCTTCTCAGCAGGGCTGTTCTCTGGCTATATTTCTTTAGAGGATATCTCTCTTTAAAAAATATAATGTTGTGAGGTGTATTAGTCAAGTCCTGAATTTTACATTAAAAACAAATAAATCACCAATGGAAGGCAATAAAGTGTTTGGTACTGAAAAGACATACCACTGCAAAAAAGTATAATAAAATAAAATATAGACTGCGAAATAGAGCAGGAAGTGCTTATAAAGTTCATTATCACTTTTCCTGTTTTCAGCAATTTCAGAAGCCAACAAGCATGAACATACTTATATTTTGTCTCAATTTTTCACTTTTCTTTACTGTTGCTGTCAGGCAACTTGATCTGTAAGGCTGAACTATAGGGACATTCCAATTAATTTAGATATTCATCTCAACTATAGTATGCAGCGTTGATTCCTTGTTAGGCTGAATGGTTAAAGTGAGTATTTGCAACTTTGATTTACATCTTGCAAGTTGTATTATTTATAGCAGGTTGGCCCTAAAATGGGTAGTTAGCAGAGTTCAGCAAAAGTTGAAATGACTTAAGCCTAATGTTAGATCACGTGTACTCTACAGTGCTGACTCTTACTTCTGTAGAGCTTGGTTCCATATCTACAATATAGACCACAAAGAAGTGCAAACCAGAATTCAGCCTCAGTTAAAGTAACCCACAAGTATTTCATTAAATCAATCAACACAAAATATCAAAAGCTGAATATATAATACATACACAGCTATATTTCTGAAATAGTTTTCCACCGCAGGAAGTGATGGTTCATTTTAGTTTTGATATCCAGGACAAACAGACCCCCAAAGAATCTGAAACAAAGAGATGACTGAAGTAAAGTTCTTCTCAGTAAACATTTGAATTAAATGCTTCCTGTTAACTAATATCACCTCAAAGATGCAGCTTTAAAACATAACTTCAGAAACTGCTGAAACAAAAATTGGAAATCAGGAAATGGAAAAAATTCCTGAAGGACAGACTTTTGCCAGCATTGCTGTCAAAGGGAACATGGTCAGCTATAATCACATTAGGATTTTCATTCAGCCCCAGATTAACTTCTCATTCCTTTGATAGTCGGGCTGGACTTGATCACAGTGATGCTGAATGAGTGACGGCCTCCTCAGACTTCTCTCATCCTGAAAGGAGGGAAATGAAGAAAGGAAATGATACCTTGTACGCCAAATAGAATCCTAGAGACACAATGTAGGACTTCTGTTGCCTTCAATAGATGGATATAATGAAGTTTATTCACCTTAATGTTTCACTTCAGACTCGGCTATAGGATTAAAATCCATACTGTGATGCTGCTTTTCTTTAAGTTAATAATAAAAATAAAATAAGATTTTAAAAGATGTGTCTCCTCACTCTGGATTTATGAAGTCATTATAGACTCAAGTTATCTGAGGCAAAGCGCTGTCTTTCAATATCCTCCAGATGAAGTGGAAAGGAACCCCCATTGCATGGGAGATTCATGTGGGTGGGTGGCAAAACACATTTACGTGGGCTTTTATCCTGCCACTAGATCTCTTACAGCTAATTGCACTTTTTAAGCTTATGCTTTTTAATGTGTCATAATTTGGCCTTTTTTCTTAGCAGATCATTTCCTTATTTGATCCAGCCTTTCTACTGTGACCTATAGATCTGTCTCAGAACAGAAGGACACAAAAAGTGCCTTTTGGGGCTTCAGACTATTTCCATGAACAATCATGTGGAATTTTTACTCTTTGCACTAAGGACTGTGCAAAAATATATGAGAGAACACAGTGCCCTTTTCTGAAAGTAATGGTTCTTATTTGGCATATTTTACACACTATCAAGCTCCAGAACTACTACATCCAAAGGGCCACATTAGGGAGATCCAAAATCAGGCCGGTCTTTTTATATAAAAAGTAGTAAAAGCTCTTCAACTTAACCTAATAAATTACTGTTATAAAAACAGTTTTATGTAATGTGCAGAAGTCTAAGAAAAACTGTTTTAAATGGTTATATAAAAGAGAGATTTGCAAATCCGTGAATGTAAGTTAACATATACTTTTTTAAGTAAAGGGGAGAAAAAAGGGGCTAAAAACTGCCAAAGTAAAATGCAGAATAGTGGAATCTCAGTTTCATTTTCATCCAATTAACTACTTTGGAAATGAAAAAGCTCTTCTGCAGGGTACATTTTAATTCTGGATTAGTTTAACACTGGAAATTAAGCACTAGGAAACCCTGCACTTTCCGTGACAAGCTAAAGAAGATGAAAACAGACAATGACTGAGCAGAGCTCTCAGGCATAATTTACTGGATGCACGACTTTTTTGAAGGTGTTGTATTTTGTGGGATTTTGGCTACTGACTTCAATGAGATCAGAATTTCAATCATGCTTATCTTAGAAGTCCAAGTCAAATCTGTTAGAAATGGAATTTATATATTTATATATAAGTAGCTGTCATAAAAATAAAGTTTTGGGGAGTTGTGTTTATTTGCAAATTAAGATTTAATTCAATGAATGATTTTGGCTGAAAAATAGGGATTTATTTTTAATTATAAATAATTGAATTTGCTTGAAACTGTGCTTATCCATTTCCTGAAGTCAGATCTTAAATTAAGAAAGAAGAATAAATATTCAGTTAACAAAACCATGAAATAACAGTAAGAAGGAGGGTCAAAAATAGCAGTCTGAGGCTTAAATCTGAATGTGCATGGAAAGTTATGGTGAAGAGAAGCCAACCCTTTATGCCTAGATATTTTATCACGTAGAAAACGCATGATACCTAAAAAATTGAGAGGTAACATACAATACTAAAAATCATCTTTTCAAAATGTCCCTAACCCAGCCTCCACCATTTATGCCAAACATTTGTTAGTTCTTTTTGTTTGTTTGTTTGTTTTCTGTTTTGTCATTTTATGAATTACTTTTCAGCAATTTCTGTTAAAATGTACTGTATAGACTATAGGAGATGTGGATAGGAGTGTTCTGTAATTCTCACATAGTGCTCAGCTCTTCCTGTAACTGGCTGGCATCTTGGCATGGGTGCAATGCAAATATTAAGCAGTACTACATGACTGGATTAGCCGTTGCTGTGATTAACCTGTGTTCTAGACACCTTCTCACCTTCCAAACATTTTTAAAAGTTTCCATTATTTTTCATCCTAAGTCCAGTTTTAAATATCTGATATGTCTATTCCTTTCTAGGGGAAATTATTCTGTAGGTGTCAAGCAAACCTGTTCAAGTGACAAGTTTTTAAAATATTGTATACTGTTATCTTGTTTTTCCTTCTGCTGTGGAAAACAGATTTAGTCTCTCAAATGTTTCCCAAGCATTTTCCTATCACCAGAGCAATGGCATACTTTCTGTGAGGAGACCCAAAGTGTTCAGTTTTGTGGAGGAAATGGAGCTAGCACCTCATACAGTCTCAGAACACTGGAACTAATTTGGATTTCTCTCCTCATTCATACACTCAGTCTTCTCCCCCCACTCTGCTCCACCTGTTTTCCTTTTCTACTGAAGTCATACAATGAACTGATGACTGAAGATTTTCCTATCCACAATTTTTACAATTTCTTTCCAAGTCGTGGCACTGCCTGATAGCTGCATTTAATTGTATTTTGATTTTTGGGCCAAATTCAGAACGGTATCATCTTGTACAATCTCCTAAATTTGGTGAGCTTACACAAAGAAAAATCCAGTCCTCTATTACAAAGGCTTTAACTTTTTTTCTCTCCTTAGTGTTAGCAATAAGTCTGTAAAGCTTCCTTTGCATTCACACCATCTATCAACTTTAAATCTTCTTTATTTTGTCTGTTTGGTGTCCACTTGCTGCACTGTGCTTCTTTGCTCCCTGAATCCTCATCACTGTCATTCAATACCTGCAACCTGTTGGACACCCACAGCTTCATTCATTCTCTTCCCTTGCTACTTCTCAGATTCACTCATTCACTTCCATAATCCAGCCACCTCCAGGCAGTGCCTCTCCTCTCTCTTCATGCCCTACATTCCCTGTGCCCATCTAAAAACTTCCAGGGTATCCTTAAGGGAATTCTCCAAATCACCAGGCTCTCTGAAAATCCAAGTTGTTTCCTTTATCTTAAAGAGCAGTTTCTGAAAACATGATATTCTTCCATTCATTCCACTTTTAGCATGAGAACCTCAGCAGTGCCAATAAACGCCAAAGTGCCTGGAGTTTCACATGGAGAGAGAAGCTGATAGGGAATTTAGCAAGAGAGAGACAGCTTTGTCTCCAACGACATATGGTACAATCTTTAGAAGGGAAAAACTCCACCACCAACAGCAACAAGCAAAAATAATGACAGAGAAGGGAACCAAAGTGAATGGAGGTGACAAATCCCAAAGGCTGATGACAGGCAAGTTTCCTTGGGGCAATGTCTTCATTTCCACACCCAAACTAGAGGTATCAGTGAACAAGATTCACTTGCATGTGGCCAGTGAAGTCTGTGTAACAGTCAAGCCAAAAACTCAAAACCATGTGTTCTATAGCAGAATTAGTCTTCGGATGGCAGTGAGTTGAGGCACAGCCTCACAGATTGTTCAGAAGTAAGGTAAGTGCTGTGGACGAGCCGAATGTAGCAAAATGCCACATCTGTTATTTGCCAAGGGGAGGCTGCTGCATCTGTGGCTTTGCCACTGACTCCTCAGAGCAAACAAGCTCACTACAATATTCCTCTGAGCAGCAGCTGCAAGAGGATCACTTAAAATTGCATAAAGCATTAATCTGTATTCTGAGACAAGTTTAGTACCACACAGTTGGACAGAAGCCAAAGTGTCCTGTACAGTGAAGAAGGAGGAGGGAAGGAAGAAGAGAAAGAAAGGGAAAAAGAAAAGACAGTCCTGTCAGTGGTTTTAAGCTGCCACTTTTTTTTTTTTTTTAATGGAAAAATTGTTACAAATGGGTTCTTCAACATATGTTATTAATTTTGTTGTACTGGCTTCTTGCCAGTTAAGCATCAGTCCTTATTTCTTTGCTTTCAGTTTTAACTAGCGCAACTCATGAGGTCATTAACGAAAATGGACACAAACTTTTTTCTTGCACACAACTGTTATGGAGCAACTGACTCTTCTGAAGGCTTTTATTTAATAAAAGTTCAGCTTCTCTTTTTAATAGGGAGATGTGCTTCTCGAGAAAATCTGGAGTTTCTACTATAAACAAAGGAACATGTGAAGGACTTCAAACACATTTACTGGTACTGGCAAGAGTAACAAAATCAGAAACTTTAAAAAACGCTCATAAATGTTAAGTAACATTTCATAAAGCTAAGCTGCTATTTACTTTACTCACTATGTATGTGTGTGAGAGACCAAAGCAGCACTGAAATACAACAATGAAAGAGAATGTGGTTTGATAAAAGCATCTACATATGGAAATGTGGACTGAATGTTATTAATGTTTGATTTGGCTACAGGAGAGCTACAAAATCCACTTCAAGAAAGAATGCCATTTCATGGGTTCCTGCATAAAGCAGCATCTCCCACATTGCGAAAGCCATGCTGAGCTCTTAATCCAGCGTGCACACTTGCTCTACATGCAGGCAGGGAACACAGGCTCATTTGAAGAAAGAAACAGTTTATTTTGCAAGTGGAAACCAGCATTAGTCACACCAGAGAGTGCAAAACAGAGACTTGGACATGCTCTGTTTCTCTCATACTCTTTCTTAGGCAGCAGTGTGAGGTGCCCTGTGGTGCCAGCAGCTCTGAGGGGCTGGATCTGATGTGGGTGCTCACAGTGATGCTCCTTGGGCCTCTTGAGCAGCCCTTCCTTGGGCTGGCAGGTGTGTGGCAGCTCCTGAGAAGCTGTCTACTGCCATCTCTAGCTCATGAGTCTCAGCTCACTCAAAGTAGCTGGATACTTTCTCAGTGATGCTGTGGGTATCCCTTCACACTGAAGATAGTACACTACTGGTTGATAAGGCTGTTGGTCTCCACACTACTGGCATAAGCTGAAGACTGCTTTGCTGTCCAGTAAATGGCAGAAAATGTTCTGCTAAAGGCCAGGTCCAACTCTGATTTGTGCTTCCCATCTGCCAGTTCCAACTAGCTATCTGAGTTGACTGTGAGCACTGTACAGGACCTGTCATAGGAAGTCAGCACCAAATTCCAGTGAGTCTTGAGTGTACCTATCTACTTAATGATACCTATAATGAAACCATCATTAAGATAGGAAAAAAATATATTTCACAACAGGAGGCATAGCCTGTATGCAAATATTAGTACACGTGAAAAAATGAATACTAACTAAATGAATAGCTACGTCTTCATATTCAGCATAGCTACTAATAGGAGAAAATAATAAGGGTAGAGAAATGCAGGATCTTATTACTTTTACCATTGTCCTCAATTCCCCCCCTCTCCTGTTGTTTAATACACACTCCTATTACAACAAGTCTAAAATTAGATTTCAGGATCAGAATTTTTTGTGAAATATTTAGCTGTACTTTCTTTAGGTGAGACCAGTATTTCTACAGGAAAGGCCTTTTATTTTCACTAATTTTTATATCTTCGCTTTATTCTGCTGCTGCCAAATGAAAATAATTCTTTTTCTTGGCTTCAAAGAATGTGGGGCTAGGCCATGAGGCCAGAGACCACAACATGTCATACTTGTTAGATAAAGGAAAATGTGTGTGTGCATGTATAAATAGCTGATCTGTCTGCTAGAGAAATTTAAATCATGCTCAGATTTCTAATTAAAAAATTATGACTCAAATGGAAGTAAGGTCCTTCTCCTATATCTGAGCAACCTAATTGCTCTACAGCAAATTGCACCCGAAAGAGATACAAGAATACATCTTCCTACTCTGAAGATGCAAAGACCATAGCAGATAAAGATATGCACATGTAATGTAATATGCAGGGCTCTGTTACACACCGCTATGCATGCATACACATTCACAAATATATGCACAGTTTCTGAGAAAGACAAGTATTACAGACTTAGAAAGCAGAGTTTAGCTAGAAAACTGCTACAGATCTCTGTATTCACTGTCTATTTCTTCCAATGAGTTATTTTCACAGATTCACTTTAACTACAGTAAGATCATAGAATCATAGAATTGCTCAGGTTGGAAAAGACCTTCAAGACCACCAAGTCCAACCTTAAAATGCTGGATGTTTTATTTGATGGATAAAGACAGATGAGAAATTAAAACTGCTTCTTGAGCATTTATGTAACCTAAACTCAAATATATGCTTTGCTCAAAGACTCCTCAGTGCCTGCAATTAACAGCCTGTATTTAATACATATGTATAAAATGTAGATGTCCCACTCCTCTGAGACTGTCAGAACAAGTACTTTAAATTATAAGGAAGGATTTTTAATAGACCCCTATATTTGTATGCTCTACATATTTCACCATATTAGGACTGTGGGTGACCAAACTTTCAGCTTGCCTGGGCTGCACTGAGTGAAGAGGAATTATCTAAGGCTGTGTCTAAGTTGGTTGCTCAAAAAGTAATGCCTTATAATTATTTCTGTGGAAAGTATGACTGATACAAAGAGCATGACAATACTATTTAATAGAGCAAATTCTCAGCTATAAAGTGCTATTTTTCAACACACTCACTACCACTGAGTATGCATTTTTGCCAGAAATGAACAAAAGCTTGAATGCCACGCTGATAAAAATCTGTGCTAATGGAGGTGATCCACTTGTTGCTGTTGCCACTGCTGAGACACACCACTCACTGTTTCACTGTGCTCAGATTAACTGTTCAGTCTCCATCAACATTCAGCAAGCACTGATGAAAGTTAGTGGGTGCATTATTTTCTGCATGGAGGAATTCAGTGAGACACCTTTGCTTCCGACACACTTCCTTGTGAGATGCCACTCTGACTGACCTCTCCTCTGCTGCTATCTGTTACGTGGCAACAAAATTGTAATAGGTTATTAGTGATAAGTTTCAGCCTTTACTGCCATACCACTTGTATCTGCCTCTGATATCGTGGGGAAACATGATGAAATAGGAGGCATTACTTTAGGAGCAGACCTCATAAAATATATGGTATAGTTGATGTATATAAGTGACAAAATTTATTCTAATTTTTAATGTTTTTTATTAAAGCATGTACAAAATAGCAACAAATCCATACAACTTATAGGATATATGACACTCTTTTTGTGAAACAAACTCATCAGCCTAGTTTGATCACAGTGGCTGCAATTCTTGTTGAGTTTTCAAGGTGTTCATCAGAGATTTTGACAAAATTTTATTCTTACTGTGCTTCATCCTTTAAAATAGTTGGTCACAAATGTGTGAGCTGCCAAACAGTGATGACACGAGTAAGGCATGACTGTGAACTGAGGGGTATTTCTCTCTGGTAAGAGAGGGCGTATGAGAGTCTGGTAAAGAGACATGATCAAACTTTGTATTGTAACTCCATACATTCCATTTGAAAATTCACAAGGAATGTATTCATGGCAAGTGAAAATGGAGTTGCAAGTAAAAAAAAATTATGACCTTTTTGCCAGTCTTGAAAACTGTTCTCAAATTCCTTTATCAAAACAGAAAGCATGGCTGCATATTTTTGCTGTTCATAATACAGTGTTTAGCCAGTGCATCAAAACTGGTAACTTACTTGCTGTCACCTGAGCTGGCACCACACTGCACCCACAGACCTGGTTTCAGCCATAATGGGGTTAATAATGCACCAGTGTTTCATAGTCATAGAATCATAGAATGGCCTGAGTTAAAAAAGACCTCAAAGATCATCTCATTTCAACCCCCCTTCCATGGGCAGGGTCACCAACCACTAGAGCAGGCTGCCCAGAGCCACATCCAGCCTTGCCTTGAATGCCTCCAGGGAAGGAGCTTCCACAACCTCTCTGGGCAACCTGTTCCAGTTCATCACCACCCTCTGAGTGAAGAACTTCCTCCTAACATCTAACCTAAATCTCCCTTGGTCTTAGTTTAACAGTTTTGAAGTGAACCTTCACTCCCTACTGCACATTGATTCGTTTTATAGAGCAGTTTTAGTGAGATGAAGCAGGTTTCCTCTAGAGGAAGCTGTGGATTCTCCTCCACACATCTGTGATACAAACTCAAGGAACGAATTTGCTGAAATGAATGCACCTTGGAAGATGAGAACACTCCCAGATTTCCAGCATTGTGTAAAGAATCTGCCCATTACCTATGTTTCCTTCAAATTCGTCACCCAGTGACTCCTTGCCAAGTAAGTTATGTTCTGCTTGAGATCATTTTCTGGAGCTGTAAGAAGTCACTGTAGCAGTTGACAAACATGTAAATGTCACAGCAATTAGATATTCATTGCTCATGAGAAATGGCCCTGTAACTTTTTGAAAGGATGCAGGTCTGTGGTTGTGAATTTTTTTTTTTAATGCAGGAAAATATTTTTTCTTATCGTTTACTGTAGAAAAGGATACCCTAACCATTGAAGTTTAGTGGAAAAAAGTTATAATTTGATTGAATATTTTATCAAATCATTTACTTCTGATCTCCGAGAAGACTGAAGCCAACCAGAAACATACCAATGATTTTGTCATCTATCAAAGATTTATTAGATAACATATTTCACAAATAAAATCCTTTTGACACATATGCTTGACTAATCTATTAAACAGGCATGACTTCAAAGGATACATAGGTGCAATAACCCATCCATAAAGAGCAAGTGGCAGGATTGGGACGTAACACTTGCAAATTTAAAGAAAGTGGCATAAACATATGTTACAGAAAGGAGAAATAACTGCATACATAGAAAAAGGCAAAGTTGAGTGAATTTGTATTCTGGCTATGCAGATACATACTGGTTCTGGCTATAAATTTTTTAATAGATATGCTGTTCTGTCAAGATCAAAAGTTTGTGAGGAATGTACCAATTTTAAAAATATTTTGTTTCTAAATTGAATGACAAGATACATGTGCTTTTGAGTTATACTTCAAAAATACATCTTTGATTTTACACTTCACACATTGAGGCATAAAGATTAATAATATCTGAAAGAAAGAAAAAAAAGGAATTGAAATTTATAGCTTCTGAGACCTCATGATGTTTTTAACAGGTTGGTTTAAAAAGTTACGGATCTCATTGTAACTATATTAATTGAAATATACTAATTATTCTTTGCTAAGAAGAGATTTTTTTTTTTTTTTGCCTGATGAGTTATCCAGGTATTGAAGCACTAATATTTTAATAGTGTCATTTCTTCATCCCCAGATAATAGTTGCTCTGGAAGCAAAATAAGAAAAAAATGGCCAAAGTGGCTGTATTTTGTTTCTGACTTCTTTCTCTGTTGTGGGAGGATACTTTTAAATTTTAAATTGTACATGGTATTTTTGTTTTAACTCAGAAATACAATGTCATATATGATAAAAAGGCTTAATCATTAAATCATGTGCTTTGCATGGGAGAATATTTGTATCCTCGGAAATGAAATTCTTCCCATTAATTTTGGCACTGGGTCTCTTGCAGTTTTTAACACTTTGCTGTTGAAATGCTTTCACCACAGACAAGGCCAGAAATCAAGGTCTTTCTAGAAAATGAAGGTAAAGTCAGGAAGAGAAGCTGGTGTATTTGTCAGAGAAGGACTGTTCAGCAGCACTTTGCCTGTTGCATTTGCCTCTTCGCTATCCTATAAAGATTCAGTTTCCTACTATTTGAAATAAAGAGATATTTAAATTAATCCAAGGAAATGACAAGTAATTCCTGGTCATGGCAGCAAATGACCTAAATGAGAGTACTAACATTTAAAACCTCCCTACCTTCCTGTTACTCAGCCCGGGTAGAAGTCTTAGCATACCTCCTGCAGATATCCCTGGTTTTCAGTCTATTCAGCAGGGAATGCTGTAAATGCAGGCTCACTTCAGTGCTGAAGAGCTGATGCCTATCTCAGGGTTAAAACACTCTGATCTTGTCCAGGGCTTGACCAAAGTTTTTAGAGAGCATCTTGAACAGATGACAGCATTAATTTGCCTAACTGCCCCAGCTACTGTGCTTGAAACCTCAGAGCATCAGCTTAGTTTACCAGGCACAGAATCTCTATGTACTTTTATTTCACTGCTATTTTATAGTAGGGTATTGTCTTGTACAGTTCTCCTTATCTACACTTTTAATGGGTGTTTATAGTTTGTGGCAAGCAAATAAATAAAACACCCTTTTAGAATTGGAAAGTTGAAATGTAATACATATAAACCAATCAAGGCAATCCTACAATCTGACAATGATTAACCACAGCAGCAGCAGAGTGAAACTGTTAATATATAGTGGATTTTTTTTTAGAAGAAAAAAAACCCTCACCTTCCAGAGGTTGGCAGCCAAAAACTACTAAATATAGCATGTGGTAGATTTAGCTGATGATCAGCAATCAACCTGATTTCATTTGCATGAACTCAGAAGTGATTTTATGTTGATTGTGTGATGTATGCATGTGCTCCTGAGGCCTTCCAGCCTGAATAGGCTGCTAGCTTCCCCGGGTGCCCTTCTTCCCCTCCCTCACAGCCCAGCCTGGAATGCTGTGGTTTTGCAGTCCAGACGTATATGTGGTTGTTGGTTTGAGGCTTTTTTTTTTTAACGAATAGGGCTCGTAGAAAGCAAAACAAATATTGTGAGTTTGCATGTAAAAACGTGGCTTGAAAATTCTGAAGTAGAATAAGATTAAGAACGCATTTTTAAAATCCAGTTCTCTTAACTGTCTGCCTGAATATTTTTTGTCTGAAAATGATTGATCTTCAACAAAATATATTACAAAAACAATGTCATTTATCATGAGAACTTGATGGAAGAACAGTTGGGTCCATTCTAATTCAGTGTTAAAGTGGCCCATCCTCAGACTTGTTCCAAGCTCCTATGAGAAAGTATATAATAAAAACAAAATCAGAGCAGAGAGCATTATTTAGAATTGTATTTTCAACTGAGTATCACACTGTCATGGTTTTATGATTTTTTTTATTGGTATTCCACATCATAATATCATGTAGTGCATTGGGAATTAAAGGGTTAGCGCTCCAGCTCCGTGGATCATCAATAGCTCTGGGTACATCTGTCTCAGAAGAGAAGAACTATGTACCCAGGCTTTTTCCCTTTCAGACTAACCTAGCAGCAGGTAGTCACTCCCTACCTGACTCGACTTCAGCATTTAGCATAAGGCCTTTGGTTCTTGAATACTCTCATTTTATTTGATTTATTAGCTTCAATTCCAGTTATACTGTGTTATTTTGCATTCTGATATCTTGTTTAGTATATTAACTTTCCTCCTCAGATCGTTGCCGCTGTTTTGTTTTTAGGCCCATCTCCCTTTTCCTTTTTGCCCTTTCTCCCTTCCACTTCCCCAGATGATTGGGTCTGCGGGTCCCCTACCCCAAATCAAATTGGGACAAACCAGTCTGTTAACTGTTGACACACACTCATTAGAATGGAAGCTAAATGGGCACCCTGATTTACGTGCTATGTATTTGTGCTTCAGAACATTTTAATTTTGAGAACATATCCACACGTGCCTAATCCAGGCAGATCAGAAACAGCCACTGATCACCTTGTGGTATCCTTTGCTACATACAAGCCCTTTGATATGTCATGAAATCTCATATAAGTATTTTCTGTCTCTATAGCTGTTAACATTGTTTTGCTTTATGATTGTGTTGGGCTCTGCCTTCGCAGATCAGACATTTCTGAAGATGATTAGTCACACCAGAAACAAGCAGTTCTGGAAAACTCAAAATGGGCTATTAAGCATTTTCCAGCTCAGCTTAACACATTTCAGGAAAGGGGGTAGCCAGGAAGCTTCTCACTGAGCTTCAGAACAGCCTTGGGTTTGTTTGGCATTGCTACATGCTAGGTAGTCACAGTCTTGTGGAGAAAAAATGAACTTCTCTGCTGTATGTTGGACTTAGTAGGTAGTTTTGGTGATGCATACAACAGCTCTGCTAGCTATTACACAAATGTACCATTGCAAGGCAACGCAAATTTACTCCAGCCAGTCTTTCCTGATTCTTTTGTTTTCAATGCATTTAACTTTTAAGCCACGTAAGACATAAAAGAGTAAGATTGTGTCCAAGTATGTCCAGAGTCAACTGCGATTGTCTTTAGGTACTAAAAGGGCATAGTTGAAAGGACTGTGGAATAGAAAAGGATGTTTTCATATTGGACAACAGGTAATTCAAATCGCTTAGGTTTGGGTGGGGTGGGATAGAGTGGCAGGGAAGCTGAGTTTGAATGGCTGTAACACTTACTTAATGGATTTCTACTCAAACCAAAGGTGACAAAAGCATAGTACTTTCACTTCCTTTCATAGAAACTTTGACGAACATTTGGTTCCATTTAATTTTGAATGTACAACAAAGGAATAAGTAAATCTGCATATATACAAATAAAAGTATCACTATTGAAGCTCCTACATAAGGAACATACAGAAAAGAAAAAAATATCGGCTAGAGGAGAACAAAGCAAGTATGATAGCAAAAATTGCTGATGACCCACGGCTTTCACATCTTGGCATCGTTGCTTACTTTTTGTAGCTCTTATGATATGAAGCTAAATCCTCAAATACTTATTTTTAACATAACCACTAGATTCCCATTCAAGAGAGTGACTGTGATGGATACATTTACTGAAAAGTATCAAGATATTAAAAATTAATCAGTTTTTGTTGCAATATGAACTTACCTACAGGTCAGATACAGTTGTGAAGTTCAGTAGCAAATTTTTAAAAATTGAGTTCCCGTCAGTCTGGCATGAAGTTATTCCCCAAAATAGGCATCTTCTCCACTTTATGATGGCACAACTCAGTGCTCAAAGAGAGCTATTATAATTGGTTTTTGAAGGCCGGAGCAGTAACTACAAACAAGCATTACCGCCTCTGGGGGGGTTCATTGCTCTCATGCAGCTGTTGTTTTAGTCTTTTGTACAAACAGATTTTGTAAAAAGTGTAATAGACACTTCCTTACACGTAGCTGTTCATGGGATCTGGAATGACAGGGTGGGCACATTACAGTAAATGGTGTTCAGAAAGAAATGTTGTGAAAACAAAGACAGCCACATAGGAAAACACTGACAAAACCACACAAATATGTGGCTTATCTATTTTGTCTATTTGCTTTCTTTATGTTTTGGACATTTTCACGGAACGCATGTGGCTCTCACTTCCAGGCATGCAGTATGCAGTTTCAGGATTCTCCAAATGGAGAGAGTAGTCTGAAAAACTGTGAATATAATTAGATATGGAATACTTTTAACAGCTGGAGGGATTTCACACTTACAGCCCAATTTACAAAACTTTGGGCTTGGCACCGTTTCAACACTAGCACTGGAAGTAATAATTTTCCTGGCATTTTTTTGGCTCCTGAAATTATTTATGTCTATACATATATCATTTAAAAATCACACACACAAAAAGAAGCCATCTTATTTCTTCCCAGTTACTGGTAAATGAGCAACTTTAGAAGAGGTATCAGAAAGAAGTCATAAAAAAGTGATTCTATACAAGGTCCGTGCCTAAAAGTTTACAGCTAATTGCTCTTCCTGTTTACAAAAGGGTCTCATGGAAGTTTCCTGTGTTACTGAAAATGTTTTAGACATTTTTTTCTGATATTATAATTTGATCTACAAACAAAAAAATATTAGCAAGCAGCCAGCATATCACATACAGGAGCTAGGAATGAAGATGTGTTAAATAGGTGAACCAGATACCATTCTGGAGATCTAACCAGCAATGAGAACAATAAGAACACAAGAAACAGATTAGAGTTCTTAATCTTTTATTAATTGTTTTTATGTCTTGTTTTGGCTGTGTTTTAAGAGTAAAATGGTTCAGAATCTATATAGTTAATGTCTTGTAAGAATCACAGTCAATCCTCTTCACAGTTCCCACACATGATTTCTTGTCATTGAGGGGATTAAGAAATTAAAAAAAGTCACCTTATCAGAATATGATAAACAGCATTCCTCTCAAAGAGGAGAAATAATTCCCACTGAGACAGCATCTTAACAAATTGAGATAATGAATTTGTAAAATTTCGTAACAAGATAGAAAACACAGCAATGACAGTAGAACAGCAAGGCCCCGGGCTACAGCAAGAGTATTTGCTCAAATGCAACAGCTGTAGGCACAGAAATAAAGGAAAGAAGCTACTTACCTTCAGAAGGCCTCAGGTGTGAAGGAGTCTCCAGTAAGATACACTTGCTTCCCCCTGCCAACCCTTAAATGAGGTCTGGGAAGGGGTGGATTCTGGCTCCATACCTTCCAGCCACTCATATGCATTGCATGCACCTGAGCTCCTCTGGGTTGGCCCTGTCTTCCCACCAGGTGCTCAATCACTATTTTAAGCTGTGACTTAACATTTCTGTACACGTCCCAAGGCTGTCAAGTCTTAGAAGATTAATTAACACTGGAAGAAAAAAAACATGTTTAGTTATTTAATAGTCCACAGATCACTAACACTGATACAGAAAGAAGAATTAGAGATTGAATTACATAGTGATGATACCAAAACAATGCTTTCCAAATCATATGCTATTCTTTGAAAAGATATACCAGGTAAGGTCCTGATACTAGTGCACACTTATGTTTTGCATTGCATAACTTAATAGTTCCAAGTGAGCTTTTACTCAACGTTACAAATGTATGCACCATTTGCAACCAGTGAAGGAAAAAGATCTTTTAGGGTTCATAGCCACAGGCTCCTAGGTTGCACAGCTAATCTTCTATTAAACTAGGGCTGTGGAATAGGCACCTAGAAAGAGAGACTTGTTGCTCTACACAAACTACTTTAGGTTGTAGTTGTGCAGTTGGAATAAATCTCATGGAAGCAAGTAGCTCAGTGCATATCCATTCATTGGTTACAATTCAGTGATTCTCACTGTGAAACACTTGTCTTCAGTAGTTCTAAGTATGTTTCATGTGGGCAATGAGGTGGCAAGAGGTTCGAGATATTTTCAGCACTGTCCCATGACATGCGGTGTCTGGGCTTAGCCCTTTTGGAGAATGGTGACCTCTCTTCATAATTTCAGCCACGATGGGGATTCATTAGGCTGTTGCATTATGAGAAGGTATCTTCCCTATTGGTATAAACATACTTCAATTCCTCCCCCAGCTCCACACCTCTGGAAACAACTGTTAAATTTTACAAAACTGAATGCTGTAATAAAAAACAATAACTTCATTCCAACTGATTCTTTTGTACTGACAAAATACATACTCATACCATTAATTACTATGGAAGCTTACCCCATGGTCCAGTTAACTACAGTGACAAATGCGGGCTACAACATTCTTCAATACCACAAGTAGACAGGAAACAAGGCAAAAGACCAAATTCATAATTGATCCATATGTTCAATATATAGCATGTATGTATTGCATCATCATTAAAAAGAAAATGTGGATAATCTGAGAAAAGCTGTGTTTGAATGCATACTGAGAGCAGTCCATCTTTATTGCTAGAGAAATGTTCCTACAGAAAAGATCCCTTGAGGGGTATTAGGGTAAAATAGTTACAGGAGCAAGAATTGATTTTACTTGCACCCAAGTCTGCAAAAATCAAGGAATAATGAAGGCATATATTTATAACTCTGTCTGTCACATCTGTATTATTGAAACATTCTTGTGTCTGATCCAAAGCCTTCTAAAATTGATCTCTCCTCAGCCTCTGGATCGTGTGTGTATAATCAAATACACAGATAAATCTTTACCAGATCAGGATGTAAAAAACTACCCTTCCTGCTCCACCCCACATCTAATAGCTTTCACCTCTTTCCACAGGCCTTTGCAGACATTGTCTTAAAAATGCACTCCTGTCTTTTCCAAGAAATAATTGAAAAGGAGCCTTCAAGGTCTCCTGCAGTCCTCCTGTAGCAGTTGCACATTCCCTCACCAACATCCCCACTCACATCTGCCAGCACCAGGCATCCACTGTGACCTTGCCCTGTGTTCTTGGCATGGAAACCCAGGCAAGTTTTGCTGGGCTTTCCCACAACCCCACCAGCACACTCTTGTAAGACATACTTCTCTCTTTCTGTTTTTATTTTAGCACCTGTGATGGGGGTGGAGAAACACTAGTTATCCATGTGCCAAACAAAGGATGGATCAGGTGTCAGCCAGCAATTGTCTCCACTAAGGAGGCAGCGCCAGGAGCTGGCAAGATCAAATGCTGGAAGGAAATATGGTTGTAATATCAATAAACACCTGTCTGGTATTACTCTACCTGTTAGACTTCTCCCAGCAAGATAATTAATCACCTAGACCTGGCAAAACAATCTCCAAAGCCTCACCATTATATACATTACAGGGTCAGTCTGAACCTGCTCTAAAAGCTGTGCTGGATGACCAGAAGCCACAGAGATGGTGTGCTTATTGTAAGGGCGTTCATCATGGCCTCTGAGCTGAATCAAGACGAAGCATGCAAGAGGACAACAGGCTTTTGGTGCTCAGCAGCATCAGGGCAGAAGGGATGCAGACAATGGATATAGGGAATGGGATGTATCCTACTACCAGCCTGGGGGCTTCTTAGGGACTGACAACCTGAGACAAGAGAGAGGGATTTCTCCTCGTATCCTCTGTTTTGTCTGACCTGAACTTCCTGCTGGGCTTCAGAGGTTTTAATGCAATGCACTGTGAAGTACCAAGTGGCATACAGCAAGGATGGTAAATGCATACACTGCAAGTACCCAGCAGAAGTTTTATGCACTCAAGAGTTAACATCCAGAAGAAGCCTGAAGGACAGCAGGGAGTGCCCCAGCAGCAACTGGGATGGTAATCACCCAGCAGCACAGCTACTAGGAAACCAAATATATTAACTCTCCAATGCACTAAGCAGAGGAGACAGCTATTTACTTCAGCCAACTGGCAACAAAAGTGGAAAAGATACAGAAAAATTCCACTTAAATTCTCCAGGAAACACTCCCAGTTCACTAGTATCCTCCTCACATGTTCCAACAGTCCCCAGTGCTGCAGAGCACTGCTCCATGCTGTGCAGAAGACCATGCTTCCAGCTTTTTTGTGAAGGCTGGCCCAGGTTCACAAACATCACTGGGAGTATAATGGACAGCATCCAGCTCCTTGTGAAACTTCTGTGGGATTACCTTAAACACACCATTTTGCAGAATCAGGGCTTGACTGAGCCATCCAGTCCCCTTCATATGAAATTAATTGAACTGAGTTTGGATGAGGAACACAGCAGCAGGACATGACTTGTGGAAACATACCAGTTCCTGCTTCACCTGGGAGACCAGAGCAGTGGCGAGGCTGTAGAGCAGGTCCTGCAAGTCCCTGGAGAGTCCTTAGCTAGTGGCATGGGCCAGACTCCAGTCACTCTCTTATCCTGTCTGCAGCCTCGTGCCAGCCTGGTGCTGCTCTCCCATCTGTATCTGTCTCTGCTTACAAACCCTGACTGGGACACACAAACAACACTGGCCCATTGGAAGCCATCCAAGCATTAAACCTCCTGATGCAGAGTTTAAGCCTGAGATCAGGATAAGGCCTAATGTGTGTGGAGTGGAGATTATCCCACATCTGCCTGCTGTGGTGCACCAGCATCTGCTGAGCACCTGGCAGGGGTCTCAGCCAGATCTAGCCTGCAGATCCTGTACAGCAACTCCTGCAGTCCTTTTCCTTACTGAAGTGGCAGGACGTCATCAAATATGTATTTCTAAGACAGATTATCCCCTAATTGAATAGCATGAACGGCAGGCCAGGCTGAAGACACCAAGCCAGCAAAAGCAACTGTACCCAGCTCCTGCAGCTTGCATGCAGGACTCCTGCCAGCAGCACCATATCTTGAAGCAAGCTATGTCACCCACTGCTTTTAAGGAGAGAGTGTGCATGAGGGCCATGGCCATTGTCACCGATTCTTGAAGAGCAACATGGAACAACATTGGCAGGAACTGAAGCTAGCAAAGGTTCAGGTCCAGGGGTTAAATTCCCAGTGTTTCTCCAGATCCCAGACTTTATCCCATATAAGCAAACAGCATGCTAGCTCCCCCTTCCCTGCCTCATTCGGATATACCCAGGAGCAAGACAGTAGCCTTAAAGTAGAATATTCATTAATATCAAACTTGTAGCTCTTTGCTACAGTGTATGCTGAACATATTTGTGTTTCACTTAGGCATACAGTCTTCCAGGCTTCTTTCTGCAGGTTAAAACCCACAATCACTAACTCTCCTTCATCTGCAGCATAGTAGGCAGCAGCTATTGTAATAAAATAGCTGTGATCTTCAGCAACTGCAATAGAACATTGTCTTGAGATCAATTTCCTTTTACAATAAAGTCTTGGCTTTGCCTCAGCATTTATGAAGTGGCGGGAGGCTGTTATCCATTGAAATTATCTCTTTCATATACTATACCATAAAAATATTGCCCTCTACGTATAGCGTTATAAAGGTACTTGGCTGACTGACTTTAACCACCCAAGAAGAGTAATAAGTTCAGTAATCCTCTGGAAATGCATAGCCTGGAGTGTGTTATTGCAGCTAGTACACAGTGCACTCTACAAAAGCAAATTGAAAAAAAAAAAAAACCCAATTAGATTTATGCATTTGATGGATACAACTTTCACATAAATCACTGAGTTAGAAAAAATACGCTGTTGGATTAGCAAACCACATTATACTAGTGTGGCTTGCAACGTCATTTTGCTGAGTTATTTACAACACCAACAAAATCAGTGACAGTCATAGGCAACTTGCTGTTGTCACAAGGTGCTATAACTAGGTTGTGCATCTAAACTTTCAGTGTGCAGAACTAATGCAATCAGGTTATAGCTTGGAAAGAGATCTCAAGACAGATTCTTGAACCAGTGTTTGAGGATAGCTCCAGTGAGTTCCAAAACTGCATGTGAATAAAAGCTTTTATCAACATGTCCCAAGTACATTTTGGTGCCAGTAATGGTCAGAATAGGTATCTTCTTTGAAAACACTATCGAACAAAAGGATAAAAGCAGCATATCCTGTTCTCAGACTGCTTTATCTGAACATTTAACATGAGTACATTTTAAGCCTCACACTGATTAAAACAATCAGAGAGCTTATCTTGATGTAGTCACCAACTATCCATTAGTTAGAAGGCTACTGCATCCAAGGGGTTGCTATTTTCAAGATCAGTCATGTGAACTAAAGTTTTACAGGGGGAACAAAATATTGCTGGAACAAATGTTGAGAAAAAAAGCACAACTGGATGTTTGAAAATTGGCAACTCACCTGTTGTCTGTGTGAGACCATATTATCATGTTTTACATAGTCTTTAAAACAGTTCAAATTGCAGCTTCCCACAAACATCTATATTTAAGATCATTCACAGCTTTTTGACTCCTGGTTTTGAGAGGAAATAATGGTTATCTGTGTTGAGAGTGAATTAGACAGGGACTATATGAGATAAGGGATTGGCTCTGTTTCCATTGCTATGGACTTCAGCCAAAGAGGGAAGGATTATCACTACTAATACAGCATGGGACTTTGAGATGGTCTATCAGCTGGAACAGAAGAAAACGTAATCTGAACTCAAAATGCTTAAGAGAGGTAACTACCATGGCTTGACTTCGACAGCATATGAGTGGGGGTTCGGCTGGAGATAACTTTTTCAATCCTATTTCTAAATTGGTCTTTCTCCACAAGTTATTCTTCAGCAGCAGGAAATGAACATTTGAAATGCGGCCTGCAGTTTGAAGTAAACTATTCATTTCCCTCCTTTTTCACGTCTGCCTGAATACAGAGCCCTAAGGAAAAGGAACAATTTTACCTGTAGTGAGTTAAGTGCTTTTGTATTCATAGGCTTTGAGGTCAGCTTCTCAGCCAGCATGAATCAATGTAGTTCCTTCAGAGATGCTTTGCATTGCTCTGCTGATAATCCACTCCAAGAAGAATAGAATACAAATGGTGACTACTGATCAGCAGGAACATAAAAAAATTTGGGGGGGTAAAGTAAAGTAAATAGAAAGTGTAGTAGAAAAAAAAAGTGTAGTAGAAAAAAAGCCAAGTAAATAGAAAGTGTAGTAGAAAGTAGCTAAAAAGCTACTGCATGGGATCAATAAAATAGTACTGTATTTGTGGAAGTAGCTTATCAATGGGTTTCTTTACAAAAATCACCTGACATCCATTCTATATTCTGGCTTCAGGGAGTAGATGCAAACCTTTCTTCATAAAAAGAAAAAACACCCACCACACTAAATCTGAACAGAGTAGACATCCTGCAGCTGTCTTTGTTTCTCTCAAGCTACTAGCATCACTACCCTGGTAGATGTTGATGACTGCAATGTGTAAATGTAATCCAAAGCAAGTGCTCAGCTTACCCTGAAGAAGATACTCCTAATATGATTTCATCAACCTTTCTGTTTCTGGACATTTTATGATGTGAAAATGGTCTGCATTGAAATAGGTGGGGTCAGCAGAACTGTGCAATAGAGAAGGTGCTCTGCACAATGCTTGAATGCCAGTGCATGGTTTATGGAGATTCTCTCCCTCCATCATCCAAATACAGATGTGTCTGAAGATGTGTTAACAGAGCAGTCCAGATAAGGATGGAACACAGCCATTTCTGATAATGTAACATAATCAGAAAGAACAAAAACATGTTTTATCTTCCTTTTTTTTTTTTTTTATAGAGACTTGTCCTGGCTGCGTTAGACAGGTTCCATTTTCAGAACATTTTATCTTAATGGCAGTTCTCAGAGTAACTTCAGATGTCTCAGCAGCATTGCTTCAGGAATTCTTCACCCAACCTGGGAGAAGGACAGAAGATCTTTTGTCAGATGTGCCTCAGAGAGTTTGAGTGAAAATAGAAAGTTACTACGGTACATAAAGTATTTCTTTTTCATAATTGAAAGGGTCTAAATTATCCTTAAAAGCTACTTCACATTTGTAGGGCAAATACTTCTAAAGAAAGGAATTCAGATGGAATATTACAGAGGATGATATATTTCCATATGACTTTATACAGATGGTACACAGACTACTGAGAAAGAAAAGGAAGGCTCACCTTTATGATGGCCAAGGCATGCTGATGACTCCACTAGGGAGAAATCTCCAACAAGAGAACCTTCCCCAGTGGTGATCAGCCCCTAAATGGGGTCTGGGAGAGGTGGAGCCAGACTCCACTCCTTCCAATCACACAGGTACATTACCTTCACCTGTACCCCTGTGGCTGACTCAGTACTTGCCTCAGGTGATCAATCAGTGGTTCAGGCCGTGATTCAACAGTTCCCATACAACATTGGTATAAACTCCAGTACTCATTTTTCTCCTGTAGTTATCTCAGGCTTTTCGAGAAATGACCTAATGCATCTGCAAATACCTTGCTATATATATCAATTACCTATTCAGCTAAAGGAAGAATCTCAGAAACTCAGACAATAAAGTATTGCAATCATTTTTCAGGATCTGCTTCCAAGTGCTGGTGCTTGATAAGAAATAAATAAAGTGAAACAATTGATTCTGAGAACATAAACTTTCATTAAGGGGCACAGCAATGGCCAGATGTAGGCACTTTTCTGCTAGAGGCAGAATAAATTTTAGATAGGCATTTATTACACATGAGGCAAACGGCTTAACTTTCTCTGTTTAACACAAATACGCAAAGCTTGTCTTTGTACTACAATGCTACCACTCTCTTGGCAGGAATATTAAAAAGGTCTCCTTGTTTTTTTGGATATTATGACCAGGCTGCCCTCCAAAAAGTTATTTTAAAAATAGAAAGAAATTTAATTGTTGCTGGGAAATTTTAATTGAGGCTGATTAAAGGAAGCAACAAAATATATTGACTACTAAACCTCACTTCTTTCTGTAAGTGTGACCTGTAATGGACTCTCCCAAATCATTATGTGGTCCCTCTAAGCATTCCAAGATTTTCATTTGAAATTCATTAAATGTTTGTGTGTCTGATTTTTGGAGGTTTTCTGAAAAGCTTTATAGTCACAGCTGCACTAGTTATGGATAGGTTTATAGTGCCTTGCCCATCAACTGGCCCACATATCCACTACAGCTTGTTTGATACCCTACCTTTCACAAGCATTCAACAGTTCTGGAGGTGTTCCTATAAAGTTGCCAGTAAATGTACCAGCTGGACTCGTTTATGTACATGAGCAGCCTCATTCCGGCTGCCTTACAAAATCCAGTGGCAGTAAATCTGTGGTCAGTCCATATATGTACTTTAAAGTATTTTTTTTACACTTCAGAAAAGAAAATAATAAAATATTGCTAAGCTTTTTAGTAAATTATATGTGGTCTTCAGAAGAACTTGAACACTCCATGGTGAACAAACAATCTTCTGAGAGTCTCTTTTTCTTCGCAGTAAATTCTTTATGCTGTGCAATTAAAGCTCTTAGAAAAGTCTGTTCTCTTAGAAGCACACTGACGGACTGCATTTTTGTAGAAAATCATGTGAACAAATTGCTCATTATTTCTTTTTGTGACTGTTGCAGGTGCAACACGAATAAAGGTTTTCTTGAAAGCTACAAACACCTTCTCTGCATTGCCTAGGGAGGTTTGGTGGTAAACTGGGAACTTTTAAATGGTTCAGATGAGTGGCAGAATGAGAAGGTGCAGACAAGCCACCATGAATAACAGATGCAATGGTAAACTCATGAAAAAATAACACAGATAACAAGTGTGTGAAAAAAAAGGGAAAAAAGAAGAGAGAGAATAAGAATGAGAAGAAAAGGTTTGTTCAGCATCTCCAGATTTGCTCAGAGACAGATCCTCAGATGTCAAGAAAGAGAACTGCTTCTCACTGATCACACTGGCTCACTTGCTAGTATCAGGCAACAAGGAATAGATTGTCATCTCTCTTTTTCCACTCTTTTTCTGGACCTGCTCACAGATTACCTGTGCTGTTTATGAATGTCTCAGTGCTAACGTAAATTAGTGCAATAATGTTTGCCGATAAGGATTCTGGCCAGTTCCACTTGAGAGGCTTCTCTCCATAAGGGAATTTCCCTCAGCACTTCCATCGTAAGCAAAGTCCCCATGATTTCTCTTTCTCTACAACAACTGAAGCTTTCAACTAACCCCGTGTGTTATTGCTGTAAGTTACTGATTTTTTTAACCAGGGTTAGTTTTCAAATCAATTCTCTGACAGCGTGTCTTCTGAATGATAGTTATTTCTTCGTGGCAACAGTAGACTTTTCCTGTTTTATATTTTACCTCTTATCCTACAGACTCTATAGCTTTTCCAATGAGATAAGTGTGTTCAAGCTTCAGCAAGAAATGCAGCAGTAAGATCCTAAGATATTGTCATTAGCTACTCTAGTTATCCTTTTCCATACTTAGTTCTGTTGGAATTTTAAAAAATAGCAACAAAAGCACACACAAATGAGGCTGTGTTTGTCTTTTTAAACTGCCTCACACTAACACATATTATTGTTAGATTATCTATCTTCTGTTGCAGACCTAGGACACTCCTGCTTTCTGATGTTGCATTTGAATTTCTTTGTCACTAATCCACAACTTATTTTGATGAATATCATCAAATGGAGATGAAATGGTTGCAACCTCCAGATGGTATACTGCAAAATGTAAGGAGAAGCAACCTAATACTCTCTTTGATTTCAGGGTGTGTTGACTTCGTTAAAACATATTCACTACAAGCAGCTGTCTAGGAGACCTTTCCCATGCCTAAAATTTCAGAGCAATTAACAGTTACAGGGAACAGTCAAAATACAGCGCTATCGACCTGTATAATCATAACTTTTTCCTAACCCCACAGCTTGTTAAGTCATGAAAATTCATCCTCTAGGAAATTCGGAGCTATGCTGACCTGAGGGCACAGAGGCAGCCATCTGTGCTACCTGCAAAGTGCCCTAAGCCCGGCCTACCGCCAATATCATAGACTCTCAAGCATCTACACTGATGTTCATGCTTCATGGTTAATCCAGTCACCAGTCACCTTCTGCTCAAGATCTGCATGCCCAGGCACAAAATCTTCTCCTCCAGTTTTCCAAAGGAAGGAAGGAAATATTTTTCTCTGGCAAAATGAATAATTCTTAGTTCTTAAGTAGCACCAGTGAATTTGTATCAGTTCAAATTATTGTTACCTGGTCCCTTCATTAAATGTGTAGGAGAGGTGGTAGAGGATTGCTTTTCTGTAAATATTTCGTTTCCTCCCTGAATGAGAAATGAATTGGCCACTGGTTTCATCGGGGGGAGAACTCACAGCCTACAAATTGCAATCAGATTGTGCCCTAACAGTTCAAAAACACTTGCAGGATTACTTCTCTCATATGGTTATTTACTAGAGTGAAAATCAATAGGTTTTCATTCTCTTTTATTTTCTCAAACCAAGCTTGTTGTTTTTAACATTAACTTCCTTTTATTTATCTTTCTGCCAAATTGAAAAGATATGACCTGGCGTGTGGAGCTAAACATTTCCTATTTTCTTACTAGTGCAGTGTTGTTTGGGGACTAGTTATATTATTGTAGAAAAATGCAATACAAACTTTATGTGTATGACATTAAGGAGGCTGTGTCTAGACAGAGACTGGGTGCCTCTAGGCTTGTGTCTACTACAGGGATTGACAGAAAGAGGAAATCTCTTAGTAAAGCCTTCCTAGAAAACCACATAAGCATTAATAGCTGTATTTATGGTTCTAATATTTTAAGCACAACATAATTGTGACTTCAGACATTTAGAATAGTAAATGAGTCAGGGTCCGGTGCATGAGTCCTAAGCAAATGAATAAGTTGTCTTGTTGGTGTTTTTTTTTTTCCCTTTCTCTTTAAAATAATACTTCTTAAACTGTTAACATCATTAAATGAAAGGTCATCAGCTATGCCTAATACTGATCTTTTATTCCTAGTTTAACTGCAAATTGTTGAATGTTTATGTGGTGTGGAAATTAGCTGCTGAAAAGCAGCCAGGAGTGGCAGGTGAACATGGCAGGGGATGTAAGAAGTGATTGAATTTTGGAAATGGAATGGCTTTCTTAAAATAGACCAGCAACATGAATCATAAAGAGATTTTAGGGAAACTCTAACTCCTGCTGTTAGCCAGTGAGGTACAGACCTATGCAGTGCCCAAAGGCTGAATTCAGAAGGCAGGACTGTGAGTGTTGGAGAAGAATTTTAATGGCTTTGTACTGTACTGTGCTTTATGAAAGGATATGAAAATACCTGGTGAAGATACATGAAAATACACTATACTGATTTACATTCCTCATTTTTGGGAAGAAAAATTCTGAGGAGCCAAACAAATCTATATGTGAAAAATTTTGTTTTATGTGGAATTGTTGACACTGAAAAAAAAAAAATGTTAAGTTTGAGGGAACTGAACAATGTCCTTAAACATAAGTATACATTTTGGAAATATTACAAGGATATATAAGCTCCCTGACAAGAGGCCAAATCTTAGAGAAACAAAACAAAAAAGGTTTATAGAAGTTTAATAGGACACTCTTTGCCCCTTATTCTGTGGTCAACATAACTTTAACTTAAATGTCAGTGTAGAAAAGCTATGGCCAGTATTTTCAGAATGGGCATTAGGGGTATCTTCAGATCATTAACTTGGTACTGAAAGTTCAGCATCACAGTATATGGCAGCTCAACCCAGCAGCTGCATTTGAAATTCATTATTCTTTCAGAATGTAAGGGCTGTTAGATTGTACTCCTGTTCATCATTATTACTGACTTGTTAACATTTCTCTTATGCTATTCTCTCATGTAGTAGATCAGAGGTTTATTATTATGACATAGCCTGGAAAACATTCTAGTTTTTTCCTTCTCTTGGCAAGAAAACACTCCCCTTCTGGGATGAAAAGATAACACAAATGAAAGCAGACAAGGATCGTTACATTTGCTAAACTAAAGTGAGAGATTGATGTTGTGCTCTGGTCTAGTTCTCAAAAAATGTGAAGTTTTACTCTATTTTCAGAACAACACCTGCATCTGCTGGGGTGTGGAGAGAGAGAAAGGATCAACACCGATTTTCCAGCCTCTTTTATGGAACATAGGTAGTGCTCTCATGCTTTGCAGGTTAATGACTTAAGGATTTGCATGTCACTCCAGCTTGTCCGTTATCACTTTGTTAAAATCAAAAGTGAAAGACAGCAAGAAAGGGGCTATTAATTACTTCAGCTTTTTGGTATTAAGACACGTCTTTGATTTTAGCTTTTTATTCATAAAATTAGCTTTACTAACTTGTGTTAAACTGAAAGGACAAAACACTCTCACTCTACTAAGGAAGCAGTGAAATATATTGAGCCATAGGTTGTTGTTCTGTTTGTTTTTTTTGTTACTCATTACTACTAAGGCTGACTGGTTACTGAGCCCAGTGGCTAGTAAGCTGAGATGAGTTCATTGCCAGCTATGTTATGGGTGCTTGCTGCTATGTTACTCTTCAGGTTTTGTTGTGTGTTGTTCCATATAAGGAGATTTTCTAACTGTCTAGTACTCAGTACTGCAGATTACACTCCTGGATAATGTTTTGTGCCATTAGTACCTAAATTAATCTGTGTGATGGGAAGACTGTCACACAATAACACAGCACTAGCTCTAGATCCTGGGTGTCTCTAAACTTGGGAATGGGAACAGCAAACAGGATAAGAGAATGAATGTGATACTTGAGTCTTTCTGCCTTCATTCCAAATCAGATCTCACAGCACAAGAGCCAAACTGAATGAATTTAGACACTGTGATTCAAAAACAATCAAACATACCAGAACAAATCCACAGAGCAGTACTTTTTCTTAGAAACAGCAGTAGAGGTAAATGAGAGCAACTCGTCTTGCCACCAAAACTTCATATTGGATTTAGTGGGCAGTTCCTGAAAATGCTGCTTCTTGTCTGGCTTGAACTGATAAAAGTATGATTTGCTGCTATAAAAGGTGCTGTTGCTATTTTATCTGTCTTTACCCACATATTTCCACACTCTCTGTGAAGGGTGGTCTCAGGTTACCACATTCTCTTTGAGGTAACATTTAGATTTGACATCTCTAACTCCCATTTCTGTTTATGAAACTTCATAAATTATATATTTAATCAAGAGTACTGTTTTAAATGCCTCTGCGTGAATTGCCTACTGTCTTTCATCTTCTGGAGACTAAGACAGTTAAAGCATCGCTAAGTTGAGAAAGTATCTGGTAAGACTGCTAGTTGAACAAATCAGCTATGGTCTTAATGTTCAATACAGCTAAAGATAAATTCACTTTGAAGAAAGCACTCTTCATTGTCTGAGCTGCAGTTTTGGTGTATAAATTGTTCTACAATCAAAATTGCATATTTAAATTTGAGGAGACCATCTGGTCTAACCTCCTCAAAGTAGGATGGTCTTCTGCTGTATCTAGCTCTGTTCTGAGTATTTGCTAAAACAGAGGTTCCTCAATCTCTTTGTGTGCCTGTCTCAGTGCTTGACCATCCTCGTTGTGACATTTACTCCTCCTATCTAGGTGGAAAATTTCTTGCTGCAATTTGAGCTCATTCCATCATGAAGAGGTGCTTCTCTGAGAAGAGTTTGGATTCATCATCTGTATAGTCTCTTTAGGTAGTTGAAGAAGCAACTACCTAAAGGGTGGTTGAAGAAGGGATCTGAGGCTTCTCTTCTTCAAGCTAGACAGTGAGGTCCTTGTCTTCATACATGGTGTGCTGCAGCCCCCTAAATACACGTGCAAGTGATAAATACACTCTGTGCAAACATGAAAAACCTCAGGCAGTTGATTAGTTGCTCTTAAATGAGATTTGACGCAGAAGTTGATAAAGAAGCATTAGATACAGAGTGAATGTTGCCAGCCTGGGTAGCAAATGATAATACAAAGAGAGAGAGTACTCCAGAATACATTACCCAAGCTCCCTCTCATGCCAACTTGACATGTGAGTCTTCCCATGCACAGTCACCCATATCTGTACTTCACAACCACTGAAACGTATTTTTACACTTGCTCATAGAGGAAGCCTTTTTGTGAGAAATTTGTGGCACAATATGCAATTAACAATGTTAATTAGATAAGTATGAGATGGAATAGATACAAAACTGCTGTGAATCTAAGAGTTTGTGGTATACTTCTACAAGCAGGGATCTCCTGTAATGACTTGAAAATAGAGAACTGGAAAATTCTGAACACCCTTACAAGTATTTAGCCTTTAATTTGGTGAGTCTGATTTTATTCACTTTTAAATAAGAATGGGTTTGTCGTATATGAGGAGCTAATATGATAACTAAGGCCATTTTCAGCACAGGAGTGCAAATATCTTTTTCCTAGATCCTTCCAAGTCTTACAGAAGAACCACATTGTGCAAGAGGCATTCAATATCAGCATTTCAGGGGGTTCACCGTTAACAGTCATGGCTGTGGATTAAAGATGGGTTAGCGAGTGATACTGTCACCCACTGTTGTGTCATATCCAATATCTTACATTAAGGAGGCTTTAGGGGAAATAATAATAATTTTGAGGGGAAAAAAAATTAATAGAAGTAGAGGTTTGGCAAAAATAAATGTTTTATCAGGAACAGACCTTGCCAAGCATAACATTTTCTCAGGAGTCAATCTTGGCAAAATGAATGTTTTATCAGGAGCAGAAGTTTGGAAAAAGTAACATTTTATCAGAAGTAGAGACTTAACTGAAAATGTCTTTTTATCAGGAGTGAGGACCATGGCAATTTAAGGAGAAAGCTTTGCTGAAAGTGGAGTTTTATCAAGAGTTTGGCTTCAGAAAAATAGTGTTTCATGAAGGGCAGGAACTTTCCAAAAATAATGTTTTATTAGGGGGAGGAGATGGATGAAAATAACATTTTATCAGAAAGAAAGGGGGTGAGGTGGATTTAGTAAAGTGGTGTGCTAACAGCTTGTACCTTCCAATATGTGGAGCTTTGCTCCTGGAAAAACATTATTTGCACACTTAGTGCTTGCCCAAGCCAAAATGCTAGTTTTGACAAGCTGTACTGCTGATAAAATGTTATTTTTGGCAAGCCAATCTCTCAAAGAGATGTTTTTAGAAAAGTCTCTTCTGAGAGAAGATGTGCAAATTGGCTGTAATACCCGTAGCAGAGCCAGGTACCTCTCTGAGCTGGGTTTTCATCTGTTTATTAGCTCTCTATGGCTTCCCTTCCATCTTTTGCACTACGGTGATGATGTTAATGCACAGACATTCACATCCTTGTTACCCTAGGTCATTCACTCACTCAGGATGTTTGACTCTCTCCAAGTGTGCATCATGCTTCCTTTCTCACTATGTCTCTGCTGCTCTTTCCCCTCACCTAGAAGACTCCTTATTCCATGTCCTCCAGTCAAAAGTTTGACACCACTGGACTTGAGACATCCTTGAGCTCAGTAAAGGACTCTGGCAAAAGTCACATAGAAAGGCCTTCAATGTATCACCGATGGTGAGAACAGGCTGATCAGAGGAGCTTGAATCTCTTGCAGTGCACATTCTCACAAAGAGGGGCAGGCTACATCTCAGATTGTGCTGTACATTACATTTGTATGTTCCTTGGGAGTGTTGTGCAAGTACTTATGTCAGGAATATAGCATACCTACATGATCTCCAGTTATCTTCACTATGGAGGAACTAGGACTACATGCAAGTGTATGAGTAGAGACGTAGTTAAAATTTATTTAATTTTTGCCTGAATGTAGAAGTTGAGGTAGTATGCAAAAAAAGGAACAGAACAGTATCAATTGCTACGATGGGATGGATGGGATACTCCATAAATGTTGCAGGAATTTGCAGGGTGTCATCAGAATCACTCACTGTTTGTTTACAATGTTACTGAGCACAAGTGGGAAACCATGAGAAAGGCTGACTCAACAGCTATTTTTAAGGAAAGTGACAGGTGGGAGATGGTTATCATAGGACACTTTGTTGTCCTTTCTTCCAGGTACTGTAAGACACTTGCACCATGAATGAAATGGCTGGCTATTCTGAGAAGACTCTCTTTGTTGGATGAACATTAACAGCAGGTACTAAGAATAAACCTTTTCAGATAGAAGTGACCAAGTTCTTTGAAAGAGCAGCTGCTACGTTATGTGTTGGTCCTTGAAAGCAGTGAAATTGCTTCCGATAAATTCTTTGAGACACCAAGTAAAGTCATTGGGAATGTCAATAGCCACATGTGTTTGAAAAAAATAATAATAAATAATAAAAATAAGCTAACTCGCCCAAATAGTAGAAGGGTTTCTGACTACATAGCACTTCTTCCCAGTCTTCTTTATCCAGGAGACATGCTTCTAATTGGAGGCTAGCCCACAACAGAGCCCAACGAGGGGGTGGACCCAGTGTTTACACTTTCTAGTCCCCTGGGAAGCACAGGTGAATTGCTTGCACCTGTGCTTTCTGGGCCAGTCATTTCCTTCACCAAGTGCTCAGTCATCAGTTCAGGCTGTGACATAATAGTTCCCTTACAGTATGTGAATGTATCTTGCTGTTTTTCCAAGGAAACAGGAAGTTCAAAGATAAGCTGAAGTCGCTGTCCTGAGGCCTAGCAGCTGTCAGTATTGACTTCAGTAACAACAGCAGCAGTGCCTCCATCACCAAGAGAGAGGAGTGATGTTGTGTCTCCAAGATGTTAGATAATCACGAGAGGAACACACAATAAAGTTGTAATAACAGAGAGATCAATTTCAGCTTGAGCTCTTATTTAAAGCTGTGAGAGAAAATGCACTGTATGGAACTGGTAAATGAAAATGGACAGGCATATATGGTGTGGTACGCTAAGTACTTGAGATGAAAATTGAGCATGGAACAAATAACTCACACAAAAAAATCACACACAAATAACCAAGAGGACCTAAATTCTCTTACAGTCACTTAAATGGAACAATGTGAAATTGTTTCAAAATTTTCCCAGTGCACACTGACCTTTTATCCATGTCTCAAGGAAGCATTTCCACATATAAATTCACAAGATGTCATTGCATTTAAATTATTGTAACTATCACTGTGCTGAGTTATTGGCCTATTACTTGCACTGTGTGTAGGCACTGTGTGTCTTACAAATGAGTTATTGATAATGTCTCTGTATACCTTAATAAAGTATTCTGTTGTTTTGTATTTCATACGTGAGACAAGAATCATAATCTTTTAAGGACCAGATACTCAGATAAGATTAAATTGTTCCCTGAACAAACGAATTTAGTTAATTATGGAGGAGGATAGTTCTTAGAAGTAACCCTAGATGTCTGAATCTGGCTTTTGTTGCCACCAGCAGAAACTGGCAGGGAAGATATACACAGGGGAGAGTAAAGTTGGCAGTAGAATGAGTGTGGATCTTAAATTATAGGGCTAACTAGAAGGGCTCGTGAAAGCTATGTTTGGGCCTCCATTTACTGAATTTCATTTCAGGCTCAAGCAAATCCCCTACTCCAAAAAATTCTTACCTGAAACCACTGACTAGATTTTATGTTCAACTCAAAATTCTAGGAATCCACTTTCATGGAAATCTAATTGTATATGGTTTCCACCAGAAACAGTAAATTCCTTTCAGTTCTCTGGAGATTTTGCCAGGTGATACCTAGACCAGGCTTGCAGCTGTGCTCTGTGACTTTCACCAAAGCAGAGCCTTCACCGAGAGCTCACCCGCAGAACTGGTCACTGCTACCTGATGTGGATCTAAGTTACCCCTGGTATAAATTGCCCTACTTGTTTCAGCAAATGGTGCTGGTTCAAGCAGAGCTAGAATGTCTCTAAAGAGCACTCTGCCCCCCCACCCCCTTAGTGTACGCATCCTTTAAAACAGGCTGAGAACAACAGGTGCAGCAGCAAAAGAGCATATGCCCTTTTTTTTTCTGCTATAGTTTTTTGTTATTATAAAAGGACTTATAAGACTGTTGTTGGTTTATACACTAAATTTCCAAAAGTTAATTTATTTGTCATATGGTGAAGGTAGTCTAACCGTGTACTTGCATTTAGAGTGTCTGGAACTATTTGTTTAAGATTACAGAAATACTGTTCTTGGCCAGAACAAATACAGTGTTTAGTTTAGCTAAAAGATACCTCCCCCCAAACCCCAGATAAATACATAAACAGATACATAAATACATAAAAGTCTACTCTGATCTTATACATAACCTCAAATACAAGTAGTTTCTGTCAGTCATTATTCACAGGTCTTGTTCCTTGCTTGTGATTTTTCTGTGCATCCCAAGCTGCAGTCCTACCATAGTCTTCCAGGAAAACACTGTGACCTGCAAGACCTTATGCCTCCACACTAGATATGATTCTCAGCCTTATGCCCTGTGTTTATTATAGTAAGCTACGTCATTGACCTCAGGGGGACAAGTACTTCACTCCTGACTATTGAAATTACCACTGATCTCTGTCTAAATATCTGCAGCATTTGCAGCTAGGTAGAAGATCTTAAGAGCCATGGAAAACTTGAAGGGAGAATTCATAGTAAATTAAAAAATAATAATCATAATCATTTCTTTTTTTTTTTTTAGAACAATAACATTAACATTTATCTTTTGCAGAATTTTATAATAGTACCTTGATTGTTTTAAGACTATTACAAGTTTCAAATAGCAGAGCTTCCTTCCCCTCAATCCTCCTATTTCTAGAACTTTTATATTAATACTGTAATATTCCACAATGAGAACACAGTCAATTGTTTCTCCCTTCCTTGCTCAGGTCTTTTTCTCTCCCTAAGAAAACCCTCCTTTTTTCTACCTAAATTGCTGTCTCTAAAGGAAATTACATAGCACATTTTAATGGCTGATAGAGATCTTGAAAATAGGCCTGTAACATAGAAAGGCTTTTCTTCCTCCCAATTGTGTATATACTGCTACATTTTTTCTACTTTTTCTTTATATATATACATATATAATCTTAAATGCCAGGACACTCCTTCAGGAAGGAAGCCTACCATTTTCTGAAAAAGTCCAAGCAGTATTCAGGTTTGGGAACGTCTGGACTTGACTGTTGTAGAGTATTTCTGTAATAGCAGTAGTGTGCTCTTCAGCAGTGAATACAAAACTAAGTCATATACTTGCACGCATATTTTGCCAATGTATGGGCCAAATGGTGCCATCCCAGCCCAAGACTTTGCAGATGTCAGAGCAGCTTGCAGCTTCCCATCTTCGTTGCTGCATGTGGTGGAAATTACAGAAAGGGTGGCATTTTTGCTTCTCCCTTTCAATTTGCCTGGCTTTGTTGGTTTAACTGAGACCATTAGCATTATTGAACTTAGCATTTGGTGGTTAATATATGATAAAGGGGTTATTACACAGTGATCCCTGTATGTTTAGGTCAGCTGTGGCAATCAATCAATGGACACTTTGCCTTTGACAGCATATGCTTCCATAAAAAAATTTTCTGGCAGAGGCCTGTTTGCTTGTAATGACAGAGTAACCTCTGTCAAGTAATATACTTGATAAATTTTGCATGTGCTGTTGACTGACAGAAGCTCCGGCTTCCTGTCTGACCAGCACACGCGGCTTCAAAGAACACAGAAACCCCTTTCTTCTCTCCGAAATGAACACTGAAACCCACGCAGGCAGCATCAAACATGTCTCTGAAGGGAGAATAAAACAATACTGCACCAGGGAAAGCAGCTTTCATACATTTATGAAGCCAAACTTGCTCTTTCCCCTTTCACTGCACTTTCCTGCCACTCACAATTACCCAAGATATGCTCACTTTGCGCACCCAGGCGTGCAAAGCATTGGCCTGGCGAGCAGCCTGGCGGCTGGAGGGGGGAAAATGTCTTCCACCATCCCACCAGCCAGCAATTCCTACCTCTGGGATCAGGAGGCTGCTGTGGTCGCCCCTTGTTTAGTCTGAGTGGATGCAGTAATTGTCTGCAGCTGCAGCTCCTGCTTGCTCACACACCATGGGCTGCACTAAGGTAGGGCAGCAGTGCCACAGCCCAAAGAGGAGTCCCATGGCCTCCAGTGTGCTGATTCACACTGGTGACCCACCGTTGGGTACAACAAAGTTGGCCCAAGTGGTACACAAAACATCAACACCCCACTGATGCCAACAGGACCACACAGTGAGGAAAGAACCACCAGTCGTATGAATATTAAACGCCTTACTCGGTGTTGCCAGAAAAGAGAACTGACATGCCGAACCATCTCTTGCCACAGAACAGCCCTGACTCTTACATTATCATTTAAAATATTTCACATTTTGAGGACGTTTGTTCTTTGTATTTTAATTCTCTGCTGAAGCTGCATGTTCAGCATCCCTAAACCTTTCTAAATACCCCCACCACACAGACCCCATCTTGTCTGTGATACTGCCAGGAAAGCAGGTCTCTGGCCTCCCTCCTGGATGCAATCTGGCTATGGCCAGACAGGCCCAAGGAATTCTATCCAGCCATGCTCCTGATGTGTTCTCACCACCACTCCAGGCAAGGAAGCACAGGCTTTGATCTGTTTTCTGCCAGCTGTTCCTTCAACACCAACTTGTTTCACTGTAGATGTCAATGGTTGTGTTTAGCAGGTTATTAAAAATTAATTTTCCACGTTGCCAAGCAGAGTTCACACGAAGGAGGTTTAAAACTGCCCACTCCCTTGTTAACCACATGCATCTATTTGTTTTGGAGAGAAGGAGATTTCATCATTTGCTTCCACAGGGGCACAATCTGATTATGTGGGATTAATCTTGAAAACCACCCTAATCCTACCTGTAGAAATACATACAGACTGTCAAGAAATTGTGCAATCTAAGCTTGAGCACTTGGCTGTATGGGACAGGCCTGTGAAGGAAGAACTCAGCAACACCCCACTGTCAGTTATCATGCGAACTAATAGGAGTCTAATTTAAAGAGATTCTCAAGCCCATTTGTCAATAGGTGTTCTTTAGGACACTCTAATCAAAACAATCCTGTTTATGGAAAATGTTGTTTAAAACTGACATGTAAGCTGCAATAATAAAGTGACAGTTTCTCAGTAATTGCAACAGCACTCATTGAAAGCTGGCCAGAATGAGAAAATATAAACTTGAAGGCCAAATGAGTCTTTACTTGTGTTGAAACAGTTGCATTTGGAAAAGACCTCTAACTGCTCCTTTCATTTTCAAATAGAATTCTCCTAATACCAGCAGGAGTTCTTGTGGGTCTACTAAAGCCAAAAGTGCACTGAAATAGAGTGTAGAATGCTATGTCTGCATTTTCACTTTGTTATGGCCATACTTCAGGCTTTCAAGCAGAACACAAAATGATGATGCAGGCAGTTAAAAGGCACTCATCATGCAGCTGTCATTCATTTGATAAAGGACTGTGACATTACTCATGATATAATAAATCTTCAAAATATATTCTTACTTTCCTTCTCTCCAACTTAAACTTTGAAACTGTATCAGAGGAGTTGAAACCATATCAGAGAAGTTGCATGTGGAGATTTTAATTATGAACTGAAAAGAAAATCTCCACAATGAATAACCATAATGAAAAGTGCTAAACTTTGGATATGCAAACACTACAGCAATTCAAACCAATCTTAAAACTTTGAGGCACAGAAGATTTAAAGATGAATATTTCTCCTGGTGGTATATAGAAATCTTGATGAGATCATTTTATATGGTGAAAAATGTGGTTTCACAGAAATAGTACTTCGTTTATTCACAATGGGATACATCATTTTCAGTCAGGAAATTTAAAAATGATCATTTCAAAAACATGTGTTTGAGCAATACATTCATAGTCATGTCACAAATAACTTCTGATGGAGACAGATCTTCTGAAAAGGCCCATTTCCCTGCTCTGTAAAATGTTGAGTGTGTATGTATGATGATGAATTAAGCATATTTCATCTAAATATTCATTTTGAGCTTGAATCTGTTGGAAAGAACCAATGTAGATGAATTTAAACTTTCCAGTAGAATATAAACTTAGGTATAAAATTCTGGTTTCCTAGGAAGAGTGTCAGTGGCATGAAAATGTCACCCCATGTAATTAAATGTTTGCTGTTGAGTGTGTGCCTGTTCTCTTTCCTGCTGCATTTAATATCTGATGGAAGAAATTCAATTCACTGCTAAGGTACCCTCAGCACAAAACAGTGTTAAGCAGTATTTTGAAAGAGTTATAAACTGTTCTTCCTCATCTTCAGTCTGCAAATGTGGCTGGAATATATTTTTAAGCAGGATGAAGAATTAAATAAAAAATAATGAAAATTCAAAATATGCACACTGAGCAAAAGTATGGTCATATACATTTTGCCTTGTATAAACTTTACCCAGTCTATGTGGGTTTTAACATATTTCCATGATTTGAAATAAGAAAACATCTTAAAGCACAGCCCATGGGAAACTGAAGCTTGATTAGTTTTACCTTTTACTACAGCCTGCAGAGTGTAAAACACAGCACATCAGAATTGAATTTGTCATCTCCAGACCTCACAGGAATTTTAGGAACTAAATAGTTAGGAAGCATCCTGGTACTTCTCTTTGCTTTAATCATAGTAGAAGTTTCAATTTAAACATTCAGGAAATCTCCCTTATTTAAAGCAATCAACTCATTGCTGACAGGGTCTGGCTTTACTGTGTTTAATTTTTTGGCATCATACAAAACTTGATTGGTTACAGCCAGTGCATGAACAGGTCCTCTCCCTTCCCCTCCTCCCTCGGAAAAGTAAAAAATTCTCCAAATCTTTGCTGCATCATTCTATAAGCCCTACACACCCTACTATGTGTGCAAACCAGACTTGTTAGTGCAAAACCTCACACGTAAATGTAATGAAAATATATACCACACCTAAAATAGTCAAAGAAAACCTTATAGTCAAATAGCTTCACTGTGGCTTTCAGTTGCATAAGCTTAGAAAACATTTTTTGGCTCAATTATTCTACTTTTTTACCCTAATTTTGAGTGTTCCTTTTTTCTTGTGGTACATGTATATCCACATGTACATTCCTAAGACTGCAGCCTGCTGTGGATAAAAGAATAAATCACACACCTTCCCTGCATCTTTGAGCAGTGGTGTTAATATTTACATAGTTGCAAATAATTACATTTACACTGTTGTACTCTCTGAGGAGAAACCTCTTCGGTGCCCTGGGGTTGGCTCTAATACATAACATTTCAGGATAAGCACTGGATATTGGCCACAAAGTAAGTTGTCAGTTTTGATAAAAGAACTTATTGGTAGTCTGAGTCTTTAGTAGATTAGAATATGTCATTTCCATACTTACTGCAGCTGATGAATTCTTTACAGTCAGATATACTAACTCAGATACCTTATTTCAAAGATCTAGTTCCAGATGCAAAATCATGGAACAGGAACACAAACTGTTTTTGTCTAATACCTTGAAAGTCTTAACTAACATCTGTACCTCTGAAAGCTGTGGAAATTTCATCCTAGAGTGAGAAAATCTCTCACCTTTTAGTGGTATCGAGATTATTACAAGCGCTACAATTAACAAATGAATAAATGCTATTATAGATATAAAAATCAACTTAATGAAATATCCATAAAATATATAAATATTGGCAAGTTATGCAAATGATAATATTTTAGACCTTGAACTGCTTTCAGTATATTGGCTAGTCAGGCTTTTTTCTTTGGTACCACTTTCCCATTGGGGGACCTGTGCTTGTTAGACCACAATTAAGAAGGTAACTTGAACTAATCAGGACAGCCATTAGGCTTGTATTGAAGAGCTGACATTTCCTAATGTGAAACTGTGCTGCATTTTTCACCTTGCAGTAGCTCTCTAAGTCTTACTCACAGCTGCAGTGGATTATTTCTCGAGGCCAAGGTTCAGAGCTCACAAACATTTCAGATCACCGGGCTCCCTTTGCGTAATGTCATGGCTGTGAGTAGCATCTATTTTCTTCATTTTTTTCTTCATGTTTTTTTCCCATGTTCACTTTCACGATTTCTCTCTCTTTTTTTTTTTTCTTTTCATTTTTTCTCTGTAAGCTCTTCAACTTCCATTTATACCATCTCATATGTAAATTAGCATCATTCTCTGTTCATTCATCTTTTCATGTGATAATAGTAAACAGAACATTACTAACAACACCAGAAGATCTTGGCCATCTGCTATCTACTAGAGGGTGGTTCAGCACAACTAGAATGAGAGAATGCTAAACTCTTACAATATTTAAACTTCTCCTGCTACTTGGAACCAGGCTGTAATCTCACGTTTTTTAGCTGAAATTTGTTCAAATACTTCTAGTGCTTTGTGTACTTCTTCTTTCCATGTGGGTTAGTTGAATTCAGCTCTGGTCTGCTTAACTACTTTTTCCCCTGTTGGTAAAAAATAATCCAGAGTTCCTTCTTTGGGGAAAAGGTTTCTTTTTAGAGATGAACACCTCAAAATCCAAGGGGAAGTATGAATTCTCTGTTTTCCTGGGAAAACTGAGAAAACCAAAGAGTAAAATTGGTCTTCTAGGAAAGTGTGAAGACTTGCTGGTGTAGCTCCAGTATGTGTTTGACATAGATCTGTGTGAAAGAATTACCTTACAGGTGAGAGTGCAGGAAGATTCTTAATGCATTAGAAGGTTATGCAGCTTGCAAGGGGAGTGGAAGACAGGATTTCTCTTCTCTATAGCCATGCCCTTGCATAAATAATACAGGCAGCATGCATCTTTATTCATTCTGGCAGTACTCCACAGAATAAATTCTACCTGAATTTGATAGATTTATGTCTACAGAAGAGAACTAGTATTACGTATTTTAATCACTCTCGCACTTCCTGAATGGAGATGAACCTCTTGTTCTGTGGCCAGAGCCTCTTCTGGCCACTGTAGCATAAAAAGTCCAAAATCAACGGCAAGAATTGTTTTGCCCTATTTATTGGGCTTAAAATGAAGTCAGCATTCCCACTGACTTTAGGCTGCAGCATTCAACACCTCCAAAATAACGGCTTTGAGGATCTTGTCTGGGTTAAGCAGTCTTCAAAAGTCAGGTATGTATGTTTTGTGCTTGTGTAAAAACTGAGACATTTTAATGGATTAAATTAATGAGAAGAATCCTCATAACTGGCCCAGATTCTCAATTCTTTTCAGATCCATCAGTAGTACAGATGTCCAGAAATCCCAAGCTACATGGCAGTGAAGGTTTTCTGTAAGCTTTTGCTGAGAATCCCATCAGAAAAGAAGAGAATGATAGGTAGACTGGGAGGTTTGCAGGAGTAAGGCCCCAAGGACTGTCATGCATCTCTGGGGAAGGCAAGTCCCCACAGACTAAACTTCCTCAGAGATACCTTCCCTGTCCTGCCTCTGTCTGGGCCATGAGCTGTATGGTTTACGCTCTGTGTTGAACCCAGAAAAAAAAGAACCCAAAAGATGGGATCACCTATAACATATAAGCTGCATTCCTCTGAGCATTACCCTCTGCCAAAGAGTTAAATATACTAATAATTCACCTCGTAGTAAGACAATCTTTATTAAGTTCAAAATCACACTGGAAGAAGAATTATAAATCATTTTCAAGCTGAAGAATAATGACAAGTTGCTGAACAAATATAAACCAACACATAAATTACAATCACAATATATGTACATAATCAGGTCCAGCCAGTGATCTCATGACTTAAGATGCTAGTAGATCCAACAAGAAGTACTTAAAACTCAGCCAGGTTTTCCAGAGCAAGCTATTTGGAAAATGTATTGTTATTATTAGGTTGTTAGTTAATTCACTGGATGTAAATCAATTTCTTCATCATAGGTGATGACAGTGGAGGTTCTGGACATGACAAAATTTTATGATACGAGAGCATCAGATGTCCCATCTGTGGTATTCATTTATTATTGATGTTGTTATTTTTGTTTTTGTTTTTTTCTTACCAAAACAAATCCCAAAGATATTAACTTCTTGTTCTCCTAATGTGACCTTTCCTTTGCATTATACCCTTCTTTACGCTCACTCAATATTAATTGCTTTGCGTGTCATTGACTTGGCTTCTTCCTAATAAGACAAAATTGCAGTCAGTTTCAAAGGGCACTTAGTCCTTTTATTGTTCCTTACCTGAGGTACTGTAAGATCATCACTTAGCTTTAAGGCAATGAAACATGTATCCCTGCTATTTCATTACATTGAGAGCTTATGCTATGTTGAAGAACGGCTTTGAAGATCTGTTCCAACACTCATCTAAAGCAATGATGCAATTTATTGACGGAAGGCTTCCTTTCTCCAGGTTACAAAGGACTGTGGTTTGTCAGTTTTGACAACCCTGCATGAGCATCCTTATCTTGCCAGTGTTATGAAGCTTTGTCATGCAGTTGTGCAGAGGTGGAGGCTATGTGGACATCTCTTTGGTTCTCATTTTTATATGCGGGGTTTGCTGGAGAGACATCTCTTGAAGGGATGGGGCTGACAGATGATTTAGATATCACTAGCCTAATTCTCATCTATGCTAAAGTCTTTTATTTTAATTGCTCTGAACGTTTGCCTACTGCAAGACCCTGAAATAATTCCATACATTTGCCCCCGGGGATGTCACTAGTGTCACAGAGAGGACAAATATTGAAAAAATAAAAAATTGCTACTAATTTCAGACAGGGTGTCTTAAATATCCCCTTGTCTAATCTGCAAAGATGGTAGTAGACACCTTATGCCCTCAGCTTTCCAGAGCCCTTCGAGTATGACAGAGATGATTTGGCATGGCTGGAGAAACAACATTCAAGCAGTGAAGCTGGCGTTCTCTCCCCTGCTTATGTGCACTGAAATGAAAACATATGTGTTGGTCTCTCTTTGCTCTCTTGAACATGAGGGAACTCTTGAGCTTGTGTTGGTGATTGCCAATGAGTTCAATTCAGGAAAGAGAAAATTAGAAAATTAGAAAAGCCAGCTATTGCTTTATTCCCCCAAGTCTCTGGAGTTGTGTTATTCTCTTCATGTACTATAGTAAATGGGCTCAGTAAATTACTTGTGCCATGCCCTCATGAGTACTCCCAAAGGAGGTCAGTTTAATTAAATAACAAGACAAAGACACAGAGGAGACAACACCTTGCTCTAATTTAGAATATTTATGAATTTTGTTAACAAGTTCTGCAATTGTTTATAATTTCTATGATTTCGTTTTTAAGCTCTGGACAATGTCCAGTGTAAAAATGTGAATGTAAAGCTATTTTCTCATCCAAATACACACTCATCCAGTTGCACATCAAAAGATCCCATAACCTCCTCTTCAAAAAATTAAGGATTATAATGCAGAAAACATTCCCGTCCGTTCCTCTGTCCCCATAATCCTCTCGCTGCCTTCTCTATGACTGTCCTCCCAGTGCTGGAATCAGATAAACTGAGTGGGCTAAACCACAGCAGCCTGACTTCAGGGAGTTCAGAAAGTAATCTGTAAACTTCATCAGTGTTACTTGGTGTCTTTTTAACTTCGTTAGAATTAAGGATGGAAAAAAATAGAGGAGAGAGGAGAGAGAGGAGAGGGAAGGAGAGTGGGTGAGGTCAGTGATAGCTTCCCCAAAAACATTACTTAGGATCAATCTCTTTAATCCTTCCAAAATATTGTAAAGTTCAAGCCAGGTTTCAGATTTATGGCAAAAATACAGTGCTTTAACTCAGCAGCATACAGTGTTTCATCTGCTATCTAGTATAGTCAGTGATCACTACATGACTTAGTGAAAATTTTCTTTGACTACTAGCAAGACCCTTGTTTCTTATGTAAAACCCATTTCTTTCTTTAGTGGTTCCTTCTTATAGGTATTGTTTTGGTGGTAAGGAGTTGCATTTTCGTTATTTCTGCAGTTTCACCAGTGAAATGTATGAAAACATAGCACATGACACTGCAGATAGAGCAAACTAATAAAGAAAACCCTTGAACTGCCTCAAAGAAATGTAATTTCTTCCTCTTTTCCACTCTTCTCCTTATTTCCTCAAATAAAAGGGATTTTTTTCTTATTTCTCTACTTTAGAGTGCTTCTATTATTGTTTTAAAGGACAGGTGTTTGTCACGCTCTTAAGGTTGGACTTAAGCAGCTTACCCTGTAGAATGAAATGTAAAGTGAGGGTTTTTCAGCACACAGACAAATATTTTATATACTGTGATTTTGGTAGAAGGTTATTTTTTTAAAACAGTTCATAAACCAACTGTGTTGTGACCGGAAATTATTTCTAGAAGTCAGCTACTAGCTATATTCTCCCTTCTGTTCTCATTTATACTTTCTAAGTTTAGTGAAATAAATACCGCGAAAAAGAAAAAGAAAAAGAAAAAGAAAAAGAAAAAGAAAAAGAAAAAGAAAAAGAAAAAGAAAAAGAAAAAGAAAAAGAAAAAGAAAAAGAAAAAGAAAAAAAAAGAAAAAACATCTTCTAGGCTTCACTAATTGGAACATAATAACAAATTAACTGAAAGTTAGTGAAGCTTCACTGTGTTACTCATTGCTCTTTCAATATCTCTTTGGATTTTTAATTTTATTGTAGATATTGCCACTTTCTTTCAATTATCCCTTAAAAGTTTCCATGACCGAGAAAGCTGAAGGCAAAGGTACATATCTTTGAATTCCCTGTGGAAAAAAAAATAATCTTGTTTCTATCTTTCTTTTCCTTCCTAATGATGATGATGATCTCACTCCTCTTCTGTAGTTCAAAAGCACATTTGTAGCTACCAATCAGTTGCAGGCTTTCAGCCAAACGTCACTCACATCTTCAGCCTTCCACGCCACTAATGATCCCTAAAATCCCTTTGGGGTTCCAATGTTTACACCTTCACAACTAGATAACTGATGAAAAATAAATTGGGCAGAGTCTGCTGAATTGTTTTGGCATTTGAACTACTTTCCTGCACTGGATTGTAGGCATATCTGTTCACTTAGAAGCTATTCAGTAATGAAGTCATCAGAGCCTTTTGTCTGCGCTGAGCTGTCAGAGGCTCTCTTGTGGTTCTTGCTCCTCTTCTTTTTCCTTACTCTGTCACTGTTTTCTTGTGTCTTCCAACTTGCCTTCTGCTCTAGCAGTCAGGGCAATGCAAGGTAAAGGCTGTTTCACAGGCTCCAGCAGTGCTACTGAAATGCACAACTTTTGTCATCCCAGGAACTGTAGCGGATGAATAAAAATATTTGCATGACAGAGAGATATAAGAGCAAAAATTGACAGGAGAGGAAATGGTGTAGCCTTTCTCAAATTTAGAAAAAGTGCAGCTGAGAAGGACAAGGCATTTGCATACAATCCACAGCTGAGTAAAACTCTGGTCTAGAGTGGTTGTTCCTTCCCTTGATATTTCAGAATATGCAAAGGCAAAGATGAAACTATTTCTATCAACACAATCTTATGTTGCTCTTTTTTATTTAGATCAAAGCAAGGCAGAACAATTGTACTAGATTATTTCTCATAATCTTTTGAGATATATTTTGAGAAATACTCTAAGAATCTAATTAACATAAAGAGAAGAAATTCTGAGAAATAGCCAGCAGAAAACAAGATTTAAAATTAAAAAAATTGGAAAAAAAATGACAAAGATTGTCCAAGAGAATTTTTGGACATTATGGAGTTACTTAACAGCAGCAAGAACTATTCTGTTCAGTAATTTTTAGGCTTGGGAATTAATAGGTTTTGAGAAAGGGGAAGCAAAAGAAATGACAAAATCATGTGCTTTAATTGATGTAAAATTAAGTGACCAAGTGTTGAAATGAGAAAGACTCACTTTATATCTGCCACATCCATTGTGACTCCCTAGATACTTCTTCTAAGAAGAAATCAAAATCCACATGGTGACTTACTATAATTAAAAAAAAAAAGCAATTTGACACAGACCTATACTTTGCTGCTTCCATTATATCATTGAGTCTTTCTGCTTCTGCAACCCATTTTTCTCTGAAAGTCTTGTTTCCTAGCTTTATTAAACTGTGAATACAAGAATCATGCATGACCTACAAAGGGTACAAGGTCAGCTGGGTTACATCACTATTGGTATGTGAACCAGCTGTCAAAAATGCAATAACAATACACTCTTGGAGATTATGGAGCTGGAGAAGTCTAACATATGCAAAGCACAAAGGACGATTTTTCAAAGAGGTGTGCGCTGTCATCAACACTGGAGAGCTGAGCAACTAAATTCCTTCCGTGGGTTTTCAAAATGTACCCTATTGCAATAAGACACAGGCAACCTTCTTAACCCAGCATTTTTATTAAAAGACAATACAATTTTTGTAGGAAGTTATTGACAGTTTCAGCTTTGTAAGTAACTAAATCTGGTACACAAGTTCTTAGTCCCTTTTTTGTCATATGTCCACAATTCCCCCAGGCTATTTGCAAGCCCATACTACTTTTATAACTTTAATATTGCATCAGAAACAGACAATGTTTCACCCCTTGTTTACCCTAAATGTGTGACATCTTCTGATGCAGGTGGAACCAGTGTGTTTGATCAACCAATGAAGGACAAACCAAACAACATACAAATAACATAACAGCATCCTCTACTTAAACAGTTCAGTGTAATAATAACAGTCATACCACAGTAGAGTGTCCAGTGAAAATCAGCAGCAGAAATAGATGATAGATATCTCAATTAGGCCAGAATCAAAAGGGCTTTTGTGATTTCATGTTTACCATTGTCACTGATGTGTTGAACAACGTCAGTCACTATCGTTCACCCTGTGCAGTGCAAGAAGTGGGTGCTGAAACTTTAGGGTGACTTTTCAGAGTTCTATGCAAGTCTTTGATTAAGCTGCAGGTTAAACATTGCTTCAAAATAATGGTGTTACTTATGATCTTAATTACCCTCTTAAGTCTTTAATTTCTCAATTGCTAATGGATTCCTAGAACACTTCCCTTTCAGATGCAATCTGCTTCATCAAGTTCCCCACTTTTGGCTTTCTCTTTCATACAATAACAGTGGAAACAACAGTATAGTATACCTTAAGGTATTATCTGAACTCTACCGAAATCCTGATCTTTTAGGGTAGTGTATTTCCTGTGCACACTCGTATCTCACTAGCAGCTGTTCCCAAATATATCGAAGTCTCTTATTTTCAGGTTTTTCCCACTGGTTTCCCATGCCTTTTTTTTTCCTACTGACAATCATGTCACATAAAAATGTTGTCAGATTAGATTTTAATGGCTTTGAAATGTATCGTAATAGTGAGAAAAAGAAAAACATTTCAATTTGTTACTTATGTTAGTTGATTATTTCTTGACAAGAAATAAAAAAAGTCTGAATTTTTGTTGCATGAGTGACACAGATCTACAAGAAGCACTGCACTTTAAAATATTTTTGCTATAAGACAGAAGAAGAAGACTTCGTATGCATGAAGAAAAAGTTATTAATAAGACATGCACACAACAATATGAAGAAATAAACAAAAACTGCTGCCACATTAATGATTTTCTAGAAGTGCAAACTATGGTAGGAAAACAAATGCTAAGCACTTTACCTACATTAGTTTACTAGGAATTTCAGGTCCTCTATTTGAGTAGAAATGAATGCAAGGCATTATTCAAACTGAATAGTTTGTTAATACCATGTAGAATCAACTGATGTAGACTCCTTGGTAAATATAATAACAAGAAATGTATTTGTAGAAATTAGGTTGAATTACTGGCAGAAGGATGGGTGACATTTGTAGGTATTATCTGTAAAGAATAATTCACCTAGCAAAGAATAATTCAACCATGTACGTGTTCAATATTGACATATATCTCTAATGTTAACCTGCAGCAATGAGTTGTGCTCTAGGATAAAAATAATGAACCTTTGTAACACATTTCTCATTCCATTTTCTTCACGAAAATACTAAATGTGATTAACTCACTTTAAACTTATGCTCTGCAATAGAAATATATGATTCTGGGCAGCCTGTTTTTCCACAGCAGTTATTCTCAGACAGGGATTTGGGAGACCATAGAAGGTGAATGAGAAAAGTAAATCTAATGGTAGAAGACTTTATTTCACTGTGCAGAAGTTCTGTATTAAAAGATTTTAAGAAATGATGTGATTACCAGAAAACAGTATGATTACTATTTCCACAACAGTGAAACAAAAAATCTGGCCATACCATGGTGTTGTTTGTCACGAAAATACAAGATTATTTTTATAAACTCAAGGTGGATGCTTTTACCACCAATCACTGGAGACTTGTCTTCAAAATAATAATCCCTAACAGTTTTTCCTGACAAATTAGATTACACCTTTCTTGTTTTCATCTCCTAAAATTTGAATTGTTTCATCTGTTGTGGAAATAGTAGGGGCAGCTCCACAACATGTGTGTCATGCATTGTGTCCCCACACAGCACCTTCTGCTGATGGCACTGTTGCCTCTGCTAGGAGCATTCTGGCATTCCTTAGCTAGGAAAAATCCATGCTAAAGCTGGCATGGGACTTTGCTCCATGTGCTCTGTGAAAGGATGTCTGAGGGAAAGCAGGAAACTGCAGCTTCAGCTGCATCTCCCAAACTTGAGGCAATAACTAGTTGCTGCATCAGCCTTCAAATCAGTACTGAGCTGGGAACCTCCCTAGCTTAAAGTTTCTGGAGCTACAGAGTACCCAGCGGTAGCCAGGAAAAATTTATTGAGTGCATAGGTAATATGAGTAATCTTATTAACATCCGTCTAGGACTAACTCTAGTATTACTAAGTTTACTGTATGCCAATAATATTTAAACAAAGATGCTTAGCTGATCTGTCTTTTATTTTGTTACTAAAAGTCAAAAAATAAAGGACAAAGGGAAAAATGGAATCCATTATAAGAAATGTAACTGGAACTGTTTAAAAATAATTGAATATGAAGCTGGGAGCGTTTCTCCTGTGCAAGGCAGTAAGAAGGGTGGGCTGGAAAGAAGGCAGTACATGTGCCAGCACTTTGCTGGTGCAAAGTACACAGATGCATCTCTTCTATTTTATATTAAATTGTGGATATTTGGGGACAGTGACCTAGGCATTTAACAGCCTCCTGTAATTGTATGTCTCCAGAGAGGAGTTATTTTTTTACTCATATTTCAGTTTTGCATTTATTCCATTCATCATGCCCACACACAAACTTTGATTCTGTGAGTTTTTGCAGCTTGATAAGGTTTAAAAGAGAGGTTAGAGGCAGCTTTTCACCTTCACTCAGGCTTGTGATTTTCCCAGTTTACTTACTTGTGAAGACCCAGCTCAAGAAGGCATTACCTTTGCTCCTTGGCCATCAGTAAGCGATCTTCAGCTGGAGGCTCTTTATTTGTTGTTCCTAAATCAGATTATTTAATTTGAAGTGATGATTGGTAGGCTACATAGCTCAGCTGTTTGAAGATTTCCAGGGACACTCCATCACCCACCAACCCACTTCTCACTGTGTGCCCTGAAGACACTGTTCCCACAAATGATCATGTTTTGAACAACTCCACTTACTGCTAGACGAAAGGATTAGGGAAAATGCCCTGTGATAGCCAATAGAAATGTCTAGGGGAGCACATAGGTAATGAGGATTCATTATCCAACGTAGCTTTGCAGCCTGGCTTCTCACACCTCATCTGAGGTAAAGCTGGTACTCAAAGCTGAGGACCAATATACTGCCTGCTTCTGCAGTGAAGACATGCCTAATGGGACTATTATGTTTTTCACATAAGGGAAATCCACCACTATTTATATCCAGCTTAGTACTTCAGATTCTGATTCAGGCAGAATACTTTTGAAACTACATTCATCCAATATTAATAGCATCTGTCTTGCAGATTAACTATCACATTGTGTTTTTATTTAAACATCATCACTGAGCAATCACTCACTAAATTATTTAAAGGAAACAACAAAAATTGTTTTAAGGTCACAAGAACAATGTCAGCAGGCCAGTATTACTAAGCATTTGAAAAACCTGGAAGATTTCATTTTAAGGAACTGTAATAATGCCTTTCTTTGGCATGTGTAATTCTATATTTTATATTTATGAAGATGGACATTTCTGAAGTGTTTAATGAGCAGCAATATACTTGCTCAGTTAAAATGCAGAGTCTTATACCATTTTTAATATTATCCAGTAAGTAACTCAGTGCCATATGCTTCTGTAGCTTGACTGCCAAAGTGAGTTGCTTTGTAAGCTGCCACACTCCAACCAAAACTATGTATGTGCTACAGAACTATAGATGTCCTACCAATGTGGAATGGCCCCACAGAGAAGTTGCACAAAGGTTCTGCTAGCTCTGTTGCATGGAATGTGGCTTGGAGTAATGTATGGAATCAAGGCAAAGCTTAAATGTTAGACACGCTACACTGGAAAATAATAGTATAAACTTGCAAGCAGTGAGATGCTCACTCCCATTGGTTGCCAGATGACCTCTGCTCCCCAAATCACAAAGCACATGCTGAACTTTCATATGCTGTCTTGGGGTACATTAAATGTTTTGGACCGCAAAAGAACACAAAATACATTCCAGTTTTGACTCCTGCTACCTACCTCTCATCTTGTCAGGTATAGGAAAATGAGCTAAAAACATGTACATGAAGCACAGAGAATGGGAAAATTAAAAAAAATAGTAGTAGCAATAAAAGGTGAGAAATAATAGAAATTGAAGAGATCTGTGATCTGTTAACTGAATATGTATATTTATTTTGCTGTATTGCTTATGTTATTTTCAACAAAGACCACTTACTCATCTATTTTGTACAGTACCCAAATCTTTACATCTTAAACATTTACCATTCTGGCTCAAAATTTAGCTCCCATTTTGCACTGACTTAATTTCTTTTCTAGACTGTAACAGCTAAGCACTTTGTTTCTCGTTTATTTTTCTAACACTGTGCAAAATAAATCTGTTATTGTTAATCATGAGCAGCCAAAAAAAAAAAATTCAACATTTTCATTTAGCATCCTGGTACTCTGATCACCACTGCATTAATGGGAGACCCAGTAAAATCTAAAATCCAGACTCAAAGATGTGTACAGGACCTCCCATCCTTAAGATGTTCCCATGGCACTGTCTTTCAAGTAGTGCAGTAATCAGGTGGGTAATTACAATAAGAAATTACATCATTTCTAAATCAGTTCATTTTGCCGCAGTAGTGATGAGTTGATGTTCTACCATGTGTGATGTGATGAGCTTTGAGCTCCAAACTTTTTTGTGTTTTTCTGGCCGCATTAGCTGATCTGTAAAAGTCTGAGCTTCTCTACAAATTTTGCTTTGTTAAATGAAGACAGATAAAAATCTCCTCTCTCCTGTCAACAAGGAAGCTGAGCCTCCTGTGCTTAATGTGATAGAAAACAATAATTAAAATAAAATTTACCTCACTCACACACCAGTCTTAGCCTATTTGGACATGTTTTATATAATTTAATATTTTTGGTCTAAAAGAATAATTATTGGGAAGGGACACAAATGGAAACAAGGAGAAACAAATCTGAAACAGATGTTAGGAAGCAATCCCAGCACAGAAGAGCTGATGTGCTGAAAAGCAACCTGGAGGCAAGACATTAAAAGATTCCTCTCAAGAAAGTCAGTAAGGATGAGCAGAACAATGGAGGAAGGCTTCATCAAGGTACCTCCTCACCCTTCACACCTCTCACTTCACCAGTTCAGGAAATTTTGCTTTTCTTACAAAATGCAATTTTGTAGCCCATTCAAACTAGCTTTAGAACAGGAATAAAAATGTGAGGGAGAAATTTTGAATGATTTTCTGATGAAAAGAGTAAGAAGAAATAAAAGCTCTGTTGTATTTTGTTTCCCTCAGACAAAAATAGGGAAGTTTTGCCTAGAACAGGACTGCTTTAGACACTGAAGAATTCAAACTCAGCATCCAGTGCCTGGATATTTGCTAAGGACAGTGTTGATGAGGAACCGGTAGATGAAGTCTTCATTTCTGAGCCTAGAGGATAAATAGTGATGCCTGAATTAAACTATAGCAGCTGTGACATGAGTACCTAAAACAGAATTTTAGGGCAAATGTTTTTGATCATTGACTGCAGCAGGCAAAATGCAGGCAATTGTAAAAAGGTGCAGGTTTTTCTTCATCTCCATTTCATGTACATTCACAGGTTCACACTGAAAAGGACAAAAACACCAGTTGGACAAAAACACCTCAACTGCCATGCAGCTACCTCTCTTAGTAGATCTAGGCACCCAGCTCATCAGGCAGTCAATGACTACTTGCCGACTTGACAAAGAGGCCTATCAGCATTTCTGGAGCACTTAGTTCTAGTCCACCCTCCCATATGGTAGTAGAAAAAAATAGTGATCATTTGTGGTGGAGTTTAAATCAGTTCCTGACCAGAATCTGTTCAGAGTCTTTTCACATTTTCACAGGGAATACACAAAAATCCTTCTCTTGAGAAGACTTAAGTATGCCACTGGCCACTTATGGGCTGTGGCACTTATGGGAGAATGGGATAACTGGGCACTTATGGAAGAATGGGATAACTATTTAAGAGAGAGAAATGGGTATGATGCTTTCTTTCCATCTGGTAGACGAGTGCATGTGGCTTTAAAGCAAATGAAAATGGTTGGTTTCCATTGCTATTTGTGCATTGATTACACTCTCCAGCTTTCTGATGCAACATAGCAATTTGCCACTGGGGAAGGAACCAATGGCAAATGTAAATTGGCTGTTTTAGCATTTTCTTCACTCTGCCAATGGTGTATGCTAATATTATCAATGCTTTGGTAATATATGATCCGTCATGACCATAGCCTCTTTCAGACAAGACCGGCACCCTCTTCTGGTTATTCAGTTTGTTCTTGTGTTGTTTGTGGTCAAACTTGTTTCTCATTTTACATTTTTAGTTACACTGGATACACTACTTCTCTTCAAGAGATCAGATAGTAAAGAATGAAATAAACTACAAGAGTTTCCAAGAAAGTAGCTAATTGTCAGTACTAGATGCAAAGAGAAGTTGCCAGTGTGTAGCGAGTTGTCAAAATGTGAGTTTTTGAGGTCTGAATACTAGATGGATGACAAGTAGATAGTACATTGATACTTCATCATTAATATTATGGTGCTGTAACTTTACAGTGATTATTATTTTAGATATCATTTGCATTTTTCTAAAGTTTAGCAATGTTAATCTAGATAGAAGTATTACATAATGCTCTCTAGATATATATTTAATTACAAACACATAAAGTATGCTTTCTTCCTGACCCAGAAATACTTTTTCCTAAAATTCAAAATTCTTTGCCATAGAGGAGATGCAGAAACAGAACTCAAAGCCAGAAAATTCACTGTCTACTAGAAAGCAGCCTACCAAGGAAAAAATTTGCATTGCTCACAAATCAGCAAGCAGCATGTTAAGAAATGAACGTAGTTGTGTCAAACTCTTCTGCACATCCTTGCTTTGTGGCTACCACTGCAGTTGAAATCCACTGCAGCTGTCATGTGGGTGTATGACACAAATGATGCCTGAAGGGGATATGTTTAAATCATGAAATTTTAACTTTTTTATGACAGATATACATATAGCCAGTCACGTATCAAGGTTTTGTCAAAGCAGGTTTTGTGTATATATTAGTGATCCCATTACAGTGACTAAATTCTGGATAACAATATAAGAAGGCTCCTAGTTTCTAAAAATAAAGTCATTTAATATTTGGAAAAATATTTGTAGAGAGTGCGTGTGTGCACTGCTGGCACTTTGTGCATTTTTATTCTTCCTTCTCATAGGTTGTGCTCCTCCTTCAAAATCTCATGCAGATTCCTGTATTTTCTGAGTTATCAGTTTTCACTGTTTTGTCTTCTGAGCTGCTTTGTTTGCAGCTGATTTGTTGGGCAGTAAGAGGTTATTAGACCATGGCTCTTTGCTGGGACACATTTCTATTGCCATTCAAGTGTAGCCTGTTAATCTCAGGCTCATCACTCATTCTGGTCTCCAGGCCAATCTCTCCTGTTCTTTGTACTATTTATTTTTGTTGGGATTTGCTTCACATTTGCTGCGGCCTTCATCTGTTGGATGCTTTCCGGTTGAGCTTCTCTGTTGTTCACATGCTTTGCTTCTTCATGCAGCACCACATGGAGCAGCTGTCAGTCAAACCACTTGTTATGTCCTCAAGCTCCTGGCCTGGCTGTTTTTCCTGGAGTCTCTTGCTACATTGCCATTGCCTTGTGTTCCCCTTGTCTGTCCTTTTTCTGGGTTACCTGTAGAACAAAAATCTGGCTACATCTCAGTATATTCAGCACAGCTGCCTTCTGGCTGAGCTAGTGATCTTCATATTAGTCTCTTGGGCTACACCCTGTCTTACTGTGGCTTCATGTGGACTCTGGAAAAAGGAGTTTATGATTAAACTCCCTGCATTGCTGAATTTTTTCAGCACTCAGTAACATAGTGTAAACCATTATAAGGAGCCTTTGGTTTCCATATAGTTTAACTTCCAGACAAGTGGCTATAAATGCACAGCCTTCCCCACTGGAAGTGAGCCATTAGTTTCTGTGCAGGGCACTACAATTGCTCTGGGCAAGGAACACAGAGAAGAGGATTTACCCCAAAATGAAATGTTGTGCTTTGTGCCAATACACATATGTTAGGGCTATCACTATAGCACAGCTCACAGATTTTTTTAGAGAAAGATGGAGAGTTGGATTTCACTAGTATAAAATGCATGCTAGTTAAGTTGTAGGCCAGTTCTACACTGAACTATGGGAAAGACAATATGTTCAGAATGCCTGGGATGGAATAAGGGATCCCTGCTCCCTTCCTTGACTGTCCAAGCTACCTAAATCACTGTATTAATCAGCAGCAACCCTGGCAGACTGCTCCTCCTTTTTCTAGAGTGGGCAGAGGCAGGCATTAGCAGTGCCAGAGTGGGAAATGATCTGCTACTCAGGCTTACAGGTGCCCAGCCTGCCTGTATCTCCAGGAAGCCCTGGAGTCACTTAGTCTCCTGGCTTTTTTTTTTTATGTAGGAAAGAAAGTATGCAGAAAAAAGGCTGCAGTCCAACCATAAATTAAATAGTATTTTCAATACATACAAAACTTTGTCAAGTTGCTTGAAAGTGTAATGTAGATGTGGAGAAGGACTACATAAGGAATGGAATAAGCTCCAAATAAACAAGCAAATAAGCAAGCAAAAAGGACTACCAAAATGAAAACAAGTTAATACGCAATACCCATAATCCCCTAGTTAGAGCAGGGTGATCAGCCGTCTCCTGTTTTTCACGCTTGGTGCCACAATGTGTATGCAAGCCATGACAAGACTCTGAGGAATCAGGGAAGCTGGAGTCTGGCTGGCATATGAAGTCATTCCTCAAGTGCCACTGCGTGTGACATGAGGGATCGTTCCAGCATCTTTGCTTGCCTTCAGGACTTTTTTCTAACAGGTGCAACAGATGAACTTCTCTTACAGCCTTCCTTGTGCATACGAGACCAACCCATCGCCAGCCCGGGGTGCCAGATGACGGAGGAAGGTAGCCTCGCTCATACCACAAGGACTAGCGGCATTCTTGTGAATGAGCAGCAGGAACCTGCTCTTCTGCAGAAAGAAATACTGAATGCTCTGATTTACTGCCACCATGGGACTAAGAGGAGAAGAAGCTCGAGCTTCCCAGCAGCTCTGTCCTGGCACATGAGCTCCAAGACATCCCCTCGGACAAGAACCATCTTGAACTGGAATTCAAAATATTGTAACTGGGACTGGAAATCTGCTGCAGCTTTGGACTGCTTTATGTGCCTACAGTGATCACAGCCCCAACTCAAATCATATCTCCAATGGGAGAAGGCACCAAGGATTCTGAGGAGGGTCAGTTGGGTGGTGGAAGTCCTTTTGCAGGCTCCAGGCTCAGGTAGGTGGCAGGGAACCAATATTAGTCTTCAGAGATGGTCATTCCCCTCCTCTCCAGGACCTTTGCCTCAGAGTGGGGCTGATATCCTTCTGATCTCTGAGAGCAGTCACAGCAAAGGGGATTGTAGATAGCAGACTTAGACAGAGGCATGTAGAAATGATGTGCAATTTAAAATATTCAAGTAAAAGGTACAAGAATATAACTCCCTAAAGGGCAGATAACATCACTCCTCAGTAGGTCTTACGGTTGATGTAATGAATTGTTTATCTGGTCTTCACTTATTAGTTGCTAGAGATATATAGCTTTAAAAATAATCCACAAAATATTGACAACCATTTTGTCCCTGAATTAATTGATCCAAAAATAAGGAATTTTTTGGAAAAGAGGGGATAGTGGTGAAAATTTGTTAGTTTAGCTTTCACCTTAAAAATTACTTGCACCAGAAATAGAAGAGGAAGAAAAACTGCCAACGTTCCTCACTAGGAATAATATTGTTAACTGCAGGAAAAGTAGAAAAAGGTTTTGGGGTGCATCAGACTAAAATCCACTTAGCTACCTTTAATTACAACCTCAGGAAATCTTGGGTGTGAAAAGCAGCTTTCCTTATTTGAATATTTTACGGATGCTGGGGTTTACTCTCCCCTGTCCTTCCTGAAAGCCTTCTGAGTATGGCTTGTTATTTGGGGAGACAAGCATTCCTGAAAAGTTTTTTCTTTGCTTTTGCTCATGAATTACTAATGGAAATGAATAGCTGCCAAATTAAGTCAACATTGTTCTTAAATAAATAAATAAATGATGTCTTCAACGTCAATGTTAGGGTCTATTAGAAAAAAAGCTTTTTTTCTCTACCCTTATATACCAACCTTGGCTCAGTTCTCTTCAGTGACATTTGTCCATTGGAACAGATCTGCACTGAAAAAAAACAAAAAATAGGGAGAGAAAAGCCAATATATATATGGATGTCCTTGCTTACAGACCAAAAAGGTTCCGTTCATGTGACAGATGCTGTGTAATTTTTCAATGAAAAAAGGCCACTGCATTGTATTCCTATTAGCTGTGACAATATTTCAACCTGGCAGTGTATTTTTGCAATTGTTTTCTGTTGATCTGAGTTTTTGATGGACTGCGAAGGAGTAATAGTGAGACGCAGAACTCAGACTAAAGGTGCAGTTGACACCATACTATCTCAAAACTTCTTTTTAATCACTGCTGCAAGTCACTGAATGTCTTTTCATCTGCAGATTTTGAGAATTGTTGCAAAAGACACAATCACCTGACAGTACTGACAAATACCCTTTTGAGCCATCAAATGTGTCTCAGTTCTAATGGTGGATCTGAAGCAAGCTGTGTTGTGACAAAGGATTTAACTCTTTGAAGTGTCCCACCTCCACCTTCTCAAAAATGACCGTGGAATTTGAAAGATCCCCTATTCACTGCTCTTAATGACAGATTTGGAAAAAAATATGAAAGTTGGGCTTGTTTTCAACCCTTACTTTTATCACAAGTTTTAACCATGGTGAAAATTAGTCCTTCCTCTGTAAAATGACGTCACATTAAAAAAAGAGGAAAAAGACAAATGAAAGAAAAAAAGGTTTCCAGAACTCCTCATTCCCTGAAGGCATCATGGCACCAACTGGAACATTTCACAAGCTGTCCATGAACATCAGAGAGCAAAGTTGGGCTGTGACTTTGCTGAGGAGATCTGCTAACACTTCATCAGGAGTGTCAGGGGTCCTGATAAAATGATAATGACGCTGTGCACTGGGAAAGGAGGACATAAATAAGCTTCCTAATTCCATTTCTTTTAATATTTCTTTGTATCCATATGTTCAAATCACATCACACCAGCCCAGTCTTTGTACTCAGAGAGTTCCTCTGAACTAGATTATATAATATATTGAAAGCCATATTTCTTGCAGAGCTTTTGGGTTTTGTGAGCGTGCTTTATTGCCCTGTGACTGTGTTTTTGTACATGTAGAGAAAAAAGAAGAAGCTTCTTGTCCCAATCCTTTTGCTAGAAATCAGAGTTGTCTCCTGGGAGTAATTTACCATAAAAGCTTGTGATGAATAAATGAATTTATGTGTAAAAAAAACCCACAAGTATTACAGAGAACATAAGCAACTGTCCTACTTTAATACAGCTCACAGCACAAAGTAAGCAATCAGCAGCCACAGCACCATTCACCCCATACTGAGAGCTCCCCATTAAATCAAAGCTTTCGGACCTCCTCCTATGGAAAGGGTGCTGAGCTGGCAGCAGTGCTGGGCACATATATCAGCACCAATGCAGTCCTACTCTGGTTCAGAGGCATCCCAATTTATTTGGCTTGCCCAAATAATGAGCATTAAAGGCAAGAAACCCAGCTGACCTCAGGAATAGTGCCTCAGGGAAACAATGGGTCAAGAGGCACCATGAACATGATCCTCTTGCCCTGCATAGGATGCCAGAGCTATGCCTATACCTGTTACATCTTGTTCAAGATATTCAGGACCTGTTTGTCTGAGATGTCTGTAAAGCACCTAGTATTCTTCTGACATATGCTGACATCTTACACAAGTACCCTTGGCACTGCTGCCTGGTCTATATCACTGATGCTCACTGGATGTGGTGGCTGTTGTGCAAAGGCAGAATTGGTGCAATGGCAAAACGTGGCACTGACTCATCTCACAAAGTAACTAATGTGTTCAGACCATTTTTTCTGGATCTCTATGTTCTTTGTTTAAGTAATGTTTCACAGAATTAGAGAATCTTAGAGGTTGGAAGGGACCTTAAAAGATCATCGAATCCAACTTCCTTGATAAAGCAGGTACCCTAAAATAGGTCACACAGGTAGAATCATAGAATCATAGGGGTTGGAAGGGATCTCAAAAGATCATTGAGTCCAACCCCCCCTGCCAAAGCAGGTTTCCTACACCAGGTAAAGGCAGGTAGGCATCCAGATGGATCTTGAATATCTCCATAGGAGACTCCACAGCTTCTCTGGGCAACCAGCTCAAATGCTTCATCACTCTTACTGTAAAGAAGCTCTTCCACACAGAACTTTCTGTGTTCAGGTTTTAGACCACTATCATCAAGAAGAGCCTGCCCTCATCCATTTGCCTCCCACCTCCCTTTAGATATTTATAAAAATTTATCAGATACCCTTTCAGTCTTTTCCCCGCCCCAGGCTGAACAGACTCAGGTTACTCAGCCTTTCCTCATACAGGAGACGACCTCCAGGCCCTTAATTATCTTTGCAGCCCCCTGTTGGACTCCTAGGAAACCCTGTCTTTTTTGAACTGAGGAGACTAAAACTGAACACAGTAGTCTAAATTTGTTCTCTCCAAGGCAGAATAGAGGAGAATCACATTCCCTCAAGTGTGCCGACCAGTCTTTTTAATGCATCCCGGTGGCCTTCTTGGACATCAGGGCACACTGCTGGCTCATGGCCAGCCTCTTGTCCACCAGGACACCCAGGTCCTTCTCCACGGAGCTCCTCTCTAGCAGATCAACCCCTAAACTAGACTAATGCATTTTTCCTCTCCAGGTGCAAGATCCTACACTTTCTCATGTTAAACCTCAACATGTTCCTCTCTGCTCAGCTTTCCAGTCTGTTCAGGCCTTGTTGAATGGTAGCACAGCCTTCTGGTGGATCAGTCACTCCTCCCAGCTTTGTGTCATCAGCAAACCTGCTGAAGGTAGACATTTCATCCAGGTTACTGATGAAGATATTGAACAAGACCAGACCCAGCACTGACCTGTGGGGAAAACCACTAGTTACAGGCCTCCAACCAGACTCTGTGCCAATGATGACAACCCTCCGAAGCTCTGAGCTCTGTTCATCAGCCACTTATCAGTTCACCTCACCATCCACTCATCTAGCTCATATCTACTAAGTTTCACAACAAGGAGGTTGTGGGAGATGGTATCAAATGCCTTGGTGAAGTCAAAGTAGACAACATCCACTGCTCTCTCCCATCTACCCAGCTAGTGATGACATTATAAAAGGCTACCACATTGCTTACCACACAGCCAAAATCTGCCCATCCCAAGTTCTACTCCCAGTCTTTCTTTCACTTTGCCTCCAAGAGGTCCTTCAGACATTCTTCAGTTCCTGCTCTAGGGCTATGGCCAGTGCCCTCACCACATCCCAGCTTGGAGCTTACTCTGCCTGTGAAGTGCATGCCCAAAGTAGGAGACTCAACGAGAGGACACCCAGGCAGGCATATTGCCCTCGGTTCCTATACTTGGAACTGCTACTGACTTTGGAAAACAGAAGGAAGGAAAAAAGCAGAAACAGGTTTTCTCAGCCCCACAAGCTGTTTCACGATTGTACTGTTTCTAGGTCTGATACAAAGTGGGAGTCCAGAAAATGCAGTTGGGGATCCCAGAGAAAATGGGGCCATCCATTTTGGGTAGCAGCCCACAGTTAGATCAAATTATGCTGATCATGAAATTGTATCTTTAGACAGGAACCCACAGCTGCAATTGCCAAGAGAGTCCTGGAGCATGCGTAGAGCAACTGGAATATTCTGGAAATGCGGCTGGGAAAATTCAGGAGTTCGCAGCTGAGCATGTGCAAAGTGCAGCAAGTCAAAGGTCTGTGAGCTGGCATCACTTGGGGAGATTTTCATGAGGACACTGAAAGGCACATATGCTGCTAGGAGAAATAGCCTTACTTCAGATCCTTGTTCCAAAGCATGGGGTGGTATACTGTACAAAGAAAAGGCCATTATAATATCCTAACATGGACAAAATAGTGTATATTCTGCCTGAAGAACACCTGTAGGAAATCTGAATTGTTCTTAGTGGTACTTCCCAGAAAGAGTCATCCCAACATCAGCTCTTACACAGAAAATTCCATGATGAACAGCTTGCCATAGACAATAGTAAGTTAAATGGCTGCAGGGAGAAGCAGTAGCTCATCTGCCTTCCTACAGATGTCAGATACTGATTTTTTGGTTACTCTCATCCCTTTGCCATTCCCCTCATGCAACCATCAACTATCAGCCTCCAGAGGTGGCAGCTGCCACAATGTCCACAGGATAGTCAGAGAGGCCAAGACTCACAGCAGGGGCAGCAAGTTACATCAACCCCTTCAGGTGAGGAACAGTCATACTGCATACCAGCTTTTGTCAGGCTTTACATTTGTGTCCATTATCTTGTTCCTCATCCTTTGATCACGCCTTTCTTCTCCATTCATCATTCTCTCAGATGCAATGTAAACAAACATCATTTGATCCTGTCAACAAATATCAATAGTGTTGGAATTGAGTATTTCCTTTTATCACAGTTACAATAATCTTAATTAAAGCAAATTTAAAGACCCAGAAATATGTATAAAAAATTAAGCTCAGTCATTTTCACTGAAATAATATGGAGTTAGTTTTTGACTGGAGCCTCAGAGGATAAGATTAATTTCCCTTTGAGCCTCTTTTTCTATCTCAGTAGTACTCTGCATTTGATTTAATGAGCAACAGCTACAGCTGTGCAGGTCCCAGGTATTCATCCCTTAAACTAAGGCACAAAATAATTACAGAGGAAGGAAAGACGGAGAATGTTGTCCATGTCTGACTGAGGAGGCATGGTAGAAGGCATTAAGGGGTACCACAAGGAGGCTCTTGCTCCCCACCTCCTCTGCACCTTCTGACCATGGTCCTCACCTGAATACACGTTCCTTGGCTCAACAGTTTTGATGTCCTAATAGCATGCAGTCACTTTGATTTGGGGTATTTTCTCATTCCCATCTGAACTCAACAACATAGAAGTCAGAAGAGGGAATCCAGAAGTAAAGTGAGGAGCCATTGCAAAGTAGCTGACTTTCCCGCTCTCACTGCAGGACTCCATTATGCTATCCTGCATGTGGAGGGAATGCATTTGTGCAGAGAAAAGAAGTCTCATGGGAACAACACATTAGTGATTGTTTATCATATTTTCACTTACAGCAAGATTAAATCACACTGTCTTTATCAAGATAAATAGTATAGAAGAATGAACTGATATAAGTGACTAGTTTACCCCTCCACCTCTTAACATTAAGGAACTTAATGTTAAGCAAACAGTACAGTTTTTATACTTTGTTACAAACCTTCTTTGTCTGTTTTTACCAGTTTTTTCTCACTGTACCAAAGGCCTCTGCGGCTGAATTGTCAGAAATTTGGCCCCTGTGATCCATGTGATTCCAGAACTTTGTAGTAACAGGCTGCTCGATACAAATCTAGATATAAAAAATACCTGGGCAGAGGGATGAGTGAATTAAATGTATTGTAAGAATAGTATGGACAAATCCTATTTTTACAACACTGGCAGGTGAATTTGTCTTAACAGTAATGTAGAAATGGAGAATGAGTCAATATTCACCTGTAGTGAAGTTCCTAAACAAACATTTCTTTGGAATAAAAGGAACACAAAAACAAAACAGAACAAAACAAAAACATTTAAAAAAAATCAACATTCTTTCTGCTGCTGGAATGGTGAAAAAAAGGGGAAATACAAATGTGCAAACTTCAGGATGTCTATAGGTACCACTGTGGTTTGAACACCCTGGTACTGAGAATATCCAAACCCCCATCAATGTCTATAATGCTCCTTCTGCACATTGCATGTCTACTCTCTGTAGTACTCGGCAAATTTAGCCCTGATATATCCTTAGCATGCAGGCAGAGGTTTCAAATTACTGATGAGGCCTTCTGCTTCTTTAAACATGGTATTAAGAGTACCTTAGAGTTCTGAGCAATATCACCCTTTTTTAGATCTGTCCATTCATCATAATATTGTGCCAGGGTTTGTTAGGTAAACATGATTGACAGACACTCATCTTTATCCTCTGCGTGGCTGGAGGTCAGTGCTGGTGGAAGGTAATGCTTTTTTAATTAGCTGCTAGGGTATTAAATTTCCTTTGTGTAGATTGCACGTTGCATTCCTGTGAGTCACTATCTGGAGAGACTGTCTTTGCATTCACTATTCAGGATAACAGACAGTGGAGAAGAGTTATAAAAGATTCATATAAAAGATGTTTATTAAAAGTATTGGATCTGGACAACCTCCATGTTTTTCAACAATGACTATAAGACAAGAAAAATAGCAGTTTTAGGGGAAAAAAAGAAGATTATGATTGATAGAATCCAATTGGAAGATACACTTTACACTTTGCACCAGGAATCACAGAACCAAAATAATGGTTATTAATTGTGAGTGTGGTCTCAAGACCTCTATAGATAGTGACTTCACAGCAAGAATAAAAAAAAATAAAGAAAAAAAACCTGTGTGCTGACAGAGACAGCAAATCAGATTTTTAGTATAATAATGCATGTGAAAATTTACACAAGACTGTTTCCAATAATCTTATATTCAACTAAAAATGAGGGGAAATTGCAGGAGACATTGAATGAACAGGAGGGTCTGTAGTTTCCTAATAGGTAGGTTACAGGCTCTCCATGCCTTCAAAATTTATGTAGAGTCGCTTATTATGGTGCAAGGTAAAAATGTGTGAACCATAGCTACCTGGCCTAAATCAGCCTTCAGATAAAAATTCATGTGAGAATACCAGGTCCAAGGACTTCCTTAGTGGTACTAAACCAGCTGCTGCTAAAGAGCAATAGCAATTCTACTATTGGTAGTTAGAGCTGAACACACTCTTCAGCATGGGGTTTGCTTGAAGCACACAACATATTTAATATATGAATACAACTGTGAATTTTTAGGAAAATGGCCCCTTTCTTTTCTGGTTGGAAGTTACACATATAAAATGTTATCATAACTAAGTACTTGCTCCTGCAACTAATTCAATAAAGCTATAACTCAGGCAGGGACCCATTTACACTAAGATTATCCTTGCAATTCAGACAAAGTTGAACAAAATGAGGCCATACATTCTGCACATATAAACAGTGAGATCTGGCCTAGGTCCAGCTGGAGTTATATACCATAGCATGTAGAAGTATGTCCATACGTTATGTGTAAACATTCATAAATACACTTCAGCTTTTCCATTCAATGAGCTGACTCCATAAGTGTTTTCACTTGAACTGGAGAATTGCTACTTAGAATAACATTTCCTAAGATAATGTCCCAGAGAGAGAGAGAGGCATGGACTCATGATAAATCTTGCTTGCACAGAAATTAGTCTCTCTGTAAGGGAAAGGGCTCTGCAGACAGGACTGGAAACACTCTGATATCCAGCTAGCTCCAGGTGGTCTTAGCCAACTTATTAGCTACGGTGCAGAAAGCTAAACAAAAATGCGTAATAATGTCCGGGATAATCAAATAATGTTGCAAATAGGTTATTTTGAATCAAACCCACAGGCTGTTTGGAGAGGTTTGTAAATGACTGTTTTCCTAAGCATTTTCCGTGTGAACAATGTCATGTGCTATGTGTTATGGGTGAAGCAGAACCTCTGTAAAATGTTCAAAAATTTTATCCACAGTTGAGTGTATAGCTTTGCTTTTTCTCTCTTTTCATGCACATTCAGAGTCATAATGTTCATTAGTAGACTATATGTGCGTTAGCATTACTTCTGAGTAAATGAACAAGTTACCTCGTTGTCCATTTTATGTGAATATGATGAAGAGGGAGAGGAAGATGCTAAGGGGAAAATAATATTCATCATTCACTCACTGTGGATGCCCCATCCCTGGAGGTATTCAAGGAGAAACTGGATGTGGTTCTGGGCAGCATTTTCTAGTGACTGGAAACCCTGCCCATGGCAGGGAGTTGAAAATAGATGTGCTTTAAGGTCCTTTTCAACCCAGGTCATTCTATGGTTCTGTGATTCTACAATTTAATTTTAATTTATGGGCTATAATCATTAAAAGAAAAAAAGGAATTTATGAAGAAAGAAGAAATAAATGGACATAAGAATTTTGCGAGTCTCAGTTTTTCTACCATTTTCATTGGATACTTTAGAACTTTGTATTTCTTTGTGATGGTTTCAGAAATTCACATCATTAATTTTTCTATTTGGTTTTCCTAAGTTGTCTGCTTCTGTACAGCATGATAACAAGTAATATCTGGTGTAGCAGCATGCAATTATTTCTGGATCCTTGGTTATTTTCAGCAATGTACAAAATGGGGTGCCTCCGTTTCAAATATATAATAAATTTATGTTTGAAGACAAATACAGACTCTAGGATTTAAGGAGAATATAAGTGATAGGGCAGGTTATTTTTCTTGCTGTAGTGATTATAATAAGGGAGAGAAATATAAAAATTTTCTTTACTTTTCCATCACAATTAATTGGCTTGTAGAAAATGCAGGAGTCTCACTGAAGATTTATAAACAAATACACCTTTATGTTTCTCATTAGTTGGAAGAATACCTTTATAAGTGGTAGCTGTCAGATACAATAAGTCCCCCCCTCCTTTTTTGCTTATATAATAATCCCAGCATTCAAAAGACTAATCACTACACACTGATCTACAAAGCATCTTATTTCCTCATCAAATTTCCCCGCTGGGCTTAGCCATGCTTGTCAACTTCCCAGATCCTCTTTTCAATAACTGGTTTATTCTTAGCATCTTGCCAAAATGCATTCCTAGGAGTAGACCATGGAAGAATGAAGTTCTAATTTCTTTATCTCATTCAAGAAGAGGTTTCTGCCCATGCTCCTGGGAAAGGTCACAGGTAATTTTGACTGCAGGTTCCCTTTAAAGAAGCAGGCATTTACAGCACATTGGGGCCCTTTGTCTATAAATACAGATGACCACCATAGATGAGAGAAGAGAAAAAGAAAAAAATTGAAAAAAAAAGAAACGTGGGGGGGGGGGGGGAGGGAGAAAAGAGGGAGGGGAGGGGAGGGGGAGGTGAGGAAGAGAAAAGAGAAATGAAGACAGGAAAAGAGAAGGAAGGGGAAGGGAAGGGAAGAGAAGGCAACACAAAGGGTCAAGCAACAAGATCTTTTATGTTAGCACCAGCTAACATAGCGACTACAGCTACAGCTCTTTGCCAGTTCTCAGGGTGAGAAAATGTACAATGCTCTAACTCATATCTGCTCTCATGGTTACAGCTGAATATCTGCTGCCATCATGGAGCGGGAAAGAGCTGCCACTGACATCCCCAGCTTGCAATCAACACAACAGAGACTGTCAGGCAGACGTGGAGAAAACATCATTATTTATCTCTTCTACAGATAAATACAGTGATGAAGCACTATTCCCCATATCTGTGCTCCTCTTTAAGTTTAAATAAATATATATGGAGTTGAATGAGTGCATCCCTATGAAGCAACAGCTAAAAATGATCATTTATTGACTTTCTAAGCAATGACTAAACAAATTAGGCATAGATTAATAAATTCATGACACTAATGACAGTCTTACTTGTCCTTTCTTGTAAAGACTAAGCTTATTGATTTCCCAGCCATGGCTATTCTTGTCTGATGCTTTATTTATTATTAGGATATTCATATTTATTATATTCCTATATATGAAGTAAGTGTCACTGAAAAGAAAGAAGCATACAGAAGGAAAAGCTATAGCTTGTCTACATAGTTTCACCTCCTACTTGATGTCTGTCATGATTTCCACACAGTAAGTTCTGCATCAATTTAATAACCTGGAGCATGGCCCTCAGCAAGGTGTTTATTCAACTGGAAAACATAGAGTATGAAACTCTTGTTTCAACGATGTCAGTGACAAAAACCTGTGACAGCAGTGGGGCAGGATTTCAAGGAAAATAGTTTTGTTCTAGCAACAGTCCAACCCTCATCTCCAGACAGTAAACATCTTAAGCATTCACTTTTCTCTCCAGTTGAAAGTCTCCTGTCCTCAGCTTCTAGTAACAGCATGTTATGCATTCACTTCAGTCCAAATGCCTTCTACCCAGTAAGACTCAGATGACTTCCTTCCCCTTAAATAAATCTGTAGAAGGTCACAAGACCACAACGTCCAGGCACATTTTAAACGCAATGCATGTGTTGTCAACGCTTACACAGAAAATATAATTTTTTTTACAAACAAAAGTAAGGAAGACAAAAGATATTCTGCTGTGTTTTTATTTTCTTGTTGTTTTTTGCTGTTGTTATGTGATCTTGATTTTTACCTTATTTGTTTTGTCCAATTTCTAGGTTAGTTCTCTATACCAATATCCTTTTTTTTCTTGAAACTAATTCATTGTTTTTCTCCACCTGCAATAAAATATACATTCCCTGCAACTTTGGTTTAAATTTACCAAAGGAAAGAGAACTCTTTTCTTTAAGCCTTGTAATCTTTTGGATCAGAATTTCTTGATTTTATCTCAGCATGGGTTAACATTATATACACTGTATAGCCAGCCATTCCCTCTGCTGAGGAAATGAAGGTGACATGTTTCTTGTATAAAATACTTTCAAGTCTTGAAATTTTCTTCTTAAGAAGGATGAGAACAGCTTTATGACAAGCAAGAAGAAACAGGTTAATTTACAGTGTTTGGACTATGCACGTGTGGATAATGACTCTGGCTGCCAATCCACCTGAAAAGGAGGAGACAAGATATAAAGGCTGCGTCACTGTAGCTGAGGTTGGACAAAAGAGCAGTGCAGAGACAGAACATCTCCTTCACAGCTAAAGAGCGTTCTCAATTCCCCCTGTCTCTTGTTCTTATCTTTGTCTCAGGTTACCACATTTTCTGTTCCCCCCATGCCATTGCAGTAGAACCGAGGACAAGTGAGATAATGCTTGGCCCAAATCCAAGCAATCATTTTGGAGTAATTAGTTTAGGTGCTGCACACCCAATCCATACTTTCTTTCAGGTAGCTATCAAGTGGCTCACATTACCTGACTACCTGCCTGTGTTCAGGCAGCCAGCCCCAAGGTTCAGTTAAGGCTCACCCCCAGACAGAAAGTGAAGGCTGAACTGACTGTGTCAGTGTGTTTTGAGAAATCTGCTTCTGCTGCAAGGAGTTATTTCTCCTCCACCTGCTACCCATGATCTCCCCTTTGCCACTGCTTATTTGTCACTTCCAGCTAAAGAGCAAATTCTATGAGGTGATGACATTGGAACTGCTATTAATTATAATATTCCTTCCTTTTTTTTTTCTTTTTTTTTTCTTTTTGTCTCTTATTTGGGTAGCTTAGGAACTGCAATGTGTATTTTGAGGGCTGAACAATTATTTAGCCTGAGAAAACACACACACCAAAGTAGCTAGATGTGTATGCTAGGATTTTCAAAGGTATACACAGTAAGTAGCCCTCTCCCTCCCCTTGATTTTCATAGAATTTAGGCAGCTGTGCTTCAGAAACACCTTCCTCTTGCATTCAATCCTCACACAACAAATGCTGTATAGGGACAAAAGGTAGATGGTACTGAAATGTACTGTATGCAGATGTGCAGACTGTGAGCAGGGGTTTAGCTGCAAGTCAGCTGCGAAGGTAGCCTTGTGCTGTGGACATATAGTCACTAGAAATTGGGTCAAGGCAGCTAAGAGCTTCTCTGAGAGGACAGAAATGCTTGTTGGATGCTAAAGGCTTCCATCCAGTGCTAGCCTGGATCAGATACAGACTGGCAACCTTGAGGTGTGTGGCTCCAATTTCCCATTATGAGTTTCCCTGAGCTATATGGTCTCCCATGTTGAAATCTCTAATTTAGAAGAGATTCTTTACGACTGTGTTTTTCTTGTTGCTTCTACTTTGTTTCTAACTTTTAGAAATGAGTCCATAATGTCTTGCAGCCAGATGCCTTCTGGCTCTCAGGTGAATGTAAGCAGGCATCCTGAGAATTGTTCTGTTCAAGAAGTAGAGCTGTGGTCACTATTTGTATTCCTAGAAAATCAGAGCAAATGGCAGCATTTCAGTCCCATTTCACCTGGCTGATTAGCTTTGCAACCAGTTCGTGAAAGAATGCGAACAACTACTCAGAACTATGAATACCACAAACCAAGCAATGGAATTAAAACAATAGAAAGACAAATATATTTTTTTAAATAATTGATCACAAGGCAAAATAACCAAAATATATCTGCAGTTAGAGTTCAATTCAAATCTGGGGTAAGAAGTTCAAATTATTTATGTAAGAAAAGATAACTATGCTAATGCAATGTTTTTCAAGAAAGGCATCAACAATTTCAGTATAACTTGAGTTATTTGAAGAAGAATAGATTCTGAGCTGGCATCAAAAGATTATTTCCTTCAAAGTTGGCAAAACTGGGATGATTGCAACAGCTGAAAATCATGCTCAGCAGTGTACCAGCACTATTATTTTTCTGGTTTTCATCCAGTAAAACTAAGTAGATCAACATAGTCATGGCCGGCTCCAAGTTTTTCAGCAGCGTAGGAGAAATTGGATGTCACTCTCCTTTGGATGAGGATCCAGGGACAAGCTCCTTCTGCCAGAAGAAAGGCAGTAGGAGGAGAAAGGCATGTTAAAGACAGAAATGTGGAGAGCAGATCTTCCTGCTGCCCCCACACCACTGCCTCATTCCAGCCCCAAAGCACACTGTGTACAGCCTGGCACCAAACCCTAGTCCCATGCTGCAGGAATAGCACAGTGGGAGAACAAGCCCACATTTACATCGTGTTTGTGGGTACCTTTATACCACCACTCACTAGGTGGGACATGAGGCTGGTGGTGAAGGACCAGCCTCTTTCCCTGCCAACAGAAGCCTGAAATCTCCCAGCAAACTGCCTCTCTTAGCCATCGCCCCTCTAAGCGACGTGGAATATCAATAAAATAACAAAAATCATAAAACCACAACAGCACCTCCCAGTTGTCTTGGTGTCCATCTCTGTGCAGAAGACAGTTAACAAAATCTTGCCACAAAAAGCTTACTAGCACAAGTGATAACTACACAGCATGGAACAGAAATGGGGAACATATGGTCAACATACAGTATTACTTACCTACACTCTTGAAAGCACCTCTTCTTTAATTCAGCAGCAGCCTTTATACCAGGGACAGACAACAACAACAACAAAAAGCATAGACCACATCTGCTACAGGAGAGGGAAGATCTTACACTTAAAATAAATATGCTCAGCTTAATACATGTTGTTTGTCTTTCTGGACATTCTTTACAATGGAGGCACAACAGTGAATTTTATAAGCAGGACTTCAAGTTTGTGACGTATTCCTAGTAAAATAAATGCCAATGATTTCTTATTCCTTTGTCTCCTTTCTGAGCTCTTTCAGTTATTTTAAGAATCCCCAAGAACATACAGAATCCAGTTTTGATGGATGTGATTGCTGGCAGAATTGTAAAAAGACAAATAATATAATTACTCATTTCTCCAGGAATGGTGCTGTATCTGGAGCATAACGAAGATACATCAGGAAGAGACTGCAAGAGCTGATGAAAAAATTCTGGAAAAGCTTGTGGAGATGTGGAACAGTGCATCGATCACCTTGTCATCTAATCCACTACATGCAGTAAGATGGCAAGTTAAATTACTCAGAAAGGGAAGGCCAGGAGGTCTATTTGTAGGTTAAAAAGACTTAGAAGTGAATAATCCAAATTTTACCAGTGGCACTAATAAAAGCATCCGTATAAATATTGTTCTTTCTCATAAAAAGTAGTGTCAGCCTCTGGGGAAGATATGATTTTTAACAAATAATCTGAATATGACAAATAAACAATTTTTTCAGACACTTAATACACTGAAATTGATGGCATTTTCCCACTGCTTTTAAAGCCATAGTTTCAAAAATGAGTAAGGATTTATAGGAAGTATGACAGCCTAAAATGGAATTTGACGTGATTTTACTTTTTGCTAACCTGCTATTCTATGGGAAGATTAGAAAAGGATGTAAAAAGCATCAGGCAGAAGGTCTGACAAACCATTCATCTCAACACCCTGTAAAGATAATTCTCAGCAATCTAAGATGGATATTGAAGAGGTTCTGGCAGATAAAGAGACAGGCAATAAAAGATATCTCTAGGGAAACATTGATTTCCCATCATTTCTATAGAAAGAATGGATTGCAGAGAACAACTGGCTGTACAGGTGTACTGTCTTCATTACACAATTTCAATCTCTTTATCACCACTGTAGTGAAAGGATTCTCTTTTTCCACAAAAAGGAAAATCACAGGCAAGCATAGGTTTGGTTGGGAATGAGGTAATGAAAACAAGTTTTTGTACTTTAAAACCAGACATAAGAATCTATTAGCAGTTGTCCTGCTGGCTTAAATGTTCAAAATACACATGAGAAAGAAAAGAAGCACGTATAGACAGACTTGCTGTGAGAAATCTCTCAGGTGCTATTTATCACTGATACATTCATTTAACAGTCATGATGGGTCTGACTGCAGCTGGACCATATACCTGGAGAAAGGATATACTACGCAGCTTTAGGAACTGCATGGATGAGAAATTGTGACTTTAAGTGCTACAGTTTCTTCTGTGCTTTTCAGTTTGCTGGAAAAAGGACCTCAATGTTCTGAGGTCCATATTTTAAGGATGGGATGAAGAAGGAAGCTCTGCCACCACCTTTCCATTCACTCTACTGGAAAATAGCAGCTTCATGATGCAGTGCCTATTGCACTCCATTCTCTACTTTCTCTTCTGAATGCACCCCCCCATAAAGCTTGTGCAGGGGCTACATGTAAGCATAACTTTCTGCAAAAAATTCACATATATTTAGAAAAGAAAACAGATTGCATTTTTTTATCAATGTGTATGCAGTACAGAGTTTTTTGTTGCTTTTTAGTCCCAGTTCAGTTTTTTAAAGCATGGAATTAATTAACAATCCTGAGGAAAATAATAAAGAAAAAAGAGGAATCCTTGGAGTTAACACAGTCATCACTTTGGCAAACAAGCAGTCCCTGCTCTGACAGCTTCCTATTCATTCTCTCCTGAATATTTTGCATGCTGCCTTTTCCTCAAACAAATCATCTCATTTAGCCAGCCCAATATAAACACGACTCCTCTCCTACTCACTAGGTCAGAGAGAAGCATCTAATGCGCTGAACTCACCAGCTCCAGTTACTTGTATCTCGACGAATGAAATCTTGACAGGAGAAATGGAAGAATTCTGTGAATGTTTGGAGTCATTAAATGTACATCTGAGCACTCTCATAGCTACTATTACCAATTAACAAAACCCTGGCAGAGTATCCAGGAAACCTGTGATCCGGTTCTGTAAATATTCACTCAGATGAGAAGGGCTGTACAGCTGAGTGGCCTCACTGAGTTTACTACTAATGCCCAAGTGCATAAAACTCCCTGTTCACTTAAGTGTTTGCTGGAATCCTAATCTTCACCCACGCTGTTCCTAAGTGTGTGATATGAAGAACAGTTCTGAGACTTTTCATCACTTGTCATATTTTTGTAAATTATCCTAAGAATGTTCAAGTTCTCATTATTCTGGTAGTTATAATGTTTACACATAGACACATCAGCTAGGTCATAGTATTTGACTCTGGACTTCTTTTTTAATTAGTTTTGCTGACCAGGAACCCACTGTTGTTGAAACAGATGTTGCAGCCCAATAATAGCTCTCAGCTGCCACCAACGAACTGGAACTCAGCCCTCACCATGCAGAACAATTGAGTGTAATGGGAAGACAGTGAACTTCGACAACTTGTGTGTTAACCAGCTTTACCTTAAGTCACATACATTTTACATTTTCCCCATCTAAACTATAACTATAAACTGAGCCACTATTGCTCAAAAAATGCATGTAATGGCACAGAATAAATGCACTTTGTTCATTTCTTTACCCTGAGTTGTTTCTTTACTCTGAGTAGTTTTTCAGCTATATTATTTTTGCCCTGAAACACAGGCAGCAAGGATCACATAAGCTCTTCCAGACTTGAAAAGAAGACCTAGAAAAACTTAATCTGAGGACTGGAGTGAAGCCCCCAAAAATTCCTGTCCTGTTCAGTCAGGTACAAAAGGGAACTGTAACACTTGCTTTCTAAAACAAGAAAGAATTGATTACTATGTACATGGTCTTGGACTTTTCTTTAGAAAGTTTTAGGTGCACAGCTGAAGTGCTGATCATCCTAAATCAGTACTCTCTGTATGCTAGTTATTTTATTACAATTAAAAGGCATATATATCCTTTTTCTGGATGATCATTACCATTGTTCACCTATATCTCTGCCATTAAAAACCTGAGATGCAGATTATTTAAGGTAAGGATTCACTTTTTCTGTCTTCTACTTAACCTTTAGGTTTTGCTTACAACCTTCCTTAGAACTCTAGGGCTATGTAGTAATATTTTAATGCCGCAGAGATGCTAACAAGTTACAAAGGGTTCAGAAAAACAAGCAATCAAATAAAAAAAAATCAAGAGAAAGCTAGAAGGCAGCTGAGGAATGGGGGAGTGTTGTGTTAACCTAGGATCCATGATGTGGGAGTGGGTACAAGTTGGTGCAAATAGACTTCCAGACAAACCGTGGGAGACAGGATACCATTCTGCAAATAATCTGATTTGCTGAGCTGTGTCTTCTATTCTATCAAATGCTTTTCAAACACCATCAGTGAGATTTCCAAATCCCTCCTGTCCCTTCAGGGTACAGCTCACTTTGAAAGCCACTGTGGTTCATCACAAAAAAAACTCCTAGTATTTTCAGCATTGTTACTTACAACTATCAAAAGTGTTTAAAAGCCAGTTGATCATCAGGGTGAAGAAAGACCACCCAACACAGACAAAACTTCTGGAAAAAGATACAAATCTATACTCCCATCTTCCCTCACTGCCTCAGCTCTTGTGCTGACACAGCCATGCTCTGAATGGCCACTTACCAAGGCAAATCTATCCTGGCTCACCCAAAGACAACTCAATTTCTGGAGATGGCAGGAGGGGAGCACTGAGCACAGGCAGATGAAGGAACCAAGCACAAGGACACCCCTCACTGCCAGTATGGCCTTATTGCTGAACAGCCATGGGAATGAGCTAATGGGAGTCTGCTGTTATCTCACATCCTCTGTAGTTGTAACAAGGTGACAGAAATATTCAGGTATCTGCAACATCTATGAGATACTGATTTTAATGGGCATTTGTGGGCACAGTAAAAACAAAATGAAAAGGAAAGGATTTAGAAGAAATATTGGCTCAGGAACCTTTATGTAACACTTACACAATATATAAATCTGTCTAGTAAAGTGAGTACCATTTAGATTAAAAGACTTGTTCAGTCCTGGTCTGGACAAAGCACAGCAGACCACAGAAGCCACGGGCTTCCCTCTTGTCTTGACATTTCCCTTGCTCACGGTGATGGAGGATGCAATTTCCAGACTGTTTTGACTGTGTTACATCTCTCTTTCTTTGCTTCAACTCTGCCTTTTCCAGTATGTGCCATCAGGCTTCATTTCACGGCATACTCTCAATCCCAAGTCAATACCCAGACCTAGACTCTTCCTCTTACCCATCTGTGTTGAATTGTTACATCTGTAAGCAACTACATCTGTGTAACTCCTCAAATCAGGAAAAGGTGGCAGTAAACATCTACAGTCAGCTGGCTTTCACAGAATCACAGAATTGTAGGCGTTGGAAGGGACCTCCAGAGATCATGGAGGCCAACCCCCCTGCCAAAGCAGCTCCCTAGCCCAGGTTGCACAGGTAGGCGTCCAGGTGGGTCTTGGATGTCTCCACAGAAGGAGACTCCACCACCTCTCTGTGCAGCTGTGCCACTGCTCCGTCACTGCACTGGGAAGAAGTTCCCACGCACATTTGTGCAGAACTTCCTGTGCTTCAGTTTGTGGCCATTTTCCCTTGTCCTATCACCACACACTGCTGAGAAGAATTCACCTCATCTCTTTGCTTCCCGCTCCTTAGATGTGGATCAGATCCCCTCTGAGACTTCTTTTTTCAAGGCTGAACAGACCCAGGTCTCTCAGCCTGTCCTCATAAGAGAGGTGTTCCACGCTCTTCATCATCTTTGCAGCCCTCTGCTGGACTCTTTCAAGGAGATCCCTGTCTTTTTTGTACCGGGGAGCCCAGAACTGGACAGAATACTCCAGGTGAGGCCTCACCAGGGCAGAGTAGAGGGGGAGGATCACCTCCCTTGACCTGCTGGCCACGCTCTTTTTAATGCACCCCAGGATCCCATTGGCTTTCTTGGCTACCAGGGCACACTGCTGGCTCATGGCCAGCCTGTCATCCACCAGGACAGCCAGGTCCCTCTCCTCAGAGCTCCTCTCCAGCAGGTTATCCCCCAACTTGTACTGGTGCATGAGGTTATTCCTCCCTAGGTGAAAGACTCTACACTTACTTTTATTAAACCTTATCTGGTTTCATATTCTTTCTTAAAATTCCTTTGTCCCCGTGCTCCAGAAAGAAAGCAGTAAGATCAGTGATGGACTGAGACCTCTACATATGAGGATGACAGCCCTGTCTCTGCCTGCACTCCCTCTGCAGTGGCCTTCACTTGTGGTGCTTTCCTGTTTTATGACTTGATGACTTGGGCTTCCACAACAACGAAGCCAGAGCAATGGGCTTCATGCTTTTCCCCAGCTCAAGTTTAGTCAAATGTTTTTGCGTGTCCCGGTTGTAGCAGCTTACTTGGTGGTGGGTGCCTGTGACTTCTATAAGCAGGATGTCTTTAAGCTAGCCCTATTTGTAGTTCCCAAAACGTAAGCCATTCACTTGAGAGTACAATGGCACTTAAGGAACATCTTGAGACACCTAATGTGTGAAAGCAATTTCCACTCAAGGACTTTTCCACTCATGCAACAACTTGCCTTCTACATAAAAGAGCAAACTCCTTTTGTTTGAGAAGAACTGTATATCCACACACTGCAAGAGACAGTAATGTGAGAGTGGGGAAAAGAAGGAAGGAGGAGGAAGAAAAAGAGAAAGGAAGGCATAGTGTGTGTATCTGAACTACAAAAAAGCATCTGGCTCATGTCTGTAACAGAGAGAATAAGGATCACATTCCCAGAGACGCATAAATGCTACTCCTAAGACAGAAAGTATGATTCATTTTGTTATCCTGAAGAAAAAAAAAAGCACCATTTGGCCTCCCAGCCAGCAAAGTAGACAAAATGTATTGCAGACACATATATATCAAAAGAGTTTTCTCATGCACTTTATTCTTCTGTGCAGTGCTGGCTCCTTGAGCAGCCTGTCAGGCTGGTTCCATTAGTCTCCCTCAGAGGGCAAGCACTGTGGTACCAGCATCGCACGTCAAGTACAGGAGATGGACCACTGGGGGAACTGTGAGCACATTTGAGGCCGTAATCCTAGTTCACTAACAATTGTCCTGCTGCTGGGAAAGTCTGACAAAGATACTTGGCTCCTCAGGGCCATGTCTCCAGGTTAAAAAGTGGGGACAGGCAGTAAATGGGGAATGATGGAACAAGATGGGAATAGGAATCACTTCAAAACATTATGGCATTGCCTTCACAGTTACCCATTCTAACTATTTTCTGGTAATGAACAGAGCTGCATCAGCTTTTAAATTATACAATCTGTTTCTGCATATGCGTGCCTTTATATGGAATGCATGCTCTTTATATATGTGCATGAGAAGTTAACTTACAAAATGCATGTATGAGCAGATCACTTGTAAAATATATGTTTTGTATATTAGCAAAGCACTTAGAGCTTTCCTGCTATGAGCGTAAGACAGTAACTAACTAAAGACAATTATGAAAAAATCTCCATTATTGGCAGACTGCCCCCATAATGCTTTCCTTGAGACTTTCAGGGGGTTATTATTTATTTATTTATTTGCCTTCTGGAGCATCTGGTGGTGGTCACCCCAGAGCCAATTTTCAGCCTGAAGAGCAATGCAGGTCTATACAGGAAAGCAGATCCTCTGTTCCTCAGAGAATTGTCCAGACTTTATGGGTTTGTCTACATTCTTCTCTGCTACAACTAGGTGTGCAGTCAGGCATTTTTATCATGATTCCTCAGCACAGCCTTAGACATACCACAGCATTTTTGCATTTTTATATTTTTAAAGCTGTCCTGTTTCCCTGGTGCTTTTCCATTTCCAGTTTCTGGCACTCGTGAGCACATATGATACAACCCAGGAGATACTTTCAAGGACACTTGGTATTCTTTCCCATACTGCATGCTCCCAGTTGTGAAACCTTCCTTTTCCCTCCTGGCGCTGCAGTACTTTCATAATGCAGAAGGAAAACAGTGATATAAAAGCATCTTTTCATTCCAGCATTTTCTCTGCACTGCATACCATGGCCGGCCAGCTCAGAAGCCTAAATGTTGAAAAAAAGTTTCCTGATCACTTTAAATTCAAGTGAGGGGGACTGAGTGGAAGGAAATGCACCATTTTAACTGAAACTGAAATCTCTCAGTTAGACTAGAGGCATTTTTTTAGGGAACTTTTGGGGAGGTTATCTTGTAAGCACCATAGCTAGGAAATGAGATGGATCATCAAGAAATTTCTTTGGGATTTTTTTTTTTTCAGTGCCCATTAAGGAAATGTTTCCCTTATAAATCAACTCACTTCTTATTAAAAATGATTTGATCTATGGAACAAGAAGGCCCAGGGCAATACAGAGCTAAGTGAAAGTTGATATTAGAAAGTGACGGAAAAGAGAGAATTAAAAACAAGATGAGGGAAGTAGATAGGATGCCAACTGCTTATGTGGCATGCCTGCTGGAAGCCAGTGAGCCTTTCAACATGCATTTAAACTACTTCTATTGGAGCTTAGAGTGAAATTGAACAAGTCATGTTTTGTTTGGGGAGAGGCACTCAATTCACCACTTCCACCCTCCACTTTTCATGCCAGGAGAATTAATCCCAATGGAAATTCAAACAAGAGAGAGGGGTCTTATATTGATTACTGAAAAAATGATTTTCATTTTTGCTTCTGAGAATAAAAGTGCAGCGCCCACGTCTATAGACAAGCGACTATTACACACACACACAGCACAATAAACAGCGTTGCTTTTCCCTTTCCTACATCTCCATACAATGGGCTGTCACCTCACATCTCCATCGTCACACTGCGACTGCAAAGAAAGGTGCTCTCAAGTATCACTTTGCACAAGCACCCCACATGAAAAGCAGTGCTTTCTGGGCATAATCAATAGTGCTGTCTGAGAATAAATTGCTAGGAGAGAGTGGAGGCCTCACACGTGTGCTGGCCAAAGATGGCTGCCTTCACCCTTGGTGGGCAGTGAGGGGTGAAGGGTGCTCCGGTTGCAGCTCGCCCGGCTGTCTGCTGCCCTGGGCTGCCCTCTGAAGGCTGCACTTAAATCCACAGCACTGGATAAACAACGCTCCTCTCACTCCAACACCAACTGCAGCATAGCCAGCGCCTGGAAGCACTGGAAAAGCTGTGTGAGGAGTGCTGAACTTACAAAGGTTATATAGCAAAAACTCATAGCTTTGGAGAGTGCTGTGTGGGGACAGCTGCTGCCTCTCCCTGCACTCACAAAAGCCACACAGTAGGGTTGCGCAGGAGACAAATGGAATATTAAATCTGCCTGTTTAAAGTATAGTTTTGAAAATCTATAGTTTGTCACAGCAAATATTGGCGCTAGTTTTATTAGGTTAAGCTGTGCCACTCTGCTTTTTTGTTTTCCTGGGGTTAAGAACAAGTTGGCCCTTCATAAGGGGCGGCCCTAACAGCATCCTTACAGCTGACTGCCTGGTAAGGAGCCATCAACTGTCCACTCTACAGCATCATGCACTTCTTCATCCATACCCATCCAAAACCACCATTAGCGAGATTAGCTTAATCAAGTCTGTTCATCCGGCTTATTCATATTTCTCCTAATTCCCATTTCTTAAAGTATTTCCACAACAGTTTGCCCAACACGATGAGGAACAACAGAAGCACCTATGCTTCAGCAGGTGTCACACAGATTTATTTCCTACACACATCGCTGGTTAGCTGTTTTAGTGTATTAGAAATGTGATTGAAACCATTAGCTCAGTTTTAATGAACTCCGTATGCTGTTTCAATTTTTTTGTCATAAAAAAAAAAGCCAATCATATGATTCTCAGCACTCATAATTAAGACAAATTCCAGTTTGGTCCATTTCTCAAATGTTTGATTTATGAGAATCCTTTTTAAAAAGACATCTATGAAAAATAAACACAATTACCTTTAGATGATTGCTTGTTGCTTCCAGTAGACTTATGAAATACGTGTGTGTGCATGTATGTGTTAGATGTTCACAGTTCTACAGCATTATAGCATGGATACAGCAGTGAGAGTACTCTGAACCAGACTGCTTTCTCAGCCTGATTTCCTAAGAAAACAAGTCTTATACCAACATGCTGTCATTGAGGGAATGTATAAGCACATGTTCGCCAGAGATACTCTCTTTTGAAGACATTGGCCTGTTTCAGCTGAATTTGGCAAAGGTAGTAGAGATCTCAAAGATAACAAATTTTTCATGAAGAATCTCAAAGCCTGTGTTTGAAACCCATTCCTGTAGACTTCAGCTTTGTGAACTACCTAGATTTGGTTGGGGTTTTTCTTGTTGTTATTATTATTATTTATATATATTTTAATGTTTCAGTGTTGTTCATCTCCTTCACTGGTACACTTTGTCATTTTTAATAAAGCAATTTCTTCCTCTCTTCATTTATTTGACAAAGAAAGATTTCTACAATTTGCTCTTTTGCATAGCATACTGAATTAAACTAGTGCCACCGTTTCTGCACTACGATGATAAAACTGTGACACAGAGAGGTGAAAAAAGTCCCCTTAAAGCAATTACTGGTTGGCACAGAAACTGCATCACAGACCAGCAATCTCTCGTCTGCTGAACATTAGTATTTAGGCATAAATGCTGTTTTCTAAACCTAACACAGGGGAAAAAAGAAAGCTTTAGAAAAGCCACAGAAGTTTCTGGTTTGCAAAAACCTCCTACCAGTGTTCACCCTTGTGGATGACATCTTACTTACCTCTGCAGTCTTGACAACTCTATCAGCAACCCACACACCACAAAACCCAACTGTCTGAAATAGGCTTTATTTCCACTTTCAGATGAAGGCTCTAGATACTCCCTGGCCTATGCCAACACAGCCTATAATGCCAAAGTGCTTTAGGACACTTGTTTAGAGCCCAAAATAGGATAGTGTATGTTCACTGCTCACTATTATTCTGTGCACCAGAATGGGATGCTAACATTCTCAGCTTCCAAAACACTTCATAAATGACAGTTTAAAGGTGTGGAGTATACAACAGCATGAATCTAAGTGGAAGTTCTCCTTATCTTGCCTTTGACAGGCTTTTCTTCATGGAGGATGGGTCTTGAGCTGAATGTGTAAATGCAGCATGGTTGAATTTCTCTCTGTTTCCAGTAGGTTATTATTTATACCATCCTCCATTACAGAGAATAATAAGTATTTTTAAAAAGAAAATACTTAGAAATAGCAGAGTCTTTACTAACAGAGCCGAGAACTATTCTCAGTCACAGGTATCATGTTTTCTCTGAGGGAAAGACAAGCTCAGCTGCCTGCACTGATGGAGACATGGCCTCTCCCTTAGTTAAAGTACTCTGTTTGGAAAGCAATGCTCAGCTTCCAACCAAAAGTATGCACTTGTCAGCTGGGCATCCTGGATTAGAGGACTTAAAAAAATATTTAACCAGCAGAAGAGAATCTGACAGAAAACTATTATAATTCAGTATTTAACCTATTTTTTATAATTACTAGGGCTTGAATTACAGTAATTCCAACTGAGATGGGGCCCAGATGCCAGGCACTATACAAATACCCAACAAGAAACTGCGGCTGCTCTGAGTCACTTACATCCGGATCCTGCAAATGTTTAGGAATGTGTTTAACTCCACTACTGTCAGTGTTAATGGAAGTGCTTGGAGAATAGAAGGTAAAGAGATGAGACCAACAAACAATCAGAGATCTGAGACTGAAGTGTTTAGGTGCCTAATTCCCACTGATCTCAAGATGTTAACTCAGAACTGAACTTATATGACTTACTGACATTTGCACAGCAAATCTTAAACAGATGTAAAACAGTGTACACATTTACATCATTTGCCTTCCAGACCAGGGCAAGGCTGTTTCTAAGATGCATTTCTAAACGTCTCCTCATTATCTGATATGTTTGGGGTTTTTTTACTCTAACTATCCTAACCTTTGGGTGCTGTACTTTTCAGCTCCTCAAGGCATATTGCAGTAGCACCCCAGTGTTATTTGTTCAACTCCAGCCCCAAAAGCCCTCCATGCCCTGTGAACTACTGGGCACCCAGAAGAATTATGCTGTCAGCAACCAAGCAGAAAGCAGGGGCATCTCTGTCTTGATGCAACCAGAACCTGTATCCTAAACAGCAATATTTTAGAGACTGCTGTGGATTAACAGTTGCTTTCACCTCTTCTCATTTCCCTCTTTCCTTCCTGGCAAGACTGCAGGCTGAAGTCCCCCTCCCCACTACCTCACCCCCTGTTTGCTCCCTCCCTTCTCTCACTTTTTAAAAATACAGTTTTCTTTCAAGTCCTCTACAGTTACAGTGTTTCGGCCATCAAAGTCCCCTCCCAGCCATTTTCATTTACCTTGTGACTCTGACCCTTTGTAAGGCTGAGGATTTTCAGCGTAAACCGATCCTCAAGGTCCCCAAGGATGTTATACTCATTTATTCACTCAGCCCTTTGAATGGAGCAGCCTGGAGTTGGCAGCAGTTCAGCAGCCTCACATTCAGAGAGCACACAATCCTTTTTCTTTCAGGGGCCTTTCAAAATAAGGCCCAAGGTCTGCTGAGGAGCTTTAAGGGCTGTCAGTTATGCAGCAAGTTATGTTTGAGTCCCAGCAGCCACTGAATCGGGTAAGCAACGGAAGGATAAAAGCACGGAGCAGACAGCTCCCAGGACCCTGCAGTGCTTGCCTTGCAGTCTGCCTTCTTCTCAATCAGCTTGGTATGCTCTGGGGATATTGGTGTCCACTGTGGTTGAGCCTACCCCAGCCTGGCAAAGATGCTGAACCTCAGGATGGGGAACAGAGTGTGACCCCTGCTCAGCCCTACAGGAACAGCTGTGCAACGGAAACCTGCATCTTCAGGTGTGTGACCGAGAGCCAGGGAACACTAGTGCCATCTGTGTGTCCACCAGCAGTCATTACCTCTGACAGCTGGCCCTCCTTTTCAGGGGGTAAAAGGCCCTCCTTCACATTTTATTGTAAAATGTTTGGGAATGGTCCCCTGGGACTGATAAGACAGAGACACGTCTGTGAGTGCCCCAGAGGGAGAGAAGGCTGTAGGGGAAGGCTCATGGTTCTGTACCACTGTACCTGCCAACTGGTGTGTCACAAAAGGCTAAAATTACCAGCCAGTCAATTATCTGATTAAAGAGAGCCTTTCATTTGAGATTAAAAAAAAAAAAAAAAAAGAAGGGGGGGGGGGGGGGGGAGGAATGGGGAGGGTGGAAATGAGGGAGGGAGAAGAAAAAGGAAAAAAAAAGAAAATCCTGGCTGAAAGCAATACCTCTGCTAGGTTACCAGACTTACTAGACAGTGCATTCTTTGCTTTTTAATTTTGGCAGTGAGGAACAGCAAAGTCGAAAAATGAAGAACCATGGGGAGAATAAATGTTTTGCATTGGTCAAACATTTTTTCTGCATTTCTTTAACACAACATGATCTCATTTATCTCTCCCTTTATAAAAGGGCTGTATTTTTTAAAAAGAACAACTGCCCACTTTATGTATTTCCATCTTTGTTCAACTGATTAAATAAGGAACATTCTCAGGGAAAGCTATTCAGATTTCATTAGTTTACAGTTACCTTGGAATCTCTTTGAATTACAGCAAGCATAAATTATTGTTCTGTCAGCTAACATCAGAAATACCTCTTTAAGGCTCCTGGACTCAACAACGGCTGCTAAGGTTTGGGAATAAATGTACGATGTGCCGGGGCTTCACCAGCTGGTTAATGACCTGCCACAATAGTTATAGGGCCCAAGACGAAGCTGAGGAAGATTAACTAATCTGGCCAGTTTAGTTAGCTGGCTCTGTGTGCAGAGCAGTGTGGAGTGCATGATTGTAAACTTTATTGTTTGACCTGTGCTGACTTAAGAGCTGGATTGTTTTTGGGGGGTGTTTGTGGGTTTTGGGGGATTTTAATATTTTATTAATAAAGTTTCTAGTGTTTATCCTTTCCGGTTTGAGTAACCAGAAAGGTAATTTCTAAAGAGAGGAGTCAGCAAAGACTTTCAAAAAATGGCATGTTCTCTAGATACAAGTCTGAGAAACATGTCAGGCTGCAAATTATTTGTGCATTACAACAGACAAAACCTGAGCCAAATGTAGTTCCTCTTCATTTGCATCCGCTCACATGGTCCATCCTTCAATTCCTTATCACTGAGCTACAGACGTAATTTTCAAGAGTGATACCTCTGTAAGCCACTAGCTCCACAAACTCTCGAAGTTTAATAAAATCTGAAATTTTTCTGGTCTCACCCATCTCCATTCCATTTGATTTCCTATCCAGGCAATGTGAAAGAGTAACAAAAAAAGAGAGTGTTCATACGAGATTGGCATGGCTCATAAAAAAAAAATAGAGGTATGTTATTGTAGTTACACTCCAGCTAAAATGAACTCCCTTTTAACACATCTTAAATCCTTTCACTTTTATGCAACTGTTTACTCTGCTACTCAACCAAGGACACACAGACAGTATCTCTTAAGTATAAAATATTTTTATAATGAAACACTCATCTTCTGGATTTGTTCACATGCAAGGAAAAAGTATGTATGATATTAAACATATTTTCCTAGTTGGTTTCTACTTTGGACAACTGAAAAGAATTGGCAGAAAATATATTACCTTTTTAACGTTTTTCACATTGCTTCAAAGTAATTCAGCCAGACTGAATGTGATCAGGAAATCCTGTCTCCCCTCTCTCCTGTGGTAGTGACCAGTACCAGCTTGGGTAGGCATCTGGTGGATGGCAACCTGATGGAGAGATTTCTTCCAGCTCCTGGAGTGTGACTGTACATCTCAAACTTCAGAACATTTATAACCCTTCCAAAGCTCTTTTATTTAGATTTGCTATTTAAACTGAATGTTCTCATTAACTCTAGGAATCTTTTTTTTTACATTTTTACTTCTTTAAACATTATCTTATGTCAAATCATTTTGCAATCTCCATGAGAGGATTAAAGTGACTACATTCAAAGTGGAGTGCCCCTAAGCCATGTTCGGCTGCCTCCTCATGCTCGAAAGATAAGGCTCAAATTTTAAACTCTTTGGTGGCTGCACGCATCATCCCTTCATCCCTAAGTCCCAGTGTCATTTCATGTCCTCTGCAGATCAGCTTTTTTTCTGTGACACAAGAGATGTTTTGGAGTTAATTATATGACAAGGTTCCTTTCCATGAAAACTGAGCAGAGATGCATTTATTTCCCAAGAGCCTCTGCAAGACTTTTCGTGCTTGTTAGTCCAAGTGGTTTTCTTCTCCAAATGCAGACCTTGATAAGGTTAATCCTTTGCTTCCTTATTCTACCTCTGTATTATTCTCTGAGCTGAGCCTCAAAGTGAATGTCACTAGACCAGAAAATGCCAGGGTGCTTGAATGGGAAGGATAGCAGCAACAACTTGCCTGAATACTGTCCTACAGTCCTTTCAGCTAAGTATGAAAACAACTCTCCTACTAGCAGCGGCATAAGATACGGAAGTATCACTAGTTAGAGAAAAGTTGAGAAATGGCAGTATTGTTTTTTTTCTTATCACACCTAGGATGAGTAGCACATGTGGGGTAAGATATGTTCATGAACAGTGAACATCAAAAGTACTTATAAAGCTGCAACACAGCTCATCTCTTCTAACCTGGAAAATTATTATGACCCATCTGATTTTCCCTGCTCTCTGTTTTAAGAAACTAATGTTGGAGAGGTGCAGTTTCACCTTAGTTTGCTTAAGTAAGCTTGTTCTGTCAAGGCTGTCTTATTGCATACAATAGAAACATACTTTTCAGGTCCCTAAATAAAAATTTGGCTGTGGAGCCTACAGGTGACACTAAGGATAGGAGGGACCACAAAATGTCCTTCTGGACAGCCTGCATGCCAGCCTGGTTTCTAAGGAAAGCTTATTTTTTAAGACTCCAGAAGCCCCCAACTCATGATTTTCCTTGTAGAGTAGAAAAGGAAACCAAAAGCCTCTCCAGTAGTACTGCTGCCCCGGTGACAGAAGAATAGCATATGCCGAAGAGGAAAGTGGCAAACTCAAGGAGAAACATGAGTCTGTTCAAGAAGCATTTAGATGAGGTGCTAAGGGATTTGATTTAGTAGTTGGGTAGGGATAGTGATAGGAGGATGGTTGGACTAGATGATCTTGTAGGTCCTTTCCAACCTTATGAACCTATGAACCTATAAGTCCCTGCATCCAAGACTGGCTGCTTTTATTTCTGCAGAGAGCTGAGTTCCTGAGGGGAACTGGGAGGGAATGAGGGGGGCAAGTAGAAGTGCCCAACTGGAGAGTGCCCTGACTGTAAGGGCTGAGGTAGAGGACACAGCCAGGATCCTGAAAGATGATGGCATGTCTGATTTGAGAAGATCGAAAGCCTGGGATTCAAAAGGGCAAGAGGACATGGACCTTCTTGCTTCCAGAATCAGTCCTCATGGCTCCTATGAGATGTAATCTAACAGTAAAAGCACTGCTTTTCTGAACAAATTTTTATATTGTGGAGCGGGTTTCCTCCACACCTGCACAGCAGCCCAAAAAGTAGTGCTCTTCAAACAAGAACCCATGGGCACACCTGGGAACCCATCAGCTATTTGGAGATATTTGGAGTCACTGTTTTTTATAATAAAGTTTGGCCTCACTTGTGATGAAACATAGCCACAGTGTGGCACACACTATTCCAAAGTTGCTGCTCAGCAGCTTTGTCTGACAAATGAAAATTCAATTGAATTTCCACATTTGCCACCACATTTTAGGACCAGAAGTCAACAGCAGCAGCAAAAAGAAGCTTAGTGAGAGGAAAAAGATATGCTGGGAGAGACCAGCCAGCTTATACTACTTGGAGTGCATGATCAGTTTTTCAAAGATCATGTGAAAAATTGCAAGGTTTTATTAAAAGCATATTCCTTACAGCAAAGTACATTGTTCAACACCCCGATCCTTCAATTATTTCTTTCTGTGATGCCCTGAGCTAAGCAGAGGGAGTGAAATGCAGAGTAAGGGCTGCTCTACCCAGGCATGGAGGCCCATGCTATCAGCAAACCACAGCACCAAGACTCTCTCCTCAGCATGTCTCAGCCCTTCCTATGCCTGGAGAAGTTCTGGCAGTTTCACTGCAGACACTTTGATCTTTCCTCATAGATCCCTTGAGTTTAAGATTAAAGGAGTCATTGGATATCTGCTTGAATTCATGCCTAAACAAGGCCTCACAGTTTTACTGCCCACATCTGACCCAAGATTCGTGTCCCCACACCACAATGTTTTCCTGAAAAGCATGGCTCTTTCCAGCCTATCATACCACTGGCAGGGTCACACAGTGACTTGCCTCGATGAAATGCACTACTTTTTGTGTATTCTTATAAAACAAATGTCTTAACAATGCCACTGTCCCCTTGTGCTCAGCCCTGTGTGTGTGTGGGGAGGGGGGGGACGGGGGGGGGGAGGGGGGGGCTGGATACAGACACACAGGCATGGCAAAGTTTGTAAACCAAAATGCCTCTTTTCCTGGGTGAACTACTGTAGTTGGAAAGGGTTGACTTTGCCCATCTTTGGTCTGAAATAGTAATAGCAAACTCTAAAATTAAATACAAGTAGAGAACAATTATCCTCAGAGTCCAGTAGTCCTTATATATGTGGAAGGGCATTTCTTCATACAAATTTATTTATTTTTTTTAATATGGGAAAAATATGGAGCAAATTGGAAAAACGTTACCACAGTCCTCCTTAGTAGGAAAGTGTCTTTCCTTGGGGCAATCCTGCAGGCACTTGTGCTGCTGGGATTTGTTATAATGTCAAACAAAACATAACCGTACACACTTCAGATGGATTCTAGAGGGACTTGCAGCTCTCAGTGGCATGGCCACATCTGAGCAGGGCAGTTTGCCATGGAAATAGCTGATGGGCTGTGACTAGGGCGCGGTGCTAGCACAACGTGCCATACTATTACAGGTGTCTTTATAGTATGACGCACTATACAGGACTCTGCCTCCAGAACTTCTAGAGGAGCCACAGGACAACCAAAGCAGAAGAGGTGACAAAGAAATGTAGGTCTTGGGAAGAGTCCGTAGGCAGAAGAGTTGGGGTTTCACTGCTGGGAGAGTTGGAAAAAGCTGACTTTCAGTATTGCTTTTGAAAATCTGGCCCACAAGAGCCAATGCTGAGAAATATGTGCCTGCTAGGAACCTGACACATGCAAATAAGCCCACTGAACTCAGTTAAGGTACTTTTATGTTTAAACGTATTTGAGATTGTTGCCATGGTAACCAGTAAGGAGATTAATCACTATGAGTTCAAATGTCTTATGTACCAATACCAATAATCAAACATTAATGCCAAGAACATTTAAACAGTGCTTTTATAGTCTTTTTTCAGCAGAAAAAAAAATCTAAGGTAAATAAAAATATCGATACAAATAAAGCACCATTAGCAGCTTTGCTTTCCTGTTGAACTGAGAATCTTTAATTAACCAAGGTAAAAAGCTTTTATTTTTCAGTGTTTTTTTTCTTTTATTATTTCACTAACGTCCCCCAGCTGCCACAATTCATGATATGCTTAGCAGAAACTGAAGTGTAACTGAAGGTCCAGCCAAATTTCTGTCTGCTGGTCTCACTGTCAGGATGTCATGTTTCACTTAATTTGTATCTGATGCAACTGGTGGGAGAGACAAAGGAAATCTGTAGCACAGAAGTTGTCTGTCAGGAAGTATCACACTGCTTTTTTTTTTTTTTTTTTTTTTTTCAGAAGAAACTAACACAGTCTGTAGATGAACACAGGTCAAATATTACCAAGTTAGTTTACTCTAATAGAATCCCGTGAATTTTCCTCCAAGGTGGACTTTGTGCATGCAGCAAACCATGGATTTATCTGCAGAAAAACTAGACGTCTGACCTTATCTTAACCTGATATGTCTGAAGTTGCAGAGGGAGCTTAGGATCCAGCACTGAACACTACCAACCATTAGCTGAAAAGGGCAACTAATTCTCTGTGTGCCCTTATTGTGCAGCAGAAATGATGTCATAGAAAAACTTGGGACAGCAACAGTAACCAGCAACTCCCCCCGCCCCCATTGTTTTTCTTTGCAGTTTTGTTGTTTCGTGTTTCCTAACCGAGCTCACAGAAATAACCTAATGTCCAGTACAGCTCCATTGAATTTTCTTTAGCAGACCAAGGTGTGACTGAGCTGTGGATGTTTATCATAACCTTTGCTGATAATCTCTAAATGATAATTAGAACTTGGGTTCACTACTGGAGAAACTGTGTGCAAACTTCCCACCATATTAACATTCTTCTCCCACAGAAAAATACTAGAAATGAGTCCACACTCAAGAGCTGACCTATCTCACTTATCCTTGATTACAGGGAAATTTTGGTCTAAATTTGGATACTTTCCCTTGACCGAACCAAAGCATTTGAACAACACTTAATTGGGAAGTTTGGGTATGAATCAAAAGTAGGTGGATCATATTCTTTTCCAAAAAATAAAATAAAATAAAATAAAATAATAATAATAGAAAAAGATTGCTGGGGTGATTTTATACAAACCTCCTTTTTTTTTTTTTTTTTTCTTATCTATTATAGCAAAGTGCACTTTAACAGTCAAAAATACCATTACACTTGTTTAAGACTTTATTCTAAAAGAAGAACTTGTGAATATTACAAACATCATTTTAGTATACAAGGAACATGTGCATCCCCATAGAGCTGAATTAGTTCATTGCTAAAAAAAAAAAAAACCCAAAAAAAACCCACAGAAATATATATATATTTAATTCTTTCCTATGTTTCTTTTTCCAAAGCTTTATCTATCTTTGAGAAGGTAGAAACAATCCTTACAAAGTCGTCCTCTTAAATACTTATACCTTACCTTGGAAGGATATGCAATGACTGTTGGTCCATTTCAGTTTAAAGCAGACAAGATGCAGTAACAAATATGAAGAAGTTACTTACCTTAGACATCATAGGAGTTTCTAATAAGCAAACATTTCTGTCCCAAAAACTCAACTTTGCCCAGCCAGACCCAAACCTGAACCATATACAACTAATGGGGAAAAGTTGAAATGGACACACACAGCCCATCCATGGGAACTCTGTTCAGCCCCAGAGGATACAGGAACACCTCTTACGTTAAACAGAAGTTTAACTCTATGCAGAAAACTCACCTTGGGGCTTTGTTAGTGTGTTCAAACTATTGCACCATAAATTTGTTAGGTCCCTGAGAGCCAGGTGGCTGTTTTGTACCAACTCCTATTGCATCTGTACCAGGAAGGTTACCTTTAAATTAGCGAGGGCTAAGAGGTGCCATTCAATCCACCTTGCAGTCTTAAACCCTGGTCAATGTGTAGCTTCCAAAGTTGCTAAGAATAGCTGATTCCAGACATGATACTAAAACAGATGTGATTATGACTCGCTGAGATATATGATGTGCAACATTTTAGCTCAGTGTTTTAAGGGGCTTTTTAGCAGAAGGAAGGTATAAGCCAGGAACATGCTACAAAGAGCACAAATATATTTGAATCACTCTCAGACAGGAGGAGAGAAAGAAAAACTCAGTTTCCTACAAATAGGCTGCCTACTAAACCATGCTGGGTCGCTCCGCATTACACAGGCAGGCAGCATGAAAGCAGATGTTTTAGGCTGTTCTGCCATATTGTAGAGAGTCCAGACTGAGTCAAATACATAAATTGCCAGGTTGTGGATATGCATCTCTCCTGGCCAGAAGCAGCCAAAGTCCCACTGATAAGTAACACCAAAGGGCAGAAAGTACTGGAGATATAGGACTCTATCATGCACCACAGAAGTGTTGTATTTATACGAATTTCTGAAAGAAGGGGCAGTGCGTACAGTGGAATCAATATCTGAATGAAGTTATCTCTTGGATCCATTATTCCACCGCAGTTACAAGTCAGTATGAAGTAGGGCAATATGTGAAATAGAAGCGTTAAATCCAATAGGGTATTTTCCCTCCAGCAGCCCTTGAGTACAGTGTCTCCCCCTAAGCTGCCATGCTGGTCTTGATCCTTAGGGGGCTGCCAGGCTCCATCCCAGAGCCAGCATTATGGCGAAGCACTGATTTTAGTGTAACTGAAAGTCAGTCATTTGCTTTGGAAAGAAAAATCCTTTAGAATAAAATAATTTGGAAAAGAACACCATCATTAAACATGAAATACTTACCTGAGATAACCAGTCAGTGGTCTCAGAGAACTGTGAAGTGGTGGGTAACAGCAGCAGAGATCTCCTGGTACTCAATGAGAAAGCTGCTTTAAAAAACAGTATCATGGTGAGGGTGATTTATTTTGGTTGTACTTTCTTGGTATAAATTATCATAACTATAGTGATACAGCTGTAAAAGGAATTTAAATTTCTCTTGATTTAGACTTAGTGGGGGAGTCATTAAGGTCATGGATCTGTAGATTGTTGTTTTGTCTATATGGAGATTGATCGAAAGACAGTAAATACAGGCAATTAGCTCATTTTATACTGGCAGCAAATAAAACAGTGACTCCAATTTGACAGGATGGATGTAAAAGTTCTCTAGCACATTTGATTTGTAAATGTAGTGAATGAAAAAAAAGTAACCACAATATTAAAATTAAATAAATTAATTAATTTGGACAGATACATTCATTGTGGAAATGCTTCCCATAATATAGCAGAAAATAACAGGAGTTTTGTACGATAACATTTTTCTTTTAACAACATACACATGTACACATCTCCACAAATATACATGAAGATGTGTATGCATATATATGCATGTGACAGCATATATGTATAAAAACAGATAACAATAAATTCTTACTGAACCCTAACAAATACATTTTAGCACAAATATAATTGCATCTTAACTGGACAGCATCAAAAACAAACACTACTCTCTAACATTGATGTCTTACCAATTAAAATGGGAAATTATCTCTGAGTATCCATTTATATCCCAAGTTGCTAAGATATAGAACAGAAGTGCACTATTATTTATATCTTATTTTCAGAGGCAACAATATCTCTGCATTCAAGAACACAAGGACATGTTGGGGACTTTGAAAGTACAACTTTTACTGAAGCTTTGTAATTCCATCCCAGAAGTGGGGATTTTGCTATTTACAAAAATAGAAAAAATAAAGTAAAATTATTCATCATCAGTAGTTTTTAATGTCTAAAATCTCATTGTATCCTTGTAAAATTTAGAGGTAGAAAAATGCAAGTATCTTTTTCCAGAGTTTTATATATGTGTACTCACAGATCTTATCATAATACAAGAGATCTGGTTCCATCTAGAAGCTGTAGAAATGTGGCAGTGTCTGGTTCCCATTATCTTCGTAGCTTACAATAAGGCAGGTACATCACTTCTAAACTAGAACTAGTTTATAAACCAGCTGGGAGGGAAGGAAATTCAGCTTGGCCCTCCACCACCTAACAACAGATTTTTTGTATCAAACCCATGGTACCATCTCACAGAGCTACTTGAACTGTGATCAAGGCACCATTGATTGCTGCAGAATACCAACAAGGGTCAGGGCCGCAGCATTGTGTCTCAAGGTGCTGCATTAACCTGTGTGTTTCCAGCTGCTATACAGCAGTGGAAATCTGCAAAATATGTAAGAGATTTCTTCATGCTACATTTTCACTTGCTTTACTTGGTATAGAAGTAGTAGGTGATGAAAAGGACAGGATGAATAGTGATGTGTATGGCTGTGAAAGAGAGAGAAAAATACAGCTGGGCATCTCTAACGAGATGCAGCCCGGTTTGTGAAAAAAACATGGTTGGGCCCAGAGCCCTGCTGCAGTACAGGCCCAGATTCTTTGCAAACAGGAACTAATTGCTAAAAGCTCTCCAGAGGATATTTGTTCATTCCTTTCAGTTAGCATTGGCAAAGAGTTAGAAATTTCATCAAGAGGAATGATCTCTTATAAGTCCTTCTTTCTTAAATCTTTTTTCCCTTTTTACTGATGTGAGGATTGGCACCAATTTAAGTAACTTCTTTCATCTCTGAACATGGACATTCTTAAATTGGTTTAACAATTTAATCCATTTAGCTGAAGTCCAATCCAGTCAAATCCATTCAAGAATTGCATGGAACAGACCCTCAGTGTTTTACTCAAACCACTGCTCTCTTAGCAAGAGTAGAAATGGCAGCTTTGGTCAATGAGCTCATGTTGCTCCATCTAATAATCTCCCCTGATACCCTCTGCTAACTCCTGGAAGACTTAGGTGGCCTTGTAAATTGGCTTCCAGTGAGAGAGAAGTCAGAGACTCTGAGGCTGAGTGTGGCTGTACAAATACACCAGCTTTATTTACACCTACATGAAAGTGGTTAAAAAAGAGATGATCACAAACAGACTCTGTGAAATCTCTATACATTCGACTCTAAAGTAGCACAGCAATACTTATATCCCCTAAAGTAATCCCCCTCCGGACTATCTTAAAGTATCATCAGTACTGCAGGTTTATCTTTTTTCCAAGGAACTATTCAAGCGGTATCAAAGATGACATATCAACCTAGTATTTCTCCATGCATTAAATATTTGCTCGTAACACACAGGAGACTGAAGTCATCTGGCACCTCATGCTAAATCACAAAGGTAAGTGTTTCAAGGTTTAGTGCTTTTTGTACGCTTGCACTAATGAATCTAACGGCCAAGAAGTGAATTTTCAGTTCTGCTAAAATTTTGCCCAGTCACCCAGATGCACACTGAATGCTTTGCTCTGCACCAAGGCATTCAGAAAAGCCCATGGTCACAAGTATGGCGTGGGTTTGGGTTGCCTGGTCAGCTCTTCCCGTCTGCTGGTTCCAGTCTGCAGCCTCCAAATTACAGGCTGCTCCCGCACTGTGTAACACACACACTCTGGTCCCCCACGCTCAGTTGCTCGCTGTGTTATTTTTATATTCATGAAAACATTAAAGTCAGGGTAAAAGGGACAAATAGTACAGATTTGAAGATTTTCCAGCTAGACCAAAAAATGCTGCATGGCATGTGTGTTTAGCATTAGGAAGAAAATAAATGTGCTGTTTTCAAATTTTTGCTTCAGGGTCAGCCAACATCAGTCTACCATGTAACAGCTTTGAGGGGGGAAAAAAAGCTTCACTTAAGAATATATCTGCCAGAGTAAACAGTGCCTCAAACCAGGGAAATCTAAAGCACATGCCTTATTGTCAAGTTTGGTTTAACTTGTTTTACAAATCAAAACAGCAGCTCAGTTTTTAAAGCCTATTTTTAAGCCCACTAGTGTTTTATCAAGAAGGTTAAGGACCTACATTTAGTGTTTCAGTCCCTGCATTTTAAATCAGAGATGATGGACCGATTTCTCTTCAGTGAATTAATGTCTTATCCCATTCTTACGTGCACCTCTTCCTATCTCTTCACCATGCCTCATAAATCAAGGGGTAAGATTCTCTCTTTTAGTTGTCCAGGTATACCCTGTGATCTGTGAGCAGCATATGAAATGAAATACGTTTGTGAGCCCAATACACAGTGGAAGCATGCAAAGTTTTGGTCTCCTCTGCATGAACAGGAGGAAGCTTGTGCTCAGATATTGCCTCTTAGGAAACAAAGCACGTACCACAAAGAAACCTCTTGCACTTAGGATGTGTGCAGACAATTCTTCTGATTAATGTGGGAGTTTCTGCATGCATATCTGAGGGAAGAATTTGGCTCTTTGCTGCTTAAATAAAACAGTGAAGAATATTTAAGGAGAAAAACCAAACCTGGAATGTTTAGAAGACATTTCCAAGAAACTCTAAGAAAGGAAAAAGTCTTTGCCAAACACAGACAAACCTCATCAAACCCTATAGCTTCCTTTCAACTTTTGTTTCTGTTCCCCCTCAAACCAACCCTCAGCAGGTAATTCTGTTTGCTTGACTGAGGCTGAAGTTTCATGATTATTTTATTCCATAAGTCTGAGCTGGTGGAAAGAGGAGGTTGGCTTCTTCTCCCTTCTTGCCTATCCAGAGCTACCAGTGCCCTTGCAACTGTATGTGATTTGTTAAGTTCAACAGGGAGCTGGAGCAGGGAAACGATCCAGCTGAAAATGAGCTTTCCCTCACTCTGCTTTCCCAGCACTGCCCAGCTGCACAAGCAGTAATATCAGCATAAGAAAAGGATGGGGATATGCAACAGGATGAGCAACAGAAAGGAGGGGTTGTGGTTTTCATCTCAGTTCCCACACAGTATTACCTGATACAGACATACAACTTCAATGTGAATTGAAAAACTTGTCCGCGACAAAATGTGATTAAACACTTTGCATGTCTTCATTAAGCACCAAAGATGGAGTTGGACTCAACAGTCTTTGTGGGTCCCTTCCAACTTGAGATAGCCTGTGATTTCTAAGATTTTTTGGGGGGGAAATATCCTTAAAAATGAAGACCTTAAAGGTTTTTTTAAAGAGTCTTAAACATGAATTTAGTTTTTATAACATACCACTATTTTCAAATATCCATAATAAACTTTTCCATCAGAAGGCAAGATCCATTTGTCCGAGACTGTATATAGTATGCATACCTGCCTCAATATGTGGCATATAACCATACGCATTGATGTATGATAAAAAAAAAGAGGAAACCACTGATCACAGTGGAAAGACATCCTAAGGGATAGAACACCTCTACTGTGAGGACAGGCTGAGAGAGCTGGGTCTGTTCAGCCTGGAGAAGGCTCTGGGGGGAACTAATAGTGGCCTTTCAGTATCTATAAGAAAGAAGGGGACAGACTCTTTAGCAGGGTCTGTTGTGACACGACAAGGGGAAATGGTTTCAAACTAAAAGAGGGGAGATCTAGTTTAGATATATGAGAATAGTTTTCTTACAATAAAGATACTGAAGCATTGAAATGAGTTACCCAGGGAGATGGTGGATGCCCCATCCCTGGGCACATTCGAGGTCAGGCTGGACCTGTCTCTGACCAATTGGATCTAGCTTTAAGTGTCCCTGTTCATCGCAGGAGAGTTGAACTAGGTGACTTTTAAAGGTCACATCCCACTCAAACAATTATATGGTTCTATGATTAGTGCAACACTGCTGAGCATATCTATTTGTAAAAGCCTAGTTTTGTGACATCAACAAGGATTTTCTCAGCTTTTTTGTTGACTTTTGCATTTGTTGTTTTCATAGAGAAAAATTTGCATAATTATCAGGGAGTCTACTTCCCAATCACTCTGGTTTTTGGGGTTCTGGCACTGAACAAGATTTAGAGTAATAATAAATGACTTTGAAAACATCTCTGGATACCAAATATTTACTATAAAATGTGATCCAGATCAAGCAAAAATAGCTGTCCCATTTTATGTGGAAATCCATCAAAACTGAAGTCATTTCTATAGAATATCCAAAGCATTACTTAATCAGAATATGTTAAAAAGGTTAAGAGGTCAAAGGGAGGTTTAGTGGATAAATTTTGAAGTTAATTCAAATCTGTGAGTCATTACTTACTCCAGCAGGACTAGTTATGTGTATTCACCTCCTCACCAACATCAATATGTGTCCAATAGATCCAATATCTTTCAATAAGGCTGAAGGAGATGCAGTCATTCAGGTGTGAAGCCGGAGTGAGATCAGAATTTGGCTTCAGTTGGTATGTTAGTAAGAGCTGTAGCAGAAGTATTGACAGTAGCATGAAGTTGGATTCAGTGGACAAAGAAAATAAAGTACATATGATTCCTGCCCAATATTATCCAGATTGCTTTGAGATGGGCTGAAATGTAACTTTTTAAAAGGAGTGGTGTTTAAACTGTTTCTTCCCTTTGGGCAGCAAGAATGACTGATTCAGCTTCCAGGCATTCCTGTGAAAATTGCTTAAATGGCACTTGCCGAAGCCTTCTATGCTAAATTGGGAAGTTAAATAACATCCCCAATTGCACTCAGGACTGAGCAGTGTTTTGCCAAGCAGACTCTGGGATTTTAAATGAAGGAATTTACACAGATATGATTCTCGGCATTTTCAGGAGGTCTTCACCACCCCAAAAGGGAGGTAATCCCACATCAGGATTCTTTTTCCTCTATTTTCCATTTCTTCTTTCCCCTCCAGTTTGGACCTTGGACCTCAGTCCTGCAAGTTGTGTCCTGTCTAGAGTCACTCTCCACCCTCGGCATGGGTGTTACAGATGGTGAATACAGATGGTATTTTTGAACCATTATGAAGCAGATGTAAAAGGCAAAATTACCTCAGACCATCACCTGCATACATATGGCCCCAGCTTACCTAAGCAGTTCCTTTTATTTCCTAATGACATTGGCAAAGAGCTGCTTCCTGCAGTGAGCCTCCAACTGTATGAAGTCCTGGGCCATATATACATCTGGTGTTGACAGCAAGGGCCTTGGTCATTCAAAGTTTCATGGCATGAGGACCACAAAGAAGTAAAAACTACTGTCTGAAACTACTGTCCAAGAACAATAGAAATCAAGCACAGATCAGATCAGGTACATTCATCCCATATTCATCATGTTGTTATATGTAAATTGCATATCTAAATCTACATGTTGATGGTGGGCTTCTTCTGTCATGTTTGTGAAGAAAGCAAAGAAGGACTTGGACAAATTCTTTGAAACAGTACCTTGTGGATTAGGATAGCTGAGACACCATCCTGTTTGGATCACTGTGCAGAAATCTTTTGTTGCCAACAGCTAACATCTTTAATTTTGCTTTAGACTCAAATTTAGCATGCAGACATTGAGCTCAGAGGAAGACTTTTTTTACAGCAGCTGGCCATTTTAATTATATAAAGAATATAAACAATAAATTTCTAATATTAGATACATTTCTCACAGTCCTTATTACTGAAAATAATGTCTTAGGGCCATATCCAAACCCCACTGAATCAGTGGAAAGTGTCCCACTGACCTCATTGTGATTGGACCAGGGCCTTGGTTTCTTAAAATAAAATTTTACAAGGTGCAGGCTAATCCTATTCCACATATTTTTAGTAAATTGGCTCCATTTTTTCCCTCCATTAGGATCTATAAGAAACTAAGACACAGCCACAATAACATCTTGGCACCAAATATTTCATAAGGAATTTAAACATAAATAGGTCTTTTTGAGACCATTTTACACCTAAGCTCCAAAATGGCTGGCTCAGAGTGCAGGTCTCAGGAACAGCAGTGAGGGCTCGATCACGACAGGGAGCAATTGGTTCATTTTAAAGTGCTCTGAGAACAGGGAGTGGTCAACCACTTTTCCCAGAAAACAAGGAGCAAATGAAGAATAAAGCTGCAGGTAGCACCAGCCATTCCAGAGTGCTTAAAGAATTCTACCAATATTTCATTTGTTTTATTTTTTGTGTATTCCTAGGCTCTAGATGTCTATAAGGAGCTAGAGCTACCAAAACACTGTGTGACAAGCTATGCTTGCAATATATGCAGCCACACCAAAGCCAGAAAGTAGTAAAGAACTCTCAAAAATGTATGATTATATGATTTGCCAGCCTATCATCCAGTCCATAATGTATCAGATAAGCCTTAGAGAAGCAAGTGTAATCTGGGAGGAGGGCTGGGAGTTATCCAAAATGAAAATATCAGCCTGCTCCCTTTATTTCACCCTCAGCTGCCGGTGCAAACTGAAGTGTTTTGAAAGGCTTAGGGAGGTTAAAAGAAAGCACAGTCTCATGGAAGCAGAGGTTACCTCTCATGCACCAGGAGGAAATCCGCCTCTCCAGTGCTGCAGGAACCACCTGGAGACTTTCCCTGAGCTAATATCTGCAGCATGACAAAAGGTGTCATTTTTAGAGGATGTGAAGACCATGGAGGAAAGAGAAGAAACAGGAGACAGTACAAGGAAAAAAAAAAAAAAAAGCATGATGGTGAAAAAATACAGGGAACACAAACAAGAAGGTAATGTTCCCAATACATCCACAATTTTTGGCAGTCATTGCATGATATTTCTGTGATTTCTTCTACTATTTTTCTCTGTGAGTTCCATTGTACCTCTAGTGGATTTTAAGGACCTTGCTTCTACACTTACAAAAAGCCTCTCCGTCTGATTGCTGAGCCCTTCACACACCAGAACAACATAAAAGCCATGGCACAAATTGTAATGTGCCTTGAACCAGCACTGACCCAAACTGTCATCCGAGAGAGCCTCCTGTGATGCCCTCCAAAATACATGGGTTTTAATGAGATCTGGATGCGGAGTTCGCCTAAAAATCATGCAAGCCTGAGCTTCAGTTACAGTGCATTCACAATCTGACATGTTCAAGGAGCATTTCGACACATCAGCATGTAGATATGAATACCATTGGTCAGACCATAGAAAAGGGCCTAGAAAAACACAAGGAAGACAAAATGAATCCGTGACAGCACCATCCCAATTTCACCGTAAGGAGTAATGTATTTTATGCCTGAGCCAAGGTTTAAATTGCCAACAGCTTTGTTGTCATACCCTTTCACCCTGCGCTCACTTTTGCATACAGCACATCACAAGACACAACAATTCATTTTCTCTCATCTCACTTCCTGTCAAATCCCCTTGCATGTTGCATATGGATTTCTTGCCACATAATTGGGGATTAAATCACCAAATGATCCAACAGTGCAGCCTAATGCACGTTTTGCTTGATGCTTCCAGATTGCTTTAGCCCAGGATTTCCCCCCTCCCTTAGCTTTCTGAACACATGTTCATGTTCTAAAATTAAATCTGATTTTAAAAATTATTTTTCTCTAATCTAAAGATCTGCATGTTCTTGCCCCCACAGGCCTCTGAGGCAGTATCAAGACAGCCCTGGATCTTATTCTGAGCTGTGACTCTTCAAGGTGACCTAGGAAAGGAACTATGTGAAAAACGCAGGGGCTTGGAAATGCACTTCAAAAAAAAGAGACATAAAAGACACATTTTATTTTAAAAAATAATTTTGAGGGTTATTCTTGTAAGATGACATACCAGTGTGCTATATAAGGTATTCACAGAGGGATTCATAAGGTTGAAGATCTTTAGTTCACTTTGTATAACCTCCTAATATATGTATTTCCAGATTTTATCTATGTGCCCCTCAAATTAATTCTGATTTTGTGTAGATCAAATGTTACTATTTCCAAACTTATCTAGATGATCAGTTTGCACTGAACAACTTGGCCAACAAGATTCATTGGATTTACTCTTGGCATATACTCAAAGGTTTATTCAATAATCCTGAATTTGTGGTTTCAGTAGAGCAACTGGTCACAAAAATTCCAGTGTGTTGCCCCAGTTCTTGAACTAGATGACTTAACCATTCCTAAACTCTTCTTCTGTATACTTGAAACCATTCCATTAATTAGTGAATTTATGTTGTTATGTGAAAGAAATGTCTGTCACTCTCATAAAGATAGCTTTTGAAAATTTTGGTGCAACAACTCTTATTTACAGAAAAGTTCACAATAAGCAAATGAAGATGCCTGGAAAACACAGCCATGGGAAAGGATTCTTGATAGTACTGAAATGCCTATTCTCACTACTTACTCTTGTGGCTTAGCAATCCAGACTGGATAGCACTTTATGTTGGTGTAAACTATACCATTTCCACTGGTTTCACAGGGGATGTGACACTGAACCCTTTGTGTTTGGAATTTGCGAATGGGAGAACAGATAGCTATTTGTAGTTGTAATTTTTAACAATATTGTGCAGAAAAGTTCAGCCATGCATCTTCATCAGTAAGAGGAAACGCCTCATAAACTCAAAATGCTACACTAAAGGCACTTTCAGTTTTATTCTTTTTATTTCCTTATAGAGTGCTTTGTTTCCACTGCTGTCCTGTTCCCATTCAACTCTCAGAAATACAGTCTACCCACCCCCAGATGTGCTTACAGTCAAATATTTCTTCCCATTCATTTCTTACAACTAACATTCTCTCACTGCCCCTCTGTCCCTGACACACACACACTGCTCAGAAGACCCTACAGAAGCAGTCAGGATACTTTGCAGACATTTGACAACCAGCCCAGAAGTGGTGTACTCGCTTAGAGGAGAAACTCCAGAAGGCTGAAGAGTGCTTGACGCTGGGGCACCCCAGGAAGATGGTGCCCCTCAGCTGTCATGAGGGCCACTCCAGAAGTGGGGTTTGCTGGGACTGGGAGCCCACAGTTCTCTTGAGCCCTCTCCTGACCAGCCATGAGAGGAGCAGCGGGCAGTGGAAGGAAGATGCTTCCCAGGGTGCTCTGCTGCTTCAGTCAGTAGTGGTTTCTGCTGGGAACTGGTGAGGCAGACACAGCTGACAGCTTCCAGGATTTGGATAGACAGCCTAGGTCATGAGGATTAGGCTCAGGACAAATTAATGAGCTATGCCCCCGCACTTTGAAATAACTTAGTTTTCTGTTATTTACTTTTCCTGACTACATAGGCTTCCAGTTCTGTGAAAAAAGACTTCACGCACTTGTGCTGATCATGACAAACGAGAGCAGCGGCCAGTCTGCTATTCACCCACTCATTGAACCAGCTTTGTTTTTTTGATTCTTGAGGTATTTCAAGTTTGCACGTACTGTATTTTCCATGCTAAGATGCCTTTCTTCAGCTCAAGAGCTGAGTTGCTCACGTGTCAATTTAATTATCAGTCTTAGAAATGCTTTAAATTAAAAGACTAAGTATAGAGGCAGTAAACACTAAAAACAAACTGTGACTGATCTATCCCTAAAAGATGAGCAAACTCTGCATATTGTCCTAGTCAGTCCAGTTTTAGCTGCTGAGCTACCTGGCAGCAGCGCCCAGTATGAAGGGATTCATTCCTAGAGACACAACTTACAACCAAAGGTTGGTGTTTAGACAACGTGGACCACCAGAAATTATACTCACCATACATTTATTCAGAGAATGGTATTTCTGATATCTCTGTGATATCTGGTAGCTCAAATTTTTATTATGACCTCAGCGTCAGAAATTCCATCTTCAAGAACACCTACAAATTTTATTACATACAAATACAGAAACTACACAAGTATGGAATTTAAAATGCAATAATACAATCTTACCCCTATGGTTCCTTTGATACATTCTTGAACTCCCAACACTCAGTTCTTTAGAAGACTATCCCCAAAAAGTTAGAGAAGTTAGTAACTAAGATACACTTTACTGTCAGTGCTGCAGAGAGGGATGTGGGTGGGTTTTCCTGTCCCAGAGCTCCTAAATCATTCAGTTTAATTGCACCATTGATATAAGCGTTAAGCTGTTATTTTCTAGTTTGCCTCTGGGGTCTCCATAACTATCACTCATGACAGGAGGAACAAGAACAAGGATGATAAGCACCTGTCACTGTTGGAAACCCCCAGGATCACATAACAGCTACGTTGGGGTACATATCAGATCTCACAGGGCACATACCATTTACCACTGTAAATACAACCATTACCCAGGGTCTTGCAGATTTAGAGAAGTTACTAAAGTATAGGTGGCAGCTAGGAATAAATCTGCCTTACAAATGGTGCATGTTATACATAAAGCTGGATGATATGTACAGTACTTTTTCCTCCTTGCAAACTATGCAGAAAGCTTTTTATTGATTTAAGTAGTTATTGAAATACTATTAAGAACTGTAGAGAGCATGGTGATTTAAAAAACCCTTTAATAGGAGAATTGGTTCAGAGAAATAGCTATTAAGTCTTAACCAGATTAACTTGGTGCCCATGGTGCTATGTTGACTTAGCTGTACATATTCAAAAAATGTCCACATTGATGTTTACAAAATGTACAGTCAGAAGGAAAATCTAGTCAAATATTCAACATATGAAGAAATAATGTAATTGCAAGCATTAATTTGCATCTACAGTTCAACAAGAGGCTGAAAAGGCAGATACTTATATGGCAAATAAATAGTTCTTCTTTAATATATTTGACTTTTACTTCTGAAGGGGATTCTATAGGATATTTTGTGTAGTTTCACAAAATTCAGCAGTTAATGTACTGAAGTATTACTCATACTTTCATATCCCACTCATTCAAATGACAAATATTCCTTAAGCACAAGTATGATGTTATGAACAATGAGAATGGGAAATATATATTGCTCATTTTCTCAGACAACTGCCTCTGTGTTGGAACAAGTTATTTGTTCCTGGGCTGTTAAATGATGTGGAAGATGTTTCCTTTTCTTAGTCTTCTCTGGGACTGATGATGCCCAAAAAGACATTACTGATACGTTTTCTGAAGCCTAGTCTAAAACAAAAATATTTGTTGAAATTGATTTTATTAGCAGGGAGGACAAAGTCTGTGCACTATTAATAGAGGTTGACTCTACATTGACCTGTTTGTGGCACTGATGATATAAGGGTCCAGACTGGACACCAGCAGGTCAGGTACTTGCAGGAACAGCCTCAGCTCCATCTAACCCATTACTCTTGGGCTTCTTTCCTGGGGGAGTTGATGCACAGATTTATACACATTATATCCTCAATAGAAGCAAAACAGGGCATTTTCATCCAGTCCTAGAGCAAGCACCAGTGGAAGTGCTTCTGTGGAAATACTTACACCAGTATAGCCTACAGTGGAGACCTGCCCAGCTGTGGATTCTTTGGTACACAAACACTGATGTACTGGAGCAAGAATGGTGAAGAGTCGAACCGAATGACTGGATGGAGAGCATGAGGGAAAGACTGTACTTGTTCTGTTTGGTTATGGCTGTGGGGTATCTATTGCTGGCTTCAGCTATCTAACAGGAGGGTTCTGAGGAGACAGAGATAGTATGCAGCAATAAGAAACATAAAGCACACGTTCTGATATGAAAAAAAATATCTGATTCAATATTGGGAAAATATTGTTACCATGAAAGTGGTCAAATACTGAAAAAAGATCCCTGAGAGAGTGTGAGATTTCTGATCCTGGAGATATCAAAACTTGACTGGAAGAAGCCTTAAGCAAAGATGATATAAGCTGGCCCTGCCTTAAGCGATGGGTGTGGACCAGGTGATTTTTGGAAGTACCTTCCCACCTAAATTATTCAACAATTCAATGAGAGTAGGTCTAAACTACCCCATGAAAAGCTGTGTCTCCTCTATTAATTATCAGCAATTTTAGATGTTACATGAGAGCTTGGAATTAACTGGATATATAATAGGCACAGGAAATTAGATTTTCTTCTTTAAATTAAACTGTCATGGTAGAAAAGAGTGTAAGTAGGGATTGATAGTGATGTGCAGTATGTTGTACAAAATCAACTGCTTTTGTTGTGTTTTTTTCATTCCTGGGTAGGATTTGAGCTTTACAACTACAACAAAAAGTATTTTAAAGCAGTATAGAAGACAGGTAAGCATTCTCTTTTCTTTGTTACTATGCCTTGTAGTTCTGTCTTCTTCTATACTGGGGTTTTTGTTCGTTGTTGTTGTTTTGTTTTGTTTTATTTTGTCTCATTGTTTTCACTGTTCCACTTCCACAAGCCACTTCTATCTTCTCTGTCTTTTACTTCTCTGCCTTTTCCTGGCCCTCCCTTTTCCACTCTTTTGCAAATGTTATTAGCTGCTTTCAGATATGCCTGATCTACAGATAACAGAAGAGCCGGGGCTGATCTGACTTCCTTCGTATTCAAGGAATTAAACTGATTTTCTATATGAGTAGCTAGAAATAATAGCAGTCATTGCTTAAGACAAGATCACCATGGCCTGTCCTAAATCCAAACGATGCTGCATCAGAGGGCTGGAATTTGGAGATAAATTTGGAAGCAAACTTGAAGTCAAATTGTAATTTTTTATCTAGGAGTTTTTTTGTTGTTTTTTTTTTTTTGCAAACTGACTGCCTGAGAGAGGTAGAAAAGCATTTGTGACGGTCAAATGTATGGAATCCAGTGGAAAGATGGTCTTATAAATCAGTTTCAGGGAAACTGTCTGTTGCCACTTGTTTTCCTTCTACTCCTTAAAACAGAGTTGACATACATTCTTTGTTATTATGCTGAACTGCTGCATCAGTTTCTTGTCCTGCGGTAGCATGTTAGCTAAAGCCCTACACCAGTATGATGACCACACAAGTAATCAACACAGAAGGCATTTCTCTGAGACAAATATCTCCTGCAGCCAAAGATAAAAGTAGCAAAACATTTGTGTTTTCAAGTCTTTATGACATGGAAACAAATAAACAATAATAGTAAGAAATTGAAGTTCATTATTGATGAATGGTTGGGCTACCTCTAATGTCACAGTGGATTTGCTTATTAGCATCCTGAGCTACTGACTTAATTGTACTCTTAATTCTAAATGTAACAAGTGTCATTAATAATGTCCTGCTTAACATCACTACCATAGAAGGTTACCTAAATGCAATTTCGCTTTCATATGTAAGAAGATGCAGATGTATTTGTGCAGCTCCATTTTTGAAACTGTGTTCAAGCAAACCCACAGCAAGTTTGGCTTTTCTTCAGTAATTCACTCATTAAACTTGTTGCTGAAGTTCTGTTCTATGAGCAGTGTGGAACATATAACAAGTCTCCATCAGATCCAGTGCTTGTCAAACAAGTTCTCAGCAGGCACAAACAAAAAGTTACTCAGCCCCAACAGAATATCATAATCATGTGTCTCCAACATCTATCTTATGTTTATCATTCTAATCAGATCTAACTTCAGAAGTGGCAGAGGGCAAAGTTGCCACTGCTTCTTTGACCTCACAGAGTACTGTCTTCAGCCTACAGCTGTTGCTCCTGTAAGCGCTGTATGCCAAAGACAAAGGCATATGACAATCATTTGCATTTCCAGCAGATCCAGAGAAGAAACTCTCCTACTCTCTTTGCAGGTAGATTTGGACATTTTGCTACAAATTCTCCTTCCTATTCAATGATAGCTTATTTCTGGAATGCAGTGGTGAAAGAGGTGCACTTTAACAAGGCAGTTCTCATTTGCTGGTTTGTGTAGGAATAAGGACATTTTTGAAGTAGAATTTCTATCATTTCCTATTAGAAAATTGGGTTCACCAGAACGGGGAAAAAAAAAAGGTCATCTGTTTCCTCTGCAAATCAGTGGTGTTACTACCTGATATGAAGCTGCAAGACTGCAGAAGATCCCACAGTTTGTGAATGCACAGCTAACTCTGAGACACAGGGAACACAGTTCTAGAAAATGCACTGTCACACTGAATTGAATGAGCAAGGCTTAAAGTTAGAAAGCTTTGCAATTAAACTCCTGGTGACAAGTAAATCTGAAGTGAAACTTACTTTCCAGTACAGAAAATTCACCTCAAGCAAGCTCAGTAAGCATGGTCTTAGAAACATCTCTTTTACAAAGCTCATTCTGTGAGCATATGTGTATGCATGCATGCGTGCATGTGTGTGGTTCGTGTGGTTACTATATAGCAGGTCATTGAATTATCAAACCAGTAATTTTGCCATCAGGTTTTCAGTTCTCTTCTTGAACACATATTCTGTGGTCAAGTCCATTAGTAAGTTACAGTGATAAACACCTGGAGTCTATCAAAAACAAAGAAAGACTTATTCTGTAGGTACAACCAGCCTGGTGAACATACCAAGCAGAAACTAACTGCATAATACAGAACTCAAGCAGGAATATGTTTTTTATGATGTGCCAGCATAAGAGAGATCAAAGACTAAAGCCAAATAAATAGCAACTGGGTACCAGCAAAGGAAACATATTTAGACTTAAAGTAATCAGAAACAAACCCAGTGTATGCCAACACCTTCTGAATTCAAAACTAACATTTTCCTCCTTTTCATAAAAGGTTCAAGATCTGGCAGACTCTGTTTTGTTTTTAAATCTACTGGTCTTATTACTGGCAGGGATTTTTCATTTCTCACAGACAATGGATCACCAAGCACAGGAATCATCTCCTCACACCATCACCCCTTCTTGCTCATGGTTTTAGGGAGTTACACCCCCTACTGCCCTCTGACTGAATGCTGCTTGGCGGCATGGTGGAATTTGCCAGCTTGCATTCACCATTCACTGAGCTAGACTCCTTATCTGCAACATCGCCTGGCGAGCTAATACAATCTGTCTGGCACCCAGGGACTGGCAGAGCAAATTTTTCCAGATGGCACAAGCAGACACCCAGAATTACATGCCAGCATTATTTTGTGAGACAGTTTGATCAAAAGAAAAAAGCCTAAATGACCAATGTTCAGTGTCTTGTTAAGTACCTGCAGTGTATCTACATAAACAGCTTTAAATGACTACTAGTACTAAAAAACACTTTCGAGGGAGAAGGGAGAACAAGCAGAAGATACAAGGGAGGCAGCGAACTGACAGGCTGAGCCTGAGGGCAAAGACTTACATCTGCACTTGATTTGTCAAGGATTTACATTAGTGAAACTTTAACTCTGCAGATTACGCTTACAGAACAAGTTTATGCAAATAAAGCTTAGTCTACAGCGCATGTGGGCCCAGACACAGTGGATTTGGCAGGTTTCATTTAGGCAAGTGCCTGGGTTTAATAAATTCATTTACATAACGGATTAGGACATCTGGAAAAGTAGCGTGGCAGTTTACTGAGATATAAATAATGTTAATTGAAAGGTCACAGGTATGCAAAACACTCTACACATGTAAAAGGAAATCATGGAAAACTAAGGGGCAAAGACTTGCGTTTTTCTCTTGGATACATTAAGTTAAGCTGCAGATACCAGCTAATTCACATCTTTCTACATGACACTCGCAATTTTAGTTCCCTATAGAGATCCTTGCTTCATGGCAGGTATGTGTGTAAACAGTCACCTCCTCCTTAAAAATAAAAAACAAAAAAATATGCGGTTCATATCACTCAGCATCAGAAGTTAATAGCCAGAACCTGAAGGAACTGCCTCACAGGCTGTGATTTAAATAAATAGTGGGGTTTATATTTCAGTTTTGCCCAAAAGTCTGATACCTTGCTGCCGTGGCAACATCATCTCTTTTCAGCAGTGGAAATAACACTGGGAATTATGTTTGCACCTAATTCTGTGATATATGTTTAGTAGATTTCTGAATCTGCAAACTAGAGTTCTAGTGAACTGATGAGATACTAAAAGCTGTATAAGATCAAGCAGTTTGCAAGAAGTATGCCATAACCCAGAGTTAATTTATAGCTTGGTAAGTAATACTAATTCCCCTTAATTATTTTTAAGAGTATAAAATGACATCGTTTCTAAGCATAAACCATCAGGCAAACCTTTTTCAAAGTCCAGATGTTTATAATTCAAGCAGTTTCTAGTAAAGATTATTTCAAAACAACATACGTTGCTTGTACAGAGCTAAAAATACTTTCTTTGGAGGTTTTTGCTTTTTCCAGTTTTTTGATAAGCTTTACTTAGTTGTCTTTTCTCCAAGGTATTAGATGAATGCCTACAAAAGATTTGCCCACATAATGCTGTCTGGTTGTGCAAAAGCCCTGTGATAAGTGACTTGGTTTTAATTCTTACATAAAGCAGAGCATAAGATAGTCAGTTTTACTCTTGTGCAATCCAATTATATCATTGCTATATTCAGACAGCAGTGGGAATCTGATGGAAATATGGGGAAGGAGCAGTTGGACTCATGTAGTCAATGGGAATGTTGTTACTGTACATATTGACCTTATCCAAGCAGTTCAATATGTAAAACTAAAAGCCAAGACATAGAAGCATAAAGTATGAATGTATCAGCAGCCATGTTCAAAAGGGATTATGTTTTGGAAGGGCCAGTTCATCTGTGTACTGCTGCTGGCATCTGTTAAGAGCAGGGGAAAACACTCCTCATGTCTTGGTCCATGAGCCAGATATATCACTTCATTCATTCTTGCAGTGGGATGTTGATAACATCTGAAAGCAAACATAGGTGATGATTTGGAGTGGCTGCTAGTAGGCACTTGCAGTTCTCATTCCAGTTATCATTCTCTGCTTTGGTTGGATCATGTTCCCAGGAGACAAGATTATAACTTGCTTTAGAAAGTAGACATGTTTAGTAATGAACAAAAATTGTGATCGCAGTCCCAGTGTAAATGAGACTATAGAACACCAAGAAATGCATCCCAGCTAAATTAGTAGAGGTTGTACAAATTTGAATCTGTTTGTGAACTTTCCACCTAAGAAAATACATGCTTAAGTCATTTCTTTTCCTCCCAAGTTTATAGTGCCAGCAACCTTTAACTATTCAGTTTTCTCTGTGGCCAGTTCCAGCCCATCACTGCACAGGGTGCAGGGAGAGAGCTTCTAGCCTTTGCTGTTCTTTCTTTGGTATTCAAGCCATTACCCTGCTCCTGAGTCAGCTGGTTTTGTAAAGTCAGAGTTCAACTTCATGTCCTTTGAGAAACACCACTAAAAATATCTTTATTTTACTGCAAACTTCTCCATCAAATTCCAGGTGTTGCCAAGCTATTAAATCTATCTGTAGTCCTGACTGCACAATATTCATGTCTTAAACTATTCTTGAAATAAACTGCATACTAACTACCTAGCTTACAGGTAAAATTTCTCTCGAGTAGCCCCAGGTCTGACATAGAGAGGTGTTGTTGCAGAGCACAGACTCTCTTGCACCACTATTAGTCATTCTGGTTAGCACTGTCCACTATACACTTTCTTCTTTCCACATCATCTTTACGCTTAGAACACAAGGTAAAAACAGCCTTATTTCCTTTCAGATGTAGATGCAGCATTTGCCTAATACTGTATAAACTGAACACAAAAAGCAGCTTATTCTTCTCTGTCTCTGATCATATTAATTGGTTATTACCATTATTTATGTTAAGTAATCTCTGTCAGATGGGATTAGTTCCCTTGCTCTCTCCCAGAGAGCTGAATGATACAGAGCTTGTGGAAAAGTTAATCATTATATACTTTATAAGTGCAACTGAAGTACTGTGTTCATCAAGGTAAAAGAGACCTTCAGGCTTCCCATCATCCACACCACAGAGAGAGCTTACCAGTTCTCCTGCGTGACCCTCAGTAGTAACCAAGATCAGCAAACTGGAGATACTAAACTCTGCTGCAGTCATAATTTTCACAGTTGTTCATGACCTGGGTTGAGAATTTAAATTCAAAAATACACAGAAATCCAAAGCTATGGTTCCCACAGCAGCTATAACTCAGTCACTGGCATTTGGACATGCATTGTAGAGTATAGACACAGTAATGCAAAACACTAAAGCTACCCCTGGTTATGGTTGGCTGGGGGAACCATAACTCTGAGTTTCCTGACTTTTGTGTTAAGATCTCAACCATAAATATTGCTTTTAATGTAGCTTTGTGCAGTGGGTTTATATTGGCATTGGGAGGTGCTCATACGGAAACAGTAGAGAATTAGTGTGGTATGCTTATTAAATGAGTAATGCTTTTAGAATAATTCCTGGGGTGAAATCATGGCCCCAGTGAAGGCAACAGAGCCAGGGTTTCAACTCAGAAACATCTTATTTATTCAGAGAAGAAAGCAGCAAAGGTCCCAGTGGTTTTATTCTTTATTAAAAAAAGAAAGAATTTCAGATTAGCTCCATCCCTCCAAAATAGGGCTCTAAAGGAGTAATCAATTTAATGGAAATAACCAGGAAATGGCTGGGGGTATTTTCGGCCTTCATAGAAAAGCTTAGATGTTGTTGAATTTCTTTTGTTTCTCTTTGCTCTTTTCTACATTAGACTCCCTAAAGTGCCTTTTTTTTTACAGAAAGTTATGTAACAATAAAAGAAATTACTTACTGTAATTTTACTTACTTTACTGCACTTATTTTTCCTGTTTATCAGTAGATGACAACAGAGTTAATGATCTTCTAAAGTGTCAGTTAACAGGAGGGTCTCCAATGAAGGGGTTTCACTGAAAACAATTAAGCCAGCACTGGTATTAATTTCAGATGCTGATTTCTGCATGTTTATTTTTAAGGTAGAAGTGACATACTATTATTTTGACTGACAGGATGATAAAGAACATTTATCCCAGAAGTCTATTTTTTTCTTTATCATGGTTTAGCTTACAGAAGACAGTCTACTTGTTACGGAAATTAAAAAAAACAAATCAGAGCTGGGCCAGCCACAGGAGGAGAAAAAAACCGTATCTTGCAGTCTGTGACCAGCCAGAGGAATGCTCCACTTGTGCCAATCAGCATTGTGTTTTCAGCTGGGAAAGACACTGTGCAAACTGATAGCAGATGGTAGAGCCGAAAATAGGTGCTTTACATGTTTGATTGAGAGCCAGCATTTTGTCATTTAGTTGTCTCACGTCATTGCACTGTGTTGTGTTGTGCAATCGTGTCTGACAGGCCAAAATCAGCCTTACCAACACAGTATTTTCTGTAACAAGACTCTGCATTGCCCTGATACAGTGGGCAAGAACTTGGTATGTTTACTGTTTACTCTTCTTGGAAAGGCTTTCTCCCTTGGAAGCAAGCCCCAGAGGGAAACTTCTGCAGGCTTTTCCTGATGGCAAGGGCTGGTGGTGGCACTTGGTGGAATCTCTGATCAAAGATTCTCAGGGTGGACAACACAGAGCTGATGGTGAGGGCTGGGAAGGGGAAAAGGCCTTTGAACAGAGAATGGTCCCTGCAGAGAGATCACAAGCTATGCAAGTCCAGTGCCATTGGCTTGCCATGCAAATGAAAATGTTCCAGCTGTCTGGCAGAAACCGTCATGTAACAGCATACTGACACCCCCCTATTTTTAGCTGCAAAAGCCTTAGATTACTCTGCCATGAGCTTGGAGTGGTGCATGATGGTTAACACTGATATCAGATCATTTGGGGCAAAATTTCTGCAGTAATGCATGGTAACTCTATTTTAGGAAGTAGTGTTTTTTTTAATTCATGTATCTCAGAAATACCACTTCCAATGCTGACTAAGCCATAACTCCTCTTCTCCAGTATATTAATTCACCTGAATAAGAAAAAGGAGGAAAAAGGAAAGCTATGTCTCAATCATGGTACCTTTGCAACTTTCTAGATCTTTTAGAATGCTTTTTGCATGGCAAAAAAATAAAACTAATAACAGGAAAACAGGTCTCTAAAATTTCCATTTAGAGTCTAAAGAATGCTGGTCATTAGCTTAAGGATACTTATCTAGTTCAGGCTTTTCAAGACTGCCTTGCAGGCAGCCTCTTCCCTCAGTGATGCTTTACTGAAGTATGACTTCTCATTCTGCTTTTCAAATTTTCTACACTCAGTGAATGCCACTCCCATAATTTCCACATTTACCATCATTTCCAGACCATCTTAGATGTTTTCTCCCTTTTATTGTTGATAGCTGCATTAGAAATCAAGAAGTGTGAAGTTGAAACTGTAACGTCAGGATAAAAAGACTAACCACGTTGCTTCAGTTCCTCATTGAGTTTGTCTTGTCAGTAGATTTGTTTCCTCTAAGGTTAAAAATGATAGAAAAAACATCCATAAACTCCAATCATGTCAGATATTGGGACAACACAAGATTAAAAAGAAAATAAATTCTTGCACTCAGTTCATCAAATTTTGTAAGCATTGCCACTATTAGGTCAGTCCTCATATAATTTCTGCTCCCCTTCTCCTAGATGCTTAATAAATCTCAAACAAATTAGAGGAAGAGCAGATAGGTAAGCTGGCTGGCTTTTCTCCTTTGCTGTCACCTATACAGTAATAAAGATAAATATTTTGTTTTGATTAAGCTTTTTCAGTGAATCCTTTAATTTCTTTTGACAAAAATATCTCATAGAATTATGGCAACTCAATGTAGCTGAATATAATCCTCCCAAAATATACAGCAGGCTATAGGCATGAGGCACACGTGCTTGAGAGCATAAAGAAAACACATTCGCTGGGTTTTGCTTTGCAGAACAAATATAATCATGGCCATTTCACTCTTCAGATGAGATGGGCTACAGGACTGCATTGGGACTGAAGTATAATATTCTCTAGAAACAAAGGATTGCTATGTTTTCTTAAATGTATATTAAAATAGTAAAACCTGTAAGCAGCAAGATACGATGATTTAATTTTCCCAACTGAAAGCTGTTGTATGCACAACTTTGTTTGGAAGATGTTTTGGGTGATTAAAGAAATAGAATAAAATGGGCCTTAACATAAACCCTTAAGAATATTACCATTGCAAATTTTTTTTCAGGAAAAGACCCTCGTTCCCTCGTTTAAAACACTACAATCTTTTGTGACATAGGTATTTTTAGAACAATTTTTACTTTCCATTGGATATGGCTTAAAATTTATAATTTGTTATGCAGCTTTAATTTTGCTTTTAATAGTACTTAAGGTATGGATATGATTTAATTTTTAAACTACAGTGCTTATTTATTAATTTCTGAGAGAACCTGGAAACAAAACAAAAATTAGTGATATTAGTCTTTTTCAGAATGTTTCTCAGATTTTTAGTTTGGAGAATTAAGAACACATGGCACAAGTATTAAAGATAAAACATAAATTATCTGTGTCACAGAAATAAAAATTCTTTTGTATAGCTACAAATAGGTTTAATTTTCTTCTAACTGGATTTTCCTTGAGATTTGCATCCAAGGAATCTATTAGCTTTGATGGGAACTTTGAGTGGTACCTTGTACACAACTTGCTAGTAATTTCTATGGTGTTCAGTGCTAACTCAGTACTGTAGCTTTTTTGGGCACATTTAGCCTCCATTTGAGCCAAGGGCTCTGACTCAACCAAGTCCCTTGTCCAGTTAGGGTGCCATGGAGGTGTGGCTGGGAGGTGGCAGATTTTTCCAGCATGGCTTTGAGGAGATTTGGGGAAGGATGAATCATGGGCATCCATAGCAGTAAGCCAGAGTTTTGCTGAAATCTGGTGCTGCCTGTCTGTTTAATAATGCTACTGCTGGCTGGAAATTATGCCAGCTCCTCTTCTCTGCTCCTCTCTCAGGTAAACACCAAGGATAAGGACAAGGCAAAGGCATGGGCTGGCAGAGAGAAGGAGCACCCAGCAGCCAGGATGTGCCCTCATCAGTGAAAGAGGGACAGCTTGTGACCCAAACTCATGGTAGCTCACCCTCCACACGTGAACGGCAGCCTAGAGTTCCAGCAGGAGATGGGGCCTCCTGGACACACTTCTTTTAAAAACTTTTCAGGCGTAGTCAGTTGTGGTCCAAAGATCTTAAAAGCAAGAGCCAAGAAATGCAAAACTACTTAATAGTTTACAAGCTCGGCCTTTGACAGAGACACTCATGCAGACCTTCCTCATAGCATAAATTTTCTTGCAACAACCAGTTACAGTTCAATAGAAGCATATTTTGGCATTTGCTATTTATTCATTTTCTAACCTTGTGCTTTGACGTGTACCAATAACTTGTCCAATATCCATGACACCCATGGGACAAAGAACTGGTACAGGTCTGTGGAAAATAGTGAAATCAATAGAGCTACTTCAGATGTGGACAGGTTTATATGGAAAAGAAATCTTGCCCATGCTTCATACAAGGGATCTTTGTTGCTATAATCTGTGCCATAATTGTGCATTTGTTTGTTTTTTTCAGCTTACTTTCTGGCAAGTACACCATCCTGACCCTGCTCATTCTTTCTTCTGGAAGATTTTTGCATAACAGAAAATTATTTCAAAGAGAGATTTTCTTTTCTCCTTTTTTTCTTTTCTTTTCTTTTCTTTTCTTTTCTTTTCTTTTCTTTTCTTTTCTTTTCTTTTCTTTTCTTTTCTTTTCTTTTCTTTTCTTTTCTTTTCTTTTCTTTTCTTTTCTTTTCTTTTCTTTTCTTTTCTTTTCTTTTCTTTTCTTTTCTTTTCTTTTCTCTTTTCTTTTCTCTTTTCTTTTCTTTTCTTTTCTTTTCTTTTCTTTTCTTTTCTTTTCTTTTCTTTTCTTTTCTTTTCTTTTCTTTTCTTTTCTTTTCTTTTCTTTTCTTTTCTTTTCTCTTCTCTTCTCTTCTCTTCTCTTCTCTTCTCTTCTCTTCTCTTCTCTTCTCTTCTCTTCTCTTCTCTTCTCTTCTCTTCTCTTCTCTTCTCTTCTCTTCTTTTCCTCTCCTCTCCTCTCCTCTCCTCTCCTCTCCTCTCCTCTCCTCTCCTCTCCTCTCCTCTCCTCTCCTCTCCTCTCCTCTCCTCTCCTCTCCTCTCCTCTCCTCTCCTCTCCTCTCCTCTCCTCTCCTCTCCTCTCCTCTCCTCTCCTCTCCTCTCCTCTCCTCTCCTCTCCTCTCCTCTCCTCTCCTCTCCTCTCCTCTCCTCCTCTCCCTCTTTTTTTTTTCCTTTTCTCTCTTCTCTCTTCTATCTTCTCTCTTCTTCTATTATCTTCTTTCCCTTCCTCTTCCTGAGGTACCTTCTGATGCCAAACCAAACATAAATAAAACAGTATTTTCTTTTTAAGGATTGTCACAAACTTGATTGAAGATTTTTATCTAAGAGGATAATTCTTTTAATAATGAACTGAAATGTCAAATGCATTATTTACCAGGATTTACTCTGTACAGAAAAGTGAACTGTGAATTTGGTCTCTATAAAAATGCAGCATAATAAATTGTGCTGTTTAAGGCAAAAGAAAACCAATATCATATATCTGATGAAGGAAATACTGCTTGAATACTGCCAAAGTAGCATTTTTATCTCAGCACAGAGCTTGTGGAATTCACAGACCTGCTGCTTCTCCTATTTCTTTCAATAGCAACAAAATGGGGATTCCAAGTAGTACTCCACAGGTCAGTCACAATTTAAGGAAAAAACACTTCTGAGAACAAGTTTGAAGTATATTATTTTGGTGATGTGGTGGCTGAACTACAGCTGGTGACACTGGTCAGTTACACTGTGCCTGGAAAACAAATGTCAAAGGAATTACTAGTGCTTCTCTGCCATGCACACATTCTGTAAACTCAAAAAGTAGAGTCTGTGCAAAAGGTAAAGAGCGAGATTCAGATTTCTTCCACTGGTGCACAAGCAGGACAGAAAAGCTTTAATCCCTCCTAAATCCATGGGAATGACTCAAGCAGTTGCAAGAGCCCTACAGGACTGGCAGCCCCTAAGCTCAGTATATATAGCTCATTATGGTTCACAGAGATCCGGGTGGTCCTGTATTTAAGCTTCCACACATGTACAGATGCCCTTTTCTATGGTCCATATAGAAAGTTTAGCTCTTGCATAAGCATTGTCACTGTCTGAATCCATGCAGGATGGGACCTCAGTTTTGCACTATCCCTGCAGTTGTGTAGGTGCCATTGGACACAGCTTGTGCATTCAAACAGCACTAGACACAGTACAATGAACAGCAGTAGTGGGTTCAAAATTATGAAGCCGAGACATGCAAAATTGCTAATGGTTATCATCTGATTATTTGAAAGATCTCTTGGAAGAAACTCTTGTACTCTCTGCTGTGGGCTGGAGAAATTCTAAATCCAGGAAGAAGGCTGGGGTGAGAATTCTTCAGTAACAGAAAATAGTGAACATTTTAAGAGCAACCTATACTTAAAGATTTTATCTTCAATGTTTTAAAGTGACTGCAGTGGAGGCTAAACAAACTGATCGAAATGTAACGTCCAAACCTGCTGAAACTCACTCGTTAAAAACATCCAGAAGTCACATAACCCATTTAGGTACAGCAGCTTCTCCATGCACTTCTGCAATGTGTGCCTTCTTAGCTCATTCTTATCCTATTTATTTTTGTGTATTTACATGTATGTTTCACAGAGTACACCAACTACTGCACGTACTTCCCTGAAATGTGGATAACTTAAGGTAGCAAAGGTGCTGACTCTGATGAATATATACATTTTAACTCTTATACAAAAGGAGGAAACTGAGCATCAGATTCATAGACAAGTTCATGTCTTATCACATCATCGTAACACAAAGTCTGGAAATGATACATAAACAAACATTCATAATGTAAAGATTTTCCTTCTGAGTAAAATAAAGAATTTCTGGTGAAGGATTGAAACTCAGCTACATTGAGGTCTGTTTGGCAGTATTCAAACTGGTGTTCATGGATCTTGGGAAAGAAAGAAAACACTGATCTGTAAATTTTTGGGAAAGTGGCAAACTAAATTAACTCAGTTTTGTCTGAGAATTGGGATGGATTTATTCAGATAACTACATCCAAATATTCAAATTCTGTCGACTGGTCAAGGAGCTCTTGCAGTTAAAAACCAGATAATCTAGTAAAACAAAATAAAAGACCTAATTAGTGATGGTAGCTCTGGCCTCATAAGAAAATAATGTGATTGAATTGAAACAAAGATCAGAGCACAGAGGTGTTATTCCAGCCACAGAAGGTCTTAAATACATCTTTAAAAATGTATAATACAATGCCAGATGGTTGAGTCACTTCTGACTTTTCCAAGGCATTCAGTATGCAACCAAAGTTAGGTAATTAAATGGAGAAAAGTTGCTAAGGACCTGGTATTATACTTCATGTGAGCACTGATTAATTGTTTCTTGATCTTGTTCGGAAAAACTGGTGGGTGGCATTTCTCTGAAATAGGTGTTAATCAGAATAATCCAGTTTCAAGTCATGTTTTTCAGCTGCAAATGTAATTCTTTCATGTACCTTAATAAAATTAATGCAAAGCAATAGTTTCTCTAGCTAATAGTCATTTTTCTGCATTTTCTCACTGTGGACAAAATAGCATCCAGCTCTGAAAGAAAATCTATGCACTTTAAATATGGAACGTAACAAATACCCTACTGGATTTTTTTTTTTTTTGCTACATCTAAACACTCTTTTGATATCTTTATGTGAGAGGTAGCTAAGATGGTCAAGTTTTCTGATTTAGCACATATCAATATCACTGTCTGCAATCAACCTGTGATTTATAGGGTGAGATTCAGCTCACTATAAAGACACATATCTTCGTATGTGGACATACAGGTGTGTAAACTTGCATTGTAGCCAAACGTGAGATCTACAACAGTGTCTAAAAGGTATTTCACCTCAATTAAAATTAGATGCTTAGAACACTTGCTTGCATTTAGGCATCTTGTGCTATTTGATATACTGTAGATTATCTGAAACACAGCCATAGGGCAGGTATAAATGACACGTGCCCCACAGAAGACTCTTGATTTCCTAAACTGGCAGAAGGTCAGGCAGAACACCCTGGAGCATCTTAAATAGTATCAGATACCTGTGCATGGACAGATTAATTCAGTGACTTGACAACATGATATGTTTAGACTTCACAGACTATACTGATGAGTTATCTATTTAGCAGAACAGGAATCAGACAGCTAGCCCACACACAGACAGATGCTTAAATGCAGAAGTCTTAGTCCTGTAGAAGTCTCGATTCTACCCACACTGTTAGTTTGGAGCATGTAAAGACATTCAACTCTGGCTGCCTGTGAGTCTATGACCGCTTATGTGGGATCCCTATGTGTAGGCTTTCAGGATGCATTCTACCCCATAATGGTTGCCTAACAAATGCTACAAAGGTAGTTGATAAACAAAGAAGTAGGAGAGCCAGATGACAATCAGCAGACTGATAATAAATATCTGCTCATCCCTGCATTAGGGTGGTGGTAAAATCCTAGATTTTACCCATTCTCACAAATCCTGAGTGTAGCATTAGTCAATGTCTGAACATCAAAGTGCACCTATATATTTTGAAGTCTCCATGTGGACTCAAGCCCAAGCTCACTTGATTATTTACTTCACAAGATTATTCATTTTCCAGAGAGCCTATGGTTACATGCAACAGTGTAGAATGGAGAGAAAATACAAGAATAGGCATGCCATGGAACACGCTCTTGTTCACCACTCAGTGGTATAAAGGAAGAAGATAGTGTCTGAAAATAAAAAGAAATCCCTTAGAGGAAGAATATTATGAAGATCTTGCCAAGAAGTTTTATGTTGCCCAAGTTAAATTACCAAAAGAATTACCCTGGTATAAAATTCATGTAAGCAACAGGAAATAATGGGGAAAGTTTTCAGGTAACTGATATAGACATAAGTATGAATATAACTTTATGGATAGTTATGGACATGGCAATAGTAGAATTTTCCAAGTCATCCATTTAAAGAATGTTTTCAAAAAAATTAGAGGTTTCTCTTCAGGTCTTTATCCTCTATTGATCACAGTTCAGGAAGGAACTAAAGAGAAACCATAACTGGACAAGGAAATAACTTGACAGTATGTCATTTATTTAGTTTCTCTGTCCCTCTGTTGTTTGGCTTGGCATTTTCAACTACAGGCTGATCAGCAAAACAGGCAGTCAACCCCACAATACAGAGGCTTGGTATAAGTATGCTTGAAAGAGATGTCCAACTACATCCTCGGGAGGCGTCCTTCACAGTGTCTTTGTTAAGAGATACTCACTAATGTTCCATTGAGCCTCTTTAAATGACTAATTCTGATGTGAATTTAATTGAATGAAAATATTTTTCTAAGCTTATCTTATGAAGTCAGAATTTGTGGCAGTTCTTTCATACAACCCTGACATTTTGGTTGTTCATTAGCAGTAAACACACTTGCTACAAAGTTATGGTAGTTATAGTTTAGGGCATGAAAATCAATTTAGTAGGATTATTTGTTTATTTTCCACTCTATTTTTAAGGAGAAGCTTATACAAGCTCTTAATATTAATTTTGCTCATGACTTCCACTTTTTTTAGTCGTGCAAATATGTCAAATATGTCAAATACCCAGCTAGAAGTTTGCCTTTCTTTCCTTAACAGAAAATTTAATTTCAAAACAAATAATGTTCATTGTTTTTAGCCTGTTTATTCCTCTATAAGACTTTTCATCAGAAAATAAATAATTTTTTAAAAATCATGCTCTTAAGACTTAAAAAACATTTTTAGTGGAAAGGACCACTGTAGTGAATAATTTGATTTATCACTAAAGGCTTGATGTGGCTACGCCTCCCACCACAGTAGGATTCCTCAGGTATCTGGATGATTTTCTCTTGACACGTCTCATTTTTTCCTCATCAGTGTTGATCAGCTTTCCACCAGTGTTAGTGACATCAGGGCCACAGCCAAGACCAGCCTGCAGGACCTGACCATCTCAGAGCACAGCAGGTCAGCCCCTGCACAGCACAGACAATCTAATACAGACACTGCTTCATCCCTTGTAATTTCTGCTTAAAAATTGTATATACTTACCGTATGAAAATGTTGTTCCAACTTTGCTTTTCCCAGGTTCTACAGCATCCAGAATTATGGTCCTTGTCCACCCTCTTGAACCCTCATAGACTAAGGATATGAGCTGGATACTGAAGAGAGGTTCAGCAAAGCCCTACCATTGAAACTGGCAGTCAGAGCAAACACTTAGGAAAGAACAGACTTGGGCTTCTATAACCATGTGATCTGCTACTCACTTCTGCTACTTACTATCATTAGGTTTCCTAATTATTATATTAAAACACAACAGCTTAAATGGGAGTAATTAAAAGAAATGCCCTTCAGAATGCTGTTGGAGTGTGGCATTTGGAGAATTTGTCAAGGTGGAGGGAAATATATCTTTACGTCCATTCCTGTGCTGGTTATGGGCTGGGGCGGAGGAGACTCTCCACCCTTTCACTGTCATTATCTTCTGCTGGAAGGAGCCAGGACCAGAGGCAAGCACGTGCTCCCATCACAGCAGAGGACCAAGCCTTCAAAGCTCTTCAGAAAGACCAAGTTCCACCATGCTTTTTCTGGTGCAACCCAAACCCCAGTCATCAAGTGGTGAAGCCACCCTCATCATCTACTAGCGTCTCTGCTTGTCTTCAAAATGTGCAGGGCTTCTACCAAACCCTTCTGTTTTTTCTCCAAGCAGGAGAGAAAACTGGGAGCTGCTTCATCCACACTCCTGTCAGCTCTGTACCTCTGTCCATACAGTTTCATTCATGCTTGGCTTCTCCGGAGACTCCAATTTAGAGGTTGGAGGTGCAGGGATGCAAATCAGCCTGCACCTATATTATTTGCAGATATCCCTCAACATTTGCTACCTCAGGGCATAGCAGCTTGTTTAATGAAGTCTACAAACTTGCCAGCCCCCCGGGCCTCCCTAATTAGGCACTTGTGATATGACAAGCTTCTTAACAATATTATTTACTTTCCCTGAGACACAGCAAGGGAAGGTTATGTTTCCTTCCCTGCAGAAACCAGTAGCATGATGGATGAAACTTCAGGAAATATTATACTAGCTGGTTGTTCAAGTTTTAATATAAAACATACTTGTGTCTGAGCTGGGCTTGAATTTTTCAGCAACCTGAATTCCTTTAAGGAAATTTTAATTTCCTTCATTTGATGCAATTAGGCTTTTAAATCTTTCGGCTCTTTCATTTTGCTAGGAAAGAAAAATCATTTCAATTTGCACAGCTCCTTTTGATATTACACTAAGATGTAACAGGGGAGCTCTCTCTTCCTCTGGTGGCATTTTACTGCCAATAGAAGAAAAAATTCCAAACTAATTCAGCCAGTTTGTTAGTCCTGTAGTCGAGCATGCACATGATAACTGAAGGGCAAGAGGGAAGGGCAGGTTCTGAGGCAAAGAGAGGGGCATCCTTAGTGTGCTCTGTGGTGTGGGCCTGTGAAACCTCCACTACTGCTCCCTCTGCTGCCCCAAGCCAGAGCACGGTACAGGCTACCAAAGTAGGTGGCACTTCCCACAGCAGCTTAATTTAAGAACAAAGCAATCTTTGTTCAAACTGCAAGAAATGGCATTCTTCCCTGTATCATCTTCACTTTCCTTAAGAACTGTTCAACAAAACGATGCCCAGTGGTATTTGGAGGTGTCCCAGGAATGAGCCACTCAACCTTTGATATCCACTCTCTGAAATGGCAATAAACACAGTGACAGCATCTGAACCAAAATCACAGGTAAAGTCTTTAGACTGCTTCTTGCTTATCAAACTGAATGGCTCCATCTGTGCAAGGGGAAGCAGAGGCTGCTGGAAGCTAGCAATACTGTTCTGGTAACTGACATTCCAGGTCTTCAAGCAGACAAGAATTACCATTACTGTGCTACTCTAAGCCACTGGCATGACTAACAGCTTTTTCCAATATAATTTTATCCTCAAATGAAATAGTAGTCTCAGGAAAAAATATAAAGAATTGAGAAAGTTTACCACATTTCTCAAACCTGAAAACCTTGAGATGGTGAAACTCAGAACTTCATTTTACACCCATGGACCTAACCTTAAAATCAAGACAGGTAGGAAGATGGCTTCTCTTAATGCTATTCTGAGAGCAAAGTAATACATCCCAAGCGATTTCAGATAGATAGATAGATAGATAGATAGATAGATAGATAGATAGATAGATAGATAGATAGATAGATAGATAGATAGATATGAATTGCAGCAAACCAAACACTTCTCAATACAATCTAATGAACCACAAACCAACCAATTTAGTTATGCAACAATATTTGGTTTTTCTCCTGTGCAGCACCTCATGCCAAGGAAGGATTATAGCAACAGCAATTTGTTTCAGATTTACTCTGTCAGATCAGCTGCTGATAGCTTCAGACCACCCTAATCTGGGAGAGAAAATGAAGTCGTCTGTTGACAGAAGAGCCATTTGTGATTTTACTGAAGCACTTCATTGTTTATGTAAAACCATTAAGAAAGCACAGGGTGATGTGAGTTCTAAATCCCTTTAAAAAGATAACCAAAAGGACTTCAGATTTATGAGTCTACCCAAGTTCTCTTCACAAGATACCACAATCTTCTTGACCCAGATAAAATGCAAGCTTAAATACTGTGACCATGGTGCCTGCTACTACAAAATATTTGGTTACTTTTCATAGAACACTGAACAGTGGCTTAGCTTTGGGAGCTGTAAATAAAGGAACTTAATTCTGAAACAAACCCAGAGTTTACATCATCTTACCTATAAACTGTAAATTAGGTGCAATGGAAGTTACATTAGATGTTTATATGCCACTTAGAAGTAAGACTTTCAAAGATGTCTAAGGAATTTAAATATCCAATTCCCATTAATTTTAATAGGAAGCTATACTCAGTTCCCTTAGGTAGATTCAAAAACTTAATCTTAACAGGCTATGTTATAAACCCTGAACTTATTGTATCCTTGGAGAGATTCCTACTGAGTTTAGAAGATTTGGATATGGCTCTTATCACCTTTCCAGGCCAGGGATCTCCTCCTCAGGCAACAAGGACCACATCATCATGGCTGGGCCCCTAACGCCTCCCTGACTGTAAACCCCATAACCTGCTGTCACATTTTTTTCCCTAGATACAGAGTGAAAAAAGGCCAGAGTACTGCATAAACAGAACAACGTCACACAATTGCTTCACACACACTCAGAGTATGTAAAGTTCAAACTCCTTTTTTTCTACACAAGACTTTCTTGGTTCAAGAAGCTGCTGTGGCCTCTCAGCATGCCCAGGGAGGGTAAACCAGGAGATTCTGTTAGATATCTTCAGTGTCACAAGGGAGATTAGAAGGAGGGTATTACATTATTTTGTACCAAGTTTGGCAAGATTCTCAGACTACTTATGTCAATGGCAAAGCTCCTATTGCTTGCAATGGCGCCGGATTTCCCCTGGCCCAAAGCTCCTGCATGCTCCAAAAGATTTCAAATCCCCGACACTGTGGGCACCCTCCTGCCTCCATTCCTCCTCTGCCTCTTCCTAAGTGCTGACCAGCACATAGAGGGCACATTCTCACGTCCAAGCACTGCTAGCGCATTGTCAGTGTGTCACTTCAGGACCCTGACCTCAGGACCAGGCCCTGCCTGCCCAGCATGCCCATTGCTCACTTGCAGGAAGTAGTTAACTCTGTCCTTGCAGGACTGAGCTCTCTTTTCACAGGACTCCTTCAAAATTCAAGTTAAACTGAAGTTTCTTTCATACAAGGGATTTAAGTTTGCTCTTTCATCATAGGAACAATACTGTTTGAGAATCCAGATTACATAATGCTGTATATTGCAAAAATGAGAAAATAACCACAGGTAATTTTAAACCAAGCACAAAATTATATTAGTTGCACTTGAATTTAAGGCCAAATTTTGGATTAGGGCTCCATTTATTGGCAATTCTGGGAAAAGGTTTCAGTATAATCCCCAGTTAATGAAACCTTTGCTAGTGAATTTCCTTTGTCAACACTGCATTTAATGTGAGAAGTGCTTATACCTGCTAGATCATCAAAACTTGCAAAGCTAATAGACTCCATTGGAATGTAAAAAACAGGGAGGATTTTCATAAAACTTTAATAAAAGCTTTTGGCCCAGAATGGTGTAGGGTGATTCCTTTAAAAACAACTCTACTATTACTATTCTCCAGTTTCCAAATACTTCTTTTTTTTTTTGCCATGAAAATTGACAGACAGCTATACTAAAACATATATATGTATGGTAAAGTATTTCTTGGAAATGTTGCACAAACAAAAGAAAAATTCAATTGTAAAACCCCTAGAAACCTAGCCAAGCCGAGTCTGAGCTTTAGATCCTTTCAGTCCCATGCAGGGGTTATGGTCGGACAGATGCCAAGACCCAAATAAACTGAGTGGAAAGCTTGTCTTGACCACTACTAGCAAACAGAAAGAAAAAATGCTGGTTTAGTTCAACTAAATGCTGCAATTCTAGGCTTTCTTCATGTCTATATGCACAGTGACTGACAGGAGCATGACAGAATCTGACCTACGGGGAGCAAACACATCCTCACCTGTCACGGAAGCAAATGTAGGTGCTGTCTGTGTTTAGTGAGGTTGAGATATCTGCATCATAGACATTTTAGAAAAGACACCGTTAATGAAAGCTTTCGGGTGGCATTTTCCTGTGCATTGTCTGTGAGAGTTCTGTGCCAAAGATGAAACTGTTCACTGTTTGAATGTCAGGCAGTTATTAAAAAAACAACAACAACAAGAACAAAAAACACTCAAGGGCTATCTCTTGCTGGTAGTATTACATATGGTATAGGAAAAGTATTTCCTCTGTCAGGAATCCAAAGTAAAAATGCTTTTGAATACCAGCTTAGCCCCAACACTATTTTATTTCTTTTTGTTCAGTTCAAAGTCTCTTATACTGTAGAGTCATTCCTACAACTGAAAGCTTCTCCTGCTTCTAGACAAAACCATTTGCCACAAGGATGTGGGATGAACAGCATGAGACACTTTCAAAGAATCCTTCCTACTGCACAGAGCAAGTGCTAAGATAGGACTTCGGAAAGTCAATTAATGCTTCCATGAACACAAGTAATGTATGAACGTGCCTGTGGCTGTGTACTTCCCTATGAAACCTTAGAACTAGGATTAAAGTGGTTTTCAGGTCAAGCGGGATGATTGCACTAAAAAAGAAATGTCTTATTTTTCCTTTAAGATTTTAAACACTTCATTTCAACAGTGTTTACTTTGTGTTCACAAAAACAAGAACGCTCATGGAAATAGTATTCAAAATATTTTTCAGAACTTGGGAAAAGCAAATTTTGAAGTCCTACAAAAAATATTTGCAGTGGAAATCTCATTCCCCTCATCCAGTCAGGAAATAGAAATAGACCATATACACTGCATAGCCGTTACAACTATTCAAAGTGTGCCAAAACCCACTCATAAATTAACTACAGACATTGAATTTTGTAAATAAGTTTGATTAATAACTAATCAAAATCTTCTCAATGGCAATCCAACTTTAAAACTATGGAAACATTTGTTGGAAAATATGATATTATTTACGGCATCTCTAGCTTGACTTCCCAGTTATCTGAACTGCTCTATTAAATTCTGCCAAATGCATCCCGGCTGAGTGGTAAGAAAAACTTTCACTTTATTTTTAGTCCTTTTTGCTAATTGAGTTTTTCATGATGGTGCTGTCAGAGTGGAATCTGTGGGATGGTATAGGAACATAGTGGAACTACACTTCCCTAGAGACACATCCCTGGGTACAACCTTATACCAGCATACAGTCCTCATTCTGATTACAACATCCCCTCTCACAATTATACTGGAAGACTCCATTTTGAAAAGGACCTATGCACTTGCCTAATTTTCTCTCCATCTGAAATGTGCCTTCTTTAGCACGGTACAGACCTGTGACTAACATTAGGCTGTAAGCTCACTTTCCCATAGAAACACTTTCCTGAAATTCTGTTTAAGCAACAAGTTACTGTACAGACTAAAGTGTTCATAATCTTTTTTGGTTTTGATGTATCACAGTTACAATTACCATAGCACTGTTTTCTAATACTCTATGACTAATCATATCCTGAAAAAAAATCACATAATTATGTTGATATCAAGCATCAGGTGAGTAAAAGCCAAGGGCAGGATAACTGCATTTGAATGCCAATGGAGCATAACATCATGCTTGCTTTCATATTTCTAGTCATGAGTAAAAGAAATTCAAGAAGAAAAACAGATGTCAAGGATGGATTTATGATGTGCAAGCCAGACTTCGGACATACCCTTTGAAATATCACCCAAATCTCACTGAGACAAGTTTGATGTCAATGAACATTGCATTAGCAGTTGAGTTTCTCTTCAGAAGCATCACTCTCTTGGTTCATAAGAAGAAATTAGCATTACACCTGCCAGCAGCTAATGTTATCTAAGTAGGCAAGGTTAAAGGAAAACTACTGTCTATCTGAAACCCTCAAAATTTCAAAGTGAAAAAGTTTTCTTCCTTCCCTGTCTGAGGAAATTTTTCAGTGATAGTACAGGTTTATTTCAAATATTTTCTACAGGCACTGGGATTAGCCTCCACTTTGAGTTGCATTCTGATGAATGAAGTTAAATTAGTGCACTAAAAATGACTTGTCTCAGAACCAAATTATGTTTCACAAACAGTGGCAAACAGGCAGGAAAAGCAAATAAATAGAGTAATAAATAAGTCCAAGAAAAAGATACAGCAAGCAATATACAGTACAAAGCGTGGGAAATTGAAAGAGAAAGCCAAACAGGTTTACCTGACCAGTGTGGCAGTGCAAATCAATATAATAAGAGCAAATTCAAGCATAATGCAGAATGAGATAGAATGGGATAGAGTATATATTAAAAGTGCTAAAATAAATCATTCTATTCTGTACTTTAAAGACCCAGAAAAGTCTAATACTTTCCAGTGCATTTGTAACTCAGAACTTATATAGAACACTCTGCTCCTAGATGGACTGCATTCCTTCTGTAAAAGAGGACATTATAAATGGCCATGTGCAAATACATACATTTGGGAGCAAAAGTACAGGTTGCAGACAGAAAGGTTGGAATAACATGTTCTTATGTCATCCTGGAAGGAACTGATGCTTGCAGGAACTGTGGGGTTGAAAGGGCCACACAGCTCAGTACAAGCCCTCAACTCCAAGGAGACTGTGAAGTCACCAAAGCAAGATGTGCTAAGGGGATGGGGAGTAGAAAGAGAGGGTGCCAAATTTCCCCCAAAGGCATCTATGCCTCTCCAGGATGGTCAGCTGAAGTGAAGCTCCCATCTCCTGCTTCATGCAGGGGCAATGTTGGGATGGAGGACATTGGGACTAGGGAATCTTCTGTAAAGTTTAAAATTCAACTGTTGTCTCATCATTTTATTGCATTTTTAGAGCTCATCAATCAATATGTAGCTCAAGTAGGATGCCTATGCAAGCCCTGCTCTCCACTCACAGGTTTCCTCCCATCCCATCAAGAAGATTCCTCTGATATTTGCCTTTTCAGACTCCTCCAATACAGCGCCTTTCTGGCTGAGGGGACATGCCACTTTGATTACTTTTTGGACACTGGAATCTGTAGTAATATGCAGTGATTCAGCACTCAGCACTTGAAATGTTTATGACAATTTAAAATATTAAGAAATATAATAGTCACAAGTATAACATAAATTTAAATATAATAAACTCCTCTTGCTTCCAGCCAACACAAACTGTGAAATGAGAAACTCAGAAATTGTCTGTCTGAGGAAAAAGAGACTAAATACTCCTACACATATGGAAGCCTAAAGACTTCTCTGCCCTGGGAAATGTCCCAAGGCTTAACCCTACATGTCAAGAAAAGTTCTTTGCTGTTGGTTTCTTTTAATCTTCCTTAAGACCCTTATTCAGATGTCCAGCACTGACAATCTGGAGGAAAGAACACACACAGACACATCAGCAATCAGTGCTACATTTGACCAAAGAGCGGCCTTCCCTTAGCACTGTTTCTAGGTGCTGATGGCTGAACAGAATTTCTCTGTTCTTCTCATGTTTTCCACAATAGTTTATGCTGGGACAGCACTAAGCACCATGGCATCCAAACCTGTGATCCCCAGACACTATCAAAAGACTGGAAAGTTATATCTGCAGGCAAGAGTGCTATAAAGATGTTGAAGGGCCTAGAGGACAAGGGGCATATGGAGTGGCTGAGGTCCCTTGGTTTGCTCAGCGCAGAGCAGAGGAAGCTGCAGGAAGGCTTCATGGCAGCCTACAGCTCCTCATGAGGAGAGCGGAGGGGCAGTAAGGCAAAGATGTACTCCTCAGAGACTGAGATGCTGGTGTACAAAAGAACTCTTTAGGAGAGTAATTTAGCCTTCAACTTTTAAGCTGTTAAGTACTGCATTGGACAAAAACATTCATAGCTAACAGTAAAAACAACCTTGCACTGCCAAAAGCAGAATGGATGGTACAGAAATTTTCTCCTCCAGAACTGATAAATATAAGTAGTTATCTCCACTTTCATTTTAAGAATAATATAATACAAATACTATGCTCCTCTGAATTTTGTAATTCTACAGAAATATTGTCCAAATAGTTCAGCAAAATTTTCAGCATAGAAGTGGCCTGTTAACGGATCACACTGACTAATCTATGTTCAAAAATAACAAGAAATTTCTTCGGCTCTCCTTTTATTTGAGGAAAACATTTTACACTGAAAAAAATAACAAATAAGAAATAATTATTCTTGCTTAGTTGAATGTTATACCAGATTTTTCACCCTTGTACCCACAAAATTTGCAAGAATAACTCACTTACATACACATTTAAGGCTCAAGGAAAAAAGCAAAATAATCCTGTCTTTTCACATGACATTGTTCAAATTTACAATGTTAAACTGTATTTTAATTTATTTTATTTATTTTTATTTTCTATAATCGTTGTTTCCCAACTCAGCAACTGCAGTCACTTCAGCAGGAAATGGGAAAATAGTACGAAACCATGTATTTTATTATTTGCATACTTAGAATTGATTCTTCTGGATAGTACCCTCCTGATTACAGTCAAATCATTATTAAAGTCTTTTCAAAAGGTTTAGTTTTAATGACTGATGTGAAATATTTCAGTTAGACTAGACAGGGCTATTTTCATCCTTGAGAATGGGCCTAGCACAGAGACTAAATCTTCTGATGTACAGACCTATATTTAGACACTGCAGTCCACATTACTATGTTTGTCACAGAATTACATTGTATTTGAGCAATTTTAAATTTATAGGCTTAAAAAAAAGAAAGGAAGAACAATCCAGTATTATTTTGTAAAAACTGAAGCTCTTTTTAGTAAAATATCTTATTGCATCGCTTACGTCCTAGAGTTCAAGTTCAATAACCTGAACAAATGCTCAAAGCTAAGAATGTTCTCACGAACACTCTATGAAGTGGTTGATATGACTGCCTGAAAAGAACCTATATATTAGAGTGAAGCCTCAGCCAAATTTGTTTTCTTCTCCTGTGAGAAGAAAAATAATTTCTGCATCTTTCTCTATCAGTGTATAAAATTGTATAAGTAAGTTATCATCACTTCAATTTGTGGAAGTAAATGAATCTTCATAGGTAAGTTTCCCAGCTATATTCAGAATTGTGTAGCATTCCCATTCTGTTTCATGCAGCTGTTGGAATACTGAGTCAGTCCACTACTTACAATGTCAAAAAGAGTAGGAAGTGTTGCCCAGTTCTAAATTAGGCTACTTAGTAGAAGTGGTTGAATATAAAACAGAAATACAAACAAATCCTGGAAAATACATTTGTGAAGCCTGAAGAACTTCAAGAAGAGTTCAGAGTAAAATTATTTTCTTTTTCCTATTACACAGTTTTTTTAAACAAAAAGAGAGATACAAAACCTGAAGCATATTCTCAGCAAATATGACTTCACACTTCAGTAACTATATTAAAGTATTGATGACAAAAATGATAGAATACATTTGCTACAGAAAGTTTCATCTTTTTGAAGAGGGAATCCTCAAAAGAAAACAAATGTCATGCAACATATTTTTAACTAGCTAAAAGGTAAAGTGAAAACAAAGGCATGTCATGTTACAGCTGCTACAATTATTAAGACTAGTCTTGCTGCCACTTTGGTTCCATCAAGTAGTATCCAAATTCCTTGAGTAATCCCACCGAATCCAATGGGAAAGCTCACAGAGTAAGGAACAACTATTGTGATTAACAGTGGCAGAATTTGACCTTAAGGTCATTTTAATAAGCATTCTGGTGACTTGCTATTTCCTAAGGACCTCTTTTCATAATACATTCCATAAAAATAATCTCTAGAAAGATACAGTTTCTTCTGCTCCAATATCCCAAGCATTTGGAAATTCTGGTGAGAACAAAATGCTCCCTGCTTGTCAGAATGATAGAAACACCCATCAGAACATCTGTACCATGAGGACCATGTAAACAGCAGTGTTAAACCTTCTTCTGTGTCTATCCTTGAGCTTTTCTGGCTTTTCACCACTGGAAAAACAAGACCACAGGTGTGTCACTGTCTTCTTGGTCTGTAGGCCACAAAATTCTCTCCCACTAGCAGGGAGAAGTATAAGAGAAAGAGGAAAGATACAAAGTAAAGGTGAGAAAAAATTATTAGGTCATTTTGGTCATCATCATCCTAGTGCAAGATTATTCTCAACTGGATGTTCTTCAGTACTTGGTCTAGTTCAGACTAACGCCTCTACAGCAGAAAAAATATAGGCCAAGATTGAGCAAGCTTGGCTAAAACACTTGGAGAAACTTACGTTACTCTAGTTACAAGCCAAAGGGTATTAGTCCATCACTTTTAAGAGCACAAAATCTACTGACATTTTAAGTACTAGATTCACTTCAGCTAACATCAGTCCTTAGCCCAACTGTAGCAGTGCCAGGTCCACAAATGCCACACATATCTTTAGGAGCAGAGCTGTACTGGGGGCAGCCACGCCGACAGCAGAGTGGGATTTGCTCTTGTGTGTACTGACACAAATGATTTATGTAAAGCCTTTAGAAAAGCACAAGAGAGATGTTCAATCTTCAATTTCAGGAAGTAAAGATGTTCAAATAGGAACTTAGCTGCAGAATAAACTGCATGACTGCATTACCATGGTATTAGCTGGGCTGGCAGCCAGAGAAGCGATGCAGCTGTAGCTGCTAGGAAGCTCCTCTAAAGCAAGTAAATACTCATAGCACATATTTCCAGCTCATCACTGGAGGAAAGGATATGGTTGATGATTTTTGATGCTGGCTTTGTACCATTTAATCTCACAGGACCTTCTGTCCTTGCACTTCCCACTGCACCTCCCGTAGCCAGCAGGCCATAGCTGTAGGGAATAAAATCAAGTCCCAGACATTATCATTCTCCTTCAGCATCTCTGCTGATGTGTGCAATCAGATCAAATGCAGTCTTTTTAACTTCTGATTATCAAGCTACATTTTGCCAAACTGAATGAGTAAGTTTAAACTTAATGAATTACATAACACTCCATGTTGCAAAGGACTTTTTAAAGTCATCAGATCTGACCTGTCATGAGAAAAGGGAGCCTAGATGAGCTTATCAAGCACCCTGTAAAGTTTATACTCTTTAATAAGATAAAAATAACACACAAAAATGACAAACTATTCATTATCAATTTAAAGTTCTGCAATACCAACAGAAAGTGTCTTCCAAAGTGTAAAAATAGTTTATATACATAAAAATTGTTGATAGTGTTTCAACAATAGAAAATACAAACACAGTCTATTTTCTTTCTGCATTATCTTCTAGCTGCTGTCCCCATGCAGTAAGAAATACCATCTGGTTTATGGACTGACCTGTATGGGAGAGAAAAAAAATGGAAAAGGCACAAACCAACTGGTGCTGTCATTGAAAAAATGCTTCAGGATTGAAGTGCAAACTGTAATATCCTACAGAGATTAATATAAGCACTCTAGGTTTATGGTTATTCATTATTAAGCTTCTGGGAAAATAGAACAATATATTCTAATAGTTCTAAATATATATTAGATCCTCTGAGTCACGGCTGATTATTCAGCCCATATTTCTGTCACCATATTTCAAAATTACCTGAGAGAAAGCATTTAAAATTTGTAAAATTACAAGAAAAATAGCAAAAACAAAAAACAAAAAGCACACTCCAAAAATATACTTAAATGCTGACTGTAATGGAGTTACATTAAGACAGAAAATGGAAGGAGAGTGAGGTAGCTGGCAAAAACCTAGAGATCATCCTCCAAGGTCAGCTACTCAACAATGTCCTCAAGCTTGCACAGATTGTATTTCCTGAAACACAACATAAAAGTCCATCACATTCTTCTCAAGTGAACAATTTGCTCTGGTCATGGCACTGAGTACTAAATATCTCTAGCAAGCAAGGACTCTTACAAAGTTCTGTTATAAAGACCGATCTTACAATATTGCCACAGAGAAGGGGAGAGAATAACTCAGCCTGCTGCATATAAAGCACAAGTGAATCTTTTAAAGTGTTAGGCAAATTTTGCAAGAAGAAAACGAGGCTCCAGCAGGGCACTGCAGGCTGGTAACAGCAGCAGTGAAAAGGTAAACACTTAATAATCTATTGCCTTTGTTTAAACTCCCTGGGGCCTCGTCTCTCCTAGCCAATCTCCTCTGCTTCTGGAGGAAGATGAGCTGGCCAATTATTTCATACACCATGTGCAGCAGCTCCCTTTGGGAGAATGCGGCCCCCCACATATCAAATAAATAACCACACTGAAGTCAGTGGGGCACATTCATTTTTATATTGCTGTATCTAAGATTACAGTTTCATTTCTGCACTACGTTGAGCTTAAACACAACCTCAAGGTTGGACCTGCCAGTAGCAACAGGCCGGGAGGAGCAGACCTGGCTGGATGGGAGCCTCCCTGCAGCCTATCCTGCATCCCCATGAGGTCCTACAGAAAGCTGTCTGCATGAGCATATCTCCATCAGCAAACATTCAAATCTGCTGAGTGGGAACTCTTGACAACTGTTGATGTGCTAGTGCCTAAAGAGAAAAATGAATTAATAAAAAAAAAAAATTATTATTATTATTTAAAAAAAAAGAAAGAAAGAAAGAAAGAAAGAAAGAAAGAAAGAAAGAAAAGAAGGAAGAAAGAAGAAATCTAAACCCAAGGTTTAGTTTCTTACAATTTCAGCCTGGAAACTGCAGTAAGGAGTGAGTGCTGGCCCCCCCTCCATCCTCGGCCAGATCTGCGTACAGCATTCCAGTCTATGTTTACAGCTGGGGAGAAATTGAATTACCTACATAGTATTATTTTAGTATAAACGAACAGGAAGTCTTCACCAAAATTGATGACCCAGCGGGTGTTGCCCCTCCCTGACTGTACTGTATATGCAGAGTTTTCTAGACTCCAATTTATTGGTTTGTCAGAAACTTCAGTTATTTTCATCAAGTTGAGTTTTACATTAAACATTCCTCCCCTTAATTGGAACCATGCGGATACATTTGGGCAGCATCCATACTCCTGCTCAAAATAAAAGGGGTACTTTGTTACAAATTCAGCATACTTTGCTGTTAAATTATATTTTGCTAGCAATTACAATTAAATATGAAGTTCACACTTAATAGCAAACCTTGTAATCATGTGGGAGTAGTTCTCCTTCCGTGAACACCATGCGTGGGTAGGAGAAGGGAGAGCCCTGCAGCTTCATTTTAATAATGAAATAAACAGTTCTGCTGGTAATTCAGGGATTTTAACACAGGGCAGTGGCAGGATGGAAATTGTTTAAGAAGCTTATTTAACCCTCTCACCTGCTACTTCTAGCTCTCTCAAGAGTTACACACCCCACTGCAGGCAAACAGGAGCAGAACCGAGTGGCTCTGGAAGGGAGAAGGGCAGAGGGCTGTGTCATATCTGATTTTATTCTTGCTTTTAGGCCCCTCACAAAAATGATCAAGTATAACAAAGTCATGCTTGCGGAAAGCTTCTGAAGTTTTAAGAAGTGTCCTTTTTTTTTTTTCCTTCCCCTTGAATTCTGAATTACGGATCTCCAAGATGCTTTGTTTCTCTGGCATCTGTCTTGGAAAACAAGTAACATTCTGCAAATTCAGATTTTGTTTTAAATTTCATTTATGGTTTTGTGTTTTCATGCTCAGTCCCATTAGCCGTAAGTGTGCCTATTATGGAAAGGTATCAAGATGTTTCATTAGAATAGAAAGAGGAGACATTCTGCTGTGGAAAAAGGAGTTAATGCAAGTCAGTACAAAGTAGGTAATTTGATTTTAAAAGTGGGATGTGAGATATTGCAACTGTTACATGTTATGGTGTTGTTCCTGCTTGCCTGAAACATGTTTCTACTGATATATCATGGAATTACAGAATTCAAATCTCATTCTAATTTTTCTTACCTGAAACAAAGCTTTCAATTTGGGCACTTACAGGAGGAAAACTTGTGAAAGACAAGCTCTCAGCAGTCACTGGGATGAAATCTGCAACATCTGCTTTACTAGAACAAAGAAAACCCAAGATTCACCAAATCACCATTTCTACCCACCTGAAGCTAATTCCCTAGTTTTTAACCAATACAATCTCTTGCTGCCTTGCAAACAAACCTTGTTTGCTGACCCCTACCATGGGATATCAGCGGCTTCTGCTGCTGCCAACCCTCCTGCTTGCTTGGGAAGCCACTGAGCATAGAAATATCAAAAATACTGACAAGTCCATTTACTTCAGTTACAGATGAATCAATCCTTTGGTGTTAGAAGCACTGAAGATACCTTGAAATACCGCAGGGGTTCCTGAGCTCAGAAAAAAACTTTACTCTCTACAGCTAAACTATGCTTCTCTCATCACTCCACTCTACGGTTGTAATTTCAAGTCAGGAACTTCACACTGTGGCTTTTATAAAAAGATGACAAACATGACTGCAAGGATAGCAAATTGAACTTTTGAAATTTTACAAAATAATGACGGCTAATACATTCTGCAAGTGTTGCTACACTGTTAGGAAGCCCTGACAGATCCCAAAGGACTTCCCTGGATGGTGATTCTCATGGTTTACTTCACAGAAAATCTCAGTGCTGTGCTCCAGCTCATACTTTCTTCAGAGATGGCCAGATTTCCCTGAGGCAGATAATAGAAGAAAATAGCAGCTGAGGAATCAGAACCAGAAACACGTTACTGAGCCTGAAGCGCTATATTTCTTTCACGGTTTGAATCAATCCCCTTCATCCTGTAAATATGCCTGAAAAGGTGCTGTGCAGCGAGACACATCCTGCACTAAAAATGATTCTGCTTTGCACCAGTGGATTATTTCTGCTGTTTAAACAAGCTCCCTTCAACAACACATATTCTCATCTGTGTATTTTTAATAGAAGCATAATTTTTGTCATATGTTATAATGAATAACATACAACTGAACAGTGTGCATAAGACTGTAATTCCATCTGGGAGTTTGCTGACATTGATAAACCACTCAGTTTTTGCTTTTGTGGTTCATGCCATTACAGCAGCTCAACAGGATTACAGTCCTGTTAGGTACAGTTGGTTGTAGACATTATACCACACGAAAATGACTGTATGCTTTGTTAAAGAAAAGGTTTGAATTTAAATCCATAACTGAAAATTCTCATCAATGGTTCGATAATATGGCGCTAAAAATGATCTTTATGTTATTAGCTGAGCAGCCTGTTTATTTTATTTAAGATTCTTCATCTCAGGCAATGAAAACAGTTTAGTTGGATTTAATTATATCTATACTGAGGGACCGAAGCATTTCCCTTGTAATTTTGTGGCATCACTACTTTTATAGTATATGAAAACCAGAACATTGCGCTGCCCATAAAGGAAAGTGAACCAGACAAGTCTAGTAAATTCATACTCTAAGCCGAGTTAAACACATACACACAAAAGCAGGTAAAAACTGTGGTTTCACTTCTTTTTTCAATTCTAAACATTAACTGTGATAGCAATAGCCCTGCCAGAGATTGTTTAGAATATATAGTAACACTTTCCTTTAATTTGATTATAATTAATAGATTAATCCATGCGTGTGTTCTCCTCAAACGAAGTTCATGCTCAGCCACATTTTCTTTGTAAAGCTACAAAAGCTCCATGAATGGGAGCTTTCATTCTTCTGCACCTTATTCCCACCTTGTTTGGATCACTAGCATTTTTAAAAATGTAGGTTGTGCATTCTTGTTCCTAGTGTGGCCTCACTCTACTTACTGCCATCTAATTCACAGTATAACAGCAATAATGAAGAAGTCCAGACTGTTCCAAGACAGAGACAAGGTAATTATTTCTGACGAGAATTTTTCTGCTTTACAAATCACTGTTGATGCCCATTGGTGCCTGACCGAAGAGCAAGGACACAAAGCCCCATGTCAACTTACCTGTCTCTGCTGCGTGCTCTGTGGAAAGACTATTACCTCTAACCCACTGTGCATTTGATTTCCAGATTTCAAGTTTTTCATCAAACACATAGCAGCACCAGCTGGAATGTCACCAGGATGGGTTATGGTGGACCACACAAATGGGACAAAGTGGATCAGAACATAATCACACTTTGTCCCCATCCTCATAGTGATTTTACAGAGCCACCACTAACCCCACAGCAGCACGCCAGCCTCAGGTGCTCAGTCGAACCCAAACTTTTAGCATCACAGTACTTCCAACCTCTGAACAGGGCCATCTCTGTAGGACGAAGTATTCACAGATGTACTTGCACTACAAACTCCCCTAGTGGAGATGTGGGGTCTACTGGCAGGAAATTTTTTTGCTAGCATTGTTTATACCAGCTATCCAAGTGACTTAAGTTGTAGCTCTCAACAGATCTTTTTCTGGTATAGGAACATTCACCAGAACTACCAATTTAATTAGTGGTATGTTTCTTCTCTTCCTGTGCTCTTAGCTGTCAAAGCTGTATATGCAAAATGTTTGAATGCAGACTGACCTTTTACTTCTGGGGAAGCTGTAAATGGACAGTAAATGATTTCTGGACTGATAGAGATGAGGAGAGGGCTGATAGAGCAGGGATGAGCAATGAAGCACATTCTGATGCATCCTGAGCAATGTCCAACAGTAACACACACCCAAAAAGAAAAAAAACTGAGATGGGTTTTATGGTTTCAGGTTACTCTTACAGAAGTTTTCCAGAGTCAAAGCTGAACAAAACAGAAGACAATCACCAACAAAGTGAGCTTTCTAGTAATTTAAGATGCTAAACACTTATTAGCCTTCAAATACCACCACGATTAGAAAAAAACTTCATTATGGCACTTTCCAACTAAACATGGTCTTTGTAATCCAGATATATTTTCTTACCTGACTAACCAACATAGATTTTCCCTCTATTAACATCCTACAGTTATGACAAAACCTGAAATGGGAGTAAAGCACCAAGGCCCAACTCTCTTCTCTCATGTGCGTCATTAATAACACTGTCAGCTAAGTAATTAAATCATCTTCATCATTAGTGCAACACAAAAAGAGCACAACTTGATCCCACGTGGAATCCACAATACTGTCAATTTTAAAATATATTGTTTATATTAGGCAAATTTGATCCAGAGTCGCTGAAAGAATAAATTTGGAAGACCACCAGGTCATTTTTACAGAATCTTTTCCACAAATGTAATGGCATTTTAATGGAGGTTACACTACATACACACACAAACAAGAGAAAATTAGTATATATCAGTTATGATAATGTTTTCTGCTGAGCACTAAAAAAATTACTGGAAAACCACTTAATAACTATCAAATGTTTTATAATAGTGTCAGCTGAGTGATTTCCTGCTGTAAGAAAAGGCGCAGTTTCACAGTGAATTTCACTGACTGTCTTTGCCACAGCTAAACCAGTAACGCTCCAAGCTTTACGAAAAGCATTCCTGCTGTAATACACCTCCTGATAATAGTTTACCTCAAGACTGATGAATGAGATACTCCAGAAGATGTTAATCAGGAAACAATACATTAAGACTGTAATTCAGACACAAGGGCAGAGCTGTTCCATGGGCACCTCCGGAATTTTTGAGAGATTTGTGACTGGCATTGACAAGCACAGCTAGAAGTGGATGCCAGCTGAGAGATGTAGCCTTGCAGCAACCCCCCCTTTAGCTCTGTTCCATCTCCTTCTCTTCATAGAGCTTACCATTTGCATCAGGGCATTCTGCAATACAACACAGGTCTCAGCACCAACCTGGAGCAATTCACTTGCACGATAGTTTTGACACCCAACATCCAGATGAACCATTCCTGTAAAGTTTCCATTCTTTCCTCATTCTGCATTTTGGCTCCCTGTACCTCCTCTATCACAATCAATAGCACCAAAACTGCAAAACTCAGCCAGCTTTGTTGAGTTTTTAAGGAATCATAAAACTTGAAAACATGGACTGGACTTTTGAACATCTTAAACACTTTCAAGGTAGATAATAAAGAGATTTAGTGCCACAAATATACTGCCGCACATCTGCAGTCAGAAAGCAAAATAAATAAATTAAAAGTACTGTAAGAGCTAAGACCTGACATGCTCTTCATTTTGGTTCTTATTCCTATTCAGAGAAAGTGAAACTGTGCATTTTTTCTATGGGTATATGCGCTTTTTTTTTTGTTATTTTTATTTTTTGCCCATTTTATATATTGCTAGAGCTCAATAAAACTGCAAGTCCTAGCAGATGTGTTGTACAAAAGGTGGGCACACAGTTCTGATTCCCTGTAACAAAGAGGTGAAGTGATGCGGGCTCTGAGTCAGAATTCCTAAGGTTTCAGAGTAGTCAATACACCTGCTATTCATTGCTCTTCAAAACATACCATCCTGAATAAAGGTGCTAAGGAAGAGGTGGCAAGGAACTTCTTTCACATTAGGACTCAATTACTAAGAATTTTATTTCAAGGGCTTTAATCTCCAATTCATATTTTAGAGTTTGCATGTGGATGAAGGGCCCAACCATCTACTCCTAATTGCTTTAAGAGCAGGGACAGTTGACTGTGTTTACATTTGCTGGAATTTATTTAACTGACTTTCAGCATGCCCTACTGACCCCCTACTGACCATGTGGGTTTGCAGTCCCTGGGGCTGCAATTTGACCGTTGGGGTCTATCCAGATTGCATGCTAAGAGTAAAACTCCAACTCTGAACAGTTTTTAGGTGGTTGTGGTCAGGGTAAAGTAGCCATTCTGTGTGCTCTGTTTTTGAGCACTGACCCTGCCTTTGATCTCCTTCCAGTGCCTTCCCCCACATGCAGTTCACTGGTGGAGCACAATGTGCATCCCCCTCTGTGGGAATTTCTGGGGTTTTGTTTGTTTGCTTCCTTGGTTTGGTTTAGGTTTTTGTTTGTTTGCTTTTAGGAGAGAGATTTTCTCCATTCTTAACAAATCTGAAGAACATTTTAATATTAGTGGCTACTACTTAGAGGCTAGACGGAAGCACACGAGGAAAGAAAACTGAAGGCCATCTAAATATGTCTCTTTCTGTAACAAACTAAAGCAGGGATACATAAATGGTAGACCCAGATTTGGCGTCACCTACTTTTCCTCACAGAATAGCAAGAGACCATGCACCAGAGGTACACAGCAGATGCTTGAGTTGGTCATCACAGGCTCACTTTACTGTTCCTGTGAAGCAAGCATCACATTTCACCGGCCATTTTAAATATCTACTGTAAGATAAAACTAAGTGATCCCAATTTTTTTTTTTTTTTACATCAGCAGTAAGGAGTTATCATTTGTAACTGGACCTTGTAGATAGACAGGTTTGCTGTATCAGTTGTGAAGCCATAAACAGAGACAACAGGGGAGAAAGATCAGATCACTTAACAGAAGAAAGTAAATACCAATTCTGGCATTTTGTTCCATGGATTGCTTCAGCATTTTACATTAGAGTCACTGAAGAAAAAAACAAACAGAAGTCCCAAGAAATTACTTGAGCAAAGAGCAAACTTCTCTCTCCGTTTACAGTTCAAGATTGTATCTGCTAAAATATAGATCAAGATCTGTTTGCCACCTCTCCATTTGGCCCTGAGATATCACAATTCCTGGCTGCAAAGGTCTTGCAGCAGAACAGGGATTGGTACAGTCCCTACATAGAAAAAAACTGAAATCAGTAAAAATCACTATTACAGAAACTTCCTAACACAGGAAACAGCTAGTAACATGGATACTTGTTTGCTAAAATAAAAATACACTATTTAAATAATGCACATTTAGAAATCAAGTATTCACATTTTTAAGAAAAAATTTATGTGGAACTCCAAAATCATTATTAAAGAAAAAAATGTGTAGAGATTATATGAATATCTGCAAGCACAATGCCTCCACCTGTTCAGGGCAAATGTGCCTCCTCCTACAGAGTGTGTTGGTTCACGTTCATATTTGTATGTGTGTGAACATATGCAGTGGTAGTAGGGAAGAAAACAAATTTTCCCAACATCTCCTGGAAAAAAAAATTAATCATATTATGGTGTATTATTCCTTAAATCAACAAACTCCAAGTTGCAAAATAATAACGTGGAAAATTCTCCTTTGCATCAGCACAAATTTCTGAAGTAATAGACTATAATGTATTTTATAATATGATTTATTTGTCAATGTTTTCAAGAGTAAAACATAATATTATCCTAACCTTTTTTTTTTGTTGTTCTTTTTTTAAATAGAGCTATGATTTAGAGGAAACGTGAATCTAACAATGAGGTATATGGTAGTTAATATCTTAATTTTATGCATGCAACAAATTAGCTCATGTTTAAAGCTGTTTTGTTTGAGCTTCTAATTGTCTCAATGTTATCCTACCATGTTGCCTTCTGAGTAGGGGAAGTTCACTTGAAAATGTTTTTGGTTTTTTTTTCCTCAGTTGACAACAATTCCTTGAGATAACTGATTTAAGATCACCTCTGTGGCTGGGCTGTTTCAAATTGAGGAAACGTTACCTTGCAAGAACCTGCTGAATTTTTGTCAGTTTTCTCCCAAAACTCAGATCTTTAAAAACACTGTTCTTTTCTACCAAGGTCATCTTATGATGATAAGAGTCAATGGCCTTCTAAACTCTCTACTTAAAACAACTTCAGTGTGCTTCCCTCCACCTCTGTTTTTTGTTTTATTAATTTTCTGATGGCTACTCAAGTAATTTTCACCAAAGTTTGGCACAAAATTTCAGTAATTTCAGCTCAACAACTAGCAGTCAGTGGACTCTAGGTTTTCAAGGTCACTCAGATGCTGCAAGCATTTTAAGACCAGGGAGCCATGACAATCAGAAACCAGATGGGAGGGACCACTAAGACTTCTTACAGGAAGCAAGAAGACATTCTATGAATGAGACTTGGGTAGGTCTGAATAAAAGTTAGTTATGATCCAACTGTAAATCAGCTCACTACCTATGTAAACCTATTTAATGGAAACAAATTTGATACATGATGACACTATCCCAAGCCCAAACATTACAGCAGTCATATAACAAAAACTTCAGCTGGCATATCACATGACCATCAAAGTACAGAAAGTTGGGAAGTCGTTTGTATTTTGGGGAACTCTTCACTAAGTATCCCATAGATTAAACTTCTGTTCCATTATTGCTGGTAGACTGTGATTTTGCATAAAGGTCTATCCAGGAGTAGTATCCATGACAAACATCACAACACAATCTTATGTCATGAAGATCTTCCAAGCTAAGCAGATGAAATGGATTAAAAAAAAACCAACAAAAAACACTGAGGTTGGTGAGCTGAAGGACAGACATGCTCCAGCTTTCATAATAATCACTGGCAGAGACGGAAAAAATCCAAAGCCAGCACCCTAACCATAAAACCATGCTTGTTCTCCTGGCATAGAAACAGAAACATGCCAGAGATGGAAAGCAAACACCAAGTAGGAGAATGGGCCCCCAAAGTGTTTTGTTCCCAGGGGAGAGATTAAAGTCTTGCAGTACATATAAACACCTGCCTAATGATGACAGAATTGAATTTATTGCTTCATGCAACAAAAACGCCTCCGAAATAAGATACTAGACTTACCATTGAGATCATCCAAAACATACCACGTGTTATAGTTATCATAAACTTCAGGTGATCGGCCTAAAACATCTGCAGCACATGTACTATCTGTTGAACACAAAGGCACTTAGCTCATAGAAACTCTGCCCAGGATCCTCCAGAGATTGTAAAGTAGCTGAGACACGATAGACTCAAAAGAACACCTCAGTTCATCAACCTATACCACTACCTCAGCACAGCAGCTCCAGTGGAAGCACTGCCAAATGCCTAACTTGCACACCCTCTCCTTCAGCTTATCATGCTCTTCAGTTAGTGGAAACAGATTTCTGAGGCTGGGATGATGTTTGAACAGAGACCTTAACACACAACCACTGCATTTATCCATTTGGCAATCAACCATCTTCTATTAGCGCTTAAAGTGTAAAGTACTTCAATAAAAGAACACTGGGCCTCAAAAACTTTAATGAAATGCAACTTAAAAAAAAAAAAAAAAAAGCAACCAAATCTTTCTAATTCACATTGTTACATTCACTTGGTCAAAAAGCAAAGCAGTTATATCGTAATGAGCATCTGTTGCAACAAGAGGTTTGAGCTCTTAGGCTGCCTGTACAAATGAGTTTACCAGTTCTACTGTATTTACAGTTGGTAAAAAAGCCATGGTAATTTCCATTAAACTGTCTATACTCAGTTTGACAGTGATGTTAAAGGTGAAGTGCCATTATTTATATATTGGCTGTAATATGGTTAAAAACACAGTACAAATAGCAAAATGATCTACACTGCAGTCATCTGATATTGCTGGATTTTTTCTCTTATGAAAGAAAGTTTTCATGGCTTTTTATTGTTAGAAGATGTAATCAAGATGGTCACTCTTGATTGAAGAGAATTAATCATGTAGGCTAAGGAGGAATCATATTTGCAGATCATAAATTAGATGAAAAGTATCCATATTTATTTGTTTTCATTTCTTCCCTGGGCAAAAATCCCTACTTTATTATCTGGAGCAACTGGAAATTTCAAAATACGGTCCTTACAAATTAAAATTTAGCATTGCTCCTCAGATCTCAAGCCAATAACAGCTAAGAGAAAGAAAAAACAAATAAATCCTTGCCCCCACTCACCCTTTCACCACCTTCACAATTCTGTTTCTCTCAGAAAAACTTGAAAGAACTGGTGAGCTTTGCAGCACACCAGAGAAGTCAATGTGCATGGCCTAGTTTATATCAATGGGAGAAATGCCTACTGAAGTACCAAGAGCTCCTTCACTACTATACCAAAAAAGTGCCAGCTCAACTTTTCTGCCTGATGAAAAATCACGGAGATGAGCTGCTTTCTAACATTAGCAGGTCTGGGTCAATAGATGTATTATGGAGCAAAAGAATAAATGATTTTCAGCTCCTCTTGGAAACACCCCATTATAGTGCACAAAGGCAATATTCTCACTGGGCAATAGACAGCACATGCCAAATTCAGCCCTTCAGACCTGAGTTCCTGAGCTGGCCTGATATGTGGTTTTGAAAGAAGTATATCACAGTAATGTAATTCCCATGGTGATCAAGGCTTTTTGTTTCCTTCACTTCAGTAACTCAGTACACTGGGCCCTACTACAGCACCCATTAACCTTCATTCTTGAACCAGATGCTAATCAGATTCCTAAGAAAAATAAAGTCTAGAAAAAACATTCTAGCCACCCAAGTTTTTTGACCATCTGAGGGCCAATGTAGCCATCTCCTCTTTGCTTGCTCTCTATGCAAGCACTATTGATTCTTTTTGTACCTTTTTACAGCTGTGATGATGAAAGAAGGCTTTATTTTAGGTAGCCATCTGGGTTCTTTTAGCATTCCTGGGAGCACATCCATCATATCCTTTCCAACCACGAATGTCCATAGGATGAGATCAATGATCCACTTGCCCTGTTTTATCTCACAGAGTGGCTACTGCAGAACTTGCTCAAGGAGAACACGTGGAACAAGACGTTGCGGTCCAGTCCTCATACTCATCCTGCATCACGTTTTTAGATTATGGATGTCATCAGGAACATCCTTTCCTATTGCCAAAAGTATCTGATTTGCACCTTTTATCCATTAATTTGTCTAATTCACTTTGAACTTCTTGATATGCACTGACTTCACACTTTCTTGCAACAGCAAGTTGCAGAGATTTATCACATGCTTTGAGGACATACAGCTTTTAAAATCCACTTTAAATTATCTCTTATCAGTTTCAATCCACATCCCCAACCTGGTATTACAGGATCTGATTAATAAGTTTAACACTCATCTTTTGCATTGCTCTTGATGTGGTAAAGCAAGCCCCTCTATATTCAGCCTTCTCTCCAAACTGAAGTGATCCTGCTGTTACACCCCCCTAATAACTTTTGGTGTCCTTACTCCTGGCTTGTTTTAACTTTTTTTTTTTCCTCTTCAAACTACACTTTTCACGAGATGTGGAGACCATCAAGAATACATGCAATAATCAAGACGTGGGAGCATGAAAGACTTTCTACAGTGAGTAAACTGTTCTCAGTACCCTTCCCAGTAGGGGCAGTTTTGGCTGCAGCTGAACACTGAGCCAATGGTGACAAAGAAATGCTAACTCAGCATGGCTTGCATTATTCTAAATCACCACAAAGGTTTTTTTTGGAGATGCCCAAATTAAGTCCAGGCAAGTGACTAGACTAAAATGACATGGGATAATGCCATGCAGAGATAGATTCTTGCTTAAGCCTTGGAGTATAACTCCCCCAGTGGAGTGCACAGACTCCTAGATTCTCTCATCTAGAGTGTCTACAATTACAGTGTATTGGATAAAACAGGCAGTCCAACAGTCTCTCCCACATGCATGAAACATTTTCACATCAATACTTCTCCTTTGCATAGCCCTCGTAGAATCACTAAGGTGGAAAAGATCACCTAGTCCCAACCACCAACCCATTCCAACCATGCCCCCTAACCACATCCCTCAGTGCCTCAACCACACATTTCTTGAACACCTCCAGGGACAGTGACTCCACCACCTCCCTGGGCAGCCCGTTGCAATGCCTCACTGCTCCCTCTGAGAAGCTTTTCCTAATAGCCAACCTGAACCTCCCCCTGGTGCAATGTAAGGCTGTTACCCTTGCCTCTGCCTTCAAGATACACAGAGCACTGAATAGAGGTGAACATCTGCGTTATCAGTAAAAATTAGTTGCTAACACATTCTTCCTTATTTAAAACTTGTCTTCACTGAGAAAATTTACCAGTACTGCATCTGAAGGCCAACACAGAGCTGTTATTTGAAAGAAAGGGATGAGAAGTACGAAGAGCTTCCTCTTCCCCCAGTGCTGCATCTTTTCCCTCCCCATGTACACCACTGATGCACCTCAAAAAATATTTACGAGTTCTCATTCAAGTACTTCAGCTGATAAATTTAATATCGCGATCCCTGGGGTAAGCAAAAAATAAAATACCGCATTGGCCTTCACACATGTGGAGATTATATTACTTCACAATGAAACCCAGCAAGCTGCACGTTGCAGCTTTTACCACAATCTCCTCGGTAGGAATGTTTCAAATACATTGCATATGTGTGAATACAATATAAGCATGCCGAAATGCTTTGAACGCTGTAATACATCAGACACTTCAGGGAGAAGAAAAAAAATAAAATGCTTTCACCTATCCTGACTCTTATCTGAAGCCTGCACAGTCCTTAAGCACTGCATTGGACACAGGTGTGTTCCAGCCTCACACAGTGCTACCCACGGAACCAACCTACGCAGCTATTTTCTAAGCAATCCACATAACCCCAAAACCTCGGCAACTCTGCGTCTTATTCGTTAATTAAGGTATCTCTGTGAAGGAAAGAAAGCAGACAACGCTGCCCGCTCCGCGCGTTACAGCTCGGAGAAAAACAGATTAAAGCAGCCACAGCTGTACAACAAAGCCCTTTGCTTTACGCACTCACATTTCTGCACGCTGTAAAAAGCCCAAACATCTGACTCATTTGGATTTTACAAGGCTATCGTGCTGGAAAACACGCATAAAAATCGACAGCGTTCAGGCTTCCACGCCGCGTTTGTTTCCCCCGCAGCCGGCTCGCGGGATCACCACAGCACCTGCTGCCGTAACTCCGCGGGAGCCGGCCGCCTAGCCGCAGCAACAGCGCCCCCTCGTGTCCGGCCGCGGCTGAGCGGCGGCGCTCAGGCAGCTCCAGTACTGTTATACAGCCCTGCGTATAAAGGCGATGCGGAGGTAACAAATGACCAAAAGCAATAAACAGCCCTCCTGTACAGTACAAACAACAGTTTGTGACTGTTGTCACAAAGAGCGTGCATATCCCAAGAGGGCCAACCTTTTGTTTGCTTTTGAGCTTTGTAACCTGCCCATGACAACTTTTATCCCTACACAAACTCTTCCTGTATAGTTTACACCTCTCTGTGAGCTAGCACTAGAGGACAGAGAAAAGCATTGCTATTCATTTCATAGACGATTATTGCCTGGAGAGTGATGGTGAAACAGTGGCCTCTTCGGGTTCAACTCCAGATGCTGGTTAGGGAAAATCTGTATCTTGAACTCACATCTCCCTAACTCAGCCTCTTGCTGTTCCTGCTCTGCCCTCACCTGCTAATTATGTTCACCAGCCTTAGTAACTACTCCTCACTCTCTTTCCCACAACTCCAATCTCACCCCCTCACACATCTTCTGAATCTGTTCCTTCTCTTCCCCCACTTCCCAATTACATATCAAGTCCACGAATGGAAACACTTAAAAATCTTTTCACTGGGAAAACTAAGTTAAAAGAGTTGAAAAAAAATAAGCCCCTATTCACTTTATTCCCAACAAGTCTCAGAAACCTCCTTGCTACTTTAATTGAAAAGTAAAAATATCAGTTAAAAAAAGAAAATATATGAAATTTTTCAGGCCCTGGGAAATAAACTTAACAAAGCTCTCACATATAAGTGGAATCTTATGGGAAAATATAATTAACATTTTATATTCATAACACTGTTAGCTCAACCAATGACCATGTTATGGATTTTATCATAAGATGATGGGCAGCCATACAAAAGGCTCAGTTCCATCACTATTTCTTGGCTGTAGGACAGTCTGGCTAAAAGCTTTCTTCTCTTTTGAATACATGCAAAGACACTGAGCTCCAAACAGCATTTTAGGAGCATTTTCACATGGTTGCAAGCAGAAGAGACATTTTCATTAACTTCCAAATTAAGGCTTTTAATATATGATAAAATTTAATGGAAATTGCTAATCTTAAGGTATATAATTTACTGAGACAGAAGCATGAATGCTTTCCAAATCAGACAATATATCTGAAGTAGACAAGAAAACTTATGACTAAATTATATAAGTAATCTTTTCTGTACACAACTTATATGGTTTTGACCGATGCTTATGAGTTTGTAGTAAGGTCACAAAAAAAAAAAAGCTAGAATAAATCCATACAGCATTTAGTATTATAACTATACTGTCCATTCTCTGAGAGCATTTTTGTAATGTTCTGCTGTGGTTTTCTGTGGGAGGAGAGGAATAAAAACACTACAGTTGAAAGTGAACAGCATGTGTGGTTAATCACCTCCGAAGAAACTGCCCTTCTCATCACATACTGTTGTGCAGCACCAGGAAGTCTGGGTGTAGGTTGTAGAGAGCGTACCAGCATGATGTTTTCCTAAAAGCACCACTGATACAAAACACATAAAAGGGAGAGGACTAATTTCTTTGCTTACTAGTTGAACAGAATCTTTTATCCCTTTTTGCTACCAGTTCAAAGTGGGAAAATAAGAGGTGACAGTTGTTCAGACTGCTGATCTAAATCCAATCCTCATTTAAAGGCTCCACTTAAAAACAAGCTTGCACATTTCTCACAGCCTCAAAAAATAATAGTTCTCTATTTCTATTTTTTCTACAAAACTCAATCATATTTAGTGATTTAATCTTAACCAATATTAAATCACCATCAGACTAACATGAGGTTCTCTACACTGTAGCCCAAATTTTATTAGCTCAAAAGACACCCGAAGTTCCCAGAACACATTAACTACTGCAAACAGAGCTGATGTTAAGTCATAACACCAACAAAATATATGGTAACATCAGAACTGTGCAACTAGCATGGGAGTAGCCACAAGCTGAAAAGGAAACATTCTCCAACTCACTACAGAACAGAACATTCTTATGTATTTAGTCAGTCTTATGCATCTGTGATCAGAAATTATTTTCAATGCTTGAATTACACATCACCACCAAGAATTTTTTTGCAAATACAGATACATGCTGCCCTGAAAAAACAGCCATTCCCAGATGTTGTTTGCCTCCTCTCACAAGAAGTGCCTTGCAAAGAGGCTAAAGGTTGTGCACTGCCTACCTTTATGCATCAAACAAATGAATTCATGCCACTATTCACACCAAGAACATCAACCTGGAAATGCAGAGGATTGTTACAAAGTGATGGGAGAAACTGTACTTGCAGCATCACTCTGAAGAGATGACATGTTGAACTGTAAATCAAATAGAAGTCAACATAAATATGGAAAATTAAAACATAGATGGCATCAGTACAAAAAGACAAATCTCCTTGAAAATGTCCAGCAGAGGGCTACGAAGATGATAAAAGGCATGGAACAGCTCTCTTATGAGGAAAGGCTGAGACACCTGGGTCTGTTCAGCCTTGAAAAAAGAAGACTCAGAGGGGACGTGATCCATGCCTATAAATATCTAAATTGGAGGAGGCAAAAGGACATGGCCAGACTCAGACTCATCTCCTCAGCAGTGTGTGTTAATAGGACAAAGGGTAATAGCCTCAAACTGATGCACAGGAAGTTCTGCACAAACGTGCGTGGGAACTTCTTCCCAGTGAAGTGACGGAGCACTGGCACAGCTGCACAGAGAGGTGGTGGAGTCTCCTTCTCTGGAGACATTCCAGATCCACCTGGACACCTACCTGTGCAACCTGGGCTAGGGAGCTGCTTTGGTTGGGAGTGATCTCAAGAGGTCCCTTCCAACCCCTACAACTCCATGATTCTGTCTTAATAGGCAATACTACAAACTATCTCACTGAGTTTGAAGTAGACAGTCAAATAACGATGAAGGGAGAGTCAGATGCAGCTGAGATTTAGATTTGGACCTAAAACATATCCATGGAATAGAGAGGTGAGTCAGTGACTGCAAAAAAGAGAAATGAATTTATATATATAAAGAAGTAGCTTGTTAAATTCCATTTGCGCACAGGCATTTCTCAAGCATGTGCTGACATTGTATTTTGCTACCTTGAAAGAAAGCTGAAGGGTGATACTTTAATATGTAGTATTTAATCCACTCAAATACATGGATGAAAAAGGAAAGCTCACCATAGCTTGCACTGACATATACCTTCATATATATAAATGGAAATCTGAGGGTGTTTCATTTTTTTTACTGTGGAGGGGGTTCTACACAGCATGACCTCAATTCCCTTAAACACTTAAAACTAGAATCGTTCCAGTTCCCCCCCCCATCTGCCTTCGTAAACCTGTCCTAAGCATCTGCATTATGTTATCCAACACACCAGCTGCTAACAATACAATCAATATAAAAGGTTACTTAGGGGGCACAGTTGTTTTTTTTCTCTCCCCCCCAAAACACACACACAGACACACACCCTGTCCTCAAAATACAAAGTATATTTTAACAGATTTAAAGTCTTTTTGCTGTGGAAAGGGTCTTAGAATAACTTGAATAGGGGGGAAAAAACAAGGGGGGGTGGGGGGGAAGTCTGGGAATGAAGCATACCAGAATTGTAACTCTTTGGAACAACAAAACAGGAAATTTGCTTTAATAAACATTTGACTGCGCATCAGCATAAAATATACTTTTGTTTCATAACTCAACTGTAAAATTTTATAGGGCAGTAACTTCACATACCAGATACTGGCCTGAATGCAGATTATTCCACTGCTTTTAGAAAAAAGAATCTGGTCACTTTGCATTGGTATTCTTGCAGAGTATCAAGGCAAAAAACCTACGGTTGTACTTCAAACAGTAAAACTTCTCTTCCTGACACTAATCTCAATCAGGCTACAGGGAAGATGAATGTATTACTATTATTTACTGAGCTAGAGGGGAACAAAACAGAACAAGTTTTCCATTCAGATAAGCAAAACAGCCTCAGTTGATCTGCACATATTTTCCCCCGTGGATATTTCTGTAGAACTCAGCCCAGTAATCTTTCAGCAACACAAAGTATCAGGTTTTAGTTTGGTTTTTAATAAATCGGGTACAAACAAAATAGCAACTCTGAATTATTAGAAAGGTGTGGGTACTTTTCCTTACAGAAAATATCCCCGTTTAATGTAATACCATACTGCTTCCACATATCTCAGTGAAAATACTTTTAGATACTATGAGAAGTCTCCCCAACTCCTTTAAACTGGAGAAGCAGAGGGAAAGCTTCTGCAAATAATTACTCTCAAATCAGTTCTCACTAGTTCATATATTACGTGACTGAAATGAGGAAGCACAGTTACAGATGCCTGGAGGTTAATAATGTAGTGTTTCACTCCCTTAACACTGTACCACTGAGTACAGTAGCAATTAATGTGAATTTAGGTTACTCCAGCAGTAGAGCCTTCATTCAAAAATAATACCAACACGAGAAAATTCTGAACATGTAAGATCACCACATAAGACCTATCACATCATCTGCCCAACATTTTCTTAAAAGATTCTGTAAGTAAACATTTGCTTGCTGACCAATCACTGAAAGAATTTGTATTTACTTGACTGTCAAAAATTGCCTGTAACTTCTGTTTTTTTCTTCAGTTTACATGAATCACACCACACCTCTGTGCCTGCCCAGCATACAGTATCTGCTTCAGGACCCAAACACGTAGTTAAAAATCCTACTGATACTTCAAACCCCAAACAGAATCTCCAGTGTAGAAGGCAGGACTAACAAATCTGTTCCTTTAAGCCACTGGATGCGAGGCCTTCAGAAAAGGACAGCACACTGTCTGCAGCTTTAGCACAGAAAGAAAAAGGGGCACACTGGTTGACAGCTGCATCATCTAAGATATGCAGTGTAGTGAACTGGTGGAGGCAATTCTGAATCAGGATCGTTCTCTTGCACTTCTCATATGGTTAAGGATACTGCGTGGTTTCATACCAAGCATTTTTCTTTGCATGAAATTAATGCTCAACAGCCAGAACATTTCTAGCATTAAATAGAACTGCCATATTCACTTCTCTCTTGGTAAGGCAGGCAGAACAACACTCTCTAAAGAAATGGAGCCTCCAGATTTGTGCACACAACACAACTTAGTGCTCAAAGCTCTGACCCCTGACATTTATGGTACTGAAGGACTTCTCAGCATACTGCACTGTGAGACCCTGAAGTGAATGAGCTGTCATTTTTTCAGCAAGCACTTGGCTCCCTCTGCAACTCTAAGCACAACTACTTCCTCCTTAGCAGCAAGATGTGTGCAGTAAGAGATCACTGCCAATATCCCACACTTCAAGGGACTGAAACAGTAAAGCAGGGACACACGCTGTCATTGGAAAGCGTGGATGGAATATATAATCAGATCCTAAACAAGAACCAAATACATTCCATCAAATCAGGAGGGATAGGGTATGTATGCATCTAGATGCTCAGGCAGTTTTGACCTAAGACAAAATGATATACAAGTAGTACAGGCCAGGATGATATACAGATGGCTCTAGAACAAGACAGTCTCAAAATACTTGCTTTGAATCTCACAGGACGTTCTTGCTAATACTATCTATAGTCTGCACACTTCATGACTTAATGACATTTCTTCAAAGCACTTCCCCTAGCTTTCTCCTTCACACAGAAACTAAGGATTTTGACCTGAGAAGAACCAGCAGCTCAGGAAAACTGTATTTCCAGAGAAAATTCTGCTGCACACACTGGAAAGTAAACATCTGTACATTATGTTTAATCTCCTCTTGTATTCAATTGAAGTTTACCTGAAATAGAAATCAGTCTTCCATTGTCCTATGTCATCGTGTTTAAAAAATGAAAACAATGTTTTAGCTAATGACAAACATCTGGAAATGCTGCTTTCTTTCACGTGCTCAGCTAGGGCTTCTTTGCATTTGAGCACGTAAGTCTGGATTTTATTGTTTTGATGAATCTTCATCCACTATCCCAGAGGTTACTGTATTGTATGCTTGTTCCTCTCAGCCCAGAGAATTTTAAGGACTCTACTATTCCTTGTAGGTAAAAACATTTAGCACGGGAGGCACTTAGTTAAGAAACAATTTCCAACCCAGCAATTTAACCTTTTCAGACCCCACTTTCCTTTGAGAAATTTAACAAAACAGAGGGACAAGGAAAAGCAAATCTTAAATACAATTGCCACTACCACAATTTCAGACAACTTCCCCTAGCATGTAGTTGGGAACATTTTGAAACTATTACAACCAGATAAGCACAGATATCTTATGCATTTTCAAAAGGCAACCAAAACCTTTGGAAGATACAGCTCCTGAAAATAGCATACAAGATAAACCATGCTTTAAGATACATCAATTTCCAAGATACCAAAGCTCATGAGCCAGATCAACCTGAGTTTTGCAGCAATCCTTTAACTTCATTTTGAAAGGAGCATTTTATAAATTGTTCAGAAACCTTCAATAATCCAATGAGAACTGCAACTGAGCATCTTACCTAGAGAATTTATGTAGATTTCAATAGTAATGGGTAAAATACTAGTAATATGAATACCAGTTGTAATTTCCTTGCAATTAACATATATGCATGTCAATCTTTCCAGTGTACACATGCTCAGTCCCACAGTCACTCATGCCCAACTTACCAGCATAATAAAGCAAATCCTTAGGAGTCCTCTTAGAGATGCTCCACTTTGCAGAAAACATAATACATGCAGGAAAAGGTATTAAACCCATTCAGATTTCCAAAAAGGTTTTGCTTAAAGTGTGTACCTGACCACTATTAACAAATCCAAGACAAAGGACAAGTCACTGTTAAACACTGCCTTGTGTGAGCTGAGAGAACTCAACTATTTGGCTACCCTGACAGCTAAGTACACATGCACAACCATAAGCACGTGACAGTACTTCTTTTACATAGGTAATTCCACGCAGTTTGTTTCAAAACTGAGAGAAGGAAAACACAACTAGTGTCAAGTCAGTCTCCTGAATAAATTAAGATTTATTTAAAGAATTCCTGCAACATCTCAGAAGATTTGGGTAACAGTTAAGGCAGTTCTCCTCATTTGCATCAGTAGAGGGAGCCAAATTTTCATCACAGATGCAGCAGTTACTTCAGATTTTCCCAAACCAGCTACTCTGGAAAGAATGTAGCAGTACAGGTCTACATACTGCCAAACTAGGCACCAGCAAAGGCCATAATCAACTATCAGCATTTCTGCAATTCAGAAGCTGTGTGAAGCCCCCTAAGTTGCAAACCTTAATGGCACAAACAAAAAGAAGCACCATGGAACAGGAATTACAAAGATCTCCATTATCTTTTTAAAAAATAGACAGAATTCAGATATTAAAGAACCACTCCAAGACCTTTAAAGTCCTTAAATCTGCTGCTATCCTTTGTGACATAAATTCCACCAGCACCCACCCATTAATCACACGCACACTCATCAGGCTCAAAATTTATTTTTCATTTCTTGCACTTGAAGTACTCTTCGATGACATCTTTGGCCTGAGATTCCTTGCCATAATCCTGTAAGACAGAATAACCATTATAAAAGACCTGTTTCTGAAGGTTATACCCTATTTTCAAAAGAACAGTTAGTATTCTCACATGATGTCACCTCAAGAGAAACCACAACTACCAGTTGCTTCCCCTCAGTTTGCTAATAAATAACTTTTAATAAAGGACTACTATATTTCATTTAAGCATATAACCCACTGGTGCAGATCCAAGCAGACTTAATTTCTGCTTAAAGAAAAACAAATATGCCCATATGTGAAACAGCAACAAGTACTACAATACACACAGAAGTCATTACTGCTTATGGTATGTAAGATGTAGCCATCTCTTGGGACCTCAAAGACAATAAAGTCTCTTCAAGGCTCGTACTGTGGCTTTACTTTACCAGTATTGTTTTAAAACATGCTCTGCAAAACATTTTCAAGTTAAGCAGAGACTATTAACTGGTGTTTTTTCTGTTAAACTTATTTTCTAGCTAAAAACTTGTCTTTAATGCTTACTGGCAAGAGGACATAGAAACCATTTCATATTGCTCATTTCCAGAATTAAAGGTGTATCATCTTACTTTGACAACCACACAACTGCAGCCCACTACTTTGCGAGGCTTCCCTTCTCTGTCGATCTTGCAGAGTCCTACCCATTCACCCAGCTTTTTGTTGTCATCAACCTGCAAAAAAAATTACACACATCAGAACTGTTAACTTCTAACGTAACTGTCCAACAAAAACTGCTGTACTCTCAGAGGTATTGGGTAACGTATGGCTGCTTTCCTCACAACTATCAGTAGAGGGAGCCAAAGTCTCATCACTGTACAGCTCCTGTGTTTTTTTTTTAATTTGAGGACAAACTCACAGTAAGATCACACACACACCCTACAACCACTAACAACTTCTGTTTCTTCATATACAGGACAAAAATACACTTCAACCTTATGATATATCTAAAACACATTTAACCATTTTTACATGTGTTGTTTTTATATTGCTCACCTAAGAATCTGACCAAATTGAACAGTCACTGCTGCTGTCCGAAGTTTTGCTTTCATAAACCACATATATAATTACAGTACTGAGTTCTCAAAGGTTCACCTCCGCATACACGGAAACAAGCAGACCAGATCACAAGTATGGTAACTTCCAGACCTGTGTCTGAAGTTCTGACACTCACCTTTATAAGGTTGATCTGGTGTTCTGCACAAAGTGCTTCAACTAGCTTTACATACATGGGCTCATCACAATTGGAAGCCAGGACACAAAGATGGGCTTGGCGTCTTAAAGGAAGAAAAGGCAAATGTAAACTCAAAACCTGACCAAACCTTCTTAATAATAAAAATCACAACAAACAAGATTCAGCACGTGCATCCTTAGACAGTCACTTCTTTGCTTTTGGTCTTGTTAAACTACTTTTGAATTATAAAGTATACTTTTGATACAATCTACTACTACCTTCTGCTTCTCAAACACAATGCAGTTCTTATGCATTGTTAGTTTTATTATGAGATTCTGTACCATTTCAAAAGCTTCTATAAACGCCATTATATTAATTCTCAGTCACTAGAGAAAGATGTAATGAACAGATAAATACTAAATCCCATAAGTAACTACTGTCTTTATTAGAAAGCAACAACATTACAAGTTGCTTTTTGTCCTTCACCTCAGATTACAGTAATTCAACATTAGGATTATAATTACAAAAGCTTGAATTTCTTATGCCAGGTTTTTAAAAGCTCTTCAGAACAATCTTTTCTACTTACTTCCAAAGAAGCTGTTATGACAGGGCCCCAATCCCAATTCTAATTACGATCTTTGTACTGCAGTACAATGTTAAGAATCTCAAAGGGATACCTGACAACAAAGAGAGCTGTATAGGTCTTCTATGCTTAACTTCATGTAACGTGACCACTGCAAACAAAACCTATGTCCTCTACAGCCTTCTCCATCATGAGCACCACTAGAGCCATTTAAGAAGTTTCCAAGCAAGACCATTCAGCAAAATGCACTCAACCCTTGAACAAGTATTATGCTCTTTATACAAGTTACACAAATTCATAGCTTAACTGAAAAGAATTCCTGATATCTAGTTTTCAGTCAGTTCCACTTCTCCTTCCTTCACTTATTTGGCACTCTGTCTTACAGGTTTTTGCATACAGGTTTGTCAGACCACTGTTCTCACTCATGGAAAGAGTGAAGGGGTATCCGACAATATGTGAAGTCATCACTCAAACACTGTAGCTTTATACTTAAATGTTATTTAAAGGCTAATACTAGAAGCTTGCATCTGTGCATGCATACTAGAAATAGTAGTTTTATATTGTATTTAGTACACAATACACATACATTCTGATATAGTAACAAAGCAATAGCCACAACGAAAAAAAAAAAAGGAAAGCAAAACAAAAAAGGCATACTCCACTTACAAAAACTAAATCACTTTTTGCAGTTCAAATCTGACATACACATTAGCCTTACCGATTCAAATCCTGATCAAGTTTTAGGAGTTTATCTTTTCTAAAAGATGAGGTTCCTGAGCTTCAGGTTTCTGAAGCAGCAAGCAACCAATGCCATTCCATTTTCTCCATCAAAAGTAATATATATGAAAACTCAATGGCACTACAGTTGCAAAAAAAACACTAATACTCTAGATGTTATCATTCTTGAGTCATTCAGTTTTACATCCACGTTTTAAAATCACAGTTGAAGCCTTGAAACAAACTATATTCACTAACAGAAAAGCACGGTCTTAGGAAAACCTGCAACTATAAGGCCCTGGACTAAGCAGGCATCGTAATACTCCTCACTATTTTGCTATTCACAGATAAAATAAACATTAACACTTACTTGTCCAAGGCTTTGGCTGCTTCACGAATACCACGAGCGAGGCCATCATGGATCAGTGCGGTCTTCAGCACTTCTTGGAGGGCGGTGTTGACATCCATTACACCTCCAGCAGTAATGCTGAGCAGAAAGCAGACATTATAACTACGCCTCGGCCGGCCGCCTCCCTCCCCCTGCCCCTCCGTCCTCCCCCGCCCCGCTCACCCTTCCTCGGCCATGGCCCTGTCGGTTGGTGCCGCTCCCGCCCGGCTTCCTGCTGCAAATACAGAGACACACCGCCCCGGTGAGTGCCGACGGCCGCCCCGAAGTCCCCGCCCAGCACCCCCCGGCCGCGATGCCCCGCCAGGCAGGGGGATCCTGCCCGGCAGGCCCCGCCGCCGCCATGGCCGCTCACCCCGCCGCCGCCGCGAGCCGCAAGCGAAAGAGGGGGCGGGGCTTCCGCCTCACGCTCTTATAGAGTGCGAGGACCCCGCTGCGCTCCGCTGCAGAGGCTGTCTGCGGCGCTGCCTGATGCGGCTCTGCGTTAGGGAAAAAGTCACGTCTGAAGGAATGCAGCGCTGGCACAGGGTGCACAGGGAGGTGGTGGAGTCATCATCCCTGGAGGTGTTCAAGAACCGTGTGGATGTTGCACTGAGGGGCGTGGTCAGTGGGAGTGGTGAGGATGGGTTGGTGGTTGCACTAGGTGATCTTAGTGGTCTTTTCCAGCCTTAATGATTTACTTATATTGCTCAGACCCCAGGAAGCACACAAACAGACTACAGTGCCCCCACCTTGTTTCTCTCTACAGGAAGAATGTTTTTTTCTAATATCCATCTGTTGCTTAACCTTCCTATTCTTGAAAAGCCCCAAAGATGCCAAACCTATAGAGAAGTTTCTGTTCGGAGTGGAACAATAAACCACTCTCACCCTCAAGGCCATCTAAGGATAAAGCAAAGTCCTTAGCATTCTGGAAGCAGAACATGGAAGAACAGTTTTTCTGGAGCAGTTCTAAGACAACAAACCTGTGCAAAGCGTTATCTCGACGTAGAGAAGAGGTTTTAATTGGCACTGAACTCTGTGTTGAAATGTTAGTACTGCACAGTAGCCATTTTTATAATAATGAGAATATATGATCCAATTTGAAAGTCCACTCCACTGCATGATGTGCATAAGGACATTGTGAATTCTAGAATTACAACAGTTCCAAGAGGGTAATTCTAGTCCATGTGAGGGTGGATGCACGGGTTAACAAGTGGAGCACTAGAAAACAAACAGTGGAATACCCTGCCAGTGCTCTGGAGGGTTGAAGTGTCTGTGCCAACAGTGGCCCAATGTGTCACCAAATGTCCAGCCCATCAGAGGAACTTAGTCTTCTTGAGATGTGCTTATATTATAAATCATATAACACATTGCCTGTAAGCCTGGATTTGTGGAGAGGAAGAGTATGCACAAGGTGCTGAAAGATTATGTTCAAGAATTCAGGTTCTCTCCAGCTAACTGTTCTGGACAACTCATTTGGACTCACAATATCACTCTGAGATTTTAGATTTTAGATATATAACAATAATATAACATTTCATGCACGTATAATATATTTAAAAATTCTTCATCCATTTGTAGCAGAAATGCAAAGTCATGGCCTGAACCCGTAATTGAGCACCTGGTGGGAAGGCAGGGCCAACCCAGGGGAGCTCAGGTGTATGCAGTGCCCCTGAGTGACTGAAAGGGGAGGAGCCAGGATCCACCCCTTCCCAGACCTCATTTAAGGGCTGGCAGTGGAAGTGCACTTATCTTTCTGGAGATCTTTGTGTGCCTGAAGTCTTCCAGAAGTGAGCAGCTCTTTTTGTTTCATTTTAATGTCTGTAGCTGCTGTGTTTGGGCTTGTGCTATAGCCATGGACTATGCTATCCCACTACTATTGCTGTACTTTATGTAGTAGCATTAGGCCATTTAATTTCTTGATGCATTCTGGCTGTTATTCTTTATCGCTTGTGGTAGTTTTTCTCTCTTTACTTTGCTTTAAGCAGTAACAGGACCTGGGAGGCTTTTTCCAAGGAGTAGTGCTGCAATCAGAATATAACAGCTTGCTATATCTTATTCATTGTGCTCATTTTTCTCCTGGTTTCCATTGGTAGTAGTCTCTACTTTCTCCTTGTGCTTTTCCTAGAAACCCCAACCCATGTTTTCCTTAGAATGCCAAACTCTTGTGGTAGTTTAACTTAACTATCATGTTCTAAGCTGCAGGGATTCAGGAACTGAGCGATGAGTTCAGAGCACGTGACAGTAAGACTGTCAAGTAGACAAGTGAAAGCATCAGCTTTTACAAGCTTCCAAGAAAGCACTACTGAAGTCTGAGCAAGCAGTTTTGCACTTTTATTTTGAACAATATTTGCAAAACTTACTTCCCTATGCATTTTCTTCCAGAAATGCGAAATGCAAGCAGTGCTGTGATAAATGTCTGATGTTGTGAGGCAGAACTAATTTTCGTTATGGAATGTTCTATGTCAGTCTCATGGAGCACCAAGCCAGGAGCTTTCTTGCAAATAACTTCAGTACATATTCAACTCTACTTTTCCTGAACAATTACTTAACTTTGTAACTTGGGAGAACAAAAGCTGTCTATGCTAAGTTTCAAGCACCTGTAGGAAGTATGCTGTGATCATTTGAGGGTTTCATGAAGAGGGGAGCATGTTATTTCAGCAGCCGTGGATAGAAAATCATTCATGAATATAAAAAGTGATCTGTGACTCTTAAATGATGTGATTATCATTTGGTTACATTACAGCAGGTATAAAGTTTCTAACTACCTGCCTGTGTCCCTATAACTTCTGGGGGGGAAAAGTCATATGATGTGAATAAACACTGGCCAAGAGATTCCTACATTATAAGGCAAAAGTGTTTGCAAGAGTTTTACAAATATACAGTACAATAATATAGGAAACATATCTTCACGTGTGCTAATCAATTCAGGATAGCCTGAATGTCTACTCAGAAAGCACTTAAAGCAGTTTTCTTAGCATGTTTTTCTTGTTGTTTGTTTTTGTAGACTAAGCAATGGATGTAGATCCTTTATAGTATTTATAGAGGGCTCTTTCCTCCAAAGCTTGAATTCTACCTATGACTTGGGATCTGAAAGACAGATTTTGTTTCTAAATGTTGCTGGAGACATAACATAAGCAAGAAAGGTTTGGAGTACACTTAAAAAAAATAAAATTGGAAAACTTAAAAAGCTACTGTGACAGATTGGTAGCAAGTACTGTTTCTTTTTAAGAGATAGGAAGAATTAATGAATGTACTCTTATGACAGTGAGCACTGCATTTGTAAACTGTATGCATGTACAGGGAGCTCATAGCCCCATCTCGTTCTCTGAGCTGTAACTAATGTTGTTCACAGTATGTCACTGCTGCTCCCCATACTTCATCCTTCTACTGAACACATGGACTTTGTAGAAATGGGATTCAGTGGGATTCTGAACTTGTGTAAATGGGAACGTTTGCTCTGAAACATTGTTATGCATCTTAGTATTGGTGATTAGATGGAGCACTGATGGCACGGCTAAAATAGTACTTTAGGAAATAGTTACTTATTTGTCTCCATAGCAATAGGTGCTTTGCCTTTCACTGGGCTTTGAAGAGATTCCCCAGCTTGCTCTTCATTTCCTTTCCCATTTTCCTCCCCTCTCAGTAGGAATCTGTGCTGTTTGTATTGATTGTGTTGCCTCCTCCTCAACTCTAGCCTGGATTTCCTCCTGGCCGCTTTGTAGCCATTCATTCTCTGACAACTTTGCCATTCGACCTTTTTGTTACTGTGTACTGTTCTGCACCTTGATAAAGGTTGTGCGGATGATAGTGACCTTTCCTATTGTAGCACTCTCAAACAGTAACGCTGAGTTGCCCTTTCGGAAGGAGGGTAGAGCTGCTCAAGACCCTTTTAGAGCTTCCAACATAAAGTAAATCGAGACTTGTTGACGCGGTCGGAATCGAAACCTTAACAGCTCAGCTCTTCCAGCAGTGCTGAGCTCTCCGCGCTCACCTCTCCGACCGCAGCTCACCCCTCGATCTACCCGCCCTGCGGCGCCACCGATCTCCCGCTCAGGACGAGCCGCATCCCGAGCATGCTCAGTGGCCGGCGCCTGTCCCTGCCCCGCCGCGCTGCCAGAGGAGGCGGTGCCGGCCATCGCGGTCCCGGCGCTCTTCCCCATGGGGAGCCGCGCGGCGGACGGCGCGGGGCCCGAGCGGCCGCCAGGTGGGAAGGGGGCCGGCTCCTGCAGCGCGCGGGTCGGGGAGCTGCGAGCGGAGGGTGCCGGCACCGTGCTTCGGGAAGCCCGCGTGCAGAGCGGCTCCCCCGCGAGGCCGAGCGTGGGGGACGGAGGCTGGAAGGGCTCCGCTGGCACCGCGGGGTAACCCCGACGTAGTGAAGGACGGCTGGGGCTGTCCGCGTCGTGGGCCGAGCACATGGTGCCCCTGTGCGCTCCTGCGGCAGGGGGGAAATACTGCTGCGTGGTTAATTGCCCCGAGTCGGGAGGATTGACGTTTTGCGCGGAATTGGACTTCTGAACGTGATTTGTAAATCATCTATTTATAGAACACTATTCACTATTTTTTGCAATATTGAATAATTTTATATTTTGCAATATTGAATAATTTTATGCAAGTGTTCTATTTATAGAACACTTCATCTATTTATAGAACGTGTTGGGTTTCTTTTTTCATTTAGAAGATGGCACACCAGAAGCACCTGGTGAGGAATCGAGGAGGCTCACCAGACAGCAGCTATTTACCATGCTTGCAGCAGCTTCCATAAACTTCAGCTCAATGATATGTTATTCCATTCTGGGACCTTTTTTCCCTGCAGAGGTAAACTATCTGTCTGTTCTTTTGTTTGTGTTTTTCACCTTGAAGCTTTTAAAAGGATCTTGAGGATCAGAGGATCTCTATAGCTGTGTGTGAGCTGTGGCTTACTCTTTGGTTGTGGGAATTGGTAGTGATGTTCTGGTGCTGGCTAAAATAGCTCAGTGTAAGTAATAGTGACCTGGTTCCTGGCCATGGTCTAATTTCATTGTCTCCACAGCTGCAGAGGAGACAATAAACAAGTGGTAGAGCAGCATTTGCTTAGATTCACGCGTGGTCACTTTGTGCTAAGGCTCTGTGGCCATTTCTTGATGGTGCTTCCCTGCTTTCTTAGGTCTTAAGAAAGAGGTCTTCCAGCTGGCATCCAGCTCTTAGCGTGGTAGTTAACAGGTTATATAGTGGATTATACAGGCAAGATACATTAGAAATAGAAATGAAGTAGTTTTTTTGCAGTGTGTTGTATAACAGTTTGTTGATAGAGCTGAGATTAGAACTCAAGCCACTTCCTGGCTTGCACTTCAGTACCTTAACTTCTCAATGACTTTTTTTTCCTCTTTGTTAACTCATGCTTGGTTGTCATTCACTGTGTTAAATTTGCTGAACTAGCAACTGCAGGAAGAAATATACTCTACTTATGCTGAATGACTGCAAAGCTTAATTGTGGAATGAAAAACATTGTCATGGTCCCTCTGCAGCAGAAATCCACTTCTCTCATAACCAGATTGTTCCCAGTTGTTAAAAGGAAATACTGAAAATTACTTTTGCCCTAAATGTGCCAGCATAAGTGTGCTGTACCAGCTGGATAAGTCAAAAACTTGCTAGACGCTTGTTATCATAAAAATGTTGTGAGTTAGAAGGGATCCACAAGGATCACAGGGTGCCAACTCCTGGCTCCGCATAGGGTTGCTCAAAATCCAAACCCTATGTCAGAGAGTGCTGTCCAAACACTCCTTGAACTCTGGTACTTGGGGCTATGACTGCTGTCCTGGGCAAAAATGTCCACTACCTTTTGGTGAAGAACCTTTCACTATCACCCAGCCAAAACCTCCCCTGACACAACTTCATATGCTGTTCCCTCAGGTCCCCTCGCTGTTTCTAGAGAGCAGAGCTCAGTACTGCCCTTCTGCTTCCCTCACAAGGAACTGTAGGCTGCCATGAAGCCTCTCTTTAGCCTTCTCTGGTCTGGGCTGAGCAAACCAAGGGACCTCAGCTGTTCCTCATACACCTTGTCCTCCAGACCCTTCACCACCTTTGTATCTCTCCTTATGTGCAAAGGTGGGCTATAGAGATGATGAAGGGGAGGCATGATACACTGAATTTAACAGGCTGCCCTGTTTGCTGCCTTCTTGCTGTGAGTGGCATCAAATCTCTGAAGGTACAGCACACCAGCTGGAGCAGTGGGTATAAAGTCTGTTCACCTAATCAGTAACATAGCATGCAACACAGCATTACTGCTCTTTGAGGAATTAATGTTGCTTTTCTCTTGATCATGTATAGCTTAAATAGAAGTGGAAGATTTTAAGTTGTTGTAAAGTTACCTCATGAGCACCTACTGTCTTTGAGAAAGGGAATTGCTTTGTAACTGCACTGACAGAATTAAAAAGAATTCAAAAAGTGTGACTGTTACTTGCCTGAAGAGTTTGCCTCCATCTGTACTTAGTTGTGATCTTTTTTGCAGGCAGAAAAGAAAGGTGCCAGTAACACAGTTGTTGGCCTGATTTTTGGATGTTTTGCTGTGGTCAATTTCTTAACTTCTTTAATCTTTGGAAATTATGTAAGTATCATTGAAGCGGCGATATACTTTTCTGAGACAGGTTGGTACACAAGGATAATTATGTTAGGGTGAGGAAAGAGTTGTTTCTTCAGGAGCGCTCTTGAAGGGTTGACTGCAGTAACCAGAGCTTGGCCAGTCTGATCTGATCTAGGTCTTGTCAGCACAGTTTAAAAATTACTCTTCTGCAGTTCCTGAAAGCAGCATAGTGTTGCTGAATTGCTAATGCTTTTTGTTTTGCTTTTTTCCCCCTCTCTGGTTAACTCTTCTGATGGCTTCAGAACAATCTGTCCATAAGTTCTCCTTTATTTTCCATCTTCCAATAGCCTATATTATATTTATTTCACTTGTGAATATATTCAGTCCCGTATTTGGCTTGGTTCATAAGGTGTTTTTTTTCCTTTAGTCTGCTTCACCATTTTTTTCTGATATGTTGCCTTTCTCATGTGTGTCCTTCCATTATGATGTTGTTGCCTAACTCAGTTTCCCCTTCCACTTCATCCCACTGCAATACAAGGTCAATGTCTCCAGTCTTTTCAGCTTCAGTTTTCTTGCAGAATCAGTATTCTTGCTGTCCAGGCCTAAACAAGACAGTCTGAAATGCCTACTGCCTTTAGGGGATGTTACAGCTTGGAATTAGAAGCTCCAGTGTGCTTTGTTACTGGATTAAGTTTTATGTCATGCCTATCCTCAACTTTCACCTCAGTGATGAAGCCTGAAAACTGGGTAATTTATCTGGTAATAAACAGAAGACCTGAAGTTACCATGCCTCCTGTTCTGAAACTTTCTGTTATTAATAGTCTTGATATATTTTCTTTAAAGTCAGCTTCTGCTGACTCTCTCAAGCCATGTATGAAACAATTGTTGCTGACTTTGCACCACTGACTTCACTGAAGGGTGAATGCATTAATTTTAGTTGGTAATTAGGAGTCCTGCAGTGATCTGCTGCCCTGCAGAAGCTGCAACGTGCAGCTGTGAAATAGTTAACTGCACCATTGTCTTACCAAGCTGAAAACTGGGTTAAGTCACTTAACCATTTAGAGTATTTTTAGGTTCAATGTTGTGTGAAGGCATGCAGGCAGGAGAAGTGTCTCCAGATCGTTTGGTTATTTTTGGTATTTTACAGCCTACATACTTTGATTTCTTAAATGTAATTTTGAAAGATTGATTGAAATAATAACACAAAAATTATATTTAATTTACAGCTTACAAAGATTGGAGCAAAATTCATGTTTGTAGCAGGGATGTTTGTTTCAGGATGTGTAACAATTCTATTTGGGTGAGTAATTTTTGTTTGGTTGCTTTGTTGCATTTGTCTTCCAATTATTTTCATCCAAATGAAAAGACATTAACAAAACAACTGGAAACTACTGGAAACTCTTGAACATCTTTTAGGTATTGTTTAGTTCATTTTTTGCCTCTTTACTTTTATTTATCACTTGTAAAGCCCAATAAATGCTTCTCCTTTTCAAGGTTTTAAGGCTTGTTTAGTACTTTGAAAGCTAAGAAGGAAGTTTCTATAAATAAGAAGCTTCCATAGTTAATGAACTGTGAGAAATCTGCCAGAGTGCAGCAATAAGGGAACTATTTATGCATAATATTTTAATTGCTGCTTTCTTAAATAATAATAATAATAATCCTGAGTGCAAATAAGAAGATTTGCCTGGCATCCAGTGAGAGTAAGCTACTTTTTATAGGAAAATAGAAGTTTTATTGAAAATAAAGTAAGTTTTAATTAGGTATTGTTCACTGCATCAGACTCCTTGAATTGTTGCTTGGAAAAGCTATGAAATACAGCAGAAAATGGCACTGGTGTATTTGTTGTTTTTTTGTTGTTGTTCAGGAGTTTGGAGGGTGATACTCCTTTTATTTTTCTTCCTTTTTGCATCATCAGAGAAAGGGGGGAAATGATAAAGATGTCAGGAGAGATTTGATAGAGTTTGAATGACTATAGTGATGTAATTTCAAAAAGATGCAGCAATAGAAGTATCATGTGTCTTACAATTTTCTTTTAACTAGTAACAGTGATTTTCCTGAGCCATTTTTGGATGACTTGTCACATCCTGAATGGTCTGCATTTACTTCTTTTTTCCCCCCAGAATGCTGGACAAGGTGCCAAATGGACCAATGTTCATTGGTATGTGCTTTTTAGTAAGAGCGATGGATGCAATAGGTTTTGCAGCTGCAATGACAGCATCATTTTCAATCCTTGCAAAGGCATTTCCCAATAGTATAGCTACAGTTCTGGTAAGTACAAAAAACTGTTACAACTGAGTACCTGCAATACAATGAATTAGCTGTAGGCAGTTCTAAAACCAAGAGGATAAAATCTGCTGTCTCACATGCAAATGTATTCAAAGTTATCATATAGTCTTTATATAAGATGCCAGGTTGGCTGTAATTTAATAATGAGTGTTTCCCACTGCATTTTCACTGTTTCTTGTCCCTAGTCAGTGAATCTAGTCAGCCACTTGTGGAAAGAAAGCTTTAACTAGACATGCTTGCTTCCATCCAGGAGTGAGCATTCCCACCCCACCATAGAGTTCACCATAGAGGTGATTGCTTCAGCCTGGGTTGGCTTACAGATGCTTTCCATCAGTGAAGCATTTGTCCTGCCTCAGAACTTAGGTGCATTAGTGATAGCTGAGTGGCTAACCCTGCAGTGGTCTATGTGGTCTATCTAATCAAGCCTACAGCTGATTTGGATAACATTCCTTTTGTTATCCCACTTTGTAAAGGTCATTGTTACACTGAAATTTCTCAATATACTGACTTTTTTATTTATCTGCTTTTTTATTTTTTAGGGCAGCCTTGAAATTTTTACAGGGCTTGGACTGGTTTTGGGCCCACCTTTAGGTGGCTTTTTGTATCAATCCTTTGGTTATGAGGTCCCTTTCATTACACTGGGATGTGTGGTATTGGTCCTAGTGCCTGTGAATATGTGCTTATTACCTAAATATGGTATGTACCTTTCCCACTACCTCCTTTGTTTACCTTAATTTCTTCTCTATGTAACTGCTCATTAGAAAATTGTCAGCTTCTGGAATCTGATTCAACTCAGAGGGTTAGATTTACTTGCAATCTTCATCAGGCCTGTCTTTTAACAGTTAATGCATGCAGATGGCCTGGAATGAATCCAGTGTGTCATGTCTTTCTGCAGACACTTGGGACTCTGGAAGTAAGCTGAAATTGTTGTTGTTGTTGTTGTCTCCTTAGCTTCAGTGCCTGTAGAGAGTCAGTGGCATCTGCTTAATATCAGTTTGTTGTAGCTAGCTGAAGAAAGGCAGGAGATCAGCTTTGCCTAGGACAGGAGAGCTTGGTGTGTCTGATGATTTGTAGTGGGGGAAGAATTACAGTGAGAACGAAAAGGAAGATTACTTGTACTGATTGATATCTGACCTGATTAATTTTAGATGATCCTATTTGGGCAGAAAAATAGCTTAAAGGTAAGTCTTTCCACAGGATGGCAACTGTAAGGTTCCAAATTAGTTAGTTTTTGATTCCAAGAGGAACAGTAGCTATAAAATAGTTATTCTTTTCCTCAGTTTTCTTCTTAAATTCAAAAGCCTTGAAAAGTAACTCACTTATACTGGCTTTTAGAAGAAACCTACTGTGGTTACCACCTACCCACTAGAAACTACACTAATAAATGTAGCTCAGAGTTGGTGGATGCAGATGAATGAACTTTAGTTTTATACGTGCTCTGAAATGGTACTCAACAATTAAAGCACAAATAGCATCAAGAAGGGAGCCCAACTTAGGAGTGGTGTCTAAGAGAAGCTTCCCATCTGTAATACAAATAGAACATGTAGGAGATCCAAATTAGTGTTCATGTACAGATGATTTACTAAGACTTTTTTCCATCCTTTTTTGCTTGTTTTAAATTGAAATGTATTTGTGAGGTTTTCATTGTATAAGCAGTAGTAGAGATGTAACTGCATTTTCACAGTATTTTTCTTTTCCTTCCTTTTCTCTCAAATCAGATGCAATCCCTAGCAAGGAGTCATTTTGGAAACTCTTTCTTCTGCCAAAAGTCTTGCTTCTCTGTTTTACTATATTTTCTTTAAGTGCGTGCTTGGGCTTTTTGGATCCCACGATGTCTCTCTTTATCCTAAAGAAGGTAAATCTTGTTAATGTGAAGGAAAGACCTAACTTACAGTGAACAACTGATTAAAGTTGTGCTTTAAATTATCTCAAACAATGTTATGCCTTGTCCATTTCAGTTGGTTTAATTAACTTTACTTCCACTTACACTATTGGTTGCCATGGAGTCTCAGGAACTTTGAGAACAAGGAAAGTTCAGGAAATATTTGCTTTTACCGCTTAATTGACTTTCAACTGCAAAAGCTGTTCTTCTAACTGGCAGGTTTTATAAACAAGGGGCTTTTTCCTCCTTGCTGGAAGCAAATTCTGTAAAGTTGCAGCAGTGATAGGCAGCATCGTGTCTTGATGGATACATGGGCAATGAGATGAGGAGGAAAGTTTATTTACTGAGTAAGATATCAGAATGTAAAATAATACAATGCAATATAATTAAAATTGAATCACAGATTTGTAGGGGTTGAAAGGGACCTCTAGAGATCGAGTCCAACCCCCCTGCCAAAGCAGCTCCCTAGCCCAGGTTGCACAGGCAGGTGTCCAAGTGGATGTTGAATGTCTCCAGAGAGGGAGACTCCACCACCTCTCTGTGCAGCTGTGCCAGTGCTCTGTCACTGCACTGTGAAGAAGTTCCCTCACACATTTGTGCAGCACTTCCTATGCATCAAAAAAATCAAATAAAATGAGTGTCCAAAACCAAAGGCCTACTCCAGTGCCTAAGATGAGATGGCTAGGGAGTACACACACTGTAGAGACAAGCAGAAAGGGAAAAGGGAGTGTCTCGTGACATGCAGATAGTTTCCTTTCCTTTGGAAAGGGAAATGGAAGCAGAACAGTTAGCAGTCCTCTGGGGTACGTAGCTCTTATCTTCTGAAACAGATATACCTGGAACTACCAACAATCCACAGAACTGGAGCATTAACTTTTTAACTCCCAGTGTGCAGCATGATGTTACGTGGAAAATCATTAAACAAAAATCATAAAACCGTAACAAGGGACATTGTGTCATAGCCCTGCTTTCACTTACAACAGTGCCACAGTGAAATTGGTTGCAACTACATAGTTTGCTAGCCAGGTTCTTCAGCACTCATTAAAAGACAAATGTTTTACTTGCTTTTGATTAATTTTAATATTTCTATCTAATTTTGTTTTTCCACTGGTGTTTAGGCAGTTCCTGCCTGAAATTAAGCAATTATTTTTGAGTTGCTTATGTATTAGTTTTTCTAGGGTATAGCATTTTATAAGATGTAGTACTGCTGCTACTTTTTCCCTGTTTGGTTCAACATTAACAGTGCTCATCCAGGATGGAGAAGGCTTGGTGCAAACCTCTTACATCTTTAGAGATGTGAACATAGGCCTTCTAACACCTGAGCAAGATCTGTAATCATCCCACTGTCAGATAGTGTGCAGTGGTGTGTCTGCTGTTTTTTTGCCCTGCTCTGTGCTAGCAGATACTTGCTGTGAAATGACTGCAGCCTTCTTGGCAAGTGTTCCAACCGCAAAATTAGAGTTATCGTGTTCTTTCATATGCTGAGGAAATACTGAATGTTTATGTAGTTCATGTCACATGAAACACCCTGGAATACCTTCTAGCTGTTAGTTAAAGCATTCGTTTTAGAGGCTAGATTATGCATTTGGTTTCAGACACACTAGATATCAGTGTTAGTGTCCTGTGTGCTGAGTTAGGAATATAGCATAGTGTTTGTGCCTATTTTTCTTTCAGAGGAGTCTTATCTGACTACAGTCATGTCAGGCTTTGTGCTTAGAAGTGAAACTAGAGCTTCACTGATGTGTTCAAATACTTGACAAACCCGTGTATGAGATCAATAAATATGTAAAACCATGCATAGATTTCATTTATTTGACCTGAAATATAGTTCTTGGATTGCTCTTTAATTAACATAACATATATGGTTTGTGTTGTTTTTGTTGTGTTTTTTTCCTTCTCATAGTTCAAACTCCCAGCTGGATATGTGGGCTTAGTGTTCCTGGGTTTGGCACTCTCATATTCCCTGTCTTCTCCCCTCCTTGGGCTCCTAAGTGACAAAATGCCTGTGAGTACTGTTCTGGTTGCTTTTATAGTGGTGGCAATGGGCTCTGTACATTTAGCTGAAAGTGAGGGACTTCTCATATTGAAGTAATGTACACTGACCTGCTGCAGTGAAAAGATCTGCATTTCAGAACCTTGCACGTGCACTGAATAATGGCAACTTAAGGTCCCTTTTGCAAGGTCTGGGTTGTACAAGAACATCCAAAATTGTAAGGGACACTGGATAAGTATCTTACAGTTGAAGTGATCATTTTTGGTGAACTAAGCAGTGTTTCCAGCCAGTATGGAACAAACAGGTAAAACATGTTACAGTTATTCACACTTTTGTCCACATCTGATTTTTATTTGCTTTTGAGAAGAATAATGTATGTCAATCAGGCAGATTTACAGCCACTGCTAATTGATCAATGAAAACTGAACTTTGAATAATGTGTATAAAGAGTGGTGAAGGTTCCTGCCAGGGGGGAAAAAAAAACAGAACTCAATTATGACCTTGGTATATGAGAACTGCTTGCAGTGCTTTATCCTTTCTAATGCTAAGACGGAATAAGACCTAGAATATTGAATATTTCTCTAACAGAGCAGTGCTTTTATTCAGTATTTTGAGATCTCTGTATTAGACACGACTACCAGTGATGTCACTGGTGGCAAGAAAACATAAATTCAGTATTTATTAATGTTTAGAAATTAATTGCTTGTTTGTGTAGTGATAGTCTATAGAGCAGTGGTACTTTTTAAAAGATGAAGATGTAGAAGAGGAGTATTAGAAAATACAAAAATATGCATTACATAGTCTTATTTTTTAAATGGTATACGTCTTCCTTTTCTTTCACAGCATCTCAGAAAATGGCTGTTGGTATCAGGCGGCCTAATAACAGCCCTGTGCTTTTTCTTGTTAGGACCTGCTCCTGTACTGCACATTGAAAGGTTAGGAACTGCTCTTCTTGAACCTGTCTCCTTAAGTGATGCTTTAGTTACAGTTATCGTGGCCGTAATTATATTTGTGCACAGTTCTAGCTTTTAGCACCTCTGACCTTGTAACAGTGTGTTTCTCACTTCTAATGCAAGACTATAAATGTAAATCAGTGGAAGTCCCTGAAAATTGAGGTGTAGTTAAAGGTAGAAATGACTGTTTCTGAGTAGATCCTTTTTTCTGTATTTCGCTACTACATTTGCTTGTGTGTTGTGAAGAGTGCTGCTTTTTTATTTGCCTCCCAGTTCTGTGGCACTTCCACTTCAGCAAAACATGGTCCTCTTTCTGTCTTATTTCTCAATCTTCTCAATTTCATCAGTGTTCATTAACTATGTTTTTTGTATGTGTGGCTGTACTACTAAATTAAGCTCATCTGTCCACCGCTTCTGTATGGTTCCTCTTAAAATTAGCTGCCTTGGATAGAGAAATATTTAAACTGAACATGCAGCATTTAAAAGCTTTGAAGTCTTTTTTAATGCATAGACATTTATTTTCAAGTCGAAGTGATAGTACAGTTCTTTTTGACTTAAAGAAACTTAGTTTTCTGTTTGGTCGGTGTAAGCTGATATAACGGCCTTCAGTCAAATGATATCTTGTTGTGAAAAGAATCTTTAGCTGTTTTTTAAATATCTCTTTTGCAGTCAGTTGTGGATGTTTGTCCTAGTGCTGCTTTTTCTTGGCTTTTCCCTTGGAATGAGTGCAATCCCAGTATTTCCAGAGATACTGCAGTGTGCATAGTAAGTAACTGTCCAGTATATCCTCCATGTTTGTTTAATAGTAGGAAACTCAACATTATTTTCAGAGGTGAATGCAAAGTGGATTTTTGGTGTGGCTGTTTTCCCCTTTTGAGATCAAAGCAGTGAGTAACAATTATGTGCTTTTCACTACTTTGTCTTAGATTTTTTTTTTACAGTTTCCCATCGACACAGTTGTATTACAAGTAAATTTTTGTAGATATGTGCTTCTGTGCTATAGGCTCAATGAGTGGACATAGGATCCCAAAGTATGGGGTGGCTTCTGTCTGGTTTCCTATCCATAGGACTTATTTCACCTTCTTAATAAGATTAGCCCACAATTTGCACCGTATTTTCAGTCTGTGTTGGCATTGTGCCAACAACTGGCAAGTTGCATTTGCTTGAAATACAAAGCTTGTGATGTGTCTTGACAGCAATGTCCTGGAAGGGTCTTGATTTACTTTTGTAAGTATGTTCCCCCTGAAGCATGGTCTTCCCTTCTTTAAAGCTATCTATCATTGTTTTATACTTGTCAAGTGAAGTATGGAGACTGAGCAGTCCTCGTGATCAACTGCTTTGGAGTCGGCACAGCCGGAGCTGCAGTGGCTGATTGAGGTACAGGGTGGGTTTTCGGGAGGTTCCAGTCTCTCGGGAACCGAGTGAGAGCAGCTAGTCCCGGCAGACCCCGGCAGCTCTCTCTCGCGAGAGGCTGACGTGGCGTAGGCGTTGCCAGGGAAACGGCGGGGGATTTAAAACGATCAGAACCCGGAAGTACCGCTCAGTCCTCGTGATCAACTGCTTTGGAGTCGGCACAGCCGGAGCTGCAGTGGCTGATTGAGGTACAGGGTGGGTTTTCGGGAGGTTCCAGTCTCTCGGGAACCGAGTGAGAGCAGCTAGTCCCGGCAGACCCCGGCAGCTCTCTCTCGCGAGAGGCTGACGTGGCGTAGGCGTTGCCAGGGAAACGGCGGGGGATTTAAAACGATCAGAACCCGGAAGTACCGCTCAGTCCTCGTGATCAACTGCTTTGGAGTCGGCACAGCCGGAGCTGCAGTGGCTGATTGAGGTACAGGGTGGGTTTTCGGGAGGTTCCAGTCTCTCGGGAACCGAGTGAGAGCAGCTAGTCCCGGCAGACCCCGGCAGCTCTCTCTCGCGAGAGGCTGACGTGGCGTAGGCGTTGCCAGGGAAACGGCGGGGGATTTAAAACGATCAGAACCCGGAAGTACCGCTCAGTCCTCGTGATCAACTGCTTTGGAGTCGGCACAGCCGGAGCTGCAGTGGCTGATTGAGGTACAGGGTGGGTTTTCGGGAGGTTCCAGTCTCTCGGGAACCGAGTGAGAGCAGCTAGTCCCGGCAGACCCCGGCAGCTCTCTCTCGCGAGAGGCTGACGTGGCGTAGGCGTTGCCAGGGAAACGGCGGGGGATTTAAAACGATCAGAACCCGGAAGTACCGCTCAGTCCTCGTGATCAACTGCTTTGGAGTCGGCACAGCCGGAGCTGCAGTGGCTGATTGAGGTACAGGGTGGGTTTTCGGGAGGTTCCAGTCTCTCGGGAACCGAGTGAGAGCAGCTAGTCCCGGCAGACCCCGGCAGCTCTCTCTCGCGAGAGGCTGACGTGGCGTAGGCGTTGCCAGGGAAACGGCGGGGGATTTAAAACGATCAGAACCCGGAAGTACCGCTCAGTCCTCGTGATCAACTGCTTTGGAGTCGGCACAGCCGGAGCTGCAGTGGCTGATTGAGGTACAGGGTGGGTTTTCGGGAGGTTCCAGTCTCTCGGGAACCGAGTGAGAGCAGCTAGTCCCGGCAGACCCCGGCAGCTCTCTCTCGCGAGAGGCTGACGTGGCGTAGGCGTTGCCAGGGAAACGGCGGGGGATTTAAAACGATCAGAACCCGGAAGTACCGCTCAGTCCTCGTGATCAACTGCTTTGGAGTCGGCACAGCCGGAGCTGCAGTGGCTGATTGAGGTACAGGGTGGGTTTTCGGGAGGTTCCAGTCTCTCGGGAACCGAGTGAGAGCAGCTAGTCCCGGCAGACCCCGGCAGCTCTCTCTCGCGAGAGGCTGACGTGGCGTAGGCGTTGCCAGGGAAACGGCGGGGGATTTAAAACGATCAGAACCCGGAAGTACCGCTCAGTCCTCGTGATCAACTGCTTTGGAGTCGGCACAGCCGGAGCTGCAGTGGCTGATTGAGGTACAGGGTGGGTTTTCGGGAGGTTCCAGTCTCTCGGGAACCGAGTGAGAGCAGCTAGTCCCGGCAGACCCCGGCAGCTCTCTCTCGCGAGAGGCTGACGTGGCGTAGGCGTTGCCAGGGAAACGGCGGGGGATTTAAAACGATCAGAACCCGGAAGTACCGCTCAGTCCTCGTGATCAACTGCTTTGGAGTCGGCACAGCCGGAGCTGCAGTGGCTGATTGAGGTACAGGGTGGGTTTTCGGGAGGTTCCAGTCTCTCGGGAACCGAGTGAGAGCAGCTAGTCCCGGCAGACCCCGGCAGCTCTCTCTCGCGAGAGGCTGACGTGGCGTAGGCGTTGCCAGGGAAACGGCGGGGGATTTAAAACGATCAGAACCCGGAAGTACCGCTCAGTCCTCGTGATCAACTGCTTTGGAGTCGGCACAGCCGGAGCTGCAGTGGCTGATTGAGGTACAGGGTGGGTTTTCGGGAGGTTCCAGTCTCTCGGGAACCGAGTGAGAGCAGCTAGTCCCGGCAGACCCCGGCAGCTCTCTCTCGCGAGAGGCTGACGTGGCGTAGGCGTTGCCAGGGAAACGGCGGGGGATTTAAAACGATCAGAACCCGGAAGTACCGCTCAGTCCTCGTGATCAACTGCTTTGGAGTCGGCACAGCCGGAGCTGCAGTGGCTGATTGAGGTACAGGGTGGGTTTTCGGGAGGTTCCAGTCTCTCGGGAACCGAGTGAGAGCAGCTAGTCCCGGCAGACCCCGGCAGCTCTCTCTCGCGAGAGGCTGACGTGGCGTAGGCGTTGCCAGGGAAACGGCGGGGGATTTAAAACGATCAGAACCCGGAAGTACCGCTCAGTCCTCGTGATCAACTGCTTTGGAGTCGGCACAGCCGGAGCTGCAGTGGCTGATTGAGGTACAGGGTGGGTTTTCGGGAGGTTCCAGTCTCTCGGGAACCGAGTGAGAGCAGCTAGTCCCGGCAGACCCCGGCAGCTCTCTCTCGCGAGAGGCTGACGTGGCGTAGGCGTTGCCAGGGAAACGGCGGGGGATTTAAAACGATCAGAACCCGGAAGTACCGCTCAGTCCTCGTGATCAACTGCTTTGGAGTCGGCACAGCCGGAGCTGCAGTGGCTGATTGAGGTACAGGGTGGGTTTTCGGGAGGTTCCAGTCTCTCGGGAACCGAGTGAGAGCAGCTAGTCCCGGCAGACCCCGGCAGCTCTCTCTCGCGAGAGGCTGACGTGGCGTAGGCGTTGCCAGGGAAACGGCGGGGGATTTAAAACGATCAGAACCCGGAAGTACCGCTCAGTCCTCGTGATCAACTGCTTTGGAGTCGGCACAGCCGGAGCTGCAGTGGCTGATTGAGGTACAGGGTGGGTTTTCGGGAGGTTCCAGTCTCTCGGGAACCGAGTGAGAGCAGCTAGTCCCGGCAGACCCCGGCAGCTCTCTCTCGCGAGAGGCTGACGTGGCGTAGGCGTTGCCAGGGAAACGGCGGGGGATTTAAAACGATCAGAACCCGGAAGTACCGCTCAGTCCTCGTGATCAACTGCTTTGGAGTCGGCACAGCCGGAGCTGCAGTGGCTGATTGAGGTACAGGGTGGGTTTTCGGGAGGTTCCAGTCTCTCGGGAACCGAGTGAGAGCAGCTAGTCCCGGCAGACCCCGGCAGCTCTCTCTCGCGAGAGGCTGACGTGGCGTAGGCGTTGCCAGGGAAACGGCGGGGGATTTAAAACGATCAGAACCCGGAAGTACCGCTCAGTCCTCGTGATCAACTGCTTTGGAGTCGGCACAGCCGGAGCTGCAGTGGCTGATTGAGGTACAGGGTGGGTTTTCGGGAGGTTCCAGTCTCTCGGGAACCGAGTGAGAGCAGCTAGTCCCAACGGCTGTTCTCGCGAGAGGTTAACGAAGCGTTAACGAGGCGCAGGTGTTAACGAGGTAGGTGTTAACGAGGCATAGGCGCTGCCAGGGTTTCAGCGCCCTCGCCCACACTCCTCAGCTGATTAGGGCTGAAGGGTTATATCCCTGAAGGGCTCAGGGAGGGCCGCGAAGTATCACATTACAATTCATATCTATATATATATTATTATAAACAATTATTTATATATTTACTCTCAATTTTTTTTTTTTTGTTTTTTTTTTTTTTTGTTTTTTTTTTTTTTTTTTTTTTTTTTTTTTCGTTTCTTTGTTTTTTATTTTTTTCTGTCATGGTCTCTACAAGACAGAGGGCTTGCCTTAAGAAGGCTGTGGCGACCCAGACAGAAGGTCTGCCTAGAAGTGTGGCTACACAGGTCTCTGGTTGCAAGGAGTGTCAGAGCCTGCTACTACTAGATGAGGGTGCTAAGCAGTTCTCCTGTGCAAGGTGTGAGCAGGTGGAAGATCTGCTTAACATGGTGGTTGAATTGAAGGAGGAGGTTGAGAGACTGAGGGCCATCAGGGACTGTGAGAGGGAGATTGACTGGTGGAGTAACTCCCTAGAGTGCCAGAGAGAAAGGTACCAGGGAGATCCCCCACAGTTTCTGGTGGACTCCCTGACCTGTCCCCGTAGGGCAGAAGGGGGATATCTGAGGGATGGGGAGGGCTGGCAGAGAGTCCCTACTCGGTGCCGTGGGCGATCTCCCCCTCTGCCTCCCCAGTGCCCCCAGATACCCCTAAGCAATAGATTTGCAGCATTGGAAGTTGAAGAGGTGATAAGGGGTGAAGTGCAGGAAGATTCCCGCAGGAGGTCACCAATGGCAAGGCAGTCACCTCCGTGCATTGAGACTGCTGCTACTAAGAAAGAAAGGAAGGTGATCGTAGTGGGTGGCTCCCTTCTAAAGGGAACTGAGGGCCCCATTTGCAGACCAGACCCAAACCGCAGGGAAGTGTGCTGTCTCCCTGGGGCTCGAATCAGGGACATTACTAGAAGACTCCCGGACTTGATACGCCCCACCGACTACTACCCATTACTAGTAGTTCAGGCAGACTGCAATGAAATATCTCAGAGAAGTCTGCGAACTATGAAAAGAGATTTTAGGGGATTAGGGCGATTAGTTCAAGGGGTGGGAGCACAAGTGGTGTTTGCTTCCATACCTTCTGGGGCGGTGAAGGACACAGAATGGGCTAGGAAAACACAAGTGATGAATAACTGGCTGAGAGGTTGGTGTAGAGATAGACACTTTGGGTTTTTTGACCATGGGACAGTTTACTCGGCTCCTGGCCTGTTATCTGTTGATGGGACACACCTATCCCAAAGGGGGAAACGAATCCTAGCACAGGAGCTAGCTGGACTCATTGAGAGAGCTTTAAACTAGCTGTGACGGGGGAAGGGGATAAAACAGGGCTCTCCAGTAAAGAGCCTAAGGAGGCTGTGCTGAAAAAAGGGGTGAGGCAGATATCTCAGCTGAAGTGCATCTATACCAATGCACGCAGCATGGGCAATAAACAAGAAGAGCTTGAAGCCATTGTGAGGCAGGCTAACTATGACCTTGTAGCTATTACAGAAACATGGTGGGACCTCTCCCATGACTGGAATACTGGGATTGATGGCTACAAGCTCTTCAGAAAGGATAGACAGGGAAGAAAGGGTGGTGGCATAGCTCTCTATATCAAAGAGTGTTTTGATGTTGAAGAACTAGTGGTTGGAAATGACAAAGTAGAGTGTCTATGGATAAGGATCAGGGGGATAGTCCTTAGGAGTGACATCGTGGTGGGGGTCTGTTACAGACCACCTAGTCAGGATGAAGAAATAGATGAGATGTTCTATAAACAACTCGTAGATGTTGCACGATGGCCAGCACTCGTTCTCATGGGGGACTTCAACTTCCCTGATATATGCTGGAAATACAATACTGCGCAGAGGAAGCAGTCCTTGAGATTTCTAGAATGTGTGGATGATTGCTTCCTGACTCAGCTGGTGCAAGAGCCTACCAGGGGAGATGCCTTGCTTGACCTACTTTTCACTAACAGGGAAGGACTAGTAGGGGATGTGAAGGTTGGAGATTGTCTTGGCCAGAGTGACCATGAAATGGTGGAGTTTGCTATTCTGGGTGCCGTCAAGAGGGTGACTAGCAAAACTATTACCTTGGACTTCCGGAGGGCAGACTTTGACCTGTTCAGGACACTTGTTGCAAGGGTCCCTTGGGACTTGCTCCTGAAGGGTAAAGGGGTCCCGGAAGCCTGGATGCTCTTCAAGATGGAAATCTTAAAGGCACAGGAGCAGGCAGTCCCGGAGTCCTGTAAGTCAAGCCGGAGGAGCAAAAGACCAGTGTGGATGAACCGGGATCTTTTGTTGAGACTCCGAGAGAAAAGGAGAGTCTATGTCCTCTGGAAGATGGGTCAGGCTACTTGGGGTGACTACAGAGAACTGGCCAAGATCTGCAGGCAGAAAATTAGAAATGCTAAAGCCCAGCTTGAAATTAGGCTGGCTACTGCTGTAAAGGAGAACAGGAAACCCTTTTACAAATATATTAACAGCAGGAGAAAAACTAAGGAAAATTTCCCTCCTTTACTCAACGAGGCAGGCAATATAACCACAGATGATAAGGAAAAGGCTGAGGTTCTCAATGCCTTCTTCACATCTGTCTTTAATAGACAGGACAGTTATCCACATGGTACTTGCCCTGACCTGGAAGTCCGGGACGGGGTGCATAATGCACCCCCTGTGATTCAAGCAGAGACGGTCAGAGATCTTCTCCTCCATCTGAACTGCCACAAGTCCATGGGGCCAGATGGGATCCACCCAAGGGTGCTGAGGGAGCTAGCAGAGGTGATTGCCGAGCCACTTTCTGCCATCTATCAGCATTCCTGGTTATCTGGAGAGGTCCCACAAGATTGGAGGCTTGCCGATGTGACTCCCATCTTCAAGAAAGGCCGTAAGGAAGACCCGGGGAACTACAGGCCTGTCAGCCTGACCTCGGTATCAGGGAAAGTTATGGAACAGATGATATTGAGGGAGATCACACGACATGTGCAGGGCAATAAAGGGATCAGACCCAGCCAGCACGGGTTCACCAGGGGCAGGTCGTGCTTGTCCAACCTCATCTCCTTCTATGACTGGGTGACCAGACAGGTAGATGAGGGAAAGGCTGTTGATGTAGTCTACCTGGACTTCAGCAAGGCCTTTGACACGGTCTCCCACAGTATTCTCCTAAGGAAACTGGCAGCCCGTGGTGTGGACAGGTTCACTCTTCTCTGGGTGGAGAACTGGCTGGAGGGCCGTGCCCAGAGGGTAGTGGTTAATGGAGTTAAGTCCAGCTGGCGTCCTGTAACGAGTGGTGTCCCCCAAGGGTCTGTTTTGGGGCCCATCTTGTTTAATATCTTTATTGATGACCTAGATGAGGGAATTGAGTGTACCCTCAGTAAGTTTGCAGATGACACAAAGCTGGGAGGATGTGTCAAACTGCCTGAGGGTAGGGAGGCCCTCCAGAGGGATTTGGATAGGCTGAACAGCTGGGCTGAGCAAAATGGGATGAGGTTCAATAAGACCAAGTACCGGGTCCTGCACTTTGGCCACAATAACCCCATGCAATGCTATAGGCTTGGGGCAGAATGGCTTGAAGAATGCAGAGAGGAAAAGGACCTGGGGGTGTTGGTTGATGCTCGGCTCAACATGAGCCGGCAGTGTGCCCAGGTGGCCAAGAAGGCCAACAGCATCCTGGCCTGTATTAGAAATAGTGTAGCCAGCAGGAGCAGGGAGGTGATCATCCCCCTGTACTCAGCTCTGGTGCGGCCCCACCTCGAGTACTGTGTTCAGTTTTGGGCCCCTCACTACAAGAAGGACATTGCGGCCCTGGAGCGTGTTCAGAGAAGGGCAACAAAACTGGTGAGGGGCCTGGAGCACAAGTCTTATGAGGAGCGGCTGAGGGAGCTGGGATTGTTTAGTCTGGAGAAGAGGAGGCTCAGAGGTGACCTTATAGCACTCTACCACTTCCTGAAGGGGGGTTGTGGAGAGGAGGGGGTAGGCCTCTTCTCCCTGATAAGTAATGACAGGACGAGAGGGAATGGCCACAAGTTGCGCCAGGGAAGATTTAGATTAGACCTCAGGAAGCATTTCTTTTCTGAAAGAGTGGTCAGGCACTGGAATGGCCTGCCTAGGGAGGTGGTTGAGGCACCATCCCTAGCGCTGTTCAAGAAGCGTTTAGATGAGGTGCTTAAGGACTTAATTTAGTAGTTGGGTAGAGATAGTGATAGGAGGATGGTTGGACTAGATGATCTTATAGGTCCTTTCCAACCTTATGAACTTATGAACTTATGAACTTATGAACTTATGAGTGATGGTGTGATGGTAGAAATCTCCCCAAAAAAACATAAGAGATAAGCAGCACTGCAGTCTTCCAGAAAAACAGCGAAGAAGAAAGTGCTGTAGATGCAAACATGATCCCAACAAAAACCCATTTTAGGGGAAAGCTATATGTTGAGATGCAGTAATGTATTGTGCATCTCTAATTGTGATGTCTTCCTGCAGTGAAAATGGTTTTGAAGAAGGGTTGAGTCTGCTGGGACTGGTGTCTGGGCTCTTCAATGCCATGTGGTCCCTTGGGTATGTATACAGTCACCTTTTTATAGGCTATAGTGTTTGGCTGTTCTTTACTATTGCTGTACGATAATGCTAAATTACAACTGTGGCCATTGTGTTGACTTCCATTCAAGAGGTTGTTGTCAAATGTGTAGTGGGCATGTTGAAATAAAGCTTCTATCCTATAAAAGAATGGACTTGCCTACCTTTAAAATGTATTGTTTTCATATATAAAAAAACTGCACTGATTAAATGGGTGTTAGTTTGCACTCTTTTATGTTTATTTTTGTTGCCAGTGAAACCTTTAGTGTTTATTATAGACATAAGTAGACTTCTTTATTTTTATTTTTCTTCTCCTGCATTTACTTTTTTTGTTGTTGTTCTGGATAGAGCACTCTGTTCTCTTTTGACTACAACTGCTATTCAAGGTCTGTCTTTGCAGAGCTTAGCAGAGAGTTACTGAATTTCTTACTCAGTGGTTGTCATAGTAGCATCTTTCACACATTTCTAACTGAATGTTAGAATGGCTCTTCAAAGTTGTTGTTCAGTGAGAAATGAGTCCCTCTCTTGGCAGACACTTTCACAAAATTCTATCAGTTTGTGTAGCCCTCTGTGGCTGCAGATGGGTTTCAGTTGTTTCAGTTTTATCTTATAAAAATGGTGCATCTAGAACTTAAGTTATTTGGTGTAGGGTTTGGTACAGGTACATGCAGTATAAAGTTAGCAAAACTCAATTTTATGCTGCTACTAAACATGGTATTATTATGACTGGCTTCTGGGAAATCTCTAGTTGTACAGAGTTTCATCTCTTGCTGCAGCAAGTGGCAAAATCATGTAGAACTTTTGCAAAGCAATAGTAGCTGCATAACCTTTCATAGCGTTCTTAGACTGAAACAGAGGTGCTGGGATGTTACACACAACTCAGCCTTATGAGCAAAGTAATGAGAACTGTAACTGTCATGCTGTGCCTTTCTGCCTGCTTATATCTATCTACTTTAAGGTTTGGGTGGTTTAAATTTTGAGAGATGAGTGTTTAAATTTCTTTTATGGTAGAAGAAGTCTATGTAGGTACTGTTAGAACACTAGTTAATGGAGCCCCTAAGCCACCCAGTATACAGAAGAGTGCATTCAGCATAATGATGTGTATCCTGTCTATAACTGAGGAGGCAATTAAGCAAATTTATTGGGGCCATGACAAACAGAGTTAATACTAGCTTCAGAAGTCAGCTTCTTTGTTGAATAAGAGAGAATCAATGGAGGACGGCAATGAAGTGCAATAAAACTTATGCAGATAATACAATCTCTACCTTTTATTTGAGATATCAGTGCCTCTTTTTTATTTGTTATAGGGCTTTTATAGGTCCCACTTTAGGAGGATTTCAAAATGAGAAGCTGGGTTTTGAATGGGCATCAGCCATTCAAGGAGGATGGGCACTGTTAAGTGTAAGTGATAGATGTTTTGCTTTTTAAGAACTGCTGCATAAGGTGATTATTATGATTGTAACTGACTGTTTTTCCAAAGGGACTTGTGACTGGAATATTTTATATTGCTGAGGCCACAAGGAAAAGGTATGGGGAGTTATTCTTTTTTTTTTTTACTTAAAACTGTATGAAGCAAATCTTTGCAAGCTGTGCTTCCATTTTTCTTCAATACCATCTTGGTATTAAATGACAGAATGAGCAGTGAAAATATTTTATACTTTACCTCTATTCTTTACTAAATCTTCACTGACTTAGAATATCTGTGAACTATGCCAGTAGAAGCAATAGGTGTGAAAACAATAGTACACATTTCCTTAGTGTTGTGCAGAACTAATTCAAAGATCCAGTTAGTTCTTAGCTTATTTTGTGTGATTTTTGTTAAAATATTGGTGTTATATGGGAATACCTACACAATGTTAAACCTGCTTCTTCTCTCCCATTCCATTCCTTCTGTGAACAGCTCCAGTTCCAGCCTGCAAAACCCTCCTAGTGATAATGAAGAAAGAACTCACCTCTTGGGTAGTGAAACATAACCAGAAATTATTTTGATTATTTATTATTGTGGTTTAACTTAGTTTTGAGGTGAGTGGGCTTAATTGTTTTACTGTTCTGGAGTTGAGATACTTGATCTCCCTAGTGATGGTTTAGTTGGACCTCCATTCATATTTTGAAACACTAAACACTGCCTTTCTTTTGAAAGTCCTCATGTTGGGTGCACTGACGAGTAGCCCTCAGATGTCAGCCTGTTTAATTGTATTCCATATACAGTGTACCACTGTATGTAAAGAGGTGCATTTTCAAATGTCTGGCTTCTATACTTGAGCCTGCTGTGCATTACTCTTGGATAAAGCTACTATTTTGCTACTATGATTTTCTCTATTTTTTTAGAAGAAATATCTTGTAATACCTTAAGTGACACTATAAGATTTTTGAAACAGAATTTGAAGTGGCAAAGCATTTAAGCACAATGCTGTTTTCAATAAAGCAACTTTTTTTTCCTAAATTGTGTGAATTTTCTTGTACAGGTAAAGTCTTTGTGTCTAGCATTTGTAACGCATGGAAGTACCTGAAAATGAGAAGTAAACATCTCAGTGAGAGCTGATTTCCATTGTTAGAGGGGATGGGTTACTCCAAGTGTGTGTGTATGTATACATATACATTCCTCTAACACATGGAAGCTTAGGTTAGTCTGTGAGATCACTGTCCTGCTAGTAAATGCCAGCTGTAATGTTTGTACTAGTTGCCTGTGCAGTAAGTATATCTATCAGAAGTCTAGGGCTACCATTTTTCAACAGAAAGGAAAAAATCTCTCTCCTCTGGATGCTAAGCACAAAAGGTGAGGTTAACTGAGATAAGGGTGAACTGCACTAGATTTTTAGTCTCCAGCTTGGCATGAGTTTTATTTTTATCCTTGAACCAAGTACCAGGCCCTAGAAGATGTACTCTGTGGTACCCATTTGTCCCATAGATAAGGGGAGTGGTTTACTCCTAGTAATTTGGAATCAACTTCTTTTGTTGTTAGTAGCTAGTGTAGTTTACATGAAAAATATTCTGCTGGAGTCCTTCTTGGGGTGCTGACAAGAAAAACTGCTTAAAGAGACAGCTGAATAGGGTGCCAAAAAGCAGAAATATTCGGGCAATAGCTTTTCTTTTGTGTTAAGTATTAGATCTCTTTGAAATCTGGAGTGTACCACTCAGCCTGCTTTAAAATGCCACTCCTGCCCTTGCTGTTGGTGAGGCAGGTGAGAAAGATCTAAAAGAACTAGAGGCAAATGTGAAGTGTACAAGGTGCAAATGCGTTCACTCTGGGGAATTACCTGTTCTCCTACCTGATTTGTGCTGTTAGGACTTGAAGGATTACCAGAGTGTAAATGCCTCTGAATATAATGAGCAACCCTTGCACTTCTCCCGTTGTCCTGTAGAAACAAGACAGGTTTAATTAACAGTTCTGGCACTACATCTTCTCCCTTCTTTCATGTTTGCAGTAGAGGCAGAAAACCTGAATTTAAATCTTGGGTTCCAGATCTGTTCTTCAGATGAACTCACGAACATCTTCTCCTGCCATGATTATCTAGGAGTCCAGGAACCATGGTTGACGAGCAGTGGAATCTCCTATGGGAAATTGAGTGCTCCCACTTATGGTGCTGTTCTGTCATCCAAGGGCAGCTCTAAATACCCAGTTTGTTTTACTAGCGCAGTTGTGTGGTCTGTGAAGCTGTGAATAAATACCAGGTGTAAGTAAACTCCACATTTGGAGCAGTGCTGAGCTCAGGGCTAGCCCCCTGCCCATACCTTACTGTCTGCCTGGGAATGTGTGAGCTGTCTTTTTGCTGAGGATTTCCCAAACTGGCTTTCTTTCTGCTGAGACCTGGGCTTACGTTAACCTACCTTCGCACAGCCATGACTTGCCTGAATAGTTTGCTAATCTGGCTGGCAGTGTATTTCTTCAGCTACAGCACAGCAGTGACTTATGTCAGTGGTGTAATGGACTGTTGGTGTTTTGAGGCTTTTGGGAAATGGGGTTGTATTGCATGATCTTGGCTTTCTAGTGCTCCAGGAAATTTATATGTTTCTGTAAGACTTTCCTTATTAAAGTTTCCTGTCTTTGCTTGCCTCTGCCCCTCCTCTTGGGTGACTTCAGGCTTTAGGTGGGGCTTTTGAGAGCTCCCACCTCTACTGTGGTTTTGCTGCTGTCTTCTCTTGATGCCTGGGCTCTGGATGGTGACATCACAGCTGTCTACAAGCACAGTGCATGTCTGAGGACACAAATTTCTGCTTCTCCTGAGAGGGTCTTGATGCTGATGGTCAGAAATATGGCTATTTTGGAAGTGGCCATCAAAGAAGCAGTCAGACAGGTATTGTGACTTAATGAGAGCCATTTATTTTGGTAAGTGCTACAGGAGTTGTCTTTTTCTATGTTGGTACTAGGGTGCCTGTATCATTGTGACTCCTGAAGATGGTATTTACAGCTGGGTCTTCATGAGGGAAACAGTATATGCTTACTTTGAGGATATTCCAGAGCCACAGGTGGACTGGATTCCATGTGCTGATTCTGAAAGGTATTGTCTTTTCTATTCAGGAGGAATGTTCTAGTGGGGAGAAACAACTACACTGAGGATTGTTAGTGCATTTCATTTAAAACGTGTATCATTTAAAATGTCTTGGGACAACTGTTAGAGGAAGAGAAGTTAGACATTATTAGTTGTTGTAGATAACTTCAGATAACTTCCTTGATTCTTTTTCTGTAAATCTTTAATTCTTTTATTTGTGTTAGTACACTTGTGAAGGACAAAATTTATTTAAAAGAAATAAGGGCCATTTTAGAATGTTAACATATTTTACTTCCATCAAATTAAAGCATGATATTGTTCTGACCCAGTTCTTTTTAACATTACTGCATTATGAAGAGAAGGAAGCTCAAGTTTTATTTTTCCTCAATAAGTTGTACCTTTTTTAGTGATTTACAAAAAGGCTGAGGGGAGACCTATTTGGTCCCTCCAGCTGCCTGAGTGGAGGTTGCAGTGAGAATGGTGTCTCCCACATTTTTCAGGTGACAAATCACAGGACAAGAGGAAACAGTCTCAAGTTGTGCTAAGGATGTTTAGGCTGACATGAGGAAGTATTTCTTCATGGAAAAAGTGGTCAAGTGTAGGAATGAACTGCTCAGGTGTTGAAGAGATGTGTGGATGGTGCACTGAGTAACACAGTTTAGAGACGAGAATTGGTGGATCAGGTTGATGGTTGAACTTGATGATCCTGAAAGTCTTTTCCAGTCAGATGATTCTAAGATTCTGTGCCTTTATGAAAGATAATGTTATACAGTATAGAAGAAACAATTTCTGAGCTACACCAGGGCAGCAGCTGAATCAAGAGCTGAAGCAGAATGCTGAGATAATCTTGTATGTCACAGTCACATCAGTGTTCTGTACAGGATAGCAGCAAAAAGGAGAACTAGATGGTGAGAAGATTAACTTTCACTGCAAGGTAACTACTGTGTTCCTCAGTTATTTGAGTTAATGTAAAGCCAAAGTTTCATCATTCTAAGCTGAATTGATCTCGTTCAGAAGGTTAAATACCCATAACCTTTGGGCATGCGTATACATGCAGACAGGATTAGGATTTCTACTGATCTAGTGGAAATCAAAACGTGATATATAACAACACAGAAATGTTTAAGATATTTGGAGCACTTTTAGTGCTTTTATTTTTAAGTTATCATTCCTGAGATTTAGTCTGTGTGTTGGTTCTTCATCTTCTGACTTATGTTGTGGTGGCATTCATCAATGTTTTGTTCATGTTAAGGCCAAAACTTTTTTCTCCACTAGGTGGAAACATAGTGCCAAGCAATGTTCCTGTGAGTCTTGTAAACTCTGGGAATTTCTATTTGCAGGCTCTTTACTGCACAGTTTTCCTGAACAGATGGTAGAAGTCGAGCACAGATGTAATGTTTTCAGAGTGAGAGAAACTTACTGCTGCTGCTAAAAAGTATCCTTAAAATCAGAAATGCTGATTTCTAGTGGAGTTGAACTTAATAAGAAATGTACATCTTCAACTACTTAAAGCATAGTGTACTAATCTTGTCACTTACAGTACAAGAAACATCAAGGTTCTGTTCACATCCCATTGATTGCAAAAAACATGATCAGGACTCTAGTCTGAGAAGACCTGATTTAGTTTCAGAACAGTCCAGTAAATATATTTAGCTAGTAAAAACTGCCTGTGCTTTATTTGAGATCAAAAGCTCTCTGGTTTTGTGTGTTTGCAGGGACTGGTATTTATGCCCCAAGTGGTCTAAGAGCATGTTATAATAATACAGAAACAGAAAAAAGTCACCTTCTGGTGACAGAACTGAGTTCATGCCCACATCCATCTCCTGACTATCATATCATATCATATCCTGCTGTTGTCTGGAAGTTATATGTCAGCAGTATCAGTTTCCACCAAATGAGCATTATTTCAGTGGAGTCATTTACCACAATCTCTTCCTTTTCCCTGAACTCTACCTGGAGGGAATTGTTCTATTTGTCAGAAGGGCCTCTGTTGCCATCTAAGTCATGTCAGGGAAGAAGAAAGGAAGAAAAAAAGATAAAGCACTGGAGGTGCTCTAAGATTTTGTCTGCTTGTTTCTGTAGCACTAATTATATATAAATTGGTGTTAGTTAATACTAGTACACATAATCATAATGGGAATCTATTTCTTAAATTATGCTGTCTAACAAGATAGTCATTGCACATTGGTTTGTTTTCTTAATCTTGCAACAAAATAAATTCCTCTGCTGGTCAGTTCTGTATCTATTTTTGTAGGATAGCTCAGGATTGTCATAGCCTTGACCTTGATCCCACTGGGGACAGCAGGAAAGAGATGCCACTGACTTCTGTGCTGTGGGATCCAGACCCAGTGTAGTGGATTCTGTCCTAATAACAAGAGTTTTAATCATCTGAGTTTTTTTAGTGAGATGTGTCAAAGTCAGTTCCACAACACTGTTCAGCCATATGTCTGAGTGAGCCCCTTTCTAAACCAGATAAGAGTAATAAAATCTTTGAAGGCAGATGGCTGAACTTTTATCATCTACTTATAAAAAGAAAACAAGCCTCTGAAGAATGCTGCTTCAAAATCAGATAGTCAGCTCAACACTGTGTAAGATGTTAGCGTGCTGTCTCCTAGATTGCAGGAGGCTATTTGATGTTCCTGGATGCAGTTTTACGTGGAAAATTTCTGTTCCATGAAACTATTGATAAACATCACTCTTCTAAGCAGTGATGTGGATCCATAAGAAATTCTCAAAAGGAGCAATTTCAAAAAACACATCTGTTTCCCAGCTGAAATGGTTGCTGATGCATCAAGACTGCAGGCAGGTGTTGGCATAAACTGACTAACACCTTGAACGGGTGCATTTGCTCATGTTTGGGCCACGAGGGTGCACTGGATTATGTTGTGTGTACTGGTTAAGATTTTTATGTAAGGAAACTCTATGGCTTATTTTTCAGGTTTGGAAAAGCAAACATTGTTCACATTGAATCTATTCAAAATAATTAAAGTTAGACTTGGGTTTGAACAAAATGATGTGGTAAAAAGATTTTATTTTGTAGCTATACTGAATAGTAACCCCATTCAACTGATAGAGTGGAGGCAATGGAAAACACACTAGTTGTTGTGAATATCTGCATATTTATCTATTTGTCAGGATGTGATATCCTGTTACAGAGCAGCACCAGCACTATGTGTGGTGGCTAAAATAGGCGGGGCTGCTTGGCTCAGTCAACTGCCTGTTCGTGTTGCTCTGCTGTGATTGCCTGAGTGAAGGAGTGTTCCTTCTTGCGAGTTTCTCTACAGAGCGATTAACCTTTCAAATGAAGAGTCGTTTTCCAGGCATTTTCTCTTAGTTAAAGAAAAGGAGCAGGACCATGGTGTGAAGGCAGACTATCTCTACAACTGAGCTGATTTGGCACCAAATTGCATCCCCTCTCACAAAAGTAAGTAATCACATAATCTACTGTCCTCACATAGTAGCAGGGATTGGGGAAAGTGGACTGGGAAAACAGGTGTGAAAAATAGAAGGAACTCCGGGATACCCATCTTCTTACATTGATTGAGGCCATCTGTAGCTTTCTCTGCTGTAGTTTTGCAGGATTTGGCTCAGTAGAGTGTTGTTTGTTTTCTTAATCTGAGTTATTTCCTTAGTCCTGGGTGAGCTCTTAGTTTTGCAGGCAAGTGGTGCCAGCTGGCACAGCACCAGGCACCCAGCTTTACTGCAGAAACCCCATTCAGGCAAGGTGACTTCAGCCTTGTACACCAGTGCACGCTCTGCCAGGGTGGTCATCTATCAGGGTTAAGTGTTTTCTTGGTTCTTGCTAAACAAGGAAGCATTTACCACTTCCTCCTTCACAGTTACTGCTCACTGTGGCTAATGTGACACAATCTGTGTTTCCTTTGATAACAAAAAATCCTTTCAAAATGCATTACTTCTTATCACTAAAATCTCTGTTGTAGCCTTTCAAGGCTCCTTAACGAGCATGTTGTATCTAACATTGTGCTTACAGAAGCACCAGTGATGAATCTCAGCAGATGCACATTGATGTTCCTAATGCTTAGAAGTGCTGCTCTTTCAAGGCACTCTGTGGTGTTTGCTTTCACAAGGAGCATTTCTCTCTCTCCTGAGATGGCTCTGCAATGGTGGCAGGCTCCCTGCTCTGCTTTCCACTCAGCAAGCCTTTCTGTTTAGGAAACTGTTTCCAAATGAGAATGCTGTAACTATTAGAATGTAAAAAAAAAAAAAAAAAAAAAAAAAAGGTTATGCAGAAAGACATTTGAACTAAAGTTAAAAATTAAAAAGGAAGTGTTCTTTGATCAATAAACGGAATGTTGTTGGATGTAGGAAGGGTGAACTGTGGAGCAAGCGTGCCACAGGGCCTGGTGATCTATGCAGGCCTCTGGGTATCAGGCTTAAGCCAATGTAAACAAGAGAAGTGCATTGCAGTCAGTGACGGGAATTACATAAGAGAAAACTTGGACAATTATTTCTAGTCATATGTTTAATAACTTAATAAATATTGGTATTATTACTCTTGGCACTACCCACTGTTTTGTGACTGCCTGTGCACTCTGCCAGCTGCTAGTCGAGAGTTGCGACATCCTCTTCTTGCAAAGTTGAACTTTCCTGTATGTCACCAGAGACGCTCGATTCCAAGGTACTGCTTTAACAGGCCAGCGTTTCTTCCCTCCCATATTTAAGTTAAACTTTGACCCTCTTTTATTTTCTGTGTATGTTCCCTTTTCTCCATTTCTCTGTTACTCAGAACATTCAAGAAACTGCAAGCCAGCAGCCATGGTCCCTTCCCAGACCCTGGTGCATGCTGTGGTGCTTGCCCTGTCAGCGCTGCAGGCCGTGGCCTCAGACACCTTCATCGCGGCTGTGTACGAGCACACCGTCATCCTGCCACGTACTGCTCACAAGGTATCTCCCGACGATGCTTTGGCCCTGATGAACAGAAACATGGATGTCCTGGAAGGAGCCATCAAGGAAGCAGCCCAGCAGGTATGACGTGGATGGTGAGTACTGTTAATTGGGAGTGCCTTGACGGTGCCTTCTTAATGGATTTGGTTCTGCCAGGGTGCCCGCATCATTGTGACCCCTGAGGACGGCATTTACGGCTGGCTTTTCACAAGGGAAACCATTTACCCCTACCTGGAGGATATTCCTGATCCAGAGGTGAACTGGATTCCCTGCACCGATCCCTCGAGGTGATTCTTTCTGTGGTGCTTTGTGTGGTTTCAAACTGGTACCTCATGGAGTCATGAGCTGCTCCCAGCAAATGTCTAAGCACATTTCTAATGTGCTTTCAGGGCACATTTCTATTTCAGCATGATGTGAGGGTCAATTGCATCATAAAATTGACAAAAGAGCTCTGTTAAAAGATTTTTGAATTAGGTACTTTAAAGAGAAATTCAGACTATATACAGAGTTTGTATTTGCCAAATGTGGTGAAAATACATGGGCTTTGTTGCATTTGAACAAAGATTTGATGCTACAATATGATGCTTCTCATTCTGCTTTTAGTATTTTTGTTCTTTCTTGAGTTGAACTGTCTTGGAAATCTGTAATATTGGATTTGTTTTGTTTTGTCTGTGTTCGTCTTTTTTGTTGTTTTTAGTTTTTTTTTTACAAATGTTATGTTCATATAGTATTGCAGAGCCAATTTTTGTGAACAGTCAATTTTTGTGCTCTAGAACGTGATCTCATCATGTTCCACCAGGGACGTGATTATGTTTGGGTGAGCATTGGACTTCAGACCCGTAGAGTATGAGCTAAATGCTCAGTCATAGAACCGCAGATGTGGTCTGATTCTTGCACCACAGCTTTCTGCACCTGCTCAAGGAGGAGGTGCTAAGACAATGATATGACCTCTGTGAGGACATTCCTCAGTGGTCGAAAGAGTAAGATTGACGGTGGGTAATTTGTGCTGGGAGAAGAGCAGGATGTGCAGCTTCTTGCCAGGTCATAAGTAAATAAAATATAAGGAGTCTTTTTCAATGAATGTGGTTTTGGGTGATAGCAACAAGTCTAAGCACATCTTTATTCCAGTTCTGCACTCAGTTAAGTTTTGTGAAGGTGATCTATGTATCTCTTCATTGTCTTAAGTCAGGTTTTTCATTAGTAACCTTGCTGGACTACAGTGGCTGCCAATCACAGTCTTTCAGTGTCCTGTTCCTCAGTGCTGCTTATGTATCTGGCATAACAGTCCTCCTGAATGGCTGTCCTATATATCTGTCTGCCCTACCATGACAGCAGGAACAGAGGTGCTGCCGGCCTGCCCTCAGTGTTTTCTTAAATTTTTTTTTTTCTTCTGGTCTGAAACACATCAGATTTGGTCGAGCACCAGTGCAGGAACGACTCAGCTGCATGGCCAGGAACAACTCTATCTATGTAGTTGCAAATATTGGGGACAAGAAGCCATGTAATTCCAGTGATCCGAAGTGTCCCAGTGATGGTCGTTACCAGTACAACACTGACGTTGTCTTTGACTCAGAAGGGAAACTGGTGGCTCGTTACCACAAGGTAAGAAGTGGCCTTTGAAGATATTTTTTCCTACACCTTCCAAAATGTCTCTATTTGGCAAGAGAATACCAGTAATTGTCCCATGGCGTAAATTTCTCTTACAGTTTTTTTATTTTTAATTTAACAGCAACTTTCTCCTGCTGTGAAATGTTGTCAGTGTATTTGCTATCTTGTTCCTAAAAACAGACTAGAATGAAAACTGGGTGGTTGTTCAGCTCTGATGTCTGTTGTTTCACTGCCTCAGTTTAACTCCCATTTAGTGGAAACTGTTGTTTGAACAACTGTAGTTTTCAATACTGACTATTTACCAGACTACTCTTTCATCTTCCAGCATTTTAGAAGGTTCATCTGCATCTCATTTTATGTGCTCAGTCTGATTTAAGGAAAACGAGCCCTTCCCTATCATTTTTTTTGTTATGATGTTTAAGCATGTTTTCAGGGCAGCTTTTGTGTAACTCAAATTTTGGACCTATGCTGAGTGTAAACTCATTTGCACCTTGTAAAAGTATGTATTTCCAGTTTTTCTGTGTACTTTCCCATGAGATTCTTCAAAGTTTTTTGGGGGCCAAGTGCCAGTTATCATGCTGACGTGGCCAGACTGAGGTCAGTTGTTTATTTCATGTGCTTTGAACCCAGTACTTCAGCTAGTGCTTCTCAGGTGAAGCCAAGATACTTGTTTATGAGCAAACTGGGTCAGGGAGACACTGCCAATATTAAGGCTGGTGTCTGTATGCTAGCTAGGCATGGTGCAGGTGCTAAGTGCCAAGTTCAATAAACTTGAATTTGCCTTCTGGCTCGTTTACCTGTTTATTATCTAAGCTGCCTGTATATTAAGGGCTCTCTTAGCTATAAAGGGAACCCAAAGAAAGAAAGAAAATGTTGCAAAGTTGGAAGGGTTATGTACTTGGATTTTTCTGTCAGTTGAGATTGTATTACCTCTTCCCTGTCAGCACAGCCTCTATCTTCTCTGCTTTTCAGTCATGCTATGCTGTCTTGTGCTTCCTCCTGTGATACTACTCTGCTTCCAGTTCATACGTGCATCTCCACATCAAGGTCACCAACCCACCAGTTCTTTGAGTTTCTCTTCCATTATTATTTCTCTGAAGTGTGTCTTTGGATTCAGCAGTATTTTAAACTTATATGAGGAGGCTGGAGATATTATTTGTATCGGAGCTGCAGGTGGTTGACACCTACAGAGTAGCAGATTGTCAGATTTTTTTTCTAGCTAGGTGCTGAGATATATCATGTCTTCCCATATGCATCTTTGGGGTACTATGGTAGTCATAGTATTTCAGCTTGACTTCCTACATCTGTAGCATTCTATTGCTGATTAAAACTTTTCTGGTCATTCTGGACAGTTTTGCAAATTGACTTCAAGTTTCTGCAGCAGGTACTTTTAACTGGTTTCTTTATTATTCTTTCCCTTGCAGTATAATCTGTTTATGTCAGAAGCAAATCATTTTAATTATCCAAAAGAGCCAGAAGTCATCACCTTTGAGACTCCCTTTGGGAAGTTTGGCATTTTCACTTGCTTTGACATCCTTTTCTGGGAGCCTGCTGTGGTGCTGGTGAGTGAGCTACAGGTGGACACAGTGCTTTTCCCAACAGCCTGGATGAATGTCCTGCCCTTTCTGACTGCTGTGGAGTTTCACTCTGCGTGGGCTATGGGCATGAGAGTCAACCTCCTAGCTTCCAATACTCACAACACCATCATGTCTATGACAGGTAATTGATTTCAGTTCCTTAGAAAAATCTTTTTAACTGTGAATCTTTATTCCATGTTCTGTGAAGAACATAATGCAAAGGAATATTACATGCTTATTTGGAAGGATTTAGTCTCCAAATTTTAAACTTGGTAAACCCTTTTCCCTACTATACCTTCTAAGACACAACCAAACTTGTGGTGCTTTTTTTTTTCTTCCTTAGCTTCTTGGGAGTTTCCTCTTTTTCTTTGTTTCCAAACAAAATGCAATGTACTACCACTTCTACCTGAGAAGAAGAGGGCAGAGCTCCTCAGTGATGAACATGACAGCTTTTCTTTGATTTTTCTCAATCACTTGACACTTGTCAGATGCAAATTCCCCATGTAAAAATGAATCTTCAGCTAGTATAAACTGGGCTGGAGAGATACTATCCCTTTCGGTGTCCATCAGGATGGACTTATGACACTTGTCTTTATGGTGTTTAGGTGGTTTCAATCAGTAGTTAATCCTTTTACATCAACTTGTCAAGAATGAAGGAATGCTCAAGCAACAGTGTTGTGTACAGAAGAGATCTGAGGCGTCCTAAATGCAGTATTGTAAAGTGACACTGCCTTTCAGCTACACCAAGCAGACCTCTTGCAGAGAAACAAAAAGTCTGATCTCTGACTCCTGAGTTGCTAATGTTATGTTTAGTGAGAATAAAAATTCTGCAATATTTATACAATACTGGGCAGGCTAGCAATGAAAATAATTGAAAGGACAGTATGAAATGTTTGTACCATTTTGGGTTGAAAATTCCACTCTCCTCAGGGAGCGGTATTTACGCACCAGATGGAGCCAGAGCATATCACTACAATATGAAAACTGAGGATGGGCATCTCCTCATCGCTAAATTAGATTCACACCCTCGCCTTTCTCCTGCTTCCCCTCCTGCTGTCAGCTGGAGCTCATATGCTTCAAGTGTTGAAAGCTGCGTACCAGATGAAAATGATTTCAGTGGACTCATCTTTCATGACCAGTTCACTTTCACTGAGCTCACTAAGCCTGAGGGGAGTCTCACTGTTTGCCAGAAGGACCTCCGCTGCCACTTGAGCTACAAGATGACAGAGAAACGAGAAGATGAAGTTTATGTGCTGGGTGCTTTTGACGGGCTTCATGTTGTTGAAGGACAGTACTATCTGCAGGTAATAATTCTTTGAGGGATGTTATTTATTTTAGGAAGCTTATTTACAGAGAGAAACCTTCTGTCCCTTGGGTTGGGAGGTGTGGGGGAATTATGATGATTTTCTTCAGTGTCCTAGTTGTTAGCAACAGGGAGTAGTTGCTAACATGTCCAAGTCCATTTGGCATTAAATCCAAGGTATGTAGAAGAGAAGTTGGTAAATCTCTTTTAATTTCTAGAGGCCATTCTCTATTTTTTGAAGCATACAATATTGGCTATGTAGCAAGCTAAATGTAGGTCTTCTGTTGTTAGTATCTGCAGTAAGTGTTCTCAATCTTTCCTATCTTCATCAAATACTCCTGTTAAAAAATCATTAGATCTGTCTTTCTGTAATGCTCTGATAATTTTGATTCATGAAGTTGTTAACACTCAAATCTTAAGATTTCACTGAAATGGCATGCAACTTTTACTGAAAAATTCCACTGTTCCTCTTTTTCCAGTCAGGTGTTTGAGAAGACAGTGAGTTGCATCCTGACTGAGTTTGCCTTAAAGCCATATTGGTAAACTTTCCTGCCCTCCTAATTAAGTTACTGGACCAGCAGATTAATCTTTTATCTTTTAGTTAGCTAATTCTCTCTGCAAATGAGACCTTCACATGCCAGACGCTATTGATTCCAGGATATGCAGGGATGTCTTAGCCAGCAAACAGCTCATCTAATACATTTTAGAAGATAGATTGAATAAAATTACTTCTTGGTGAGCTCACTTGGAAAATGTATTTCAGTGACTGTGGAAGCTGCCAGATGATCTCCACGAGTACTGAATTTTCTAGAGAAGACAGGAATTTCTATTTTATTTTTCCATTTGTATTTTTTTAATTCTATTTAACATATTGAGAGAATTAGATTATTTGTTTGAGTGTTTGTATTTCAGTAGGAAACCATATTTGCTGATAAATGGCACTAACGTTGTTTGCAAATATCCTTTTTCACAGATTAGGTTTAAGCTGGAGAATTTAGTGTGAGGGCAAAAAGGAAAGCATTATATTTCTTACTTTACTTTCTGTGTTCCAGCTGCTAACACAAAACTGCGACAAAGTATGCTGACTTGACTACATGGTCATATATTACTGAATCAGGGAATGGTTGAGATTGAAAGGCACCTCTGAGGGTCACCTGGCCTAACCCCCTGCTCAAGCAGGGCCACCTGGAGGAGGTTGCCCAGGACTGTATCATAGGATCACAGGATCGTAGAATATCTCAGACTGGAAGGGACCCACAAGAATCACTGAGTCCAATTCCTGTCTCTGCTCAGGATTACTCCAAATTTAATCTCTGTGTCTGAGAGCATTGTCCAAATGCTGTTTGAACTCCAGAATCTTGGGGCTGTGACCACTGCTCTGGGCAGCCTGTGCCAGTACCTGCCCACTCTCTCAGTGAAGAACATTTTCCTAGTCCCCAGCCTGACACAGCTCCATAATATTCTCTCGAGTCCTATCACTGTCACCAGAGAGCAGAGATCAGCACCTGCCCCTTCATTTCCCTTGTTAAGGAAGTTGTGGGCTACAATGACTTCTCATTCTCCTCTAATCTGAAGATGTCCAGCTGGTTTTGAAGATTTCCAAACAGGTAGTTTCTGCAACCTCACTGGGCAACCAGTTCCAGTGCTCCATCACCTGTACAGTAAATAAATTCTTCTTGATATTCTGATGCAACCTTTTGTGTTCTAGATTGTGCCTGTTGCCTCTTTTTCTGGTAGTGGACATCACTGAAGAGGCTTGATCCATCCTCTTTGGACCTTCCTTTATTTATAGACATTGATGAGATTTCCCATGAGCTTCCTCTTCTTTAGGATGACCAGTTCCAGTTCTCTTAGCCAATCATCATAGGAAAGGTACTTCAGTCCTTTAATCATCTTGGTGGCACTACATTGGATTCTTCCCAGCATGTCCAGATTTCTTGTACTGGTGGGCCCAGAAGTAGATGGGCGATTCACTGTGATTCTCCAGTATTCAACAGAAGTTGAATGGAGAGTATTTCATTCAGAATTCCCACGGACTACCTGACCTGAAGTATCTGAAGTATCATTAGCAACATGTGTGCCTACCATTAATACATACAGTTGTGCAGTGTACCTTGGAGGAGGAGGACTATAATTTCACCTGAAATTTCCATTCATAAGTTTTATTAAGACTTGCGAAGATGGAATCTTTAAACAAGAGAATTGGCAACTGGAAGAATTAGTGGAAGTCCCACTGGCCTGCAGGCACGAAATAAGATGTTCTGGCAGTGCTTACATCAGAAACCGAGGTTATTTCTAGCTATTAAAGTGCAAGTCTGGAATACCTACAATTAGGTTAAGGAGTGAATGAATAAGCTACTCCTGAAAAGGAGTTGATTACACATTATGGAAGAAATCCTGTTGTCTGCTCGAATACACAGTAGGTTTAATGATACAAGGTTTTCATAAGTGTTTCTGTTTTGCTCAGAATGTTTCCTCTTTGCCTTCCTTGACAGATATGCACACTGCTCAAGTGTAAGAGCACAGACCTGAGCACGTGTGGGCAGCCAGTGGAGACTGCGCAGACCAAGTTTGACATGTTCTCCCTCAGCGGCACGTTTGGCACTAACTACGTCTTTCCAGAAGTCCTGTACAGTGGGGTGCAGCTGGCCCCCGGGGAATTTGAGGTAATGGCACACTCTGAAGTTGACTCATGCTAGATTCTCTGTGGACTGTTAATGGTTAAAACTAAGTCAAAATGAAGTGAACTCTCTTGTAGTGGATAATCGGACATATTCAATGAAGTCACTAGTTGCTGTAAGTGGTACAATGCCTTCTTGTTTTGTGACATCTTTCTGAGCTCTTCACCCATTCATATTAGTATTCCTCTAACTATATCCTTGTGTTACATTTTCCAATCAGGTACTGAAGGATGGGCGTTTGATAAGTAAGAAAGCACCCACAAAACCAGTTGTTACTGTGACACTTTTTGGACGGTGGTACGAAAAGGATCCTCGGAAACAAGATCCACAACCAACAGCCTCCCCATGATGTTACTGTAACTGAAAGTGTGTGCTAATAATCTCCAAATGAGATGCATTGTTCTCTGCTAAAATAATCTGGATTATATTTTTTACTGTCTGTTCAACAAACTTCTTAATGCGTTCTGATTAATAAAAATGCAATAACATGATTTTATTGATACCATTTATTGAGAAGTAACTTTCTATATTAGATTACTAATCTTTTATTAGTACAAATTAGCAGTTGTATTTATCTCTGTTTTATGGATTTTTAATTTTCTAGCCTGCAGAAAATTTGTGTTTTGGGTGAGAGGATAAATTCTTCTTAAAATAACTGCAGATTTTATAATTGAAAATTATTTTGAGACCAATAAATAAAGCTGTAAGAAACATGTTAAATGGCAGCTTCATACAAAAAAGCTCAACAGTTCTTTTTCTCTGATATGCAACTACTAATGCTGACTTATGCAGGTCTGTTTTGTTTGTTGTTTTTACTACAGTTGCACGTGATTTTTTTTTCCTATTTGTGTTGTTTTGGTTTTGTTGTCTTTATGTTGTCAGCACACATTGTGTGGCACATAGAAGCACAGAACAGTGCATTGTGAAGGCAGAGCAGGAATTCCAGTCAATGAGCCAACCCTGAACTAAAACCTGATGCCTCCTTTTTTACACAACTGACTCTGAATTATCAATTTTCTGAAGTCTCTGTTGAACAGCTTGAAACTGAAATCTCAATATTCTGCTTGCCAGTTCTGAACAAAAGTTTGTCAAGAACTTCTGATTGTACTGTATGCAGTGCTGGAACTGACTGTAGCCAGTAACGAGGTCATCAAGTGCATAGTTTCATGTAAGAACTTCTTCCTCCGTCCTTATTGATTTCTGGTCATGTAACACCAGAGTATGTGAAATAAGCCTTATCTTTGCTGCTTCATGATAATGCTGAGTGGTGCTGCCCTCCAAAAATTCATTTACTGTTGAGACTTGAAGATCAACTACTCCAGGAGAAGGGTCTGTTTATGTCTTTGCTTCTTCTTCCCTAGTGACCTGTGCCTTGCTGCTGCTGGATCCTAGTAACCTTCCTTCAGTGTATTGATCTGACTTGTGCCTCTCTCTCTGTGGCTATGCCTTTTGAAAGGGGTTAGACACCCCTGTTAGTTCCAATTCCTCTTTCTTTTTTTCCCCACACTAGCACTATTCCTACTTCTTTGGTTATGTAGCTGGTGAGAAGTCAGAAATGCGGATACTACCCAGTAGCCTTGTGAATGCTTATGCTTTCAAATGCAGATAAATATTCACATGTGATGTAATATAATAGCGTATATGTGCTTATCAGGAAGCATCTTCCTACCCCCATACCACATCCTCTGATTCATGGAATCTCAGCATCAGTGCTGCTAGAGCCACCCTCTATAAAAATTGTGTTCACTATTAGAGTCAGTGGTTGCCTGACTACAGATAGATCTCAGTGTGGCAAGTGATTATTCAGCCTCATCCTTTTCCTGGGTGAACAAACAGTGCACATTCTGGTTTTGTCCCCTGTAAACCTGCTGGGTCACACTGCAGCTCACTCCTGGGGAGAGGAGCTGGATTTGAAGGAGCACACAGTAGCATGCAAGGTGGTTTCATTTTGTAGTGCGGGGGGATGCAGAAGGAATGTGTGATGAGGCTGGGGGGCAGTTCTTTCAGGTCTGTTACCTGCTGAGACAAGTCCTTTAGCTAAGGCAGTGGCAAGTACCTTGAATTCTGGATTTGGTTTGAGGCTGTTGCTGTCTAGATAAGTATATTTCAATATCAAGTATTTTCTCACAGTAGACTGGTGTAAGCCACTGAATTATTTTTGTTACAAAGATTGCGTAATGTTTATAATCATGAAATATGTTGTGTGAATCGAGGAAGGCATGCAGAATGAAATCCTCTGCAAATCTACCCATTCATACATATACCAACTCACTATGCATAAATCTGCGATAAACTGTTCTTCCAGGTCAATGTAACAGAGAAAACACATTTCTTTACCTTCCAGCTGATTCAGAAACAACGAAGGTAAGACTGGTGCCTTATACGAGATGTAAAGATTTTTTTTATTCAAGCACAAAGATGTAAGAGATTTTTATGCGTGTGTAGCTTCAGCTTCAAGATTTCCAGTGGGGTGGTCTGTAGATGTGACCGTAGCAAGTGCAACAGGCAAAATGTAGAAGTTACAGCTCCCAGGCGTGACGCTACTCCAGCAGAGATCTGTAGGGATAAGAGATCCTCAGAGCTCAGTGAGTGAGCAGTATGCAGGTCTGTGCAGACTGGCATCCCTGCTGCGAGGTGGGCCCTGAGCCAGGAGCAGCACAGGCGGTGCCCGGATGGCAGCACCGTTGGCCTGTGGTGTTGCCTGCACCCTGCACTTTGCCAGGAGTGCGTCAGCTCCGGCCTCTGCTGTCATTTCCCAAACTCCTGTAACCTGGGCTTGCACTGAATTCCATGCCTGAGTAGTTCATTAATCTGGCAGGTGATGTGTTTCTTCAGCTGCAGAGCAGCAGGCAGGATTGCTCAATGCTTACAGCTCTCTATCCTTTGACGTTCTGAGAGTTTCGGGACATGGTGTTGGCTTCCTAGCACTTGGGGAATTCCCAGGGTTCTGCAAGACCTTCCTAAATAAAATACCCTGTCTTTGCTTGTCCCTGTCCTTCAGGCTTCAGGTATGGGGCTTTTGAGGGCTCACATCTCTGCTGTGGTTTTGCTGCTGTCCGTTCTTGACATCAGCTGCATCACAGCTGTCCAAAAGCACAATGTGCGCTTGTCAGAAATGTCTGCCTCTCCCAAGGAGGCCTTGTTTCCAGACAGAAATCAAAGTTCTGGGTGGAACTGCGCACTGAAGAGGAAGATACTATCAGGGTGAAGACTCTATTCCTTGATGCCTTGCTGAGCAGTCAGTATGAATAGCCAGATTATGTTCCTTCCTCACAGGTGTACTACAGATTTGAACAGTAGAATTTTTGTGAAGCACTTGGAGCTGTAGTAGTAATGTGCCTTTCCAAAATATTATTCAGAAAATTGCTCTTTGTGAGGAATAAAAATTGCTTTGTATGAGCAATTAAAAACTGCTTCACCGTGCAAAAACACACCTTTCATAAAATAGCAAAAATAAAAAGTTCTGTTTTATTTTTGCAAAACAAGCGACCATTTCAGCTCGAGGCAGAATGGTCAGAGCAATTTAAGGGTTAGTTAGTATCACAATACGTACCTGGAAGGGAAGACAATCTACGCTGCTATAAATGGACAGGTTCACTCTTCTCTGGGTGGAGAACTGGCTGGAGGGCCGTGCCCAGAGGGTAGTGGTTAATGGAGTTAAGTCCAGCTGGCGTCCTGTTACGAGTGGTGTCCCCCAAGGGTCAGTTTTGGGGCCCATCTTGTTTAATATCTTTATTGATGACCTAGACGAGGGAATTGAGTGTACCCTCAGTAAGTTTGCAGATGACACAAAGCTGGGAGGATGTGTCAAACTGCCTGAGGGTAGGGAGGCCCTTCAGAGGGATTTGGATAGGCTGAACAGCTGGGCTGAGCAAAATGGGATGAGGTTCAATAAGACCAAGTGCCGGGTCCTGCACTTTGGCCACAATAACCCCATGCAATGCTATAGGCTTGGGGCAGAATGGCTTGAAGAATGTGGAGAGGAAAAGGACCTGGGGGTGTTGGTTGATGCTCGGCTCAACATGAGCCGGCAGTGTGCCCAGGTGGCTAAGAAGGCCAACAGCATCCTGGCCTGTATTAGAAATAGTGTAGCCAGCAGGAGCAGGGAGGTGATCATCCCCCTGTACTCAGCTCTGGTACGGCCGCACCTCGAGTACTGTGTTCAGTTTTGGGCCCCTCACTACAAGAAGGACATTGAGGCCCTGGAGCGTGTTCAGAGAAGGGCAACAAAACTGGTGAGGGGCCTGGAGCACAAGTCTTATGAGGAGCGGCTGAGGGAGCTGGGATTGTTTAGTCTGGAGAAGAGGAGGCTCAGAGGAGACCTTATAGCACTCTACCACTTCCTGAAGGGGGGTTGTGGTGAGGAGGGGGTAGGCCTCTTCTCCCTGATAAGTAATGACAGGACGAGAGGGAATGGCCACAAGTTGCGCCAGGGAAGATTTAGATTAGACCTGAGGAAGCATTTCTTTTCTGAAAGAGTGGTCAGGCACTGGAATGGCCTGCCTAGGGAGGTGGTTGAGGCACCATCCCTAGCGCTGTTCAAGAAGCGTTTAGATGAGGTGCTAAAGGACTTAATTTAGTAGTTGGGTAGAGATAGTGATAGGAGGATGGTTGGACTAGATGATCTTATAGGTCCTTTCCAACCTTATGAACTTATGAACTTATGAAATATAGAAGGTAATTGGCTCAGGAACATAGTAGGGTCGTGCATTCTGCAGCTGTACGTGGTATTGGCTACACTCTGAAGTGTGAGAGCTGAACTTTATGCTGGCAGTCTGCCTTCAACCATGGTGACATTTTTTATAACCAATAGCAGACGTCCACAGTGAGACCATATGGAACAGTCTGGGAGATCAGTTTGGAGGCCTGGAGAAGTACAGAGGTCACCAGTGCTCCATCCATAAAGACTCATTTAAACCAGTATTGATCTATTGATCCTGTGATGTTATCTTGGCCTTCTGTTTATTTATAACATTTTAAATTTGAAATGCTCCAATTCACAGGAATGTTTCTTTTACTGCTTACCATAAATGAGAGTTCCTGAATGTTGACACATACTGTACTGTACTTCCCTGTATTATGCAATAGGAGATTACTTCAAAAACAAGCTTGCTACATTCTTTACTCCTCCTCTTTCTATCTGCTTTATATTCCCCATGCCTGCTCCAGAAGCAACAAGCCAGCAGCCATGGTCCCTTCCCAGACCCTGGTGCATGCTGTGGTGCTTGCCCTGTCAGCGCTGCAGGCCGTGGCCTCAGACACCTTCATCGCGGCCGTGTACGAGCACGCCGTCATCCTGCCACGTACTGCTCACAAGGTATCTCCTGATGATGCTTTGGCCCTGATGAACAGAAACATGGATGTCCTGGAAGGAGCCATCAAGGAAGCAGCCCAGCAGGTATGACATGGATGGTGAGTACTGTTAATTGGGAGTGCCTTGACGGTGCCTTCTTAATGGATTTGGTTCTGCCAGGGTGCCCGCATCATTGTGACCCCTGAGGACGGCATTTACGGCTGGCTTTTCACAAGGGAAACCATTTACCCCTACCTGGAGGATATTCCTGATCCAGAGGTGAACTGGATTCCCTGCACCGATCCCTCGAGGTGATTCTTTCTGTAGTGCTTTGTGTGGTTTCAAACTGGTACCTCATGGAGTCATGAGCTGCTCCTAATAAATGCCTGAGGGCTTCTGACTTTCTAAATCTTTTAAAAATCCAGGTACTGTATAAATGTAATACATCAAAAAGTAACCTTATGTTAATGGTAATTGGAATATTCAAGGTCAAAAACATTGAGTCTGCCTTACTTTTGCAAATGAAAAAGGAGTAAATTTTGGCAGCATCATTATTTTGAGAACACATAAAAAGCTTATCAGTTCAGATTACTTGAGAAAAGCTTCTGTTACTGTAAGCCAGTTAGTTATCACGGCTACTGCATAGATGAAACGATGATTCAGAACTCAGATCATGCATCTCGGGTGATTTCTAAATCAAATAGCACAAAATATTCATCTGGATTTGAAAAAATTGCCTTTTAGAGATATAACTACTTGAACAGTTTGCTGTGTCACACCGGGCTACTGTGAATGTTTGTTTTACAAATGTGGAGCAGGAGGGGACATTGAGGGGACCGGGGTCATTTCTAAGCCAAGCTTTTTTGTTGTATTCTGGAGTTTTATTAAGGGAGATTTCAAGAGTCCTCAGGTGTGTAAAAGTTGTGACCACTTTTTACCAATGACTTACAACCTTAAACAGAGCAAAGAGACTTTGAAAAGGTCTTTTGAAGTTGAGACTTTGATTTATAGATTAGCTTAAATCTGTATATTAACTTATTCTCTCCCTTGGTTTCTAAAGTTGTCTCTAGGTTTGTATATCTATAGCTAGGTATCTTTACAGTCCCTTCTAACCCAAGCCATTCTATGATTCTATATATTTTTTTTCCTTCTCATAAAAAATACCTTAGATTTGGTCGAGCACCAGTGCAGGAACGACTCAGCTGCATGGCCAGGAACAACTCCATCTATGTAGTTGCAAATATTGGGGACAAGAAGCCATGTAATTCCAGTGATCCCAAGTGTCCCAGTGATGGTCGCTACCAGTACAACACTGACGTTGTCTTTGACTCAGAAGGGAAACTAGTGGCTCGTTACCACAAGGTAAAGAGGAGCATTGGCATCACCCTGTAACTAACCATCAAAATAATTTTAACGTCTACAGCACCAATTTCAAAAGATTTATAAAATAATTTTCAGTTTTCGCAGAATGGCAGCCCAGAACAATCCAAGGAAATACTTTTGCAGCTAGGAAGAAGTGCAGACAAGCATTTGGCACTATTATGAACTATTCCTATGACCACTGTGGCTGCAGAAGGCATTCTGGATATCAAACACCTCAAGGCTACACTAATAATAGTAAACTAGAAAGATGCAGTGACATGTTCATTAAATGTTAGATGGTCCTTGGTGTAATTTTGGCTGGGTCAGACTGTTTTCCCAAGTGATCTCTTGGCGGCATGTAGCAGTAAGCCCTGGCTTGACACTGCTGTCAGTAGGCAGCAGGAACATGGTCACCCCTACTCAGTAGACCTTTGGGGTGAGGATTTTGCTTACTTTGTCCCCTTAGATTCACTGAGCCTTTTCAGAAGATCTCCAGTCACTATGAAGGGAGTTCTGAGGCACAGATACCCCCCTTGACACAAAGGAATCTCAACTCTCAGATTTGTTTTGATCTCAGACACTAAATTTTTTGTAATCTTGCCTTACTTTTATTTCCTAATACGTCATTTTCTATGCCTGCAGTACAATCTGTTTAGACAAGAAACTCAGTTTAATTACCCAAAAGAGCCAGAAGTCATCGCCTTTGAGACTCCCTTTGGGAAGTTTGGCATTTTCACTTGCTTTGACATCCTTTTCCGGGAGCCCGCTGTGGTGCTGGTGAGTGAGCTTCAGGTGGACACAGTGCTTTTCCCAACGGCCTGGATGAATGTCCTGCCCTTTCTGACTGCTGTGGAGTTTCATTCTGCATGGGCTATGGGCATGAGAGTCAATTTACTGTCAGCAAATACTCACAACACTATCATGTCTATGACAGGTGAGTTGCTTTTGGGAAAGGGGAATTGTCTTCTTATCACAAATCAGAAGTAGGAAAAAAATGCTTTAAAAATCATGATATATCTGGAAAATAGTATACGAAAAAAGAGTAAAAATATTCTTCATGTTGTATTAAATGGAGTAAACTACTTCATGCAATACTGTGTTGTAAGTACAGGGTGAGGTAAAATTTAAGTCAATACAATTACAGTTTGATATTTTAAATGTGAGATTTTTTCTTTAGAAATGGCACACCCTCTCATTTAGAAGCAGAATTTTTTTGTTGTTGTTTGTTTAGAACTTAGTCAAGAATCAAATGGAGAAAAAAGTGTTTTAAAAAACAGATGTAGGATTCCTGTTTTGTATTGAATAAAACATGTTCAGGTTTTTTATACTGCTCAGGAGTTAGAAATGGTATGATTTGCTTTAACCTGAACTGATAACTACTGCATTTTTTTCTTTTTTTTCTGTAAACTAAGAAAACATTGCTGTATCTGTATCTGTAACTGTTCCCCAAAGCAGAAGTGAAAGACACAAGGGAATATTTTTGTCTGCCGTGAGTGCACTGAGTTTCATCCACAGCCTTAGGTTTCCTTCTATAAATGTAATTATGCCCATGGGCTCCTTCTTTGGCAAATGTCACTTGCAGTGCACTAATTTATATCAAAATTAACATAAAGTGTTTTTTTTTTTTTTTTTTTTAAGAAAAAAGAATGGATGGTGAAATTGCCTTGTGTGAAATTGCCTTTGGAGGCTCATATTCAAGATCAAGCAAAGCAGAAAAATCTGAATTTTGCGCCTTTTTTTTTAAGACTGTGAAGTGTATTTTAGCAGCCCTGTCCTTTAAAATATTTCCACAGTTCTTGTTAACATGTTGACTAAAGATAGCTTCATGTTTACACATGGCAGCACCCGTGAGGCACCCTCGGTGGCTCCCCCAGCAGGTTGTGGTGACCCTGGGTGCCATGCATGTTGTTTGCAGGTAGCGGGTTGTTCACGCCCCATGGGCCAGCCATGTACTACTACAACAGCAAGACAGAGGAGGGACGTCTCCTGGTAGCTGAGCTGAGCACGCGACCCCGTCTTTCTGCTAACTACCCTGCTGCAGTCAACTGGAGCGCGTATGCTACAAGTGTCAAGAACTATTCAGGAGAAAATAAGACTTTTCCAGGAGCTGTCCGTCGGGATATATTCACTTTCAGTGAACTCAAGCATAAAGCTGGAAATCATACAGTCTGCCAAAAAGACCTCTGCTGTCACGTGACCTACCGGATTTCAAATAAAAGTAAAGATGACGTTTATGTACTGGGCGCGTTTGATGGGCTTCATGGCTCTGTCATAAAATACCATTGGCAGGTAATTTGTTCCTTGGCGATTAGTGTAATACCAAAATTAATGAATAATTCCAAAACAGTCATTTGTTTCTACATCATAAGAACTTTTCTTGCTCACAAAACCGGCTCTTGAGTATGAAAGCTTACTTGTATTTTACTATTCTGTATCCTCTTCTGCACAGATATGCACACTGCTCAAGTGTAAGAGCGCAGACCTGAGCACGTGTGGGCAGCCAGCAAAGACTGCAGAGACCAAGTTTGACATGTTCTCCCTCAGCGGCACGTTTGGCACTAACTACGTCTTTCCAGAAGTCCTGTACAGTGGTGTGCAGCTGGCCCCCGGGGAATTTGAGGTAATGGCACACTCTGAAGTTGTGTGAAGCTTTGTTTGATTGCCTGATCTCTGTTCCAGTGCTTGAAGTGGAAGAGTGTTTCCATGTGCAAGAAAGAGGATTTGTGTTCTTTTCATTCTCATGATTGTCTTTAAAAAGTGCTGAACCAAATTATTTGACCTTAAAGATCTCTGTGCACCATGCAATAGTGCTACTCTGTTACTAGATATTAGTATCACCCTTTCTCTATTCAACTAGGTACTGTCTGATGGACGTCTGCGAAGTAAGAATGGCACATCGAAACCACTCTTAACAGTGACACTTTTTGGAAGGTGTTATGAAAAGGACCTGCCTCATCCCCTGCGAAACTTAATGTAACTCCCTAAACATTAATCAGTCAGCATAGATAGGATGAGAATTTCCCGCAGTGATCCATAAGCTTCTCATGATTTGTTGCAGTTACCCTGTGTTACTCATATCCCACAATCCTATATTTTGCTTAGCAGCTGGGCTGTTGAGTTTATTTAGAAGAAAGCAGTGATCACTCTGTTGTGTAACTATATCAAGAGTACACCACTGTAATAGTGCTTGAGCCAGTGCAATTATTTTTTATGCTCTGTCGTATGAAATCTCTAATTAGAAATTATTACATTTTTCAAAGATATAATATAGGTTGCCAGAATAATCCCAGTCAGAACACTGATGCTGAGATATGTGGAATGTGAAGTTGGCCAGTTTTCTGCAGAGCAAATCTTCTGGAAGAAGCCCCTCTTTCCCTTCTACCTCTTCTTGTCTTTCAGATTGGAGGAGCACTGAGTGTCTGTGTCCATCAGCCTCAAGTGCCATTCAGCAAGGCCTTCCTAATACTCAGTGGGACTCGGCCACATTCGGACCAAGCTATTGTATAATGAAACAAAAAACAAATTTGAAATGATTTTCGGGGCAATCTCCATATGGTTCTTCATGATCCACACAGACACTTGAGTCTACTCCGTAAAGGACCTTCTGTTCTGCAGTCCCGCATTGTTTTCTGTGTGAGGCATACACATGCTAGGTCCAATAAATTTCAGAGTAGACTTACCTTATAAATATGTTACATCAAAACATTCCCCTGGATATTGGAAAATTTCTTCAAAACTGTGAAAATGTGGGAAATAGGCAACATTTTAATGTCTGAAACAGATTTGACCATATATGTAGTGTAAGAAATGGGCATTATCTAGGACTTATAGTGATGACACGTGGAACTCGGCTGCCCTGGGCTGGCTTCTATCTACAATGTTCCGCAGCAAACAGGCCTTGTTTGACCACGTATGCCTTCGTGTGATCCCTGCTTTAATGTTAATCCCACAGTCTTTTACATGTACTGCTCTTTACATCCCTGGCATGAAGCATGCACCATGTTTAGCAACCACCTGCCCTAAATGTGGGAGATAAACACTCCATGACTTCTCACCTCAAGCTCACCAACATTATTTATCCAAAATTTGTTGTAATTATATGAGTTCTGTTTTCCTTGTGCTGTTGCTTCTCAGTACCCAGCTTTGAAAGATTCTCTGAGGCTTTGTTTCATCCTGGAAAGAAAACAGCCAAGCTCATATCCAGAGGAGGGACCGAGCAACTTGACAGCAGTTATTCAAACATGCAGGGCCTCAAGGTTGTACTTCCTAGAAACTTATAGGTTCATAGGTCCATTAAGTTGGAAAGGACCTACAAGATCACCTCACCCTTTTCTTGCCTGACCTGCGGCTGTAACCCAGAACAGTCTTTCAACAAACAGATTTTGGTAGTCTTCCCAGTGGCAGCACTACTCCTCCACAACTATTGGTTGTGTAACAGTTATGGGGTCCAGAATTTCAAGATGTAGAAGGCCACGCTACCCAAGCCAGTCTAGTACACTCCAGGGGTCTCTTATCTGGTTTGTATTGGGCAGCAGTTTTAGAAGGGCAAACAAGAACAAACATGCTGGTTTTGAAGGTCTGTACTGTCATTTTGTTGACCACAAAGGTCTATTGGTGTTCACTGGGGTCAACTGTCAGACCCATATAGTGAAAAGAAGAGCAGCCGAGAGCAGCATGTGACTGTAATTTGAATTCTGTTTTTCTTGTCACAGTCGAATCTCTTGATTAAAACCTTTTTTCAGTGGTTGGCATCAGTAGGATTACTTTTTAATTCTTATTCCATCCTTCCCCCTACAAAAAAAAAAAAAAAAAAAAGATTCAGAGGACATTTTAGAGACTATCAGTGTCATTCTGAGAACAGAAGGCACTTTACAGGTTGCTGGTTCTTTAAATCCTGAGTATTTCATGCACTTCAAATAGTCACTGAATTTATAATAATATTCCTAAAGCTGGAGAGGAATGGAGTCAGGATGTTTTGATTGAACAGAATGTAGGCATTCAGCTTATTCTTATTACCTGGGTTATCTTTCTCACAGTATGTTAAATTTTATCCTCTGCTTGGTAAAATGCTTGTTATCATCTGAAATGAGAAAAATAATCAGCAAACTCCTCAGTGGTTCACTGTGTGTCACCCCCACTACCATCTTTGTAAGAGGAAAGCTGCGAAGCTTGGAAACCACAGGTGAATTGTTAAAATTTGATTTTTGTGTCACTTGCCTTAGAGTCAGTATCCTTAGCAGTGGCATCAGTGAGAGTTTATTCAAGCTCTGTAGCTAGCATTAATGAAACCCATGGAAATACTTCTAAATTAATATTTTCTTTTTATTCAGTAGTAGATTTTATGCTAAGTGATAACTGGGCATAAAATCTCTCAAATCATTTGCTTACTTTTTTGGAATATGGTGTACTTCCCGGATACATGCAGAATTGAGTGCCTTAGGCAGTCAGAGTTAGAAATGCATAGAACACAACTGGTACTGTGTATTAAATACCTTACAGAAAATGAGGAAAATACTCAGAAGTAGAATCCTGCAGAAGTACAGGATTCTTTGAAAAGGACACTAAAATCAAATTTAAAAAACAGTTAATAACTGCAAGACTGTACATGAAATAATCTATTGTTCATAAATTTTCATGGCAGCAGTAAATTTGCACTAGAAATATGTACAATATAAGAAATGCATTGTAACTACATTATTTTAACTATGCGTACCCATCTTCGTTTGCTGCTTCTGACATTAATGTTAGTTTTGGTGATCTCATAGCCTAGTATCTGTGATGGCATAAGTATGCAGGAACAACAAGATGTGTAGAAAGTAGTTAATGTGTTTTAGTGTTAGAAAAAAATAGGATATTTGACTGCACAGTTCCATCTGGCAAAAACATAGCAGACTTTAGAGATAGTCCTTAATGTCTGTTACTTTTGTAATGGAAATATTCAGATGTTTACTTCATCTACTAAATGAGTGTTAGGATTACAAGACATGCTTGAGTTTGGCAAAGTTGAGTTTATAGAAATAATAAGGCTTGTTTTTATAGGTTGATTAGAATTGCTCAGGTTGGAAAAGACCTTTAAGGTCATGAAGTCCAACCACAACCTAACCATACTACCCTAACGACCCACCGCTAAATCATGTTGCAGAGCACCATATCCAAATGGATTTTAAACACATCCAAGAATGGTGACTCATCCACCTTCCTAAGGAGCCTATTCCAGTGCTTAACACCCCTTTCTGTACAGAAGTTTTTCCTGGCATCCAATCTAAACCTCCTCTGGTGCAACTTGAGGCCATTTCTCCTTGTCCTGTCACCTGTCACCAGTGAGAAGAGACCAACCCTACTCTTTCCACAATCACCTTCCAGGTATTTGAAGAGAGCAATAAGGTCTCCCCTCAGCCTCCTCTTCCCCAGGCTAAACAGCCCCAGTTCCTTTAGTTGCTCCTCATAGGGTGTATTCTCCAAGCCCTTCACAAGCCTTGTTGTCCTTCTTTGGGCACCTCAATGTCATTTCTGTACTGAGGTAACCAGAACTGAACACAGTACTCAAGGTGGGGCCTCACCAGTACAAGGAGCTAAATTAATGGTTTGCAAGAGAAATATTATCTGCTAAGATATGAGCTTCATTTTTGGTGTTCAAACTATAATTCTCCCGACTGTCTGGAAAGTAAAATGTCTGCTGTTATTTCAGCAGGCATTATTTGTTGAACAAGAAGGGTAGAGTGAACTTAAGGTCTACGTCCTTGCTGTTTTACTTAGACATTTTTTAGGATGCACTCCCTAGTCCTTGTTAGAGACTGTCCTAAGCTCTCCATATAGCATTTAGTAGGGCATTAGTTAAATACTGTTATCTAACACTTCTCTCTCCTACTTTGTTTGCCTCCACTAAGATCAGATTATCATAAACTTATGCACTTTTCACTGAGGTTTGGTAAGGACAAATGGGGACAGTGAGGTTACTATAGTACTACTAAAATCAGTATTGGTACACCAGTTTACATCTGCTAATCATGTACCTGCAAAGACAGTGATTTCCTACATTTAATTTTGAATTCAGATAGTTGAGCTCTCTTTTCTTTTCATTGCACCCTGCAAGGTAACCCTCATATCACTTGACTGGGTCTGACCAGAGTTGAAGGTTCTGCTCTCTGCCCAGGAGAGTTCTTATAGGTAATGGTTCAAAAAGTTCAAGAAGCATTTGGACACCTCTCTTGGACATGGGGTTTGAATTTTGGGTGGATCTGTATGGAGCCAGGGTTTAGACTCAGTGGTCCTTGCGTGTCTCTTCCTACTCAGAACATTCTGTGATTTCAATTTGTGAAAGCACTTTTTAATCAATTCGTGGAAATTTGCTGCTTGAAAAAAATAATCATGTTTGTCCAAGTAGAAATCAAACATATCTGACACTGTTGATATAAAATGGAAGAGCAAGCTCTTAAAGTATGGCTGTTAATGGACAGTGATGTACTTCCTGGTAGCTAGACTGAAAGACAGAAAGCTACAGCAGGTGTATGGTACCTTTCATAACAGATGTCATTTAGCTGTACCTCAAGAGTATCAGATGGCTTTGTTTATAAGAACTAGAATTATAAAGTACATAAAAAGCTTAAGTTCGATCATTCATACTGCTAAGCAGCAGGCTTAAAAATTCATTTTGCTGAAGGCTTACTAAACTTTTCTTTAATATTACATTAGACATTTTAGATTCTTTATGCACGTTAACATTAGTCTCTGCTTTAAGGGATTCTTCCAAGTTCAACATCAGTCTAAATGAAAAGTAGAAGTAGACATGCAACCTCCCTCATTTAGGTTTCCTACAACACTTAACTGGATGTTACTACACTTGTATTTTACCAAGGGATTTTTACAATGCCAATTGTTTTCTGCTGAGTATTTTCTTATACATCATAGCTCTTCTTTCACCAAGGCTGCAAACCATAACTCTACTTAGCATAACTCAGGGAGAAGAGGCCCACCCCCTCCTCACCACAACCCCCCTTCAGGAAGTGGTAGAGTGCAATAAGGTCTCCTCTGAGCCTCCTCTTCTCCAGACTGAACAATCCCAGCTCCCTCAGCCGCTCCTCATAAGACTTGTGCTCCAGGCCCCTCACCAGTTTTGTTGCCCTTCTCTGAACACGCTCCAGGGCCTCAATGTCCTTCTTGTAGTGAGGGGCCAAGCTTTTTGCCAGGCCCATGCTCTCCTGTCTCATACCCCCAAGTGAGGAGCTAGATTTTATGACTTGAGCTGTGCATGTCCTGCTCAGAACTCAGAGAAACCTCAGAGGAGCAGATGCTGACTTTCCATCAGTGCAGCCCACCAGCTGACACTGGTGGATTCTTTTTAGGAAGATGTGTCTTCTTTTTAGGAATTCTTCTTTCTGGAAGGACTCTCTTCCTTGGGCTCCACAGCAATACTAAAACTTTTATTGTTAGAAGATGGAGATCCTTGGAAATGAGATGAACTAGTTGTGATTTGATCGTTGATAATTTATAATTTGTCCCTGTTTAGGCACAGTTCCTCTGAGATGGTGAAAGAGGAACAAATGGACAATCAACATCTATTAAACTTCTGTTACAAAGTATATAAACACTAGATCATTGTAAATACTGGATAAGCTGAGGTTTTCAATCAAGATGAAGCAGTACCTTTGTTTGTCTTGGTCTCAGATACTGTTGAAGTATCAAGACTGATTTTTTTTTTTAAATACCCAGTCTGGAACAGACACTTCACATTTTCAAAGATAACTCCAATTGCTAAAGTTTGACAAAGTTTAACAAAATTGAAAGTAGGGCCCTGAAGTGGAAAACATCAGTCCATCATAGTGATAGTTTAGTGCTGTTAACTCCATCTAGACTTTGAACCTAATAAATAGTCAGTTGTTTTTGGTTGTTTTTTTGTTTTTGTTTTTTTTGTAGGTATCTTTACATGAGCTTGTGACAGACAAGATGTATTGTCTGCTTGTCTTTTCTGAATATTTAGAATCTATGTCATTCTCTCGATGAGATTTCCCCAAAAGGTTGTATGCAGAGGCAGACCAGAGCAGGCAGATGCCAGGCTGTGAGCCCTGCATGGGATCAGTCACTATTGCACTGTATCTACAGGATGTGCTGGTTCACCCTGAGGAAATAGCTCCCAAGCAGGTACAATCTCTTCATCTAACCTTTTCATTTACAGGGAACTGCTAATTTATTTGTTTCAAAGATGAATTTCCCTTAATGAGTGCTTGAGACAGCAGTTATTCTGTGTTCATCCTGTAACAAACAGTGATGACATCAGCAGCAATCAGATTTCCATGATGGTTCAGAAGATCATTTAAAAAGTTGTTCATCCCCAATATCAGAACAAATCACATGGCTAGGGGGCAAAATTCTCTTCAGGCACAGCTACGAATTCAGAGCAAAGCTGTAGAACTGTTCCAGGGCCATGATAACATAGGGTGACCTTGGGTCCTGTGTGCTTGCTACCTCTCTCCTCCATTTGCCTTTGCATTAGAGGTGGTGTTTGGAGGTCACCTAATGCCTACAAATTGGCCATGGTCATGGGTTCACTGTTGTGAGACTCATGGGTGCACAGGGGCAACAGAGAGGTGCAGAGGGCCTGCCCCACTCCAGCACCATGGCTCACCCTGTCCTCAAGAAAAATAAAGGAATTGAGTTGTTTACATTTATTCAGGTTTTTGTGAACTTACACTATGAAGCATCTAAACAACTTCATGGAGCTCAGAAGGCAAGTTGTCATCTTAACCTATGTTGTTGTGTATGTCTGTGAGGCACCCAGCACAAGTGGGCTTTAGCTGATGTTCACCGCAACAACAATTTTGATGCCCAGTAGCATTTGTGTTTCAAAGGACTGTGTGGTCATTTGTGGAGCATGAAATCAATGATCCTCATGGGTGACTCCAGTACAGTCAGTAATAGTTGTTTACTTTAGACACCTTTTTTACTAGCTGTATTTTGCAGGTAGCTGTTAAGTGATTAAGTTGTTAGATTAAACCTGTTTGTTCAGTAGTATAAGCAGAACTGGGCTCACAAATGCACATCGTGGCAATCTGTGTGCAGTATAACTTTTCAGTGTAATAGTACATGCTGTTTTAAACCACCTGTATACATTTCTTGTATTTTAGAAACTCATTTTAGAGAGACTACATGGTGATTTTTGTTTGCCTACTGGGTAATCTTGGGCTGCTCACAAAATGATGTTAAAAGTTTAATTACAAAATAATTTCATCCCTCATAAAGAAAGAAATGTGATTTTCCTGCACGTTCATCTAGTTAAAGGTGTCAGATTGTACCTTTTTTTCTTCCTGCAGCTTCCCTCACAGCAAAAAGCAGAAACAGCTATAACTGCACCTCAGCATTAGGATAAGTCTGTGCTATGTAGCTGAGTAGATTTGATATCTCAGTAAAGATGCAGCTGTGCTGTGAATCTGTAAATGGTTCTTGCATAAAGAGCAATTGGTCAAACAGTATCCATATTTCCATGTATATCTTCATGGTTTGCATTATTCTGACCACACTGATTGGAAATCTAATGTTTATTATCTCAGTATCACATTTTAAGCAGCTCCACATGCCTACCAACTTCCTGATAATTTCCGTGGCTACAGCTGACTTTTTGCTGGGATTCCCCATCATGCCTTGCAGCATGGTGACCTCTATTGAGCACTGATGGTATTTTGGGGAATACTTCTGCAAGATCCACACAGGTACAGATATTATGCTGAGCATGACTTCCATCTTCCATCTCTCCTTCTTATCCACTGATCGTTACTATGCTGTGTGTGACCGTCTCAGGTACAAATCAAAGACAAATGCTTTTGTTATCCTGCTCATTGTATTGGTGAGTTGCACTGTCCCTGCTGCTTTTGCTTTTGGGATGATCTTTCTAGAACTAAGTTTACAAAAAGAGATTTATAATCACATCCATTGTGTAGGAGGATACTTACTGTTCTTTGGTGAAACTTCAGGTGTCCTCACCTCCATAGTGTCATTTTACATCCTTGGATTAGTTATACTGTTAATCTACAGAAAAATATACTCTATAGCCATAAGGCTAGCAAGATCCATTGATGCAGTTAGCAAAAAAAGAAAAGACATGAAACAAAGCATATTTCATTCTGCAGATAGAGAAAAGCTGCAAAGGCATAATGCATAGTAATAGGAGTATTTCTCATATTCCGGAGCCCATTGTTCTTCTTTACAGCAACTTACCCATTTATGAATTATGCAACACCTCCTGTTCTCATTGATGCTTTGGTTTGGTTATTTAAATTCTGAATTTAATCCCATTGTTTATGCGTTTTTTTACATGTGGTTTTGCAAGGCATTAAAGACCATTCTGTTTGGAAATATTTTTCAACAGGACTCTTCAAGGACTCAGTTATTTTTAGAGTAATATCCTTTACATGGTTGGCTTCGCAGCATTGAGATTTTCCTGCAACTCCAGGAGGCAAGAGATGAAAATGACAGAAACAACACCTATTTTTTTTCTCAATTATTGAATTTAGTTCAAACAGTTAAGTGACTATTTTGTTTTATGTCTCCTTTCATTCCAGACTGGGAATTGTAAGTATGTAGTGGTTTGGTTATAGCTATTCATGTGACATATACAGGAAAACAATGTTGGAGCAGTTTATTAACTGCTTTTCTTCATTAGGAAGTAATTGCTAAACAACAGATTTAAAAAATATATATTTCTGTATATGTGTCATCTTCTAGAATTAACAGAAAATCTTTTCCTTTTGAATTTGGAGATGCCTTTGAGTAAATCCCAAAGCTTTTAAATTTTGCCCCTCCCCTTCAGTATGTATGCAGAGGTCAGATATCCTAATACATGTCAGTACATTCTAAGAAGAGAGGACAGAACAAGGAGAAAACATGCTGTTCCTTCTCTTTCCATTTCAATTAGTGCTTCTCTTTGGGTTTGTCACTTCCAGGCTTTGCTGCTTAATAAGGTCAAAAACATTTTTAATGAAATTTAAGATATGTAAAATATGCTATAAGAAATGAAAAGTAATTTTGAAAAGCAATACCGAATCTGAAAATGTCTGAAAATAATACTTTTATAATGAAACAACTTTGATGTAAAACACGCTCACATTTGCCTCTGTCAACACCTTTTTTAGCTTAAGCGTATCGCCAAACAGAAGGAAATAACACCTCTTGCCTGATCCTGTGACATCTGGTTGGAGTAGGACTAATTCTGGGAATGGACAGTAAAAGATTAGTATCTGAGAAGTGCTGTGGTGAAATTGATTTGGTGTTGAAGTTCAAGAGCTATGCTCAGCTCCTTTGTTCATGTTGCTTGGATAAGCACACACTGTGTGTATCTTCTTTTGTGCTCTGTAGAGCGCTGATGCACTCAGCACTGTAAAACGTAAAAGTTCAGTGATACTACGTTTCAGCAGAGCAAAACAAATCAGGATCTGAGACTCCTTTACAGTGTCATTGTGTAAGTTAGCACACTCCAGAACGACAAAAAAAAAAAAAAAAAGGAACTATGACTGAAGTGTGCAACACACCAGCTTTTTGGGAAGATAAGATAATCCTTGATTGTGACAACAATACCACAATACCACTTTAATTCTCAGAGAAATAAAGAAATTTGAGATTTAAAAAAAATATTTTTCCAACAAATGAATACATAATTCTCTTCGTCTTCATCCCTACTGAGGTCAGCCTGATGTAGTTCATTTTCTCATGTTCCATGTTACTTTCTGAAGTGAACTGTTTAATCACTTGGATATCTTGATCTTTCTTGAAATAGCAGTTTCACAATTGCTGCCAGGTGATATCTTCTTTCTTCTGGTGGTGATATACATTGAATCATAGAATGACTTGGGTTGGAAAGGACACCAAGGATCATCAGTTTCCAACCCCCCCTGTCACAGGCAAGGCCACCAACCTCCAGGTTTCATACTTGACCAGGCTGCCCAGGGCCCCATCCAACATGGTCTTGAACTCCTCCAGAGATGGAGCATCCACAGCCTCTCTGGTCAACCTGTGCCAGCACTTCACCACTCTCTCCATGAAGGACTTCCCCCAACACCCAATCTAAACCTTCCCTTCTTGAGCTTAAAACCATTTCCCCTTTTTCTATCACGGTCTACCCAAATAAAAAGTTGATTCCCATCCTTTTCATAATCCCCTTTTAAATACTAGAAGGCTGAAATGAGGTCTCTTCACAGCTTTCTCTTCTTCAGGCTGAACTAGCCCAGCTCCCTCAGTCTGTCTTTGCAGGGGAGATGCTCCAGCCTTCTGATCGTGTTCATGGCCCTTCTCTGGACCTTCTCCAACAGCTCCACATCTTTCCTGTACTTCTGAGGGCTCCAGACCTGGATGCAGTCCTCCAGATGAGGCCTCACAAGGGCAGAGTAGAGAGGGACAGTCACTTCCCTGTCCCTGCTGATCACCCCTCTTCTGATGGAGCCCAGGATGGCCTTCTGAGCTGCTAGAGCACACTGCTGGCTCATGTTCAGTTTCTCAGCCACCAAGACCCCCAGGTCCTTCTTCACAGGGCTCTGAAGGTAAGTGGTGTTCCCCTGTGAGGAATGTTGACTATCTGAGTATTTCTAGGTACATTTAATATATTCAGCATATATTACTGTAGTCTCTTCAAGAAGCAGAAGGGGACATTGCCCTTTTCCCTTCATCTACCGTCTGCCTTGCACAAAAACCTCAAGAGCGTGTGGAAAGAGCGTATCAGAGACAGTAGGAGAAGAATTTTTCAATGTATAAACCAACAGCTCTCCTGAAAGCTAGTCTAGTCAAGATGTCACCAATACTAATAAATTGCAAAAGCAACAAGAGGCTTCCAGTCACTGGTGACCTTTATGCATACCTAGAAGGCGCTTCTCTTCATTCTTGACCTGTAAGTCAATTTTGTGCACAACCCAGCACAGAAAGTTTCAGAAATAACTTTTTCCTCTGGTTTCCTATTACCCAAAGGTAGTACTTTCCCAAAGAGCCTCCCTGCCTTCTGTTTACAGAGTGTCGTCTCTCACAGAGCAACTTTAATGAAGTCCCACGTTACTTTCTCTCATTAGCTCCAAACAGAGGTAGCATAAAGTTATTTCTTAGTGTGAAAGGGACATACACTTGTTAATGAGACCATGGGGTCTCTATTCAAACCTTAGATTTCGATAAATAAGAAGAGCAGAAAAAAAAAATGCCTCTTGCTGCTGTCCAATCAAATTCTCAGTTAGATCTAGTAATATAGAATGTAGCTGACTACAAAGTGACATCATGTAAATGAAGTGCAAAGGGTATTGTTAAGCTGCTTATCAACACATTTAATTAGTGACCTTATTAAACACTTCCCAGATGTCTACTTTTTCCAAAGCAAATGAATCTCCAGTGGGCAATTTCATATGTTTTAACTTCCCTGAAAACTTCTGCAAAGCAATTATTACAGCATTATGAAAGGATATGTTTTGTTGGTAAATCCAGGTCTATTCATTTTGCCACCTGTGAAAATAGTTTTTGCAGTGTCACCTCTCCTCACACTTTAAACAGAACTGACAGGTTTCTTGCAGTAAGTCTAGGACACACAGTCTCCTATCTCCTCTGTCTTGGTGCCTGTAACTTGTTGTTTCAGTTGTTTTGACACATTGATGCAACCTGTGAACTGCAACCTGATTTGGCTCAATGCACAGTGGTCTCATTTCCAGCTGAGGCTCATGGCCCACCCCTTGGTCACCAGAAGAAGTGGTACAGGGAAAAAGATGACCATAGACTACCTAAGCAGAACCCTTCCAGAAACCTCACAATGAAAGTATCACTCCAAAATGGAGTATTTTTAACAGCTAGATTAAAAGTATGTCAGTGCAGTTCTCAAATAGAAAAAAAAGTAAGCTCTCAAACTGTGTAAATACTGCAGAGTATGGCTTTCCCAAGGTCGTCAATTCATCCAGGCTGTACACACTGTACTTTCTTGTATATTACATAAATACACATTCAACACTGATGAGAAGAACAGAAAAGCTAGATACAGTCAAACACAAGATATTTAGTGTTTTACAAAAGGCTTTTACTTGAACATTTTTTCTGATCATCTTAATTATCTACAGTCTTCAGTGTAACTGCATCATCTGAAGACTTAATTCAGAAAAAGACTAAGCCTATCTCTAATCACTTTTTGATTAAGTTGTTTCCATTAGACACCGCCTAAATTTGTTAAACTTCTGTGGTGTGATTGACTGGCTTGGTAAATAGCAGTATATATTGTCTTCCTTGATTTGAGTACAGTTTTTGACACTTCCTCCCATTAGTTCCTCATAGACAGGCTGCTGAGATATGAACTGCATAAGCAGACAGAGTTGACTGAAAGAACGTATTGAATAATAAGAGAATGGTTGAGAGGATGGATGGTGATCAGTGGTTCAAAGTCTATACAGGAGTTAATATTTGGCCCTGTCCTCTTCCACATCTTCATTAGTGATCTGGATTATGGAGCAAAGTGTGCTCTCAGCAAGTCTGCAGATGACCCAAAATTGTGAAGAGTGGCTGATAGAAGAGAGGTAATGTTGCTACCCAGAGTGGCACCTGGAGTACTGGGTCCAGTTCTGGAATTCTATGTACAAGAATGATGGACAAACTGGATATAGTCCAGTGAAGGACCACAGTGATTAAGGGACTGGAGAATGAGAAAATGAGCACAAACTGAAACACAATGGGTTCCATCTGAGCATCAGGAAACACTTTTTAACTGTGAGGTTGACCAAGAAATGGCAGATTGCCCAGAAAGGTTGTGGAGAATATTTATTGTAAGTATCTTCATGCCTGGTCATATCCAAAGCCCATTTGAACACAGCCTTGGTCAACCATCTCTGGTACTGCTTGAGCTGGACAGCTGGACACAGTGACCTTCAGAAGTTTCTTCCAATGTCAAGATATTTTGGGATCCTGTTATTTTATGAAATTGAATTCCTATAATATTTACTAAACCTCGCATAGTGTTACTTGTTCTTGTATAACTAGTTATTTCCAAACAAATTCAATTTCATTCTTTGTAGTTTTTTTTAAAAGATCTTTCATCCTTCATGATCTTCACGACCTTCACTTTAAAACCAACACTGCATAGACAATTGAAAATGTTTGCGCTAGGACTATGTCCTAGCCTTTGTAAAACAAATTAATTTCCTAAGAAATCAGATTCACAAGTAATTTAGGCAGTGAGAACTCCATAACCCACTGTAGATATCTGGACTTCCTATTTCTCGTAGATGAAAGAGACGTTAGCCTCCTTAAGAACTGAGTAGTCACAGCATATCAAGGAAATAACAAAGTGCAACATAAATCAAACATATAGGCAACAATTAAACTGTGCTATCAGTGAAAACAATGGCGACACAGTTTTCTCTCCACACTGCCTATGCGGTACAGCACTACCTGGTATGATTAGTTCTCAAAGACAACTTCCAAAGTCCATTCAGCAAACTTCCTTCTATTCAGTTAAACAGGTTCTCATTAAACATCTCATTTCTGAAATATATCAAACTGTTCCCTCATTGATGTCTGCTGCACTGTGTGAAAAGAGGACCACCAGCGAGGTGTATGGGACATTGCTTCCTGAAGGTAATGGTTTTTGAAGTGTAGTCTCTTTTGACAGTGATTTGTTAGAAACCTAATATAATTTGGTCTGCATAGTTTTCTGCACAGGTTTATATTCTGGTGACTTATTTCAACAAAGTTTCAACAATGTGAAGCTTGTATATCTCTCAGTTACTTAAAAAAGGGGTTCTAGGTGTGCTTGTCACAAAAATATTGTCAGATCTCAAGAATAAAATACTTGCACTGTACACAGTGAGAAAATTCTACTATTTTTTGGAGTCAATAAATGATCCTATTTTGTATTTGCATTTTATTCCCAGCAGAAAGTTCTCTTGTTTATTTTCCTTTAAAACAACTGTCAAAATGGTAAACTCCATTAAATATTCTAAAATTCCATAGAATCATAGTGGATTTCCTTTAGTTAATTTTAAAAACAATGTTTTTTTTCTGCCCTCTTTTCATGACATATTGTATTAGTCAATAGGAACCCATTCTCTCCATGCTGAATAACAACAATTAACACTTAGACTGGTAATGAATCTTCCATACATCTGCACAAGCTTCACTCAGCATTAACATCTAAGTATCTACTTCTGACCTCAGAAGACTCAATTTGTTCAGATAACAAATTAATTTTGTCTTTTCCTGTAAGAAAATAAAAATTACTTTTACTGGGTTTTATTTCTTTCTAAGTGGGAAGTTGTCCAACAAAGGATGATAATTTTTTTATGCATCTATATATATTATTTTATACACTTCTTTCTATACATCTTTATTGTTCCCTAAAGTATAGGGAAGTTCCTCTGTACACTGTATAAAAGCTGCTGCTACAACAAGCATGAGAGGCAGTGCTAATGCATCCCATTAAGTTACAAGATGATGATCTTAAATGTATTAAATATTTTATTTCTAGTTTTTATTGGAAACGGTAATTATTTGAAATTGAAAGTTAAGGAGCATTTTCTAATACAGTAGATAAACATTTCATCTTCCCTTCATCTTTGTATCACTTTTCAAAAACTAATTCTGATAAGGCTTTTTTTACCTTAATTCACTAAAGCATCTCAGTAGTGCATGAGGTTAAATGAATGGAGAAAACAAAAATAATGGCCTTGGGATTTCAGATACTTGCCTATGTTTATCTCCTGTTGATGTAAATCCCTAATTTATGCAAATATTTTTAACTTAAAAACTCCTGGGAATTTAGTATAAAGCCATAAAAGAAAAATCATTTCCCACATTTCACTGAACTGAACCAATTCCTAAAGATGGTCTGCCTTTTACGAATATTGCAATACTGCAGAACAATACCAAACAAGATAATATCTACTTAAATAATCTATTGATGATACTACTAAAACAAATTCAGGTAGTATTAGTCTATAATACAGACGTATTATAACATTTAAATATTTTGGTACTCTTATATTTTCTTCATTTCAGGGTGATATCTGTTTGAAAATTCAGTGGACTAAAATGCTTCTCAAGAGTGGGTTAAATTGATGTGGAGAAAAGTATCTCTTTTTGCTTCTATTTCTAAACTTCTTCTGAGTCTAAACCAGAAATTAAATGTGGAAGAAAAGGGTGTGGTTCTCTGCAGACGAGGGGGAATTTTTTTACTCTTGAAAATAGTCACTAGTGGATTAATATGTATCTGTTACAGCTGGATCACAGTCTACTTCAGGAGATAAAGCTGAACCCTTCCAAATACTGGAATTATAATAACACAAAACAAGTGTTAAAATTGATTTCCATCAGATGTGTTCACAGTTCTTCATAATCCACAAAAGGTGAGTTTAGAATCATTAGTAATTTAAAAAGTGGGAGATGGCAGCTTATTTTTGACTCACAAAATGAGCATTTAGAATATAGCTGATGTGAAGTCACATAACATTTCTCATTTAGAAAACATCAATGTTCTAGGGTTGAAGAAGCAGCTAAATCCTGTACAGTATTTGGAGACTGAAGTGAACTTGGTTTTCTTTGTCTATGTATCTCTTTCTTGTAATACTTTAAAAGGATTGATATTAACATCCATTTGAAATATAATTAAAATATTTTCAAAGTAATCTAGATATAAAAGAATGCAGAAAATAAATTTGATGCTATATTATAGTTCAGTTAGATTAAAAAGTAGTCAAGGTTGCTTTCAACTGCTTTTTTTTAATATACTTCTTGAAATAATTAAGCCAAGTTAAAGTTTGTCTCTGAATTACTGTATTCCCCTCAGTAATTCATTCATGCTTTTGTCTAATTTTGTCTTGTCTTCTCATGTTAGGTCATGGAATCTTTTGGAAACTCATGAAAATTAAATCTACCTATGGAACTACATATCCATTAGAAAAATCTTATAAAGGATTGTTATGTTTTCCATGAACATCTCAAGAGATTTTACTGATTGTCCCGAGTTTGGAAATAGGTCTTGTTCTGACAGCTCTAGGACACCAAGTGTACGAGGGGTATTGTATTTCTCCATGATTACAGCCCTCCTATTCACCATCTTGGGGAATATGGCCATAATTTTTTCCATCTTGTATTTCAAACAGCTTCATTCCCCAACCAATTTTCTCATCTTATCCATGGCCACCACAGATTTCTTACTGGGCTTTGCCATTATGCCCTACAGCATGGTGAGGTCCGTGGAGAACTGCTGGTATTTTGGGATGATGTTCTGCAAAATTCATTACAGTTTTGACCTGATGCTCTGCTTAGTTTCCATTTTCCATCTTTGTTCCATTGCAGTGGATCGCTTTTATGCAATCTGTCACCCTCTGCATTACCCCAGCACAATGACCACAGCTGCCATAAAGCAAATAGTAGCAGTCTGTTGGTCGGTGCCAGCTGCTTTTGCTTTTGGTGTTGTTTTCTCAGAAGCTCATGCTTCTGGAATTGAGGGCTATGAAACTTTGGTCAAATGCTCAAGCTTGTGCCCTATTGTGTTCAACAAAGTGTGGGGGATTGTTCTATTTACAGTTGGTCTACTTGTTCCTGCTTGTATTATGTTAGGGATCTACATTAAAATTTTTGTAGTCTCCCAAAAGCACACATGTGTGTTGAGCCAGACGAACAAGCACAGACAAAGTGATATGAAAAATGAACTTTCTAAGGATAAAGACAAGAAAGCTGCCAAGACTTTGAGTGTAGTTATGTTGGGTTACTTAGTATGCTGGTTTCCTTGCTTTTTTTCAATCCTACTTGATCCATTTTTAAATTTTTCTATTCCTTCACCTTTGTTTGATGCTCTAAATTGGTTTGGTTACTTAAATTCTACCTGTAATCCATTAATATATGGCTTTTTCTACCCATGGTTTCGGAAAGCATTTAAATATATTGTAACAGGCAAAATATTGAACCCCCAACTTCGTACAACAAAACTTTAATCTGAAGATTAGTTCTAGTAGTACACTGTAGATTCTACTTTTGACTCCAGGTCTAAAGGTGAAGGTTAAACAATGGATTACTCGATATTCATAATACAGTAAATGTATTACGTACATCTGAATGTGTAATATGAATTTCACAATCAAGTACTGTTGAATTATTTTATCAAATATTCTCTTAATATAAAATCAGACACTTTATATTTTAGTATTTTGTTACCACCTATACTGACTCTAACTGCTTTGGTACTGTTTGAGATATGAAATTTTTCTAAAATCTCCATATCTGCTATTTTAGGAAATATACAGTCCATATATACAGTACTTTACCTAATTCTGCATGCATGTAGCAAGTCTTTCTTGAGGTTTACCATCAGTAATCTAAGCTGAATACATCCCAAACTGGTATAATGATAGTACTAACAATCTTTTGTGACTAGGGCATTAATATACAGATACATAGAATCTGCAGTTATTTACAAGTGTATCAAATTTCAGTGTAATTTTGTCTTGAAGTTGCTCTTTTCCTTTGAAATCAGCATAATCAGACTTGCAGCCTTTATTCCACGTATGTATAGTATATAGGAATGAGAGTGCAACTCACACTTTATGTACATTGCTGTGCTTCCTTAATTTCCATATCAGGCTTCAGATGCTACAAAATATTCCTGCCAAGAGCTCACCCAAGATTCATTCCAGCAAGCCTGAACACGGAAATGGAGCTGTGGTTCTGTGGTGGTGCAAACCCACCACACCACTCTACAGTCTCAAGTGTAAACCACCATTGTGCTTTCGCCTTTCAAGTGCAGTGAGTTGGGATGATCAGGCACACCCTGACCATATCTAAAACTCAGGCTCACTGTAGCCTGACCTGAGAGAAGCCTGACCTGTAGCCTGACCTGACCAGAAATGTCAAATCTGAAAGTACCCAAACTGTATGGATGGGAGAAGATTCCAAGATTGCCTCACCTGAACTGTGGCCAGAAATTTAAAGGTTTCTAACTAAAGTTAATTATCTTAAGGTCTTATAAATACTGTCCTAAGTGAAGAACCCCTTGAGCTCTTGACCACAGCCCACCATGGTCCTTAATGTTCCCTTGAGCTGGGATGTCTCTCAGGGTAGACTTCTTGAGATGCACTGTGAAGATGAGGAGTCTTTTGCAGATGGACCCTGTTGTCCACCAAGAGCTGACTAAAGGGAAAGTGATTAACTTACCAGAATGGAGGATCCTTGGCCATGAAACTGAATTCAGAAATCTCCCTTTGGAATTACCTTGTGAGTAAGTGTCATGCAAACCTTGCTATACTTGAGCCTTTAACTAAATTGGTGTATTTGCTTAAAGTAAATTTCATTGAATCATTGTGTTAAGTTGGCTCGTGATTAAATACTGATTAATACTGCTACTTTGAATCACACAATCTAATCTTGTGACAGTGTAGAAATATTTATAAACCCTAAATTGTTGCTAAAATCTAATGTTGAGTATCCATCAGCCTGCTAGTGGCTCTCACCACATTAAGCTTCCTCTGAAATCAGTAAGGAATTAGTGCTGGAGCTCACATCAGGCACATGCAGAAAGCCAAGTGGGCTGAGTTGCTACTATTGAACACAGGTGCTGCAGGCCCTTCAGTGTGCACTGAGCCTCTGACTAATCTTTCACAGACTGTATACAGTCCATGTATAAAAGCCAGACTACCAAAAAGCAACCCTCGTGTTTATTCACTTGGTGTGGAACAGAAGCAAAGGCTGTTCATTTTCTTTGCTGGAATCTTTTAAAGAACTTTTGATAACCTGAACGCATTCTAGTTTGGATCTGGTAAAACACCAGTTTCACCCCCACCACTAAACACTCGAGGCAGCAAAGAGATGGAAGGTCACGGGCTGGTCTCGCATGGTGTATAAGACTCATCTATCCCAACCAAAAATAATAAAGAAAAAACCAACAAAGCAGTGTATGCCATACTGTCTTTGTGCACAATGGCCAGTAGCTGAAAAGTTAGAGCAGAGAACAGAGCAGGACTGGGTGCCAGAAAAAAACATAGGCACCCATAAGTTGGATTTCATTGCTTAGTATGTGTCCAGTGAGCAATGAAAACCCCTAAATTAAACACCAAGACAGTGGGAATGGTGCTGAGGGACAGCAAGGATGCTGAGCCACAGGCTGCTTATGGCCAATGGCTTGACTATGGAAAGCTGGAACTCTTTAACATAGCACAACCCTGATACTCAGATCTCATGCTGTGTACTCAGATTTGTCTAGGCTTGTTCTTCTTTTGCTCCTGCACCTCTTACCTGAGGGCCAGCTATGGGGTAGCTCTGGTGAACTGTAAAGGCCATTTTATACAATAGCTTATAGTAACCAGGGTACACCTAGAATGACATCAGAAGACGCAAGAACTTTCTGCTGCTTCTTTGGAGATGAATCCCATGACATTTGCAGTGTTTGAAGGAATACAGAGCACCCTCAGTGTGCTTCTATCAACAGGGAAAGCTTCCTGCCAGGTGATGGGGGAGAACTACAGAGGCAGTGTCACAACCAGATGTCCCAGGTCATCTCTGCATGTGGTTTAGTGTGGCTGTTCTGGAAGAACTTCAATGCTATCAGATCAGTCAGTTTCTGTGTGAAAATAAAAATGCATATCTGCACACAGTACAGGTGGGAGTCCACGAGGGGTTTGTGTTGAAAGCTAACCACATATCCTTTAAAAGGATCTTCAAAATGTCTGCTGTCTTTAGTGATCACCACCGTACACAACTGTTGGACAGGTGAGTGTTAATTCCTCAGGCTACTTCAACAGGAATATGTTAATATTAGGTATCCAAATGAGTCTGTGGTTCCACATTAAAGCATTTCTGAATATTTGTCTACATATCAGATACCTAGCTGGTGACACATGATGCAGTCAAAGACATTTTGAGTATTAATTACAGGGTTTCTTTAACAAACTGTGTAAATCATTCACAGTCAGTCCAATATATCACACCTACATCTCCTTCAGACTGCCAATCCTCACAAAATGACTTGCAGCTATCTGTGACGCTTTGCTGTGTCATGTCCTTGGGTGTGTTTGGTGTATGCCCTTGGATGTCAAAGGAGTACCTACTCAGTCTGCCTGCAGCTGGATCTGGACTACCAGAGTAGTTTTTCTGGACAAGGTGCCTTGTGGATTTGTCACAGGGAGAGGCATACAGGATACAGTGCCATTTGCTGTTCCATCTGCTCCTAAACAGCACAAATGCTAAACCTGGTGCTAAACCAAGCACTGCTTTGCATGAAACCGAGGGCTGCAGAGTATCAGGTGATTTTTGCAGACAGTGCCTGGTGGTCCACAGGTGAACTGGAGTGTCTGCAGTTTTTGCTATAACACCACATTCAATTCCATGAGGTACGCATTTATATTCAGATGCAAGCAGTGCAGATCTCTTCAAGACTTCCTCTCTATAAATATCAGGGTAAACTTTTCTTCTGAAACATGTTTGCTCCTTAATTGATTTCTTCATGTTTTACTCCAAATTGTGTGAAGCTGTTCCAACCAAATGTACTGTGGCTTCTACTTTTTTGTTTTGTTTTTATTTTTAACTGTGAATGATTCCAGCAGGAGCTAACACTGCCTCAGGAGGTGGTGGGAGTAGGGGACAGGGGGTGGTATTTTTTTTTTCATTCGTTTGTGTCACAGCCTAAATAAACTGTATGAAGGGCTTCCTACCCCCTTGTGGAGTCTACCTGTAAAAGCAGTTTTAAAGAACAAAGCTGAGATCTGTACTTTACTATTATTTACACAGGTATAAAAATAAAATAAAATTGAATCATTGAGTTTCAAATACACGAGTTAAAACTTTCTAATACATAGATTTATTTAATTTTTTGTGACCTCTGTGGATTTTAACATGGGACTGTAAAACATGTAAATGACTTTTTACCTGGGCTGATAGGACAAGGGGAAATGGTTTTAAACTAAGACAGGAGATTTAGGTTAGATGTTAGGAGGAGGTTTTTCACTCAGAAGGTGGTGATGCACTGGAACAGGCTGCCCAGAGAGGTTGTGGATGCCCCATCCCTGGAGGCATTCAAGGCAAGGCTGGATGTGGCTCTGGGCAGCCTGCTCTAGTGGTTGGTGACCCGGCCCATGGCAGGGGGGTAGAAACTAAATGATCTATGAGGTCTTTTTCAACCCAGGCTGTTCTATTTTTCTATAATTTTTATTTTGCACCTTAATAGCATAAAGTATTTAGGAGGTGTTTAGCACCAGAACATTGATGTAACTGGATCTAGAGGCACGTATATATGTTTCAGAGATGAGCAACAACACAAAAATTCAAATGGCAAGTTCCATGAGATACTGCCATAGTATTTCCAAAAAGAAGTCTTTAAGATTTAAATAAAAGGTTTTGGTTTGCAAGCTTTATTTATCTTTTTATTGTATTCAAAATGAAAATATGTCAAAGAAGTTAGATAAAGTTTCAGATAAATTAATACTCATTAGTCAGTATCCAATTTATAGTGTCTTTGGCAAAGAGATTGACCTTCAGATGTATTATTCAGCTTTATGAACATTAAGTAAATGTAAGTAAGTGTTCTATGAAACTCCTGACAAAAGGGGAGTGTACTACTTTGAACATAATATATTAAAATAGTTTATTTATTCTTCCTTTTACATAACTAAATCAAATCACCTTCCTGGTGGATTGGTTGTGTGTATGTCTCTGTCTTCAATGCAGCAGCAGCAACATAGCATGTTTGAGGCATCAGAGAGGAAACTGACATGGCAAAGAATGAGTAATTTCTCACAGGACAGCAATGAGATTTTATACAAACTGAGAAAATTCTGGTCATTCCTGTATGAAAGGAGGACTGGTTTTGAACGTATTTTAAACATTTACTCCAAAATGCAATAATGGGAAAAAGAGCACCACAAAAAAAAAAAAAAGCTTTGCATTCTAGTAACAGATAAGATATTTAAACACATTTTGTTGACCCTTTCTGAATCAGAGTATTTGTTTAACTGTAGCTACACTGTCATGAAGGGAAAAAAATATCTTCAAGAACAGAGAATTGAAAACACAGACAAAATGCTTTGTCTCCAGTTGTATGGAAACAGGTGCATTTTGAAAAGCCCAATAGTGGGAAAATAGCCGAACAAACAAATAAATAAATAAGTGCTGGGTTTAAAATAGCAAAACTCCAAAACTCCTCTTACATGCCTGACAAAGCATATTAGAGGATATTATTAAAGATAATTTCTTAATAAATCTTTATCATAAAACTATTTGAATCACCACATATAACTAAAATCAGTGGAAATTATGTGGCTAGGTCACTTCTGAAAGATCAAATATGTTTTCACCTTTCTGAGCTACATTCACATGTACCTGCTCCTGTGCACCAGGTGTCCGAACCTGAGACAGTAGAAACAGCAGTGTCACAGATGTGATCTGCTTTGAAGGTATTTTTTTAATTTGCCTTATAAACATAAACTAATCTGTTTTTCTCCATTTCTTCCCCAGTCAAGAAAAACAAAAAACAAACGAACAATCAAGCAAACAAAAAAATCTAGGACTCTAAAACAATAGCCACTGTAAAATTAGTTTTATTCAAGAAAGTGCTACGTAGATTATTAAGCTGCTATTTTCTGACTTTTGTTATTGAAATCTTGAATTGCTCTAGCATGTGGACTGGAGAGGAAGGGAAAACCCTTCAGGTAGAGGCTTACGTTCATATAAACTGCAGGCACCTGCCATCAGTGGAGCTAGGAGCCAGATTTTGTGCCTTTGCCCATCAATTCAGCAATCAGGTGAAGTCTCTGGTGAATGAAAAAAAAGGAAACATCATACCAATTTCGAAAAAGGGTAAAAAAGATGATCCTGGAAACTACCAACCAGTCAGTCTCCTCTCTGTGCCAGGGAAGATCATGGAACAGATCCTCCTGAGAGCCACCCTAAGGCACATGGAAGGAGGGGAGGTGATATGGGAAAACCAGCATGGCTTCACCAACCTGCTGGATTTTTATGATGGTGTTATTGCATCAGTGGTCAAGGAAAGAGCAACTGATGTCATCTATCTCATCTTCAGTAAGGCCTTTGACAAGGTACCCTGCGATATCCTCTCCAAACTGGAAAGATACAGATTTGATGGGTAAGCTGTTTCATAGAAGAAGAACTGGCTGCAGGATCGAGTCCAGACAGTGGTGGTCAGTGGCTCAGTACCTGGATGGAGATTGTTGATGAGTGATGTCTCCCAGAGGTTGGTGCTGGGGCCAATACTCTTCAACAGTGAACAACTACATCAACAGTGGGGTTGAGTGCATCCTCAGCAGGTTTGGTGAAAACACCAAGCTGTGGGATGTAGTCAGCACACCAGAGGGAAGGGATGCTATTCAGTGGGCCCAGTTGAACCTCATGAGGTTCAACAAATCCAAGAGCAAGGTCTTCCCCCTGGATCAAGGCAACCCCCATTACTGCAGTAATGATGAAAAACTCATTTATGGTATGCATACTTCTTCAGAGACAATCACTTCTCACCATTATGAAGGTTCCATCATAGACAGAAGATGGGGGTTTTAGGCTCAGTAGTGCAGTGTAGGCCATTTTAGCAAGCTTATCACCTTCTCATTCTATTATTTTCTATTTAAGGATACTGGTCTCATTCTTTTTGAAACCATGAGAAAAAAATTCACAGCATAGATGCAGTGATGATGGTTATCCCAGAATGTCCATAAGCCATTGAATCTGCCTGATCCTCAGTTAAGGAGTTCAGACTTGGAGGTTACCTAGAAAAAGCTAGAGCAGTTAAAATGAAAAACATGCCTTCACTGCAGGAGTTTGAAGCATACCAGATAGTACACTTTTCCTTCTATATTTTTTTTTTGTGGTTTCTTTATTTTTTTCTGCTGACTACAAGGCTATGTAGTACACTCAACAAAAACTCAATTTGAGATTATATTCAGCAATTTTGTCTGAAAGAGGAAAAGGAAAGAGAAGGAACATTTTGAGAATGATTGGTGTTTTTCATTTTATGATACCATTCTTACTTTCAGAGTTGATACACATTAATAAGCTCATCCTGTTTCAAGCTATAAAGGTGTACATTGTCACTATAAACCATAACACACTATCTGACCCTTTTCTTAATCATGAGCTCTTTTCATGCAATCAGTCAAGCAAATGATGTGTGCAGGAAGGACAAGGTGAGATTGTTATGTTACATGTTGGTCTCTTTCAAGATGGCAATAATCATTTCAGAAGCACTATGATAGTTAGCTAGCTGACAGGATATTTTGACAAGTTCATGATTCAAATTCACTTAGAATTTGAATGACAAAGGGATTAAGTGAGAATGGTATTTTATTACATATAAAATACAGGAAGAATTAAAATTAACAAGAATACTAGAGCACAGAGGACTAAAAAGCTACTGCTAGTATTAAAAGCTATCCAAAAGCCTCTAACAATCTTAACATAAATGCTCATTTATTAAGACATGGGAATAGGAAAAAGAGAAACATATCTCTTTGAAATGTCTGGCTAAATGCAGTCCTTCATTGAACTATGCCTAATTTATACCTTACTGCACTGAGATTTTTAACAGCTACACTGATCATGGAGGTCTCCATGGGGTGAGGGTCAGTGACACCCCAGGATGAGCTAGCATTAGCCACATCTTCTTTCAGGAGCGTTCTAAGCAAGAAAATTCAGATACAAACCTTGAGATAAATCTTCAAAGATTCAACGACAGCCAAGCATTTGTGTGTTTGAACTGCTTTTAAGAAAATGGCAATTTTTGCTGAATACACAGCAGTCCCTCTATGCCCCCAAGGTATATCAGCCACCTGCAGGGACACTCCCTCCATCTGGATTATATAAGGTGCTGATTGATCTCACATTTTCCACTCAAACAATAGATGAACTTGGAAAAGGATTTCAATACTCTGCAGTACATCTCCCATAGCATGGAAATAGCTATTTCACTGTAAGTATTGCCAATTTAAGAGCTTTGTTGATGCTAGGAAGGATGGGAAAGGTGAGGATATTATACAGCTATTACAGCAGTCGTTTTAAGGAAAAAAATAATACATACAGAAAAATGTCATATTTTTAACTGTAGCTGTTAAAAACCATACCATTCATTTATCTGATTTAGTAAAATGCTACTGGAACAACTCATTATAATCCACTAACATGTATTTGGTACAGGTCAACGTAAAATTTAAATGGCTTAAACATAAAGCTTAAATAGCAATGTCACAAGTATAAAACTGTGACAATCTTCAGGGCATATAGCAATTTCTGTGTTTGCCTTGCTGAATATTTGCCATCACCTCAGCAGATATCCATGTATATGCCCACAACTAGGAAACTATAGCCTGAGAAATGTGCCGTGCGGGTTTCTCTTTTTCAGTGACACATTGCTTTATAAAAAATCATTTCTCAGTTTTTACTTACTAAAAAGTTTTGCTAATAAACTGGAACTTACTTTCCAGGGAAATTCACAAAAATCAGTGTGCTATGATATTTGAGTCAGCTTTAAAATATTCTGTAAGCTTTGGCTCACAATGCCTGTTACTCAGCAGTTCTAAGGCAGAATTTTGCTTCGTTTATTACTTACATGGATTTGCAACATTCCCTGCATTACTCACTGTATTGGATGACAAAAAGTAAAAAATGCAGGAAAATTGATGCAGCTGAAATTGAACACCCTGATCTGAAGCTTCAAGAGGTACAAAAAAATGATAAAATAGGCTCATTTTTTTTTTCACTTGAAATATGCCAACTGTTCAATAGCTTTAATAAAAGTATTTGTTTAAAAGGCATCTCTCTTTCTAATCTTCCTCTTTAACACCTTTTTGCAGGTAGTCATTTGGCAGCTCCACTGGAAGCTGAATCCTTTTCCAGGCTTGCTGCTAACCTGAGTGGGCACAGGGCCTGCCATGGGCTCAGCCCAGGGCCATAATGCAGAGAAGGGGACGCTCATCGCCTTGTGCTATGAGGTGAATGGCTCGTGCCACAGAACCATGCATCCCTTTGAAGTGCAGCTGGCCATTTACCTGGCCTGTGCATTAGGCACGCTGATCACGGTGCTGGGGAACCTGCTCGTTGTCATTGTAGTTTCCCATTTCCAAGCCCTCCACACTCCCACCAACTTTCTACTCCTCTCCCTTGCCTTGGCTGACATGCTCCTGGGATTGACTGTGCTGCCCTTCAGCACTATCCGATCTGTAGAGAGTTGCTGGTATTTTGGGGATGACTTCTGTAAACTGCACACCTTTCTGGACACACTCTTTTGCCTGACTTCCATATTTCACCTGTGTTTCATTTCTGTAGATCGGCACTGTGCAATCTGTGACCCATTGCTCTACCCCACCAAATTCACTCTAAGAGTGGCCTGCATGTGCATTGGGGTGGGGTGGGCAGTCCCCATGGTCTACACCTCTGTCTTTCTGTACACAAAAGAGATTGCAGAAGGGCTGGGCTATTTTTTGCAAGATGTACCCTGTGTTGGTAGCTGTCAGCTGCTGTTCAACAAACTCTGGGGGTGGCTGAATTTCCCAGTATTCTTCTTCCCTTGCCTCATAATGATAACTTTATATGTAAAAATATTTACTGTTGCTAACAAGCAAGCCAGATTGATAAACAACATGAATAAAAGTTTTGGGGCTCAACAGCACAGAGGAGCATCCAGAAATGAAAGGAGAGCAGCAAAGACTCTTGGGATAGCTGTAGGAATCTATCTCCTGTGCTGGCTGCCCTTTACTATTGACACCTTAGTAGACAGCCTTCTGAATTTCATCACTCCTCCTGTTCTGTTTGACATCCTCATTTGGTTTGCCTACTTTAATTCTGCCTGCAATCCCTTGATCTATGTATTTTCCTATCATTGGTTCAGGAAAGCTGTGAAACTAGTCTTAACTCAGGGAATCTTTTGTTCCAGGACATCAAGAGTAGACTTGTACCAATAATGATCAGGGCCTTCTCATGCACTGTGGAAAATATTTTAGGCTAAATCGTGGGTTTTCTCATGAATATTACTGATCATCCAGTTAGCTAGTATTTTATTTTCTTGAAACATCTGACCTGGGCAGATCTGAAGTTTAAATAGACATATGCTGTTCTGTGAATGACTGTTCACAGCATTTATCCCAGCACACACACCTTGTTAGTCTTGTGTTTGTTATGTGATGCTGACAAGTGTTTGAAACTTTTCTGTAGTCAGTTGCAAAATAGGACCCCATCCATACTGTTACTGAAATAATTGCTGCCTGTTTCTGAAGATACTTCTTTAACAGACTATTGTTTAGGTGTTTTTTTTTTTTTTTTTAACAAAGTGGCATTGATTTAGGATTGTTACAAAAGATGTATGTCAATTTTTAAGTGCAAAGAAGTGTAAGGATGCAACTACAGGTAAGATAAAATCCTTAACTATGGTAGTGGATAATAGCAGAGCAATAGAGATGTCAATCTGATATTTTCAACTTAATTGTCCTGCTGTGATTTTACCCTGAGCCAGATGTATGGGAAATGCATCCTAAATTCCTTGTTAGTATCTCTTCAAATCCATGGAATCTTCATCTGTTTAATCAGTATGTGCAAGGTGACTGCTCCATAACTTTGATCACCTTTATTGTCCTTCTTTGTATCTTTTCCACTCTTACTGTGTAAAGGAAGTAGAAGAAGTGGAGAGAGGGAGGAAAGGAGTTGTACAGGGTATTCAAACTGTTAGTAATTTTAGTGTTTTCTTCTTTGCTGTCATTCTTTCATTTTCCCTAAGATTCCTCATGCTTTTTTTGTTTGTTTGTTTGATTCCAAAGAAGTGAGTGGGTCTGCTTACAGACATAACATATGCTTACGCACTTGAGCTGAGCATAAAGTGTCAGTGCAGTTTCTCAATTTTCTTCATCTATGTTTGTTTATGTGATTTCATAGGCCAATTTTAAATCTGTAGACGGCTGTGATATCAAGCTCAATGGTAAAATGTTGTACTGTACATAATGGAGTTATTTACTACCTCAATGTTATGAACATTTTATCAGGAAAAAAAGGTGTAACATGCAATAGTAAATCTTTTATAAAGAATTATTAGGCATACAAATAATAACTGTAAAATTGTTATCATTTTATTCTGTTAATGGCATGTAAAGCTACTATAAGGTTTCAATGTTCAAATTTTTATTGCAACTCTCTTCTAAGGAATGTCATTCCATCTTATATTCAGCTGCATATTTCCTATGTGACAAGCACTGCAAGAAGAAACGAAGAAACTGCTCTGGAAAGGACGTAACTAAAAGTAAGAGAGCAGCATAGAGCCAACTGAGAAGAGTGATTAATTTTTCCTAAACTCAGTAGGCAATTGAATCAATCCCATATGTTAAAAAACAAAAGAGAAGAATTACACAACACATACTCTGTAGGAAATCAGAGCAATAAAGTGATTGTTATAGCAGCTATATATTTTAATGTATGCAATAAACTAAAAGGCAAAACTCCTTTTGCTCATCTTTATCATGTTTATATTTCTGCATGGCTAAGGTTTTCTCAACCAGCAAAAATGAGCTATTGCTTTGGGATTCTGTAATCTGTTCTGACATCTGATTATTTCAAAACTTTTTACTGTTTGTCTATACTCATAAGACTCCAGTCAGAAAAAATATATATAGTGGTGTTCAAAATAATCAAAGCTCAGGCTTTATGGAGGAAGAAGAGAAAGAGTGCTAAAGAGTTCTTTTCAGGGTTTTTCTGGAGAGTGACCATAAACTGTCAAAGTTTTTATGCTAAAACATTTATGAAGCTGTATGCCTGTAGGAAGAATATAATTCTATTTCACTTCCTTCTCTCAGTGTCTGATATTCCCCTCATTTGTTGTATTAATCTTCATTGTTTCTTAGGATGGAATATAAAGAGTTTTCTACTGTTCCTCAGTCTACTCATTCTGTAAGAAAAGGTAAAAACCTCACACCCTGTAGACTTTGTACAGTTAACATACCAAAGCCAGTGACCAGGCTAAAGAAAGGAAAGCACAATCAGATTCTTAGGGAAACACAGGTGACAGAATTCCATAGAAATATGTACGAAATCAACATAGGTATTTAAAGTCTTAGATCATGGCTCGAGTTTCAAGATTAAGGCTCTTAAATTTCATGTGCATCGGTGTCTATGATTACAGTAATTGTCTAAATTGATTATAGTTATAAGCAGAATGGCTGTTTAAGCTCTGCCTGTAGTCAGTAAATATCTAGAATATGAATCAGCTGCCTGTTGGCACCAAAGATGCCTTAGGGAACATGAGATGTCTGAGAAGGGCTGGCATTTAGCTAAGAGGAAGCAGAAGCATAGAGTCAAATGGGACACACCTGGGTATCTAAAATGGCACTAAGTGTTCCTGTTTGGGTACCTAACATAAGCAAAGACATCTTATAGAAGTTCAGACATTTAGCTATATAGAAATCTGCAAGCCTCAAACTGAATTGTGTTGTATGGGTATCTTAAAAACACCTTTCATCAGCATCTTTGTCTCTTGAACTTACTGCAGCCAAAGCCATAGAGAAAGAGAGCTTCCACTGAGTTTCCAGTTGTTTTTTGAGATATTTTCTACCAATCCTCGACAGATTCAAGAGTGATAGATTCAATTCATAAACAAATTGGCCACTTCTTTTTGGAGTCCCACTGCATAATCTATCCTTGTAGTCTTCTTCCACAGAAGAGAATGAGCATTGTTCCCTTGATAGATTTTCACTTTCTATGTTACGCTAGAGAGATTAGCACATCATAAGAGGTGATTGTTGCTAGATCTTCTTTTTGGCTAAACAGGTTGAGAAAATGGAGATAGGCACATACAATGCAAGGGCAAACATGTGAGACAGGTCTGGAAGCAGCCATAATTGCTGTCCTGTTCTTCTGTCACTGACTTTTGTAGCAATCTTAACTCATGCTTTCATCATCTTTATAACTCCTCCTCTTGCTCCTTGCCTTTAATGTTTACACAGACAAATTCTGTCACGACTCCTTTGTTTGTTTTACCCTGTGGTTTCAAAAAGCAATTAAGGTAATTATGAATTTTAAAATGATAATGATGATGGCATTGGGCTGTAAAATGATGGAGATCAGTTGCTCAACAACTAACTCATTTTCAAAATGAAACTATATTAGATTCTATCAGATCTATTTGTTGACCTCAGATTCCATAGATTTTATCCTTTTTAATGTATGTTCTTCAATAGATCTGCATTTCTTTATCTGAACAAAATATTGTCATTTAATTTTATGCTCTGTATAAATCTTCATCATGTTTAAGTGGTCTGCCTGAAGGGAGAAGGACTTTTTATTTCCAGTAACCTCTTAAATAAAGATTAGGCTTTGCAAGAAAAATTTCAGCTCATTTCAATACTGCAGATAAAGCACATTGTGATTTTTGAGAATTTAATAGAAAGGCAAAGGAAGATTTAAATAAGTTGCTATAAAGTCTCATTTTCTTTTATTCTTTTATGAAATATTAATGTTGGGAATAGAATTTTTCTCTGGTTACTTAAAAAATATACTATATGATAATTACTGCTGCTAGAGAGTAAGTACCAATCTAATTAAATGAAAATGTTCAGAACAGATTTTTAAACAAATTTATAGGCTATTCTGCAATGTAGTTCACCCACTAGCTTGTTAAGGCTAGAAACAGTCATCTGCCATGACTTAGAACAGCATCTGGTGTAATAGGTACCTAATCTTATTTCAGGTTTTGGAGTAGAGAGCTCAATTAAAACAGCAAATAGCAATAGCAACAGTAACAGGAATTCTTCACTCTGATGGAATGCATCAAGCACTGTCTGGAAAGCCTTGCTTGACGACTTACCATTCGTAGGAAATAGGAGCAGCATGGCTCTACATATGTAATGTCAGTGGTACACAAGTGAAATGCAATAGCAAAGAATGAGACTCACCTGTAAGGTAAATTATGCACCAGTCATTCCTGGGAGAGAAGACGCTTGTTAGGAGTATGAGGATAGGGCTGGATTTCTATTTGTTGTGTTGCTGTGCTTCACACAGGCATGCAGAACTGCTAAGGAGTGACTGCCCCACCCCAGTTTCACCAGCAACTCCATTGCCTATGCCACCCTGTACTCATCACCCCACTTCAGGGACATCATGCTGACTACATGTGCTCACAGGTTGGGGCCTGCAGAAGCAAGAGGACTCCAGGAAGGAGTGAAGAAAGTGGAGCAGACCATTGGCTCAGACACAGGGAGACCAGGAAGGAATGTCACTTTCAAATAACATTGTTGATCTTGGTTTAATTTCAAACTCTTTCAAATATCAGATACCATATGGAATATAAGCAGCATGTTTTTGAAGTGACACCACATTAGTTCAGTTTTACACACAGTAGCAGAAATATAAAATGCCATATTCTCCAATCTTCAGAGTCAATAAATATCCAGAGTATCATCTGTGCCAGATCTATGCATACCATGCTCTCAGTTTTTCTCCATTTCTTTTCTCAGAGCTTTCCCCATTTTGTGTAATCGATCATGCTCCAAAAGCAACAGGAAATGTAGTCTACAAGTAGGTTAACATATGGTTCAGAGCTCAATTCCTTGTTAACACAGATGAAGGATCTGTAGAAATACACTAATTCCATGAGTTTATAGATAAAAATCTCTAGCTACACTCCTCTCCAGCATATCTGAATATTACACTTTGAGGTGGCCTCTTTACAGCTCCTGCCCATATATTAACAATTGAAAACACTATTATTTGTTAGCAAATGAAATTATGCAAAAACTGAATTAATACTGCTATTTTAACTATAAGAATAAGACAAAGCACATTTTCCTAGTGCTGTTTTAAGTATTTCTTTGTGCTCTTAGGAGGACTTCCTACCTGGCCTTTTAACTATATCTTACTTTAGATGATTACATTAAAGAGGCTACTTAAATATTTTTGTAATAGGGACAACATTTTAATGGAAAGTTTGTTTAATAACCCAATTTCCTTTCCAGGCTGTAAGATACTCATAGGACCCAGTTACATTACAGTATAATATCACAAACTTTTCCAGTTATTTAACAATGAAAGGCGGATGCTAAATGAGCTAAGAGTACATGAGAACCAGGATTTTGTCTATAAAACGCCTGATGCCTCTAGACAATCATTCAGCTAACTTATTTCCTTAGAGTGAACACCAATCAATGACTATATTATCTGCAAGCTACAAAAAGAAGTGCTGAAGTGGCAATCTGCAGATAAAGTATTCTTACCGATAATGGGGCATTTCTTCTTTTATTTTATTTTTGAATTGGAAGTACTTATCTGAAATCATTGTTTTCTGAGGGAAAATCGACAGTGAGCCTAGCTGAGGCTTCTAAAAGTAGGAGTGGCTATGCTCAGTCCATGGAAATTTTATGATCAAAACTTGGACGTAAAAATCAAGGGAAGGCCTTAATACAGAAAGGAAGTGCATTACTCTCTCATTAGTGCTCCATCTAGTGGGATAATCCTGGATTAACTCCACTGTTTCAACAGCATGGAGGGAAAAATTTCCTGTGCATGTAGCTACATTAAGATCATTGCTAATCTAAATGACATAACAAGTCTAGAATGATGAGGTAAACATTCCCATATGAAGTTAGAAAAAAAGGCATATCTGAATGCTTTCTCTTAACAACTTTAATTTATAAACATGAGGCTGGATATCTCCAGGCATCTATTAATATCAATTTATGTAAATATGCCAGTCCTGAAGGCTATATTGTTGTCCTAGCTGGGACAGAGTTGATTTTCTTCAGTGTTTTATATGATTCTGTGTTTTGGATTCAGGAGAAAAAACAATGACAAGGGGGTTGCCACTACCTGGGGGACTGCCTGGGCATCAGCGGGTGGATGGTGACCAATTCTATTGTACATCACTTAAATTATATATATATATAATTTCTTCCTTTTCTGCTTTGATAAATCTCAACCTATGCGTTCTACTTTTTCTTTTTCCAGTTTTCTTCCTATGCCACTAGGTGAAGAAGGTGGTGCTGAGCTGCCTGCTGGATTATATCACAAAAGTCCTCTCTCATTTGAGCATGCTTTGAAAAAATACTGAAAACAATCTATGTAATGGTTAATCTTTCAAGTTTTTACTACACTGCATTGTGCTTGCTTTTTCTTGGACTTTTCCACTAGTGGTCTTTGGTTACAATGTTACGAGAGTTTCCCCTGCTTCAGTTATTTTCAAATTGTAGCAATGATCAAGATCAGCTCAATGGGAGGAGGAGGACAAGCACGCTTCCCAACTTCCTTGGTCCAGGCTTGGTGTTGCAGAGGAGACAGCATTCCCAGCCACCTGTACCACAGGGTTTGCTCTGCATTATTTAATTTAATCTCACAAGTTAAGCATCCCAATCTGCAGGGCACTAGGGAACATATGATCCTGTGATTCTTCTCTTTGAAAAACGGAGCAGGATCCAGGAGCATTCTCAGCTGCTGTGAAGGAGGCCTTAAAGGATCATCTGTCCCATGCTCTCAAGTAAGTGGGTCAGGAGAGACAGAGTTCTCCCATGTCTGGTGCCTAGCTCTGCCTTCCTTTGCCTCAGTGATTTTTAGGTGTAGAATCACAGAATCATTAAGATTGGAAAAAAAAAAAAACCCAAACAAACAACAAAAAAAAAGCCACTAAGATAATGTTATCCAACCTTCAACCCATCACCATCATACCCACTGAATTATGTCCCTAAATGCCACATCTACCTTCTTCTTGAACACCTCCAGGGACAGCCACTCCACCACCTCCCTAGACAGTCTGTTCTAATACCTCACCACTCTTTAAAAGAAGAAATGTTTCCTAATTTCCAACCTGAACATCCTCTGGTGCAACTTAAGGCCACCACCTCTCATCCTACTGATGTTACCTTCAAGAAGCAACTGACTCCCACCTCACCGTAGCCTTTTTTCAGGTAGTTGTAGGGAATGATAAGGTCTGAAACTCCTCCGCCCAAAACTTTCAGTTCTCTCAACCACTCCTCATCCAACTTTTGTTCCAGAGCCTTCACCAGACTTCTTTAAAAATATTTATAATCATCCATTCCTTCAACTTACTTAATTTCCACTTCCATTTAGAGATGATGACCAAAACAGAAGGTCACCCAGGACATCGATATAATGGCACTGTAAAATAAGGAAACTGTAGTTTCCTTATTGACATTTTCCCCTAACTTCTGATGCTGCAGCATTGTTTCCTGATATTATATTCTTATGCCTCTTGTGTTTTCTGTTTTTTTTTTTCTCTCTGCTAATTTATGACTATGGAGGCATTAAATTCAAGGTTCTTCCAGGTAACTAGCAATAAAACAAGAGGTAATGTATTTAAGTTGTGCCAGAGGAGGCTTGCTCAGGTCAGATATTAGGAAATCTTTCTTCTCAGGAGGAAAGATGAAGCATTGGCACTGGGAGCTGGTGGAATCACCGCCCCTGGAGCTGTTTAAGAGTGGATGTGGCACCGAGTGAAGTGGTTTAGTGGTACGGCGGTGGTGAGCTGATGGTTGGACCTGATGATCTCAGTCCTCTTTCCAACTATAACCCCTGAGACCTCGCTCCCCACTAGAGGCCGCAGTGCCCCCTTCCCGCGTCTCTGGGCCCGCAGCCCTCCTTCGTCCGACCCGGCCCGGCCCCGCGGCCGCTCCTCCCACGCCTCCGCCGTCACGGCGTGGCCCCCGCCCCATGACAGTACGGGGCGGTGCCGGGCGGCCAGGCCCGGGCCCTCCCTCGGGAAGCCGGCCTCCCTGTCACCACCGCCGCCGCGCCCGGTGCGAGCTGGCACGCCGGGACCGGGTAAGGACAGCGGGAGCGGGTCGGGCCGGCCGCCTCCTTCCCGCTCGCACTCGATCGGGCGGCGCGTCGGCGGCGGAGTGGGGCCTCGGTGCTCGCGGCCGCCGCCGCCTCGGCCTGGGGCGGTACCCGGGGAGCCGCGGTAGGGTTGAGGCTGTCCGGCACCGGGGAGGCAGGGCAGGGCGCGGCCGGTCGCGCTTCTCTCGCCGTGGCATCCCCCTGGTTTTCTGCGATGAGAGGACTTGGGGCCTCGAGCCGGTGTTCTGTGGAGACTTACATGCTGTGTATCGGAGTGCTCGTGGTGTTGGAGGTGTGACAGGAGCCAAGCGTGCTGCACGAAGGGAGGCTGCAAATCGCCTGTGCAAACAGAGCCTGGGGCCCGGCGCTATCGCTGCAGTTCCCATCGAGTGACTTACTGCTGCCGCTGCCTGAGAAGTGGGTGCTCGGTGAAGCTGTGAAGGGTTTCGCTCTGTCAGGCCCGAAATGCGAACCACTGCATCTTCATAAAAGCCTAACGCCGAAATCAGGGGGTGCTTAATGCTACAGCTGATGTGCCTGCGTATCCTGACCTTTCCCTGATGAGCAAGCAAAGCAGAAGCTGGGAACAGGATAGCAGGGCGATTTCTGTGCAGGAGTTGCCCTGCAGGCCTCTTGCTGCGAGCTCAGGAATTCATGTGAATGCTGTTAATAGAAAAGAGGAACATAAAAAGTTGAAATCTTGTAAAATGAGAGGAAGGTGGTGCTGGATGCTCTGTTCAGCTGTTGTATTTCTGTTCCTCTTGTAAAGGCATCTCTGTAGCCCTGTTCAAAAGTACTGAGTAACACTTCTCTTGATGGCTTACACCAAAGAGAAGCTCTGGCAAAATTAAGTGCAGGACTTGGATTTAGTCATTGCCATATTCTGGTGGTTCAGTTCCCAGTGTTTGTCTTCTATTTCCTCCTCGGAAGTGTGATTCTCTTTGTGAAGGCATTTCCCTGAGAACGTGTGTTGTCAGGCTTGCAAAAGGCACATTCTTCTGTTGCTTAACGTAATTATCAGTGAGGATGAATTGGATAGTGATAAGTACATTCCTTTTTAGCCATGTATGCTGAGACAGCATGGGTTGTCCTTTAGGCCTAATTGCATTTCAGGTTTCTATAGTGAGCACTTCTAATGCTTAACTGCAACTGTATTGTTTAAGTTACATCTTTATTGAGAAATCTTTTCTAGGGAAGTGATGCTGATGAGTTGCACAGTCTTAACAAATCTTATTTCTTTAAAAAAAAAAATCTTGTAGTCACTGCATGAAGTAAGTTTGGTTTTGATGCACTTCAGCACAACCGATGAGGCAAGGCCAAGGTGACTGGACAGAGTGGAATAGAATATTACCTTTTTATTTCTTTTGTCTTAGTGTTCGTGCATTAGAGCAAATAAAGTTTATTTTAAAACTTTGCTTGCTTTCCTATTCCCACTTTGGATTTAGGCTTACTTCTACCTGAAGCAAGATGATAAAGAAAAATAAAATCTGGATAGTTTAGCTTTTATTTCTTTGAATCAGGCAGGGAGAAAATCATGTTGCTGTTCTGTTAGCATGTTTATTATGCCCCATAGTTGTTTTTGTGCTATAGAAGCTCACAGAATGCCTATGTGGATCAGGGTTCCAGCCTATCCAGAGCTGTTAAAGCACAGTAGTGGAAATTATGGTGTCTTTCTTAAAAATACTTTGACCATAAGTATTAGCAGGGGAGGGGGGAGAATGGTATACCCAAACAAAACTTTCCTCCCTCATCCCCATTGGATAGAACAGTGACAGATGTAATTCTCGCCTGTACTCTCAGTTGTGAAAATGCCTCTGGTGTTGTAGCAGAGAAGTAGTTACCATATAGTATGCAGTCTGACCCTTATTCCAGGAGCTTTGATTTCTTAAAGTTTAGTTTTACTTGCTGCTGAGGTTAGCAACAGCTGATCTCTAATGATGATCTATTTGGGGCTGCCTTAGAATGGGAGCTGGAGCTGCTCTGTAAAAGCACTGTTTCACCTTGTCTCATCTCAGAAGCTGGTGAAGGAAACCTATTCAGATGAGGTGCACAGTGCAATGTCAACTTGCAGAAATCTTACTAATCGTTGTGATACAAATCTTCAGTAGTTAGTATTGTGGCTGGCTGCTGCTTTTTGAGAGGAATGGCAGTAGAATCTAATACTTATATCACACATCATCATTTTTGATTGTGTTTTCACCCTATTTGAAGGAGACATATATTTGGCAGAGATTAGTATACAAAGGAATTGCTTTGGAGAAGCTTTGTTGGTTTTTGTTTGTTTGTTTGTTTCTTAAAGTGTATTCAAGACCTGTCTCTGGATATTTAAAGGCGCAAAATTCTAATTCCAATCAGGCTTAAATTTTCAAGCATTTCTATGGAATGTAACATATCATTTTTCTTACCAAAAGCTAAGGATTCATGTAAACATTTCTAGTTCGTGATTCTTAAGCATTCCTTAAATAATGAAATAATTGCTTAAGTGTTCTTTGTCTTGATGTTGTGTATGGTCAGTTTTTATAGGACAAGAAAGAAATCATAGAATATCTAAATGAGAAAATACCAAATGGATTAGATGCTTGTTAACTGACAAGAGCCTGAAGTGTAGTTAGGTGATGGCTGCTGAGATCTGGCCTGTGCTGTGCTTGTTGCATCTCATAATTTTGTTTTAAGGCTGACACCAGAGAGCTGGTTGGTTGTAGAGTTCCATGTCCTTGTCTGGTCAGCAGAAACTGGCCTCTGCAGTCAGCAGCAACCTTACTGAAAACAGACAAGGGAAAAGCAGATTGTTTCTACTCCTGATGAAGGCTTTTTAAGAAACCAAGTTGATGCCAAGGATCTTTATTTACTTGGAATATCAGAGTGACTGTGAGGAACAGGAGCTCATTAATGTACAAGTTAGGAAAAGTACATATTAATCTCTTGAATTCTTTAGGCTTTGTGTATGTACAGAGAGGTCTTGCTTTGTTCAGTGTTGTGTTCTAAAATTGTTTTTCTTTTGTTGTTGTTTTGTTTTTTCCTGTCAATAGACTCAGTTTCTTGGTGGACATTTTTCAGTAGTTTGAAAAACTGAGTTTCCCCTAGGTGTGCTCTCACTCTGAAGCAGTGTTGGCAAACAGAAGATGAGAGGTAAAATTAAAAGTTTGCACCAGGCTGAAAGTTTCAGAAGGATGGAGTGCTACCACAAATGCAGATCTGTTGCAGTTTGAATGCAAAGCGTACTTCCTCAAACTGCAGTGTATCATTAGTTCCCATTTAAAAAGTCATGCAGGCAGTAGTATCTAAGTGTTGCATGATGGAGAAGTTAAATACTGTGGAACTGAAAAGGGATAATTTCTATGGAAATGCAGGGTCTTGAATGCTTCTGAGGCCTTTGTCTGGAAGGAAATGCTTAGTGCATGTCTGTTTTGTTCCCCAGTGGTTGAAATCCTGACCTTGCTCTTAGCAGAACTCCCCTTGGCTTCCCAAGGTGCAGCTGTCTGGGTTTTCAGAGGGCAAGTGGCTCCAGGCTGACAAGTGAAGGGTGTACAAGTGCAGCTGGAGTGCTCATTCTGTTTGGACACCAGAGTTGCTTAAACTAGAATGCGGAAGAAGCTCACACTTCCTGTTTTGTTTTTTTTTTAGTGTCTTTTTGTTGGAGTGGGTGGGTTGTTTTTTTTTTAATTTTAGATAAAAAAAGAATTTCTTTGAGCTGCACTGTGATTGGGAACTGATGACAACTGATGGCTGACTGCTTACTCCTCTTTGCAGTCTGTTTCCCAGACTAGTCAGAGAGCAGGAACTTACCCTCCACCAATTTGTGTTATCAATGTGCTCTGGAATATCATAGCCAATGCAAGAGTTTGTATGGGATAAGGCAGCTATGGTTTATACTGCTGTGCTACAACTTGACTGTGTATACTCATTAAAAGAAATGTGCTGTTCCTTGCCCAAACCACACCCCTTCCTTTTCATTTCACTATAATTCTTTAAATAACTGAGTTTCCCAAAGAAACAACTTCAGAAATTGAAAAAATGTTAGCATTTAAACTATATTCATAGCTGCACTCTTAGAAAGATTTTTTTGGTACCTGCTGTTGTATGTCTAAAGTGGAAGCTATTTCACAATGTCTAGAAGCAGGAAACTTTTCAAATAAAAAGTTAAATTTAGGAAATATTAATTAATTGCACCAGCTTTTATTGTTTTGGGGTGTTCTTAGAATGGGGACTAATTGATTTCTGCAGCAGTGGTGACTGTTAGGCCTTCGGTTATGAGCACATCCTAGACTCAGCACTCTGAAGTGTAGTGTAATTTCAGCTGTAATTACTCTTCTCTTGGCTTCTCTTGGTGGAGTGAGGTTTACTCATTAGAGAAGACCACGTGTGCTAGAATATATCATGTGAACTTTGCAATTGTATCATCTGAACATCTTGTCATTATCCATTACGTTTGGCTGCCCAGCTATGTAGCTAGAAAGTTGAAAAGCTCAAAGTTTTGTGTGTTATGTAACCCATACATTTGAAGCAGCTTCCTCTTTGAAGTGCTGTGTAACTTGTTTAAAGATACCTGAAGTCAGTTGTGGAAAGTTCCAGGACAAAAAAAAAAAAAAAGTCAACTGCTTTGCTTTTGTCGGCACTTAAATGCCTGAAAAATGTGTTATGTGCAGCTGTCAGTGAATACAAACGAGAGGTGAGAAAACAGCCGTGAAGGACTGTTTCAGTTCTGCAACCTTTTGCCTGAGATGATTGGTCTCTTGCCAGCTCTTCTACTCAGCAACTGCATTTTAATGTTTAACTTCTAACATTAAAAATAATATGTAACTAAAAAGTACTTTTAGCCAGTACTGCATTCCAGTTAGCATGCTACTGATGTGTTTAGAAATAACATCTGAAAGGAAAAAGCAATGTCAACAGTTTTGAGTATTCTTCTTTTATTTGGACTGAACTCTGCATTTTATGTGAAGTATTTCCCACTAAAATGATATACTTTCTTTTGGCAACATACTAAGCTGTAGAATCATTAACTCGCTGCAAATTTTACATTGAAAATACCAGTTCAGTGCAATATTGCCTAGAGTTTCCAAAGAGATCAAGGATTGTTGTGCTGACCTTGGTGTCGACAAGTGGGATTTAAGCTGTCTGACTTGTGACCCAAAATAACTTGAATCTGCATGTGCAACAGATTAAGATAGGAAGTATATTGCAGGGAGCAGTGATTGTGAAGCAAGTGGAGTAGAAGAACACAAATACATGTCTTCTTATCTGCCATCAGATTGTTTATTACTGGGGGATGCTTCAAGGCCTGGAACCTCCTAATTGGATTTGGGACCCTGGTGAGGCAGCCTTCCCAAAGTCATGGAGAGTTTTGGCTTTGTGGTAGCAGCCTAGTTTAGGTGATGTACCACACACGGTAGCATCTGTGGGCCAAACTTCTGTCCCAGACTTCTGTAGTTGTAGCCTTGATGGAGATTTGGGGTAGAATGTTTTGTGGCTCTGACCATTACAGTCTCACTTCAGAACATATGCATTGCCAGTTTTCATTTGCACATGTATCCATAGCTATGTCATGTTAATTTGGATATCTTTGGACTTGGACTGGAAGTTGCTCTTTGATGGTGGAAGGCAAACTGGGACATTTCCAATAGTTACTGTATACTGTATGATTGTATGTGTGTTCCTTCAGAGCAAATATATTTGTGAGCATATTTGTATTACTGAATTTTGGCAGTTTTGGCCTTTTAAAATAAGATATTCTAGGTGCAAAATTAAAAAAAAAAAGAACGTCTGCAAATGCATTTGTATAGCCAAGTTGTAGAGAAATTAATATATATTGAGAAACATAGTATAAAATAGCAATTCATACAATTCAGAATTTAGTTGAATCTGTCTGCAGTTGAAAATCATTGGTGTTTGCCTCATTCATTCTGATGCCTTAAGATGAGAAAGTGTCACTGTTCTTCCCAGCAGTTTAATGTGGTGGGTTCTATCACTGATACAGGTGATACATGGTGTTGAAATAACCATACAATTGGTTGTGGGTATAATTCATTAGAGGATTTGGCAGTCACGGAATAAATGTTCAATACTTTCTGTAAAGGCAATGAATGAGTGTATTCTTGTTTTTTTTTTATTTATTTATTATTTATTTTTTTGCTTATGCTGAGGAAAGTATGTTAGAACTTTGACTAAGGTAGTAGTTTCTGTGGCATAGCTGCTGTAGTGTAATTGCAGATTATAAGCTATGTTTATTAATAAACCTAATTGTGAGTTACTGTATTGTCACATTCCTTTTTAATGCTTTCTTAATACCTGAACGCTTCTTAAGAAAGTGTTCTCCAAAATTCAGAGTTTGAAATACTCTGTTTAAGAAGAGTAGAATCTTTTCTTGTATACTTTATGATGAAGACTTCTGTAAACCAATGACCAGGCATAATTCTATTTTCTTTTTGGGGTGTTAGGTGTCCTTAATAGGTGGATACCATTCCCATCGTGGATGACTTTGACAGCAAATTTTCCCAGCCATGTCATACGGTGCCGGCTTGGTGGATCCTAATCAACTAGCCCAGCGCATAACTTCTAACATCCAGAAGATCACACAATGCTGTAAGTTGAATTTACGCATGTTAATATGAAACTTCAGTGTCTGTGCTCTGTGTTCCTGGGTTAATTTCTCAGATTCATTCATGGGAATTCGCTCTTTGACCTCACCTGCCCATGTCACAGGTTTGTGGCATACCACACAGCAGATCGGGTCCTTCAAATGTGTGTTTAATGTGATGTGTCCCAGAGTGTTGCAGTATTGTGCAGTATTCACAGAATGAATGAATAATTAGTAACACAGCCACTGGTAATAAGCCAGTTTTGTCCGAAGTCAGTTATGTGGCACCTTAAGATTGTGTGTCAGGGTGTTTGCTGAGCAGGGGTTGCACCAAATATTTGCTAGAGCTTTCATTGCTTATCAGAGTAGAAGCTGTGGCCATATAGCTTGCCCTTGGAAATATATATTAGATATGTAAATACGATCGTGCATGTATTAATATACCCATGCTTAGATTTATCCCACCTAATATTTTAGCCACCTAACTGAGATGTTCAAGGTAGAGGTAAGATTGGGCAGCTAGGCTTCTCAGTCATTTTCCCTTCTATCCATTTTCCATTATATTTTTCATGGGTTTATTTCATATGAACAGCAAATATAATTTGGTTTCTCAAATTGTGCAAAAAATCCTTTTCATCATAAGGGGGCTGGCAATCAAAAGCCAGGCTGACAGCCTGTGACAGACACCGAGAAGTAAAACAGAAGTCTCTGTTGTTAGGTGAAAGCATGAAGTGAGTCAGTAGTTGAAACCAGAGTATTGTGAACACAGTCACTGAGCATAATTAACTGTCTTGTGCTATATTCAGTAAGTCTGTAGTCTCGTCCTGCCTCTTCCATCTCCTTTCTTGATTCTACTGTGTTTCCTTTCCTTTCTCCTTGGAACAAATAAGACTTCCTAAAAGAAAGCTGTCAAGGCTTAGTTAGAGGGAAACATGCCACACTGTTACCTGCAATTCAGCCCTCCTTTCTGACATTTAGATGGCTAAGTCCGAGCAATAGAGAGAAGCTTCTGGTTCAAAAACCAGGAGATCAAGCTTCAGAAAGTCCAGCCAAGTGGTTTTTTAGGAACCATTAGGTACACAGCTGGATTAAATCCCTCACTGACCTCTAGATCCTACAGAATTTTAACCACTCCATTACTGTTGTAGTCTGTTCTCCTCTGGTAGATTTTATGAGGATCTAGGTTCTGTGAGTATGCTAAGCATGTTTCCTGGATAGGCCTCTCTAAGTGCTTAGCCACTTTCTAGCTATTTTGTTCCCATGCATAGGAGCTGTTTGTCTTCTTGTTGGAAAGTTACAAACCATGGGAACTTCCAGGTCAGATTTATTATGTGCATTTATGATCTTGTTTAGGAAGGGAAGGGGAGAGAAACTGGAATCTTGACCCTGAATCCATATTCTTGCTTCCAAGCTGTTGACCTGATCTTGCACTTCTATACAGAAGTTTGTAGTATTTGTGAGATGAGATGTAACAGTATGTTTGAATTACCAAATTTATCCCAGTGCCTGAAATTGTGGAGATTCTCTGGTTTTCAGAATGAGGTTAGTTGAATGAGAGAGAATTTAGTTTCAGATTACTGATACAAGAAGTCTCTCAAAACTGATTCATACTTCTGTTAACAGGCGAGCTGAATAGTTCTACACAGATATAGATGAGGTACAGATTGGCTGAAGAGAAGCTATTCTTTCCAGCTAGAAGCTGTCCCTTTAACTTGTGGAAGAATACAGATCAACTTCCTGAATTAGGCAGTTCTCTAAAGGTTTTGTGATACAGAAGTTTCATAGGGAACAACATTGTTTGGAATTGTCATATTTACTTTTGTACTTTTCAACTTTAAAGTTGAATTATTTAGCCAAAAGTGGTAAATTTGATTTGGTTCTTTATGAACTGGTTTTAAACGCCAAATGTACACGGTGTAAAAAGCATATATTAAATATCAAGCATTTCATGATGCCACCTAGACAATGCTGCTATTATGTTAATACTGATGATCCTTCTTTCCTTGTCCTTTAATCCACTGTTACTGGTTAAAAAAGTTCTACGCTGGTTAAGCAGACCAATAATGAAATCATTTGTGGGTAGTATTGTTTTTGGTTTGAGCTGCTATGTGTTAATAGAAAGCACCATTTATATTGGGTAACAGCTGGGATGGCACAGTACTCTCTTTAAGTTTAAAGAACAGATTGTATCGATCTGTTGATCCAGTCATGCAGCTGTGAAAGCACTTTAAGAGCTGTAGATCTGTTCTGCCTTCAATGAACCCGTGGTAAACTAGAACAGTCAGTGCTGTCTGTAATAGGCTGGTGGAGTTTTGAGGGAAGAGAGTGTTGGTAGGTCATTTTTAGGTCCCAAAAGGTGCAAGATCTCTTGGAAATTTAAGCCAGAAACGCACCTTAGATGTGTTTGGGATCCTAAATTCTAGGCTGTTCTGTGGGGAATAAAAATAAATATTCAGCTATTCTTTAGAAACAAGTATGCTTGCTCTATTTTGCATTTCCAACACTTGTATAGAAACAAGCAATGTTAATAATATTTGGGGAGTGGAGTGTACTTTCCCTGGCCTGAAGAGAAGCAAACTCATATTTTGTCTATTGATGTTTCCTATGAGCTCTGATTTGGGAGTTACACTGGATCATTTCTCTGAGCCTTTTGTTAAAACTGTAACACTGAGCTTCTTTCTGTGACTGCAAAAATCAAAGCTCTTCATGGTGTCCAGTGCTGAGTAGCAGTCTTCAGGTGGAAAAGGCAGAATTCGGCTCTTAGACCCTATTCCTTGTGTTGTCAGAGTTCCCGTGACTGTTTCATTGAGCAGTGGTACAAAACCCTGAGGGGTGTGAACCATATGTGCCTAAATGAGCTGTAGTGTTCTGTGTTGAGCATTAGTGTAGTCAGCTGTGTTGGGCATGCTCACATGCCTGCAAGCCGTGTCCTGTTGTTTTGGTCTTGAATCTGTGTTATCTGGGGAGAGAAACAGAACTGTGAACAGCTAGGGAAATCTCAGATGTAAATAGGAAGAGCAAACAAGCCTGTAGCGCACTTTGGCACTGCTTAGGTAGCTGCTAAATTTCTGTGTTACTAGAGCATGATTTATGGTTAAGATTTGAAAGTCGTTCTGTCTGGAGTCTGGTCCTAAGTGACTATAATTTTCACTCCAGGCCTGTCTTTTATCTGATTAGAAAATTATATTACACACCTTGTGTGGGATAAATTTACAGATGGTTGAGCCTTTGCCCTTAACTTTCTAAATATAAAGAACAGTAGCATGGAGAACAGTATATAAAAGAATGACGTGGTGTATAGAGCTCCAACATGTCAGGATTTTGCAGATGGAGAATCTGTTATCAAGTTATTTCAATCAGTATTTGTTAAAGGAGCGGTAGTCCCACTTGGTTTCATAGGTCACACACTCACTTAAGTGGAAGCATAATGACAGCTGCTATAACTTGTTACACCCCGAAGGAAGGCATTACTCTCAAATACTTCCAGTTGGTCACTTATTTACTGCATCTAGATAGACAACTAAAGAGAACAATAATGCACAGCATCCAGATGAGCTAACAAGAAATAGTTCTTAATGGCAAACAAAGTCCTATTTCCTTAGAAGTTTTTTTTTTTTTTCCAGGCACATTCTTTTACCATGCTAGGGAATGCAAAGTAAGATGAGAGCATTCAGTCCCTATTGTGATTTTTTTATTATTATTTTTATTTTTCTTTAAGGAATTGTGCAAGAGGAAATCCAGAAAATTGAAAAAAAAAATGAGTAAAATAAGTAAAACAAAAAGCATAATTTAAAAGCTTTAGAATATGTTAATTTCAGACTTCCTGCAAGTGTAAAGGTGAGGGCAAAAATTTATTTGAAATCTGTCAAGTTTCTGTATTTTAAAGAATTAATAATTTTAAAGAATTAACAGTGTGCCAAGATGAGGGAAAATGGTTTGTTTGAGAAGTTGAATCCTAAAGAGAGCAGAATGGAAGTTGTGTTCATTCAGAAGGAATATTTCACAGCTGTAAGAATAGGAAATAAGTGGTTAGGATAATAGGGGACCCTTCTACTCAGCTGGAAAGTTTTGACTTTTGAATCTGTGACAGGAACTCTGCAAGTTGAGGTAGTTCACCTGTGTTTCAAGTCTTTCTCCCGTGTGTGGGTCATTGCCTTTTTTCCACTTTGCTCCATTTTGTTTGTTTGTTTGTTTTCTCACTGAGCTACCAAAGCCTGTGTAATCCCCTAAGAAGAGAGCAAGCTACGCAGATAATTACTGCATCTCCACTGACATCTGAAGCCTGGATTTAGGAGCCATTGGTTGAAAAGCAGTACAGCAACATATGCTGCATTATGATAGAGAACACCAAACAAAGCCTGACGTTGATAAATGCATGCCCAGTTTTAGTGTTCTAGGGGTTTTCTGCTTTACAGACTGTAATCATACAGTTACAGAACCCACAGTGACTCATCTGAGGCATTTGTATTCCTTCACTGTCCCTCTCTCCTTCCCCAGTTCCACCAGTTTATAAAGGTCATGGCAAGCTTTTGCCCAGTTATGACTGCAAAGTCAGTAACAATGTCATAATTTACCCTTGCTCAGTTCTGAAGAGGTCAGTGAATAGGGTATTTCACTTGTTTGTGCAAAGTGAAAATCGGCCTTGCTGGAGAAGCATGTGCTCTGCATGCTAGAAGATTATTTTAAAAATATGTAAGAATAATTCCATAACCAAAATCTGCCTGTGGCTGGGGAGAGTCTGTCTGGCTTTAAGAGAGTCTTTCTCATGAGGATCACGGCTTCCTGTCAAATCCTTATTTTCTGTTTGGTAAGGTAGCACAAACATCTATTCACATTGAGTGCTTTCCCTGAAGGTCAACTTCAACCAGCAGCCATCACTTCTGTGATACCTCTATCATGTGATACCTCTCCTGCGACTGCAAGTTTGTCCAATTTCTGTTGAATCACAAGCATTCTATAAGCCAGTATTTTCACTGAATGTTGTTAAAATCAGAGCTGAATTACATCCATCATATGATATTTCCTTTCAGTTTTTGTAACTGTAGAAAATCATGAACACAAATTGAGCCCTGAGGGATACTAGGGTTCTGATAAGTGCCTTTTATGGTCTGAAACATTCATGAGAAAATATGTCTGCTGCCATGCTTATCTCTCTAACATATTCATATGATTATTCTTTAGAAGAATAGAAATTGCCAATTAAAGATGGTAGAATGGTAAATAAAATCACTGAGGTGTTAAAGTCACACCCTACATGAAAACAGAATCTGTTTTGTTTCAGTTTCAAGTGTGGTTTTGTACAGGTGTGGTTTTAAAGAAAGTAGAGCTTGTTGAGGCTGTAACAATGGCATTGTTAGAAAAATTCCAGTTAGCTGCAGTTAATCAGAACTGAACTTTTTTGGAACGTACTCATTGGAACAGAATTTTTTTATCGCTATTGCCGTCATCAGGAAGATTTCTTTGGTCTGGAATCTTGAATTTAATACTTAACTGATTTCAGTAAAACCAGGAAAATGCTGATTGCTGAGGGGGTCTAAGCAGCTGTTTGTTGTTTTTTTTTATTGTTGTTTCATTTTATGGTCTTTTCCAAGACATTGTGCCTTAGGTGGATGACACTGGACAAGAGGAACTGGAATTTATTTAGGCTGGTATCAAAACAGAGTGAAAAAATGAATCTTCCATCCACTCCCTAGAGCTCTGCTTATGCTAATATGTGCAGAAAAGGCAGAATTTTCCTTGTCCTGTACTGTTTTGCTCTGCTGTGGCTGAGTAGTCTGGGAAAGGTAGGTAAGAAATATCTCCAAAAACGAAGCCATTTTAGTTTGGAAGTATTGAAATAGAAATTGTAAGATTACTGTGCAATTGCAAATAACGTGATGACCAGTGGAGACATCTGCAATTTTGCCTGAGCAGCTGTTTCTTTTGGTGATGGAGCATACATATGGTTTCATCTAGACAAGATAATTTTTGCATAACAACCTGCATTCCCAGCAGAGATGGGATCTGGGCAGAGTTCTGCCTGAATCACTGAACAGCTTGGGTTGGAAGGGACTTTAAAGTTCATCTAATCCCTGTCTCATCTCATGGTGGAAAAATATTTTCCTTGTATTTAGCCTAAATCTACCTTCTTTCATTTTAAATATTCTTCCCCTCGTCCTGACTCTACAGCCCCTGGTAAAAAGTTTTTCTTATGAGTTCCCTTTATATACTGACAGTCTGCGGTGAGGTCTCCCTGGACACTTCTCCTTTTCTGGTTGAACAAACTCAACTCTCTCAGCTTTTCTTTGTAGCTCCAGCTCTCTGATTATCTCCATGGTCCTCCTCTGGACCTGCTCCAACAGTTCCATGTCTTTCTTCTACAGGAATCATCACTCTCTTTCCTGCGTCTAGAGTTAATTTTCAGAATCTCTCTAAGGTAGTTAAAATACCTCATTCATTTGCTGGATCACCCTCCTTGTATTCAGGAAAAGAAGATAATACATGGCAATTTGATTTATCCAGAGAGCCCTCTATCACATTTTTAAAGTATGCTGCTCTCCTGTAAAAACTTCAAATTAGCCCATGTCAGTGGTTGACAGCAAATGTGTCCCTGAATGGTAGCTACTTTCTTGTCTTGAGCAGTCAGTGATGTTGCATGTCTTCGCTTTCATGTCAGTGCCTGAGTAAGGCTTCTTGTGTTACTGGCCTCACCTCGCAATGAACAAACTTTCTTTGCTTAGGTGGGTTGGGTTTATGGTGTTAGTGCAGCTACTGCATTTTAAAGAATCACACGCTGCTTACAAAATGCAAGTTGTTCTTTGGATAAATGTTCTGACTTTGGGCTTCAGGGAGTTACCAGGGAGAATTTAGGATATGAATACAAAGTGGCTTAATGACTTCCTCTCAGCTGAGCAGTAATAATGATCAGTTATTGTGCACTTAAGATGCATTTAATGTGCTCTACATCCACATCAGAAGAACAAGCATTACTTCAGTCCCACTTGACAGCTTCTTCATAAGAACCATTAGAAATGATAGTACACCAGCATGACATGATTACAGTTGAACGGGAAAAATCAAAGGCATATCCTCAACTCCAGACATTGCTACCTATATTTCTTTCTGGTCACTTGCAGGCAAGTGACCAGAAATTCTTAAATATTAAAGCTTCTTAAATTTAGAAATTTAAGAAGCTTTAATAAAACTAAATGAGAGACAGTACAAGACTTATTTTTCCTGCTTTTTGGACCATTCAAGTCTCCCATTTTTTGTTTTATTATATAAATAGTTGAGGTACCTCCACACTGATGTATTGCACATCTTATTTTTGAATTCTCAGGAACCAAATCACTGTACTCTTAGAAAATGGCAATTGGGTACCCTCTTGGAAGATGGGTGGGGTTGCTTTTTATTAGGTTGGAATTTCTTCAGCTGGTGGTATCCTGATTTATTTACTCTGGTGAACTATTACACTTGTTAAAGCAGGGACGACACAGTGTATGGCACATCAGTGTTATATTTGTTTAAAATCTTTAATGAATGTGAACTATACTAATAGTTTTAAAGAGTACACTTGCACAGGAAACTCTTAACATGCTGATTTTATTGCCACTGTGCTACTTTGTTGTATGTAACAGCTTTTATACAACATTTGTCCAGGAATGTCACGTGCAGCATCTGTCCTTAGTCAATTTCAGTCAGAATCACAGAAGGAGAACACACCAAATTGAATTTGAATAAATTGAATATGTCTATTGTCCCCAGACAAAAACTAAATGGTCTGAACAGGTGTCATTTTTACAAATAATTCTTCTGTTCCAGTAACCTGCTCTGAAGAGACTCAGGATCTAATTGGATTATTTAGTTTGTAACTAGTTGTGCTGTTTCTTGACTCACCTGAAACTAGTAGGTGATTTCTTAATAGTTACCCAACCAATGACAGTGTGCATAAGGTCTTTGAAAAGGTGTGCTGAAAGGTAAGTGTGCTGCTGTTGTATACAGTGCTTATTTTCCAATTGAAGCTGTAGCTGAGTTGGAGCCTTGTGTGAAGCGGCCTTCTCTTTTGGAATGTACAGAGGAATACTTTGCTGGTTCTATTTATTTTGTTTGGGCTCAGAAGCTAGAATAACAGGAGGAAGTTTTTCACTCAGAGGGTGGTGATGAACTGGAACAGGTTGCCCAGAGAGGTTGTGGATGCCCCATCCCTGGAGGCACTCAAGGCAAGGCTGGATGTGGCTCTGGGCAGCCTGCTCTAGTGGCTGGAGACCCTGCTCATGGCAGAGGGCTTGAAATTTGGTGATCTTTGAGGTCCATTTCAACCCAGGCCATTCTATGCTTCTATGAATAATGACCGAAAACCAGTTACTTTAAATCTTCATTGTTAGTTTTATTTCTACTGAATTTAGATCTCTGAACCTTATGCAGTGACTGAAACCCTCTCTGCCCCTTATTCAGCAAAATGCAGTGGTGGGGTGGATGACCTCTTGCCATCACAGCTAATTGTGAGGAGCAGCTGTAGCTGCTGGTTGGAACAGTACTCCCTGTGACAAGACTCAGGTGTTGCTGTTGTGCAATACTGAGTTCACTGTACTTGCCTGTCCTGCTTGTCTTGTTGTTGACCTCCTTGTAGTTTGGTACCTCCTGTTTGTTGCTTATTGCATGGGCGTGCATGGAAAAAGCACCAGCATTTCCTGTGGAAGCACTGAACAGCAACTGTGAAATTGGGTGATGTGATTGTTCTGACTTGAACTCTAGTACCGAAGGAAATTGTTGCTCCATGGCTATAATGACATCTTGTGTGATCTGAATATAAGTGAGTTCCAGGCTGCAAGGAGGCAATAAGCAGCCCTGACTAAATATCTTTTTCCTGAAGTTCATGCTTCTGTGTTGTGGCCTCTTTTTAAGAGTAGCTGGGGCTGTGTGTTCATTTATTTCATGCTTCAGCCATAAAGCTGCAACAAGCTGAAGATGGCCATGAACAACTGCAGGTTTTAAGGTTTGGTTTTATGAATGTTAAACTGAATAACATAAAGCTGAAGGGGGATTGAAGTTGACTGATGGTAAGTTGGGAAAGCATCTCCCTTGTAGCCTGAGTTATGGGTCAGTGTTCCAAATCAAGACCATTCTCAGTTTCCCTTGTATCATGCTAAGAATGAATGTGGTGCTTGGACATCTCTCAGCCCTACCAGAGAGGATGGGTGACCTACTCCAGGTAACATGTGATCCAGTATTTCAAATATGTTTTTATATATGAAGTAAATACTGTGTACTGGAGATCTGACGTAAATGTTTCTTAAATACCCCTAGTTGGTTTTTTTTTTTTGTTTGTTTGTTTTTTTAAGGCAAATATTTCCATTGTAAATCTCTCTATTCCTCTCTCTTGTAGAGAAAATGAGGCCCTTTTGTATTAGGCAATGTTGTAGAACTTTTCTGTGCCTGTTTTTTTTTTGTTGTTGTTTTTTGGGGTTTTTTTTGCTCTTTTCTCTCAGAGCTTCCACTGCCTATAAATGGATCACCTGTTTGAGATAGTAAAAGCAAACACAGGCTGGCTCTTAACTAATTCTCTCCATAGGTATTCAGGTTAGCTCTTAATTGTTACTCTAGCTCATCCTTATCCATGTCTGACCTGTTCTTGTGCATGTGACTGCTCAGAGCACAACCAAATAGCTTTCAACAGCTGATAGTTAAGTATTACATGGTACAGATTAGGAATGCTGCAGAGAGAAATGAAAATCTTCTTACCAGTATATATATACATATACACTTATACTCTTTCTAAGGTAGAACAAGTAAGATTCTTTAGCATGTGAGATGGTAATTACTTGGAGAAAACATTTGGATAGAGTAGCTGACAAGGTGCTGCTCCTGCAGAATTGTTGTAAGCTCTGAAAGAACCCTTGGTTGTCATTATATACTAACATCTACTTTGACCTTCACTGCAGAGATGGCCTCAGCAGTTAGTGTACTTCTGAGGAATGAAAAATGTCTGTGCACACAGACAAAATAAATAGAACCAGCAAAGTGTTCGTGTGTGTGTGTGTGTGCTTCTGCAACTCTGGAGTGAAGTCCAGCAGCTACTTCTGTGTGTCCATGGAACCTGAGCTACAATGTCAGACTTTGCTCTAAATGAGCTTAAAGTCACACACAGGGTCTGTTCAGGCTATGTTGTGGGATTGGTAATGCCCAGAAGAGCAGAGAGGACCTTTGGCTGCAGAGCTACTCCTGTTTTCATGGTTGCTTGTCATTGCTACAGGGTGTGGGAAGCTGGAAGAATCAGGAAGTGAGTAAAGGAAAACCTTAAAGGATGAGGTCACCTAGGAATTATTCAAAACTGTGTTCTGATCTTTGACTTCTGATGATTATCAATGTATTTATGGCTTTGTGATTTAAGCCTATGCTTTCAGCTCTCTGGGACACTTGAGTGTCATTTCTGATGAACTGTGAGGCATCTAAGGAACAGCCAGATGCAATGATGTGCCAGTATGAGGTAAAAGGCTGGTGAAACAGGGGGACATTATAAATGCTGTGATCCACAGTGAAGTTGAGAATGTAGGAGCTTCTGTCTTATGAAAAGTATTCCCAGGTTTCCAGTTTTATTCTCCCTTATCAGTGCCAGGACTGCTCCCCCACGTGTTTCCCAGCAGGTTCTGTGGAGGGAGAGAGCAGAGATGTTTCTAACTTTCACGATGCTGAGGATGGTATTGATCATGGACTAGAGCAGTGCTCCTTCCTCCAATAGTCCTTACTTGAAATCAAATTCTGTTAAAGTCTGTGTGTGTGTGTCTGAAGGAACAAGTCCCATTACCTTCATCCAGGTGGTACTGTCTTAAAACCTATTCTAAATTCTATTTTTACCAAAACATATGTATAAGTTCACGAGTCTTAATAAATGTCTGCAGTTTAGGTTATTTTATAGTTATAGTTTGAAATCAAATATCTTAATGAGTAGAAGCTACAGTAAAGAATCTGCAATAAAAAAGATCTCTGAGCACCTAAGAAATACACTGATATATTTAAGCCTGTATACAAAATAGTATGTTTTTATTAATGTGGAGGAGTATAAAGGATGGATTTCTATAACTTGTAGATCTACAGATCTGTGCTGTAAATTTTGCAAGATCAATTTCTTTGCTTTGTACACATGCTGTATTTCTGTTCCGCCCAACACGATTAGTGCCTGTGCAAAATATCAAGCATTTGCCTTCTTCATGAAGATGGCATTAGGACTGCTGCTGAAAACCTGGCAAAATTTACTTCAATTCCTCTTTTTTTCCCCATTTCCTTATTTATGTAACAAGTGTTTCATTTTCCCTTGCACTGTGTAGTTCACACGAATGAAAAACTGCAGAAAATATATCTTTTTTTTTTCTCCTGTTATCGTTATTGTGAATACTTAAGGAAAAAAATGCTAAATTCAAGGAGTCCCGAAAAAACTGGGGTCAGTTCAGTCCTTGAGATGTATATGGGTATATATTTTCCTTATTTTATTTTTCCCTGACAGGTTTCAAAGCCTATTAACATTTTATTTTACATTGCTTACAGACATCGTGATAAAATGTGTTCAAATTTTGTGATGAATTCTTGAATACTCCTGAACTGGGATGAATTTCCCTCTGCATAGAACTGGGTAGTGTCCAGCTATGATGTGCTGGCTTTAATTTCCCCTCAATTATTTATTTCTGTTCAGTTTAGAAGTAGGATAAGTATCTAAATAAGCTGGTGTGAAAATACTTTAAATATAGGTTTTGCTTCTGAGAGTTTTTGAGGTGTGAGCCTTTTAAGTACAAACCATTTTCACTTCTTCATTTGTAATTAAATAATTCTATCTCTAGGTGGCAGTAAGGCATGCTACTTTTTCTATCTGCAAAATACTTGTCAACCAAGCGGTTGTAGGTTGTTTGTTTTCTCCTTGTAAAAATACTTAAACAACAAATAAACGCCTTGGCTCTTGCATCAGAGAGGAAAGTCTTTGATCAAATAAAACTGAAAGCAAAGTACTCTGAAGTTTTATATGTAGACTAGAACTTAACACTGAATTCATAAGGTAACATTGGAAAGACACATTTTAAAATGACATACTGGAAAAAGGAGGAAAAAGAAAAGGCTTAATTAACCAGAATAACTATTTATTGGTATTTGTGCCTGCTTGTGCATGTCTGGGCTCAAGCTGCTGTGTATGAGCATTGAGGTCCAGGAGGCTGCACAGAACTTCTTGGTCCTTGCAAGTACCAGACCTCCTCCTGGTGAAAAGCTGATGATTGGCAGTAGGTTTCAACTGTAGAAAGCATTGAAGAATTTTCACTTAGGTTTTAGTGCTTTTCAACTCAAATAAGAAACAAGCTGCACAAAGCCCATCTTACAGTTGCTGTTTCACTTAAGTAAATTTTTGGTAGTTCATGACTCCCTCAAAGTCTTGTGTCTTGAGATACTTGATTTTTGATCTTGCGTAAGACTCAAGTACTAACTTCTTTCATTTTTGATAGTATCTTCATTATGTGAATGTGCACAGATGTAATAGCAGTCATCAAGATTACTACATTATGAAAAGCAACATAGAAGGTCTAATATAATCTAATTCACTTGAAACTTCTTATCGTAGAGTCATATAACCGTGGAGGTTGGAAAAGACCACTGAGATGATCTAGACCAACCATCAACTCATCACCACTATACTCATTAAACTATGTGCCTAAATGCCACATCTACCACTTTCTTGAGCATCTCCAGGGTCGGTGACTCCACCACCTCCCAAGTAAACCTGTTCTCTTTCCAAGACATCCAACCTGAAGCTCCCCTGGCACAGCTTAAGGCCGTTACCTCTTGATGTGAATATTAGAGACTTAGTAAAAATGTTCTAAGGAATTCTATTTGTATCTGCAAGCTAAGCAGTTGCACTTTGTAACTGTAGTTCTTTCTGTTATAGATTTCTTCCATGGTATCTCTTCTTCATAGCTTTTGTTGGTATTGAACAATGACTTCTACTATAATTTTAACTGAATTTAGAAAAAAAGATATCATGCCAGTAGAGCATGTAGAGGATCCTGCATATTGTTATACTGTTATTTTCTACAGTCTGAGTGTTGTACCAGTCTGCCTGGGAAGCATCACAGAACACCACATACAAGGAAGATGTGCTGGCTCCTTCCTTAAGCTGAGAAAATATAAATTATTTTGTTTACATATAATTTCATTTTAGAAAATGTGAGGTTGTTGAGTCAAGATGGAGCTCACAGAGTGTTTTAGTTTTGTTATACGATAAAATGCATGTCCTGAGGAATATGTATACTTTTCTCCTTGCTTTCATGTGTGACAGTCAATTTAGTAACCCAACATGCAGCTTTGTTGAGGTGTAGCTTTTTTTGCATTTCAAAATTATTTTATGAAATACCTTCAAAAAAAATTTTTTTGTTTGTTTGTTTCCCTGCTTTTAAAAATGTATGTACATATTGACAATAAGGATCTCAAAAATAAAATGTAAAACCAGATACCTGATTTTTGTTATTTTAATGTATGGTAAGCACATGAATGTTTTGTTGTTGCCTTGTTTCTGAAATATTTTGTGTGATAGTGTTGTAGCAAGCCTGCATATGGCTTTCTGAAATGGCATGCAGAAAACTTGATTAAATCATGAAATAATTTTGCTCTTAATTTACAATATTATAATTACATAAAACTACTTTATACTTAGTAGCTTAAAATGCTAACCTTTAAATTGTCTATTTCTGCTTAGATAATTGTATATATTTCTATTCTTTGTAAGAAACCTGGGGCTTTGTCTTTGAGTTGGCAAAAATGTTTATAGATTATTCTGAAGCTTCTTAATGAAATCTTTCCAGTAGATTTAAAAGAAAGTCTTCAATATCAGTTTCTATCAACTTTTATTGTTTTAGAATTGTCAAGCAAAAACAATAAACTTATGTTGGATATGTCAGTGCACTACTAAAATTTCTCTTCCTCTTCCCAAACAGCTGCCGAAATACAGAGAATACTAAATCAGCTTGGAACACCACAAGACACACATGAGTTGAGGCAACAGCTGTGAGTATTTCACATGAAAACATTTCATTTTATTGCATTGCAAGCAATTCCCAGGAAGGTGATCAGATGTGGGTTGCTGTTGTTATGGTGTGTTTTTATTTATTTATTTATTTTATTATTATTGTTAGGCAAGGTGCTTGTCCTCACTGAGAAAGGCAAATATATGGAAATGATTGAGATTTAAAAAACAAATACTCCCTCAACCCTTTACCCCATTCTCCAGCCAGTTCTTCAAATCTGACTGTATTGGTTTGAGAAAACAATATATTGGAAGTATTGAGTTTTGGGGTTTTTCTTTTTTGAGAGTTATAGACCCAGAGGAGAAAGCAGAATATCATTTTTTAATAATGAAAGCTAAGTAAGTGGTGATACTGTAGAATAAATTACAAAAATATGAAAATGAAAAAATGAAATAAGATTGAAACACAGGTGCTGTTCATTATAGTTCAGTTGCCTGAAGATGGACTTTCATGAACATGCCAGTCAGCATCTCTCCACTACTCAGCACGGTCTGATGACCCAGTATGACTTTTTATTTATTTATTTTTTTGTTAAATGTGCCTCCTTTACCACATAAAACTCAGCCACATATGTGATTTAAACAGTACAAGGCAAACTTAAGCATAGATTCAAAACTTAAAAGGCTAGAAACTGTTGTGAATTCTAGTCCATTTATGTAGGTGTTGATATGTTAAGTTTCCTTGCGTTTTCATCTGTCATCTTTTCACTGATTTGAAACATTTTGCCCTTTCCTTCAAACATGAAGTAGTCCGGGAGAGTTATTTGATCACTTTTAAGTAGTTATGTCAATTGTTTACTAACTGCTTTCCGGACTGGGAAAGAAGGTAAAAAAAAAAAAAAAAAGTTATTCCCAGAAAAAATAGAGTGAAATTCTTAATGGAAGTGTGTGCTAATAGGAGAAGTGAAATGAAACATAAAGTGCAAATAGAAATGCTGCTGAGAAGGCTTTTAAAGCACCATGTAATCAATAAGTTTTTAAACAAATAAAGTTTTCCTTCTGAGTTCACAGCCATTATCATGGGAGAACATAAATCTCTTTGGATAAGCTTCCCAGTGACTATCAGGAATTGCCCTTTCATAGACTATGTTCTTAGAATTATATTCAAGCCCCATTGTCTTCCATATAGGAAAACACTTGGTCTTTTATATGGTTATTCTGAACTCTTCTTTAACAAAATATGAGAAAGTTTTTTCAATTCTTGATAGCCTGAAAAAAAAAAAAACCAACAATACAACAGTGGAAAAGCATCTTTAGTTATTCACAGTAATTGGGACTTGTTGCTGTACATTAGGGAAACACAACATCTCAAAAAGAAAAATATGGAAAAGGTGAACAGTTGTGCTGTCACTCTGAGAAACATTCCTTCAGCCTCCATGTCACCTGGAATCCATAGTGATGTGTTGTCATTCTTTTGCAGTGAAGAACAGTAGAAAGATAGCTTTGTGCACTTCAGCGAGTGTTTAATACCATTGTGTTTCTGAGAACTGATGAAATTCAAGCAAAATTAGCCAGCAGTCTCTAATGAAACTTTGCATTTGATTTCAGGCAACAGAAGCAGCAGTACACAAACCAGCTTGCCAAAGAAACTGACAAATACATTAAAGAGTTTGGATCTTTGCCTGCAACGAGTGAACAGGTATAAAACCAAAGAACATGGCTTGTTTGACTGTCATTTGGGTCATGTGGAATATTTGAGTGACTTCAGTTCTGCCTGCCTATTTTTTATACTCTGCACCTGGTTTTCAATGCACTGTTTAGTCAGACAGGACACTGGGATGGCAGGGTCAATTACAACACAAGTATATTTTGCTGCAGTCTGGATTTGGTTTCAAAGATGTTTTTAAGTATCAGGATTGAGTTTTACTGAGAAGGCAGGACTTGAGACAGTTCATTGTGCCTGTGATCTCGGCTATCTGGGCACTCAATAATCTGTGGCAGTGATGCTGCTGAGTTTGACTCGGTAAACATTCAGAGTACTTCCAGTGGCTGGGAGTTACTGCCTGCCTTAACCACATGGCAGGTGACCAGATCTGTTTGCACACTGTCCAAATTTATTGTGCAGAATAAGTCTTATTTGCATAACTCAGGTCTGTATATATGCTATGTCTTGTCCACAGACTTTTCTTAACAGCTCCTATTCATCCATCTTACCAAAACAATTTATGCAGTCTCTGAGCTGCTTCTTTCCGAGGTCTGTGTGAATACAGGCAAGAGCTTACATGTGAAGTAGCTGTTGCCATTAGCATGCTCTCAACTTCCATCCTTTGATTTCTTGTAGTAATGAAATCCACAGCTTAAATGAGGAAAGAGCAATAGGATCCCAGAAAATATGAATGCGGCTTATTGCCACTCAGTTTGTCTGATTTGTGACTTGTTTGCAAGGAGCACTTAGGAAAATGAATTGTCCTGGAATGCTCATTTCAAATGGCAGGCTGTGTTCAATGTGTGCTGTGCCTGTTAAGCTGTGAATTTCTTAGAGTTACAACTTGGTCTTAGTATGCAACCTCTGTTTGAGGCAAAGATGTTTTTTATTCTTTGTCTCATTGCTGAGAAGTTGGCAGTGGGATATTTTACTGTTTAATTTTACTCCTTTTATCATGAGCTTTTTCATCAGAGGCAATACTCAGTGAAATAAATAGATGTTGGGTTGATGAATGGCAAGTTATGGCCTCTCACAAATTTGGAAGATAGGGTTGGTACCATGATGTATTTGGGAATATAAAATTGAGTCTTTCTGGTATACCTGGTGTTGTCATTCCTTCCTTTACATCTCCTTCATAAAAATAAAAAAACCCCTTGAAAGTTAGAGTAGGTATTTAGTAAGTTTTAAAGGATTTGGAAGAGGTATGTGCCTACTTCTACCCTCTACTCTGCTCTTGTGATGCCCCATCTGGAGTACTCTGTCCAGGTCTGGAGCCCCCAAGAAAGACAGAGAGCTGTTGGAGAGGGTCCAGAGAAGAGCCACGAGGATGATCAGGGGGCTGGAGCACCTCCTCTACTAAGGCAGGCTGAGGGAGCTGGGCTTGTTCAGTCTGGAGAAAAGAAGGCTGTGGGGTGACCTAATTGCGGCCTGTCAGTACCTAAAGGGAGCCTATAAACAGGAGGGGAGAAAACTCTTTGAAAGGGTAGATAACAGCAGGACAAAGGGAAATGGTTTTAAGTTGAGGGAGGGAAAATTTAGATTGGATGTCAGGGGGAAGTTCTTTACTATGAGAGTAGTGAGGTGCTGGAACAGGCTGCCTGGAGAGGTTATGGACGCCCTGTCCCTAGGGGTGTTCAAGGCCAGATTGGATGAAGGCCTGGGCAGCCTGGTCTAGTATTAAATGGGGAGCTTGGTGGCCCTGCCTGTGGCAGGGGGGTTGGAAATTCATGATCCTTGAGGTCCCTTTCAACCTGGGCCATTCTGTGATTCTGTGATACTTCTGATTGTGGTTCAATATACATTTCTAGCATTCAGGTAAAATACATGTGGAGAGCTTTGTCCTTGCCTATTTCTTCTTTTTCATTCCCCTCATACATTCTGCTTTGCTTATTTTAGAATTCATAATATCAAAGTTTTTCACACTTAACCACAGAGTTAATTTAATAATAAGATTTCCCTGTATCAGTGTGTAGTGCATTGTATATGACCTGCCTATTTCTTGTTTTCAGCTGTTAAGTAGACTAAATACATTGGTTTTCTCTTTAAATTTCTAAAATTGTGGCAGAGTTATGTAATCGCAGGGGGTGGGAAGGTTTGTCCGTGCAAATGGTTTTGTAGGCAGTATTCTGTTATACCTATTTAGGAAAAAACAAAGCACACCTTAGTATTGAGTAGCATAGAAAAGTCTTGAAAAGCCTGATCTCATTTGACTTGGTCAAACTTCTTCTCCCATAGCGTCAAAAGAAAATACAGAAAGATCGTCTTGTTGGAGAGTTCACCACAGCGCTCACAAATTTCCAGAGGCTGCAAAGGCAAGCTGCTGAGAAAGAAAAAGACTTTGTAGCCAGAGTAAGAGCCAGCTCAAGGATATCTGTAAGTACTGGAAAATGTTCTTATTATACTGTTTACAGTGGTGGAGGTGGTGTCAAATTTGCATCTGTAATGCTTTTTACAAGAGCTTATATCTAGTCCAAATGTTGCAGAATGTGTAAAATATGACTATGATCATAGTAGCTTTCTTCACTTACTTCCGTGCACAGCTGATTTAAACAGCTCATTTTATATTAAAGGCTGAATTATATTATAATGAAAACTCCTGAAAGCTGTTTGCTTTTTTTTGTTTTCCTTGCCTTTGTCACATAAAGGCACAGAATGCCCCTGAGTTTGTACACTAATCTTACAAGAGCAGTTTTTAAATGTCTTGAAATACTTTTTCTGGGCATTTAGATATGAGGACTTTTTTTACCAGGAAGAATCACTTGCCAGGTATCTGTGCGGTATTGAAGTGTAGAAGTACTGAGAAGTGTGTCAATTTTGCCTTTTTACTCCATGCCAGAAACATGTCACTTTACCTGTAAATTTTAACAGGCATTTAGTGAGCCAATTTTTTTTCACTTGTATTTCAACTTTATGCATGCATTAAGCAAAATCAAGAAGCAAACGTGTTAAGTCATGTTTCTGTTTGGAGCTGACTTTTTATAAAATTTTATAATGTGTACTCTATTATAGAAGTTCTCCTTTCAGATCCATGATATTTTTACTCGGTTTTTTTTTTCCCTCCATACACCAATTACATAGGGTGGTGCTCCTGAAGACAGCTACAAAGAAGGAACACTTGTCTCCTGGGACAGGTAGGCTGAATTTCTTGTTAAAACTTAACCTAGTTTAGAACAAAAAAATGGCTTACAGGGAAGAGTAGCTGATTTTCTGCAGGCTTTCCTCCATAATGAATTTGTGGAAAAGAGCATTTTTAGGGGGATAGATGGGAAGAAAAACAAGCATTTCATGTTATCTCCTTTTTTTTTTATATGATTCTTTCCTACACCTCTATCATCTTCTTAAGCTGACCCAAGTCCATATCTGAACTGTGGGACACCCAAACTTAGGTAAACACAGTCCAACTTGTGAAGAGTGTAAAACTGTTAAGCTGTGACTGATCCATTGTTTACTGGGATCTCCTGCTATTTTCAGTCTCAGAAGAACTGATTCCATTGGTATTGGTTAACCAATTTTTGCCTGTTTGAACTCTACATTTCATAATTCATAAACTTTGTCCTTGCATTCTAATTTGGAACTTCCAAAGAGATTGCTTGATGCTATATGCAGATTGCTACATCAGCAGCTTCCTGTATCAAAAACATAATTGTTAGATCTTTCCTCTTGACTGGGCATGCAAGGCTAAAAACTTGTGCAGCCCGGTCTAGGGAGCCTGCTTTGGCAGTGGTGTTGGGCTAGATGGTCTCTAGAGGTCCCTTCCAACCCCTACAATTCTGTGATTGTGTGTGTTTTGTTAACTGATGAAATTTGTACCATATTGACTGTCTTCTTATTCTTCATATTCTGATTTATTTCTTATGGTAACAGTTCAATTCTTGGTTTGCTTGGTTGGTTTTCTTTGACAGTCAACCTCAAGCACAAGTGCAAGATGAAGAAATTACAGAGGATGATCTCCGTCTTATTGAGGAGAGGGAATCTTCCATTAGGCAGCTTGAGGTAAGCATAAATGTTTTTACTGCAGATTTCAGAATATACTCTTAATGCTTCCAAAGGGAAAAAGAAAAAAATATGTTAGTATAAATCTTGGGGGCCTAGAAAATGTTTCTGGGGAGTTTTTTCTTCAACTCTGAACATATCATATAAAGACAGAATTTGTAATGTGCATTAGAAATCTGATGTGTAAAAGCTATATCTTGATATGTTTAATCTCAGGTGGTTTCATTGAGAAATAAGAAAATGCTTCTGAGATAACAAGGGAACGTTGATTATTTGTTTTTGTTTTTTATTTTTTCAAAAATAAATTAAAGCAAGGCTGTACTGCCCTACCCAGCTATTCCCAATTATTCAGCTTCTCTATTTTGTAAGAGTATTTTGTTCTTTTTTTTTTCCTGAATGCTTCTGTTGGAAATAGAGATGCACTACTTCATTCAAACTTCTGTAATTAAGTGTTTGTCAAAACATTTAAAACAATTAGCGTTGAGTGGTAATTATACCAATATTATGTAATGAAATACTGACATCGAGAGACTTCTGTGAAGAGAGTGAGCTTTTCCAGCCAACCTGGAATCCACATCTCTACCATCAACAACAAAGATGCAGTAACCAGGATTTATCAGGAAATCTTGCTGATGGATGTCAAAATTCATTCTGTTACATGTGTAAATATTATGATAATTTCTCCCTTGTCTTCAATACATTGGACATGCAATGAACTAAATATATATCAGTTAATAGTTGAGATCATATGCACAGTGATGATGTGACACCTATAACTTCATTGTAGCTGAACAGAAGTAGATTAGTGTGCTTCAGTAGCTTGGCTTCATATTATGGATATCATCTGTGTATATTTTGTCACTTATGACTTTTGAGTGTGTTTAATGAGTTTCCTAAAATTAGTGCAAAACACTTAATGCACGTGCTTTTATTCATTTTGTTTAAATTGGTATCTGTTGGCATGAACTTCCCCGGTCACTTAAACTATGACAAGCTTGTGTGTAGGTGAGCCTTCAGCAGTGATAGATCCTGTTTTTGAAGTGATGTGAAATGTGCTTTGTGCACCATCATCTTCAATTTGTTTGATTTGTCTCGTAGTACAAAAAAGTCTTCCAAATTTAATATTAAAGATCTCTTTTCCTTGTAGGATGAGGAGTGTATATTCAGAGGATAATGAGCAGTATTTTTAGATACATTTACAGATACCTTGTTATGCTTTGTCAAATAATGTTATGATTGTTTCCTTGCAGTCTGATATTATGGACATCAATGAAATCTTTAAAGACTTAGGAATGATGATTCACGAGCAAGGCGATGTGATAGGTAAGCCCGACTCAAATATTCTCTGAAAAGTTATTTCATGTCTTTGGGGACGGCAGTGCAGAAAATTTATTTTGCTGGAAGAGTTCCTGTATTAAGAACGTTAATGTCAAAGCAAATCAACAATATAATAATAGATAGATTGAGGTAGCTGGGGATACATTAAAAAGTATCTTTAAAGTACAGTTTAAACGTATCTTTAATTATGTCCTTTTGAAGTGTATAAAACGTGTAACAGTAGTTTTTGGAATTGTGTTCATATTCTATTCCTTCCTCTTGGGGTATTTTGTATCTGTTTCCTCTGATCTCCTAGACCTTAATTTGTTGTTTTTGTTAATCTGAGCAAAGAGTAGTCAGCAGGAAGTTGAATGGCAGAAAACTACTGAGTGAAAGTTTCTATTCTGGTCAGTTTCTAAGGCTCATCCCACTTCGGAAACGAGGGATTCTTACTGAGAGGAACTTAACCCAGGCATTTCAGAAATGAGCTCAAGTGTAGGAAAAGTCAGTTTCCATAGTATGAAATTTCGGGTGTGGATGAAGAAAATTAACATTTCAAGGGGACAGCTCTCAAGTTATTTCAGTATTCCAAATATTTTGACTAACCAAAACTTGAAATCTTTCCTTTGAAATATACAGATAGCATAGAAGCTAATGTGGAAAATGCGGAGGTACATGTGCAACAAGCAAACCAGCAGCTGGCAAGAGCAGCAAACTACCAGGTAAAGTCAGTGCTGACTGCCAGTTGTGTCTAAGTGTCTTTCCTCAGTTGTCCTGATTTCTACTTAATATAACAGTACAGAATTTGACTTTTTCTCAGGGCTTGAAGACTCTCTTGAAAGTGTATCCTAGACTGTGATGGTATTTCTATGTTACTGTGGGGGGGGATATGAGCAAGCTCTAAAAGCTTTGGGTTCCATGTAAAAAGTTAGCTAGGCTCATAGAATCATAGAATCACAGGGGTTGGAAGGGACCTCAAGAGATCATCGAGTCCAACCCCCCTGCCAAAGCAGTTCCCTACACCAGGTCACACAGGTAGGCGTCCAGGAGGGTCTTGAATATCTCCAGAGAAGGAGATTCCACAGCCCCCCTGTGCAGCCTGTGCAAGTGCTCCGTCACCCTCACCGTAAAGAAGTTCTTGCGCACATTCGTGCGGAACCGCCTGTGCTGCAGTTTCTGTCCGCTCCCCCTTGTCCTGTCTCCACACACTGCTGAAAAGAGTCTGGCCTCACCACTTTGTCCCCCACACCTCAGATATTTATAAACCTGGATCAGGTCCTCTCTCAGTCTTCTTTTCTCAAGGCTAAAGAGACCCAGTTCACTTAGCCTTTCTTCATAGGGGAGATCCTCCAGGCCCTTCACCATCTTTGTGGCCCTCAGCTGGACTCTTTCCAAGAAATCCCTGTCTTTTTTATACTGGGGAGCCCAGACTTGGTTGTTTCAGAACACCTGGAATTTTACTGTTGTTTAGAACAAAACCAAGTTATTTTAACAGCTCAAGAAAGGCAAGGTAAAGACTGAGTCTTTAAAGATGACTAAAAGAGTATGGAAGTCTTCTGAAAATGCTGTACTAACATCATTTTCTTATAGCACAAAGTCTTCAGAACTGTGTTATGTCTAGCTTCTGTTAATTGCTACCCTGGTGCTAAAAATGCATTTCAAACTCTCTTTTTTTTTTTTTTATGAAAACCCCTTTGAGAAGACCTTTTAATGCTTCCTCTTTCTAATTTTTGGGCACTTGTTATAAATAATCTTATTAGTAATAAATCTTTCCTCTTTAGTGAAAATTAGTCCTTAGATTAAAAACCAATTTTTAATCCTCTTATGTGTATTAACAGTAGCCAGGTTGGTAAATCAATGACAAAATGTCCAAAGGATTGTTTGCTTATCTCAGAAGTGGGAGAAAAAAAGGGTGGACGTGTCCTCAAACTGTATGCCAAGTGGCAGTAATGGGCACAAACAACCATTAAGTATGATTGATGGCTATTTTGATGCTGACATAATTCAAGAAGAAAAAAAAAAGGCAACAGTCAGAATTTTCTTTGGAAGGTGTTAGTTTTGGAGTTGAAATTTAACATGAAAAACTTTGCAATGATTCATCTTGAAGAGGAAAGGATGAGTCACTTCAAAGTTATCAAGTTTTTGACAAGCTCCTGTTTCATATATATCACAGCAGAGACCAAATACTCAGCAGAGTTTGCTTGTGTCGGGAAGGATTGTATAGTTGACTTGAGATTTGAACTTTCCATTGCTTGAAAGCTCAACTTTGTTCTGAGACACTGACAAACCATTTAATATATCTGTGCTCTCACTTGCTTAGGGAATTGATAGAAGCTTAGGCATCCTAGTGAGAGCTGGATTTAGTTGGTGTTCTCACAGCTCCTTTTCGTGGAAGTATGTACCATCCATTTGCCTTGTGGGATGTGTTCATGGAGCAGAGCTCTTGGGGCAAAGCTAGGCTTGTCTGCTCTGTTTCTTTATTGGCCACTGCTTTATACTTGCAGAAGTGATCATCAAGTGTATGAGGAAATAAGATCTGTCATTATTCTGCTACCTTGCCTAAATAGTGTTACAGAGAAAATGCTTGACTTTAGTGCGGTAAAAGGTTGTCCAGGATGAAAAAGGAAGAAACTGTGAGTAGTAAGAGTTGTAGGGAGACAATCTGGCAGCAGGTGAGAAGGGGACCCTAATAAAAGGTTGAGTGCTAGTAAGCTAAGTGATTAAACATCTAAGGGGCAGAAATCTCAGCTTGAAAATGGGAGAAGTGAGTCAATAAAACTAGCAAAAGAGAATATCTAAGACAAGAAAGAAGCTTGGTGGTCTGCCTAGTACTGAGCAGAGAGCTGGCTGCTCAAGTGAGGAATTAGCACAGATGTAGTCCCAAAGGAAATATTCAGAAACAGTGATTTAAACCTTTCTTAAAAAGAGAGCGGAGCCTTGCTCTGCCTCTGGAGCCATGATCTAGGTTCCCGAGATTATAGTGTAATTATTCTTCAGCTATTAGCAAAAGCCTGCAAAACCCACTAGTAGAGTCTGTTGTTTCCTTTCTTGCTCCTTGAGATGAAGGATGATAATCTGTTCCTAGTCTTGGTTGCTCTGGTATCTTAAGTTACAAACCTGAGTGGAAGATCTAAAAGTTTTGGACATTATCTTAACTTATGCTACATTATAATGACATCTTTAGAGCTTGAGTCTCTTAATCTTGTTTTGTTGTTTTGGGTTTCTTTAAGAGCAATTTGAGTATAAAAATCATCACAAAAGCAACTTTAAATAACTGAATTTATTCAAAGACCATCTTGCACAAGTCTAAAAATGCAGTCCTTTAAGGCTTCTGTATATACATATATACTTTTTAAATACCTTTTTTTTTTCCAGAGAAAGTCATTTCTAACTCCTTTACTGTACAGATTCATTTTCCTATGTACAAGGCCATCTGCTCTCAAATATTTTCTTTCCCTAGTGTTTTATTAAAATTCTGAAGTTACTGTGGGATTAATACAGCCAGAAAATTAAGACATGGATTTTTTTTTTCCTTGAATAACATTACATGACTTGTTTGTATGGACACAGTTAATTTAGATCTCACGAGCAGTTGGACCATAAAAACTTCTGAGTTGTTTTTTGATCTTGTGTTGCAGTTTTCAATCAACTTTTTTTTTTTTTTTATCATTGCTTACAGCAAAGATCCCGAAAGAAGATTTGCATCCTCATTGGTGTACTTGCTATTGGAGCATTGATTCTTGGAATCGTCCTATGGTTTTCTCTAAAATAAAGTCTTCAGAGAAAGCACTGTAATTGATATTTAAATTATGAAAGGAAACTTCTGCAGTAATGGTTTGCTCATTGTGAAGCTCAGTAAAAATAATGGTTTTTCTGTACTTCATCACACTCACTTTTTAATGAGACTTTGTTTTAACTTGAGAAATAACTTTCTCAGTCATACCATAACTGCCTGCTCTCTTGGATGTGAGTGCTGTCTTACCAGTCAAACCAGTCAGCATCGTATACCGTTCCGTTAACTTAACTTAAAAACCTCTTAAGGGTTAGGAGATTAATCAAAATCTTGATAAGTTGTTTGAAGGAAGGGGGAGTGGGATGGGATTATTGCTGAGATACTGCTAAATGTTGCTGCCAAAATAAACTCCTGAATTGTTGCTTGAGGCAACAAATTCACAAGTTGGAATTTAGTTTTAAGCTAGTGATGTCTTTCTGTCTTTTTCCCTTCCATCTCACCCACCTGCCCATTTGATACGGGTGGTTCAAAATTAAGACGTAGATGTGAAGTTAGTGTGATCTCTTTTTAACTGAAGCCTTCAAATTAAGCCTTTAAATTAAGCCTTCTGTTTGCCTCTAATCTTTCAGATGCTTCATGTATCTCTATCTGGTGTTAGCTCTGGTTAAGCCTGGAAGACTCTGCAGAAGTAGATAGGGTGGATGATAGAATTATTTGGATCTCTTTGAGTTTTTCCATTAAGAAATAAAGTGTTATGTCCGTATGCCTGGCATCTTTGCATCTGAAGTGTTTATCAATGAGCTTGGCTAAATAAAAGTAAGCTCTAGTCTGTGAATTCTTAAACTTACTGGGAAGAATAGAAATTCCCAGCTTCCGAACTGCACTTGACTGTTACTGTTCTGAAACTGCTGTAATTCAGTTTCCACGAACAGATCCAAACTTGTATGTGAGGTCTTTCATACATCTGAAGAAAAGATTACAGGTTAAATTCCAGGCTCAGTGGTATTTGAAAACAAGTTCTTAATCAGTTGAACTTCCTCAAACTGCTTAAGAATTCTGATGCTTATAGCCTTTAAAATGACCTTTTTTTCTTTTGTGCCATTTTGTACTAATATATTAAAAATGTAACCAAACACTTTTTTGCCAATTAATCTATTTGCATTTTTAATTGATGTCAGTGAACTAATCTGGAAAGTGTACAGATAAAAAGCCAATTTGTATTTTATAGATTTATTGTACACTAGTCTGATAGAGAGTGCACTGTTTACATGGTGAACTATGAAATATTGTTTGGAAACAATCTAAGCAAAGATGGACTTCAGAATTGTAACTGTGCAACCAAAATAAAGGTCTTTTAAAGAGAACTTTTTCTAGTCCTTTTTTTTTTTTTCAGAATCTGTCTATACAAACACAAATGTTGTCTTTTTTCATTTGAGAGAATTTCAGCTGTTCTGCTGTTCCTAACATTCATATTGTTGATGGAAATTTTCTTGGATCTTTCCTCCCTACCTCTGTGACCTCAGCCTTAGGAAAACAAGGAGAACAGGTTGCTCTGCTCTGTATTTCTGGTGACACAGATGTTAAGTTATCCTTTGGCACGGATACAGGAATCAATAGTGTGGGAAGGAGACCTGCGCTGATGTATTTGGATCCCAAAAGCAAGGGAGAAAAAATGTGTGGTTATAACCTACATAATGTGGAGGAAAACCTGTCAGGCTGCAAGTAAGTCGGATGTAAGTAAGCAAGTAAGTATGGATGTTTGTGTGTTGAGGTCCCAGGTACCGTTTTCATGTGACTACCTTAGTGCTGACTGTGAAGCTGGGACTCTATTTACCCTTTCTCATTAAACAATCATCAGATTTACTTTAGATCACTGCTAGCCATGGTAATGCTACCAATTAGTGATGCTAATACTTAGATTAGGTAGAAAGTGTTATGGTGTTTCTGTGCTTTGTTTTGTATTTAGCATGTACATGTCGGGGGAGGGGAGTGGGAGAGGGGAGAGTAGGGCCATAAATACCCCACTATAAACTGCTCTTAATGGAGTCGCTCTCTTTCTGTCTTTTCCCTCATGTACATATTTGCACTCTTAATCATAAAAAATGCAGTTTCCAAGTATTTAAAGAAAATGTTGATATCTGTAAAGAACTCTAATTCAACATCTGGTTATAACATGTATGAGTGTATTTTCTTAGAACAAATATTTTGGCTGTTTGAAATTATCCATCAGTATGTGAGATTAGCGAGGCCAAAGAAAAAATGCAATCAAAGCACTCTTCATTTTACTGAAGGAACCTGGTAAGAATGATTCCTTTGTAGTTATCTTAACCCACACACCAGGGGTGCCTCTCTGTTCCTTCCTGCTTTTCCAAGGAGCTGAAAATCACAGGGTCAGACAACTTTTTAAAGGTCTTGTGGCAGTGTGGATTGTTTTGTTTTTCACTGCACCTCTCCCCATTCAAAATTGTTCTTGATAATCAACAGGGTGTATGGTATCACCAGACTTCATATCTAAGCCTTCTTAGATCACACACGCACTCCATGTGTTGGGTCACCAAATGTTTGGTGTCAGAAATGAGGGTTAGATTCTGGATGTCCAGAGTAGTTTGAAATTACAGATCAAATTTTAATTGTGGCAGTAGGGGATCAAAAGGTATGGCAGAGGAAGACAAAGGCATAATGAATCTGTTAGCAAATGTTTGAAAGACCAAACCCCTATGTAGTTGGTCACTAATTTGGACTGTTTCAACGATGGGTTCTGGTGTTGGGTATCATGTTTGGAAAAGGCTTGCTTTGCTTTTATCTGGTTCTGGTTGAACCTATTTGATTTTTTTCTTAAGTAGATGATTTTTGAAGGAGGAAAGAGCAGAAAGCTCTTGTTCTGCTATGCATCAGCATCTGATGACTTTGTTTCTTAACTATACCTGCAGTGCTAAGTGGTGGTTAAGCGCATAGCATGCAGCTTTCCTTTTCAGTTTGCAATTAAGTGCAAGTATCGTAACCAAAGCTGCTGTGGGTTGGGGTGTAGTTATTCTCTAATGAGGTTCCCACCTGCAGAGCCATCCTAGATGCTGTTGCAACATAATGTTGCAAGAATAAATACCTGAAACTCATCAGCTTTCAGACATCTTTGTGCTTGTATGTGTCTCTGATGTTGCTCGTGAAGCATGCAGGTAATAGGGTATTTATTTAATTCTGTGTGGCCCCAAATGAATTCAGTGATAAAAGAACCCAAGTGTTTTCATAACAATAAAGAACTCTACAAACACAGAAATAACCAGAAAGTGTAATAAACTGTTCATTTTCAAAAGACAATTTGTATTCCCTCAAGTAGAATACCACAGCATCACTAAATGATGCCATAACTTGCTATTTAGACCATGGATAGTATACTTCTCCCTCTGGCTATTTGGAATGATTAGGTGTGAACTCAGCTGCAATTATTTTATTCCTATTCCAAGTATTAAGAAAGTACCCAGGGCAAAGGTGATTTCTCCCATTTATTTATATATTTCTGAGTATTTCTTCTTCAAAATATTCTGTCACAGTGTCTGTTCTTCAAAAAGCGTGTCTGCCCGCAAACACAGAGCTCTTCTGGTACTGCTAATAGAAGTGTTTGTGATAGAAGGAAAAAATGCAACCTAGAAAGTAAAAGGATTGTTAGCACAAGAGAATCAGATCGCCATGGCAGCTTTGTATTTTAACAAGGTACCATTTTGAAACCTCTGAATATATAATTTAATAATCTAAAAAATAAATAAATTAAAAATCGCTAGTAGCATTGCTCACTTTCTCTGCCATGTTTTTCAAGATTCATCCTGGACTGATTCACGAACACCTCCTTTATTTATTGTTTGAGCAGGAAACATTAGTTCTTTGGCAATGCACACTGAAGTCTGAAGAATAAACCTGTAGTAATAAGCATGGGAAGGAGGCTGCACACTGAATAATCCAGGAAGCCTAAATGATAGTACAGCTTTTTGTCTTTACTCAAATAAAAAACAAACAAAAAAACTGCTTGGAGCTTATGAGAGAGGACTTCACTGCACTCAAAGCCACAGCATGTGCCACCACTTCGGCTGCCCTGAGTCCTGCCTGCAGAGTACACCTTTGTCTGCGAAAGGTGAGTAGGCACAAGCTGACACATCTTTTCTGCTCTAGGGGAGAACGTTAGGAAGCAGCTTGCAGAAAGGATAGTTAAATATATTACCTACCATCTGCATCGTGCATGGTCCCACCCACCCTCACATCAGCTTGAATATTCTCTCCGCAAAAAGGAACTGGAAACCCAAAATTAGATTCCTGAAGCTTAGCAAAGAGAAGAACCTTTGTGTTTCTCTCTTCAAGTAACTTCAGTGCCACAAAGCATCACTGAGGTAGCAAGAAATATCATTGTCTGTTCCCTGACAGTTCTTATTCAACCAGATAAAGAGTAAGCAAATAGTCTTGAAGACCAGCCACTACGTTGTCAGAGAGTATTAGGTTGAAGAAGCTGGGAAGATTAGAAATGCTTATTTAAAAGCAGATTTAAACTGTCTTTGTAAGGTGACAAAACCACACTGAGGCTTTTCTTATTCTGCATCATCCTTAGTTTTGATGTCTTCGGCAAATCAGTCTTTATTTTAAATAGAGGAAGGAGAAATTTAAGCAGACAGAGACTAGAATACTTGTCCCTGATATGCACAATTTCTGTTAGTTAATAAGTTAGTTTGTAAGTCAAGTGGAGAGTTGTGAATCTTAATCTTCCCAGGGATGGTCTCTGTGGCAGTGAGCATATGTCTTCTCACACAAAAGTATTTCTTCCGCTGCAGCCCTGGAGAAGGGCACCCTGGCACCTGAATGGCCCAGCAAAAGCACTGGGCATAATAAATTTTCAAGTTTCAAGGCAAAGGCCTCTGCAGTCTGTGATGCCATATGGAGTCAAATGTCAAGAGTACCTGTGCAATTTGATCTTACAGTGAGAAAACGTGGATGGATTATTGGCAAGAGCCTTTTGTGTATCTCAATGGTTGCTTTGCAGGTGAACAGCTATTGTGAGAGTCTGTGGTGCCTTGAGATGAATGAAGAGTTTCTTCATGATTCCATTCATAGAAGTTTCTTTCACAGTTTTGATATCTGTCTGTTTCAGTACCATGTGGAAATTATCTTCTCCTAATCTCTTTTGAAGTGTATAGCTTCAGTTAATATATTTGTAATATAAAATATATTTTGAGATGTACTTCAGTACCATATAAATTGAGGGGAGTAGATTATATTTTCTTTCTGATTTTTTCAGAGAAAAAGAATTTTTTTTTTTTTTGTTGTTGCTTGTTGCATTGATCTCTGGACAGACAACATTTTGAAAGATTTGCACTTCAATGTGAGTTTTATTAACTTCAGTTTAGGACAGAGATCCAGCTTTCATCTGGCAGACCATACAGGTAGAATCAGCTTTTCCTTAAAGTTGTGCTTATTTTCTTTCTGAGAATAAGGTCAATTAGGTTTACTAGATGATTACTCTGCAAGATAGGAGTCCAGGACTGGGAGTAAACATTCACTCAGTGTTCCATTGCTGAATGTCTTTGACACTTAGGCACCATCAGTGCAATAACTTTCATGAACTCAGTGAGTCACAGCCTTGATCTTGCTGTAGTTCTTCTTGCTGAAGATATTTCATCCTGTTTCTTCTGGCAGACAGGAGTGAGGTGTTTGGTTGTTTTGCTGTTTTTATCTCTGCATCTCTAATATGACGATGTATTTGCACCTGAAGACAGGCAAGAAACTGCATATGGCTGCACAGGTTTGTACTGAATTTGTACCAGATAACAGTATGCAACATTATTCTGTGCAACAGATTGTGGTTGACTGTCACCCAGTACAGATGACTCAAACTTTGAAAATTACTCTTCTATGAATAACCCTCCAAAACTATCCTTTTCCATGGCCATAAAAATATGTTTGCTACCGTTCAGCAGTTCTGTGAGGAAGAAAACAGGAGCTTCTCTGTATGTTGCATTCCATTTGTATGTCCATCCTGAGACTTTAGTAATCTGATAAAATCATTTTGTTATGTGTTTAGGGAAGTGGTCAGATCTCTGAATGTTACTTGGTTTCCCTATTATGTTTTTCAGGAGCTGTATGTTCTGAGTGAAATCAGAGAAAGACTGGAGCAGAGGCAGAGTGCGCTAGGAAGACTTGTAAAAGGGTTGAGGGGAACAAAACAGTGGCACCCATAATTCAGTCTGGCTGTGTATGAAATACTTCAAGGAAAAAAATTTATTTATTCGACTCAAAATTCAAACACTTAGCATGTCTTTATTAAACTGGATTCAGAATTTCTAGAAGCATATTTGTCCTGAGAGCATCCTTGAGGTTGAAAGGTTTTGAGTGCTGGTATTTTAATGAGACATTTGGTTTTCAACTACGTTTGTGTCTCTGTCAATCTGTTGGGAAGGTGATGGTGAAAGAAACTACTCCCAGTGCACTTTTGTTCATTTGTGCTTTTCACCACAATTCTCCTGAACCAGTGTCGTATCTGCAACATGCCCATGCTATGTTCTTCACCTAGAACACAAGACTGATTTTGAAAGGTACGTTCATAATGCCATTGCAGGCACTGAAGATGTGGTAAAATATCATGCTTGCCAGCTGCAGAAGTATTCAGGGCTTCCTTGGCATCGATCTGGTGGACAATCCTTTTTATTTTTTGGAGCCCTAGATTTGGGCTGGCCTTTGTGTGTCACTCTTGATGGACAGGGGCTTCTCAGCGATGATAACTTGAGGCCTTTCCAAAGGGACAGTAGTGATGGCTCAGTGTGTGTGGAGCCACAAAATGGCTGAAAACAATGCAGGAAACAGGCCAGTTCCTGGCTGTTTGGAGGCCCTTTGGGACAGGATCTCTTTGTGGGGCTTCTCCTTGAGGTTCTTCCATCCCAAATAAGTCATGGTGGTAACAGAGCAGTGTGAGCCTGTAGCCCACATCTTCAAGGAGGAAAGATTCTGAATTTCAGTCTTTCATGGCTATGCTTTGCAATATGCATATGATGTGGACCTTCTGATGAAGTCTTTAATAAATTCATCCCAGAAATGTTTAACAAAAGCAAGAAGTAGAACATTATCTGCTCAAGAATTCCTAAACTCAACAGTAAAAAAAAAAAAAAAGTGTGCGTGTATGTGTGTACATATATATATATGATTTGTAAATTAAAAAGAGGTGTGAGAATGTAATATTAAAAATGTTTAACCAAGCTTCTAGAAAGAATTGTTCCAGGAGCTGTTTGCTTTGGTTTTTTTTTTTTCCATGGATGTGCGTTAGAGTATACTTCCCGCTGTACTGAGAAGCACTTAATGACCACTAGTCATTGCAGTGCCAATGGTACTGATTTGATTTTAATGGGAATCAAAGTACCTTGAGTGTTTTCTTTGTTAAAGATGCTGTGAGCAATGGGATGAAATGGGCTTAGCAGGGTGGCAGAAGGCTGGGGCTGGTGAGGAGGTGCTGTGTTAGAGCAGCAAAGTGGTAATTACAGCACCTCACAACCCTGCCGATTCCAAGGTAGTGATGTGATGGGGGAAAAAATATTAGAAAAAAAACAAACCAACACAACAACAAGCTCCTGTCTGCTTGAACCTCAGGCAACAGTGTAGTGGTAGAGACTGAAGCATACAAATCTGTGTGTATTCCTATCTCAACTGTCTTTTCCCTCAAAGGTCAGACCAGCCTGGACAAGTTGCAAAGCCACCATGCTATTGACAGTATTTTTTCCACCAGCTGAAAGAGCCCAAATTGATGATGTAAAAGAGGGGGAAAAGAACCCCAAGATCTAATAACTGGAAAATCCTCAAGGTTAGTTGTTGCTTTGTTAGTTTTTCTTTTTTTTTTTTTTTTCTTTTGCTTGCTTATTTGTTCGGTTGGTTTGGTTTTTGTTTTGTTTTTTAAGAAAATATTTTTTCTCATCATTACCTTGGAAGCAGCACAGAAAGGATAAACAAGTAATTGTGGGTTTATTTTTTTTTCTTTTGAACTAGCATTGATGTACTTAACGGAGAATTCTGGGATCCTCGCAAGGGGCTGTGAGCATGTAAACCAGCAATTTACAGGGAAGTTTGGGTTGAAATTGTAACTTCTTATCCGACCAGGGCCTTGGATTGCACATAACAAGAGTATGGTGTTAAAACAATACAGAAGCTCCTGAAAAATGCTGAGGAGTCAGACTCTGGCCTATACTTAGTGCTGTGAAATTACAGTGCAGTGATTCTGAACCAAAGTTCATTATTTGCAGATCATCTGTTCAGAGAACACTGAGAGTTTGACTGCTGCGGTGTCAGTCTTACAGAAAGAGAGAGAAGAATGAAGCTAAACAAAACAGACGTTATGATTTAAGGTCCATGAAATGCCACGACTTACTCAAACTGACACACTGTGCTACTGGGCAGGAAAGAAGTGGTCGACAGCAGGATTGGTATCACATCAGCCTTTTGAGGCTGTGACCACAGCTGTTTGTACACTGTGACTGCTTCCTGCAGCTCCCACAGAGGCTCTGAGGAAGAGCACTGAAGTCTTCCTTGAGGAGCTCTGCTTCACAAGAATAACTGCTGTGGGTCCAGGTATGTGAGCTTCAGAGCATCATACTGGCAGAACAAGTCATGGTCTACTGGCAATAGTGGTGTTTGTATTTACAGGACACCTGGAAATCTAAGAGGGTAGGGGTCTGTCAGAAGGCAAATATTGTTAGTGAGTTGTGCTGTTGGTACTGGGAGTGGTGTTTTTAAAAGGCTTACAACTTCAGGGAAGGCAAGTCCACAATATGGTGCTGGAAGTGGAAGGCCCCTGGTCCCTTCAGGAAGGGGGACTTCTCTGGGACCATGGTGGCTGCTGAATGCTGCTGCCTCTGAGGACATTCCTACTTTATTGCATGTCCTTTCCCAAATGAGAAACAGAGCTCCACTCTAATGGAATTGCCCCATAGTTTTGCCTGCCGAGTGATGCTTTATGTCCAGTTGATCACAGGAGGGCCATTTTTCCTCTCACTGGAGGGAGAAGAAAACAAGAGGCTATTTTCTTGCTTTGATCAAGTGGAGTGTGCCGTTGTCTTCAGAATGCTGTATCATAAGTAAATCTTGGACTGCAGAAGTGTTCTTTGTTTGCAAGGGGCTTCACAGACCATAGCATCACCAAAGTCATCTGCTTGAAATGTCTGCACTGAAGTAGGGCAGGCAAACATTTCAGAAAAAAAAAAAAAAACACAATCCTTTGCAAAAAATGCAATTTGGGGGTACCTTTGATGTTACCTCTAGGGAGGGAGATTTGAGGAGACTGCCTTGTACGTGGGTACTCCCACATCCAGACTGTACAAAAAGCACTGCTTTCACATTTTCATGGTATTATTTTACTTGTGCAATCGCTAAGTCTCCCTCTTCCATCCCCCTGCAGCCCTGGCTTTGCAGGAGTGCTCCTGCTGTTTTACAGCTTGTAGCCTGGCCAGCTCTTACCCTAAGCCTGCAGGAATAGGATCAGAGCTGTCTTCCTATCTGTTTGCCTCTTTTTCATAGTATTAGGGACTGGGCGAAGGGCAGCCCCCTACCCTGGCAGTTCTGTGGGAAGTTTTCCTGCTTTTCTCTGCCCTCAACCATGCCCACACAACCTGACCTGAAGAAAATGTAGCAATCAAGTAATCAGTCTTTATCCTCATAGTTAATCGCAAATGTTTTTCTAAAATGAAATAAATGTATTTGTTTTTTTCCACTTGTCAGCTTTTTATATTAAAGAACTGCCTGTCCTTCCTGGAAGCTCAAAGCACATTCAGTTACAAAAAGTAGTTTCTTTTTCCCACAACCCAGCAATGTTTTGGCAGAATGGGATTATCTATGATATTTTGCTAATATCATGGTTTATGAGTAACACAAAAGGAATTAAAGCCTAAGTTAAAACAAAAGCCAGAAAACAGGCAGCTGTTTCTACATGACTTTTGTGATGACCTTCAAATCCACATGGTTTAGGGCACCTGGAGTGATCTGATGGAGTGTAAAGCAGATAAGGACCCAAATCCATACCACCGGCAGAAAGTGTTAAATACATCTACAACCAGGAATCTCTGCAGATGAACTGTGGATGTCATGTCCAGCTGGTACAACCACGTGTAGAAAGATTGCTCATTTAAGTATGGGTTTCAGCCTTCCATCTCATGGGTGTATTTGCAAAGCAATCATCGCTGAAAATTGAAATAACATGTATTCGTGCTTTGGATTGGTATCATGTGCCACAAACAATGATTTGTTTACTTTTACTTGGAAGACTAAATTGGTAAAGTGAGCCCTAACTTGAAAATGTGTCTGCCTTTTGACATCAGGCAGCTGAAAACCTTTATAGTTAATGCTCACATGGAGATATCTGACAGCTGTTTTTCTGCTGACATTTAATAAATGTCTGAGATCCACTGTGGTATGTACATCCAGAAATCTTTCAATTATTCTTTCTTCTGCAGTGCTTGCATAATGCCTTTGAAAAAATATCAGCAATTCATAACAATAATAGGTACTGATGACACTGTATCCATAACACAACTACAGTTTAAAAGAATAAGAATATGAACCGATAAATAATTCTCTTAAAGCATCATTTGAAAGATCAAATTGAGCTTGGGAGTCTGTAACACTGGACAGGACATGCTCTACTTGTTAACACATCGTTCCCAATTACAATTGGGTCCTAAACCGTTGAGCACAGACCTCTCACTGATCACCAGAGTTGTGGGGGCTGTGGAATATTGCACATAACTTTCAGCATCAAAATCACAGCTTTGGTTGAGCTGGCACTAACCTGCATAGAGGAGCGCAGGTCCTGCCTTGAGGACAGCACTGCCCACTGCACCTTCTGGAAAGCTCTCCAAGTGTTAGTGCTTACTATTTAATTTTTTTCCATTCACTTGTCCTTCTTTTGACTTGGAATAGCTTTGGCTTTCAGTGATGCAGTTGGACAATATTTTATTTACAGATGTTTTTGGTTTTTTTCACTCTGATGTTATAGATATTTAGAGGTTGTGATCAACTAATCTCCTACCTTGGACTCAGAGCTAAAAAAAGAACAAGGTTCTCCAGGCATTCAGGAGTATTTTGGTTGTTATCTGTGTATTTTCTGTTTCTTAACTATCTTTTCAGTACATGGACTCTGGAGTAGGGGGCATGGCATGGCAACTCTTGCCTCCTTCACTGATGACACATCCAGTTCTCTCTTTCATGCTGGAAGGTTAGTTATGATCACAGAATAATAAAATCATTAATATTGGGAAAAAAACACTAAGATCACCTAGTCCAACCATCAACCTATCACCACCATGCTCACTAAACCACGTCCCTTTGTGCAACATCTACATCTACCCCTTTTATTAATTTCTTTTTTTACCCCCTTTTATTTTTAACCCCTTTTTACTATGTTGCCATGTTCTTTCACCATTGTTGCTTCCAGGATATCTTTTATATCGTATAGCCATGATGTTTTCTACTCTTGGTGATATGGTCATGCATATCTATGCTCCTCTACAGCTGAGCCAACTGTGTGCCTCCTGAAGTTACTGTTCCATTGCTGACATTGCCAATGTCAAGAGATTATATCATTTGCTTATTTTAAGGATTTTAATTACATTGCATTCTGTCATATTCCTTTTGCCTTTGCAGCAACTGTGCTTGTAATTCAAGGTGTTAAACTGGACAAGAACACCTACAGTCACAGCAAGAAACCTGGAAAATCCAGCTGAAAAATCCAGACATTTTAATGATGATAACGTTAAATGCCATCTTTTGGAAATCTTACAGTATGTGTACTTTCAAATCAGCAAGCAAGCCACTCATTCTTTAATCCGTGTACGTTTCATATGAATATGCTTTATACGTAAGCTCTGCGTTTATTCACAACTTTATTCATTGTTTTAACACAAGCCATCTTGTGCGTGTGTAAATGTTCAGGAAAGAGAGGCAGCAGAGTTGCTATTTGTAAGAACAAAATGTATTGCTTTAGTTCTGAGTAGAAAAACTCATCTCAGCAGAGTGTTAGAGTTGCTAGAGCCACTGAGGAATGCTTTCCTTCTCAAAAGTGAGATTCTGTTTGCATTCAGAGATTTACCACTGACTTCAGTGGAAAGAGAACAGTATTCAATGCTTTGCTGTGCTGAAGAATTATGGAAACTTTTACGTGATGGAGCAATCATGTGATAATCTTCAGAAGTCGTTGGGAAGACAGATGCTACCACTGTAGTCCGAAGGATGCAGTGCATTTGGCACCACCCCTTTCTGCTACATTTCTATGCCTCATGTATTTATAGTTTGGACAGGTTATGTTCAGTCCTAGTTGCATAGAGAAAACAGCCTGGAGTCGTGCTCCACTTCTGCAGAACCTGTTTCCCCAAAGGCACAAAGTCCCACCTCCTTCTCTCCTTCTGTTTTGTGTTTGTGCAGCTAGTTTTTATATTATAAATAAGAGAGGGAAAATAAAGCTATGCTTTCTGTATATTTTTGCCCATTTAAGAAAAAAAGTAAAGACTACCCATCTTTACCCACCAATTATTACCTGAACTTGACCAGCAGGGAGAGCAAAGTAGTGGAGGTGAGGTACTAGGAATGGCACTCCTGCCCCTCAGGAGCATCTGTGCTGGCTTCTGGATAATCAGACAGAGGCACAAGTTTCAGAATAGCAGTTGTGGTTCTGAACTGCCTCTGTGAAGACTGGTGACCCAGCAGAGCTAAGGGTGAGCATGGTGATGGATCAGAATCAGCGTTATGAGAAGGGAAAGTGAAAACAGAAAACAAGTTGGTGCTGATGGGCTTCCTACAGGGCAGAGTAGGCAGGCACCTCTCAGTTCTGACCCACGTAAAGGCTGGTCCTAACCTGCTTTAGGTGGTCTCAGGGAGGTAACTCCAGCCTAATGAATGTGCTATTGTAATAAAGGCTGTTGTAATAAACCATGCTGATTTTATCCAGTCTGACTTAAGGGAGAGGGAATCTAGAGGTATACTCTCAGGCTGATAATTTTTTTTTTTTTTTTGTAAGAAAGACATTAGTATTAAAGTCATTAACCAATTAACATACACTGATGCAAATTTAGTACTATGTGGAGATAACTACAGACAGCATTTAATTAACAAATAAAATCTACTAGAAATCTATCTACTATTTTATAACCAATAAGAAAATGATTTTATTTGAATAACCTTGGTTTTTCGGGTTTGTTCTTATGTTTGAAATGACTAAGACATGGGAGAAAGAAGCTGTCTGACTCCACTTGTTTCGGTGGTATCATTTTGCTGAGAAACCACCTAGTCCAAACTGCTCTTTCTGGAGCTGGTTGGCTTCCTGTACTCTGCCTCTTGGCCAAATAAATGGAACTATCTTGCCATATGAGAGGAGGAGTAGAGGAGTTGATTCTTAAATACAGAAATATAATGAAGCGGTAACTACTGTCAAATCCATCCAGATGTTCTGCATGATCACCAAAATCATTGAATTATTACTTCAAAATGTGAATTGAATTTTTAATGACACTGTAAGAACCTGATTGATGGTTGGAATTGATGATCTTAGTAGTCTTTTCCAATCTTAGTGATTCAGTGATTTAGAGGCATCAGAATTTCAGACATTTTGGTGTACCAGGAAGTACCAAAACCAGAAGCCTTGAACTACTCATTTATTTTGAAAAAGCAGTGTATGTAAGTCCATATTTTTTTAAATAGTTATCATTACTTTTACTTGCTAAGCTGTGGTTTGTGTATGTTTTAAATTAGATTTCTCTAATAAACAATGATTATATTCTTTATATTTAATGAATTTCTCATTAATTGAAGCCCGCGGGTTATGTCTGTGGGACCTATGTGTAGATGGGAAGAGGAAGGTTTTAGTGCTGTGGGGAATATCTAGTTTTAGTGAGTTCTAGGAAATTAGAGATGCCCTTTTGCTCCTAGCTCGATCCTGTGGAGGATGTTCCTCAGGGTAGATGGAAGCTGGGGAGTGAAAACCGAGTGATGATGTCTCTCTATTGTAACTGTAATGAGTCACCTAATTATGATGATTTAGCCTGATTACAGGTAGCTTAACACCTATCCGTGAATTGAGGCTTTCTTGTTAGAGAGCAGCTCAACACAGAGCTGCGTTCTGGCAATTTGTAGACAGTAGTGTTTCCCATAGACATACAAAAGTTTGGTTTCCATCAGTTCCTACCACGTTCAGTGCTCTTAGTGTGCTCTGGACTAGGTGCTTACCGGTGATTTAGTTTACATTCCGGAAATCCACGCATATTGGATATTGGCTATACACTGCTAATTAACACAAATATATTTTATAATACTTTATAAAATGTTTTATAAATTACTTAGCCAGTGCAATACTATATTGCTAATAGAAGACAACAAGGAGTCTATTTTCACTCATGGAAAATGAAATACCTTTTATCTACCTCTGAATTAATTTTCTGTTCCCCTTCAGAAAGGCTGATGTAAATCCAAATTCTGATACCAGAGTAGGTGAGACGGACAGGGAGTTGGGCTGTAGATCCACCTGGAAGTTTGTTAGACTGGGAGGATACCTACGTGGAATAAACCCACTGGACTACATAATTCTGCCTATGTTCAGCAGGTGGGGTGCTGAGGGCTGGACTTGATGTTGCCTCAGAAATGCTGAGCCAGCAGAGTGGCCTCCTGGAGAACATGACTACCAGTGTGAATGAGAGAAGGAGCAGCACTCTTCTGTCTTGATCTAAGGCCAAAGTGCTTCAAGAAGAGGAAGGTGGAAATGTTCCCCTGCTTCCAGCAGTGCCAAGCATTTCCTCAGGCACGTGTTATGATTTGGCTGCTGTTAAACATTTGGTTAAAATGTTCAACATGCAGGAAAACAAACAAATGAAAAACTCTGAAAGGTGAGAACAAGTGTTTTGTACTAACCTGCTCAACTCAGGTGATAGAGGAGAGCACGATGCCTTTATTATTGTTTATGAAGCTTCACTTAGGAGAATAACATGGTCATGTAAATACAGCAGTTGTGTATTTATTGTTCCTATGCACTCCCCTGTTTTTCTGAAAAGGTATCAGAGACATGGACTAGCTCTGAGAGGGGAAATATATGGCTCCAGTACATCTTCTGAGAATAACAGCCCTCTGAAAGCAAGGCACTGGTCAAAACGGGGATACAAGTTCTCCAGAGCTTCAGTAAATACTTTATCTGGATTTGATTTATTGCTTCATCTTTTGGTTTTTGAAGTTGGGGTTTTTATTTTTTTTTTGTTTTGTTTTGTTTTACATCTTCTTTTTTTCCACCCCATTTCCCAAACGCCTGAAAATTATTTTTACATGGTGTAATGGAAAATACCTGAAATTTAATTGACCTCTGTAAACAGATTAACCACATGGAGGTTCATATAACTCTTCCTAATTCTCTTACTGTGCATTTGATGTATTTGTTTTGCATTTTTATTTTCTTTTGCTGGGGGGAGTAGAGAAGAAGACACCATTGTTTTTGCTTTCTGGTTGGCATTCCAAGGAGTTACAAATTCTTCTTACGAAGTAATGCACATTAATCACCAGAGCTGGAAGAATCATTTGGCACCTCTGGGAATGGAGGTGGAGCAGTTCAACCTTGATGCTCTTCAGGAAGCTTTACCTTGGCTCTGGTTAGGATTGCTTTGGAGCTCCCCTGTACTACCTCCAATCCAAGCATGAAATGCTCTGTTAATCTCAGACTGACACAAGTAAGGACCAGGATGCCTTTAGCTATTCTTACAATGAGTTTTGCCTCGCGTCTGTCGATGCTTGAAGTTACTCGCCTGAGGACAGAAAAACAAAATTTTAGGGGGGAAAATAAGTTTTTTTTGCTGTGCTCGGGGCATTAGCAGAATTATTTAGCTTACTTTTCCATACTGGCAGGCTGGTATCTGCAGATGCTGCCAAATTTCCGAGCAGTCTGAGTCAAGTTCATAGAAACTTTTCACTTCTCTTGGGAGAGAAAATTGGAGGGCACGGTTTTTATTAGACCAGTTGGAAAAGCATACAGGCTTTACAGCAAAGAGTGTCTCTCTCATTTCTCTTGGTTGCGGTTGTTGTCTTTTCACTTCTTCTAAGAGCACCTCTGTGAAGGAAAGCGCTTTGCTGTGGCCCTTCCTGCAGAGCAGTGCTGGGAGCTGACTCAGAGCTGGGGGCAGTCAGCGGCACCTCTCTGCATGGTCACAGCTCCCCATGGGAGCAGAGGAGCCCTTTCCCTTTCATCTGGATTTGTCCCAACCCCATTTTTCCACTTTCACTTCCAGCGCTCATCCACCCTAAAGTGGAACTGCAGTTAAGGCATATAGCTCTAAGTATAAATACAATATAAAAATGGTTGCCTATGCTTCATAGATATTTTTGCTGATTTAATACACATTGCTACTTGCCCCTTCATGGGGCGCACACAGTTTCCATGCTTTTTACATAGGTTTAATAGCAGATTTTTTTTCACTGACTGCCACGTACTGGCTCTCGCAGCTTTATTCACAGGTGCACAGTGCCACAGTTGCTGGTAATGCACCTGCAGGCATGGATTGCAGCACCTGGGAAGGCCCTCACCCTGTAGGTTTAAAATGTTTCTGCTCTGATCAGCCAAGAGTTGTGCACTCCATCATTTAGCCAAGTGCTGTGTTCAAGGGAGACATTGCTCCAGGTGAAGTCCACTGCCACTGCCAGCTCTGAGTTATTTACGATATATATATATGTATATCTCTGAGATTGTTTCTTACTAAGCTTCAGCAGTTCCTTACTTGACACCTGGCTTTCCTCTAGATGGATGTGGGATGGTGCTCCATCTTGGATGTGTTTTTTTCTCCTTACAGCACCAGGAAATGATGGGTGGAGCATCTCCGCCACAAAGTGCATGGTTTGTATCAAAAGATGCCTGTGTTTGCGATAAGTTCTTCATGCTTTACAGATCTTGTGCTTTTTTTTTTTCCTCCAATATTTGTGACGTGAACAAGAAATTTTTAACCCTTTTTTTTGTGTCTGAGCAATGCCTGTGCAATTGTGTGAGGGAGCAATGAACACTATTGTCTTCTACAGCAGCAGCAAGAGATCTGAAAGGAAAACACCCATCACTGTGCAACTGTCTTCTCCTGAGAGAGAAGCACGGGGCTGGGTTCAGCCAGGTGTCACCCAATGTGGTTTTGTAAGAGTTTGGTCTTTTTCTTACGCAAAATGAACGCTTCTGTTGAAGTCACCAAAGTCTCTTACTATGAATTTTGGGAACTGCACTGCTTTTCCCACAGAGTGCCTCTTCTAACTCTGCTAGGAAAGTTTTATTGCTGGTATTGTTCTTAGGAGTATAAATAGCAGCAAGCCTGAAAAGGTTGGGTTTGTCACTGTGCTTGTAGATGAAACATGCAGCTCTGCTGGGAGGGCTTGTCTTAATGGAAAAATATCTGCTAGAGGTTGGAAAACTGTAGGGCTGCCATTCTTACCCTTCTACTACTCCAAGTTCAGCAGTGTGATGGGGTGAGCCGGGGCCCTGCGTCCAGTTCCATGGCTGGGGACAGGCTGCAGCCCCAGAGTTGGCACAGCATTGTTTTTGCTCCAGCACTCAGCTTTCAAAATATCATTTCTCCACCAAAGAAAGCCTGGGAGCAGCCTCAGGGTGGCTCCAGAGCTGTGGCACATGGAAGCTCTGGCCACAGGCTCGGAGAGCACAGGGCACTTAGGGCATGCCGTGCTGCCTGAGGGCTGCCTCTCAGGGCAGGGCTCCCTGCAGCTCACCGGGAACACCCAGCTGCCTGCAGCACTGCCACTTCTGCCAAGCCCCTGTCACAGGGCAGACCTCTGCTCTGCCCTCTGAGACACCGCAGCCTGTCCAATTTACTAGAGTATACACTGCCTCAGCTTTTGGCTGAGCTCTCCGGGATGATCTCAGCTTCCCAGTCTGGGTTACTCGGAGCCTGCTCTCTGGCTTTCTGACCCACATCTCTAGAGGCGCTCAAGGCTGGGTTGGATGGGGCCCTGGGCAGCCTGAGCTGGTGGGTGGCAGCCCTGCCCACAGCACAGGGTTAGGGCTGGTGGGCTTTGATGTCCCTTTCAACACGACGTGATTCTGCGATTCTCATGGCTTCTGTCATGTAAAAATGTAATACACAGCCTTTAAAGAAAAGTAAGGCACATTTTAAGAGAATTAAACCCCTTCGTAAGAAATATCCTTCACTCCTTCCACATCTCTGCCCCTGGAGATCTTCAGCATATTCTGTGTAACTGACAGACGACACGGTAGAGGTCCTGCAGTTACAGTGTCTGCTTCCATGAACCCCCACCCAGCTGTGTGTGTTAGTGCCGTGCTGCCCAGCACCTCCATGTGCTCTGTGCTCTCGGTCACCTTTGAAGTTACCGCTGCAGTTGGAAGCACTGTCGCATCAATCTGCCCCCTTAAAAATCAGGTCTGTGTCTCAAGTCTCTAATTACTTACTGTTATATTTTCCAACCGTATTTCTTACAGTGTTTCGGACAAAGCAATTTTCGGTGCTTACCATTTTCTCATCCTTTTTCTGCAGTTGGACGCATTCCTCACTCGGTGATGTCTGTGAAGCGTTTGCACACAGAAGCCTACAAAGGGCACGCTACTACCTCCCTCGCGTACTGCTTGGTTCTCACAGAACCAACGTTTCACCGCGCTGAGTACCGCGCTCTTCCCGTTTGAATCAGACACGCACCGAGCGCGGCAGCGCGACTCCACTTAACTCCGCGTCAACGGGACCTCGGCGACGCTCCGGCGCTGCGTTGTACCGCTTTCCCCCCACGGAGCAAACCCACCCTCCGTCGGCTCGCTGCCGCAGGTGCCGCCAGCGGGGCGGGAGCGGATAAAGCGGCGGTCGCGGGGCGCTGCCCCGACGGGGCCGGCCCGCTGCGGGGCGGGGTGACCGCCCCATCCCTCTTCCGCGCTGCCGGGCGCGCACGCTCCCACGCGAGCCCAGTGCCACGCGCGGCGGGAGGATGCGGCCGCTGCGCTCGTGGGCGCTGCTGCTGGGCGCTCTGCTGGGCGCTGCCGCGGCGCGGAGCTACCCGCACGCCGCGGTGCTGGACGGCGCGGCCGCCTACCGCCTGCTGTGGGGCCGCCGGGGCAGCGTGCTCGCCTTCCGCCTGGAGGTGCGCACCCGCGGCTACGTGGGCTTCGGGCTCTCGGCCAGCGGCGGCATGGCCACGGCTGACATCGTGGTGGGGGGCGTGGAGGGCGGGCAGCCCTACCTGCAGGTAACGACCCGCGTCCCGAGCCCTTTGTCTGGCAGCAGTCTCCGTTCCTCTTTCTCCCCTTCCCCCACCCCGCTTCCTCAACCTCCGCTCCGCTTCTTCCTCCCGGCCCTTCGGTTATTCCTATTGTTGCGCTTCTCCCCGCCTTTTGGTCGGCGCTCCGCCAGCCTTCCCTCCAAACTTCCGCGCGGACGTTGGCGGGGCTGTCGGGTTTCCTTCATTCCAAAGAGCTGTCAGCCTTCCCCCGTCAATTTGGGCGCTCTTCTCGCGGGCACTCCGTGCCAGGATCCGGACAGGAGTGGAGCCCGTCGGGGCGGCCGATCCGCCGGCCCGGCTCCATCCCCTTGTCCCGCCGCCCTCCCTGGCTGCTAAGCGGCCTCTCTGCCTTGTTCTTCTCCTTCTCACCTGGAGGTGTTACTGAGAAGGGCTCACGGGTAAACCTGGAACTCGCCGCTTACCCTCTGGTAAAGCGACCTCACGGGAGCTCAACCCCATGGGCGTAATTCTCTGGGTATTTTGTTAGTGGCTGTCTGCGTATTGCCGTGGCTGGGACAGGCGTGCGGGACAGTGGCTCACCCACTCCTGGAGGTGTCAGTAGGGGGGATGGGAGCCTTTGGTCCCCTCCCAGCGCTCCGAGCCCCAGCCTGGGGTCTGCGTGGGACCTTTAGGAGTCGGCTGCGGGGGATTCGGGCTCGGTGTTGCGGCTTGTCACTCCGAAGAACAGCTTTCTGAGATAGGACAGTCTGGGAGCTGTTACAGCGCTGAAACTGCCGCTTCTATTTCAAGAGTATTTTTTTTTTTCCTGAGAACTTTTCCGTGAGAAAACGAAATGCTCCATAACCTCTTTCTACTGCCTGTCAAGGTTTTATGAAATCAAACCTTTTCTAAAAAAAGGGAGCCCTCTTAGCATAATTATACGTATATTCCTTATTAGTTTACTATACCAAATATTTGTCTTATTTAAGTTCAAAGATTTTCGAAAGTCATTTTTTCTCATATTTCAAAGCGAAGATCAATTTTATTTATTTATTTATTTATTTTTGGGAAACCTCAGTCTAAATAAAACAGCAATAATAAAACCCCCCTTCTGTCCGGTGAGCAGCGCAGCTCTCAGAGGCGCAGGGTGTGCGCTCACTGGAGCCCTGCATCACAGCACATGCACCTATTTAAGGAAACCCAGACTTTCTGTCTGGCTGATTCATGAACCTGTTCGTGTAAGGCAAACCCTGTGTGCCTTTATACCATCCAGAGCTTGTGTGAAGGCACCCAGTGATGGAGAATCCATCACTTCTCCAGGTAGCACATAGGAATAGTGAGACTTTGCTGTTCTTTATTTCCAGTATTTGTTTGGCGGGGTCCAGATTCCAGCTATGCAATTTCTCATTAGATTTAAAAGCCTACTCCCCAAATCCTGCCCCCATAAAGTTATTTATATGCTGTAATCAGGTCACTCCTCAATTTTCTTTTACATAAAATAAATATATGTGGCTCTGCAAGTATTCCACCACAGGATTTGGCTTATAAGCAGGAAGGAGACCAGCTTTTGGCACTTTCCAACAGGGGCAGGACAAAGGGAATTGTTTTAAACTAAAAGAGGGGAGATTTAAGTTAGATCTTAGGAGGCAATTCTTTATTCAGAGCGTGGTAAGGCACGGGCACTGGCTCAGAGGAGCTTTCGGTGCCCCCATCCCTGGAGGTGCGCAAGGCCAGGTTGGATGGGACCCTGGGCAGCTAAACTGGCAGGGAGTTGGGGCTGGATGGGCTTTGAGGTCCCTTCCTACTCAAGCCCTTCTGATTCTATGGCATTTTCCTCATTACTCAAAGCATATTTGTGGCTCTTTTCATAACTGGTTTTCAGTATCTTTAAAAGTGGCTCTGTGTATTCTTCTGCCAAAGATTTTATTTACTGTCACCACACAACAACTACAACAGTAAGAGGAAAGGAAGGACTGCAGTGGGTGCCTCCTCTCACAGAACAGCTGATATTTGTTCTGAAACACTGATTTAACACATAAACATGTGCTAGGCAAAGTGCTATGAGTTATTGTGCTACACTCCTGAGTAGATACAGCGCAGAATAAATTCACTTCTACGCCAGAAGCTTGCTGGTAACCTGCTGTTTTCACCATCTTCAGTTCTTCCATGCTAGGCAGTAAGGTTTCTTGGTAAACTGGGATGAGGTCTTTCAAGAAAGACAGACTGCTAAAACTTTTCTCTGCTTGCCATGGAAGAAGGAAGGGTGAGATATGAAGAGGACAGAGTAAATCCTCTGAAGAAATGAAATCCATCCCAAGTGTTTTTCTGAACAGGCAGCACAGACTGTTACAAAATGATTGCCCTGTTCTAGAGCCCTAGTTCAGTAATGTCTTAACTCTTCTCTTTACTCATCACAGAGTTAACATTTTAAAAACACCTCATTTATTAATTGTGTATCATCATTGTTTGCATTATTTACTACTAGAAAAAATTCCCCATAGAAAATGGCCTTGGGAGTATGGGGTTCATGCCTAGCTGTGCTCTATGAAACATGTATGCTGTATAATGAAATAACTTACTTTTTAGTTTCAGAAATATGTTTTTAATTTGTGATCATCAGTCGGGAAATGTGGATCACTGTCTAAATTCTTAGGAGGGTTATTTTTCAATCTCTGGAACGTTTTGAGATGCTTGTTAGTGGCCTGATTTCCAGAAGCCCTTCTGAAACACCTTTGCAGCCTTTCAAGCAGGCTGGTCTCTGAGGAGAAGAACCTCTTCCCTCTGACCCCCTTAAATTCTCTCTCCTCCTTCAAAAATAGGAAGTGTTCATGGAGGAAAAAGTTGTCTCCTGGGAGTAAACAAGTGAGTGCACTTAGGCTGCAGCCCTCAGTGGGGCAACAGCAAGTACTGCCCGCTTAGTGCAGTGGTGTAGTGTGGTAGAAGGAAAATTCCAGAGAGCTTTTGGAGAGGAGAGAGGATGTTTCCCCCGGCATTTGTTCTTCATCCTCTTGCATCAAGTTGGTGCCATTCCCAGCATCAACAGGCAGAGTGTCTTTCCTTGAAAAAATTGGGTGACTCTGAAGTTCTGGAGATCCAAGCTAGGATTTTATTTCTCGGTTTTTAGATGTTTGGTGGACTTTGTTGCAAGGGTTACCTGTTTCGTTTTGCTTTTCTATGTCAGAGCTGTATTTAAGGAACAGGAGAACTGGGATAATGAGTAAAGAGCAGAAAGACTTTTAAGACCGAACTTGACTTTTCTCTAATTATATCAAGGTAGAGAGCAGTACAAGCACCGGAGTGGTTTCTTGAAGAACTTTTGAATGATACACAAATTATACCTTGATTATCTCAGTACTTCTGAAGTTTGGTATTTGGAACAGGAACACAGACTTACTTGAGGAAACAGCATGCATGTGTGCATACATATGTAGCAGTGGTGTATTTTGAGGGAGCTGTCTTTACTGAGTACAGGGAAGCAAAGAGGGAGGTGGATGAGCACATTACCCTAGCACATTGCCAACAGCCCTGTGCTGTGCAGTTGAGGATTATGCGGGTTTGGAGCAAACATAATAAGAAGATAGAGTGGGGTCTGGTGTCAGAAAGCCACGACCTGCCTTTATCTCTGCCTTTATCTCTTATAATCTGGTGGGATTTGGCTTGAGTTGACAATTTGTACTCCTCAAAGTGTTCCTGCATGGCTGTGGCTACTTGCAGCATGTGCTGCTCTTCATGAATGCTTTCGAGACAGCTTCAGTTGTTGCATCTAGTGTTCCTTCCTTCTTCTTTTTCTACATTTTTTAATGTCCTTTGTGCTTATGAATTGACACAGCGTGCATTTTCATCCCCATGCCTTTTTTCCTCGGTCTCCACCCCTGTCTGGAATTGTGCATCCCCACCCACAGCACGTAGCTGCCGAAAGCCCCATTTTGGGGCTAGTAATCCTCCTTGATGAATGGCTATTTTGTGCAAGTTACACAAGAGAGTGGCATTGTTGGAGTCTTCTGTTGAACTTGCACAAAAATAGTCCCTCCTCAGGGTGAATAGGGACTGTGTGTCACTAAAAAGTACTTTATTATTCATTACGGCCCCGCTTGTTAACCATCACCCGAACTAAAGAATATCTGTTATCAAATGTATCCCATGGAGTTAGCTTAATTGCTCGTAGGGAAGTACTTGGAAGAGGTTTTAAAGGACAGAAAACAGTGAGCATTCTCTGTACTTAACGATATGCTGCTTTTAAGTGCACTCATGCCAACAGCAACAAAAGAAGTGTTTAGAAAACAACTTGAAAGGCACCAAAAGAGAGATGCAAAGCGAGTGCCACGCTGACATATCTCAGTCGGCGCTTTGTTGGAGGTATTTCATGCCTTCGGGCATTGTGGCGAGATCTCCCGATGACTAATGAGTCCTCTTAGCCTCGGTGCGGGGCACAAAGGGACGGCAAGGACGATCCCCCTCGGGCCGGGCGCTTTGTTCTGCCCTCGGAGGGACGGTGGGGAGGATGGGGCAGCGACAACCGGCGAGCAAAATATGGGGGTCACGTGTTTGGCAGACGTCGGGGGTCCGGTTTGCAAGTTTGCCTGGTGTTTGTGGTATTTTCGCTTTCTGTTTGGATTTTGGCAACACTAAGAAAATTAAACCTCCACTGCAATAGGTGTCAGAGCTTCACAGTCAGGGCTGGATGGAAATGCAGCCACCGTGAGTGATGCAAGGGCTTGAAGTAACAGGGGAACACTTTCATTCTCCTTATAAACAAATGTCTTAGAAGCAGGAGCAGGACAAGGAAAGGTTTTCTAAAGCACATAAAGGAACTTCGGGAACAAGTATCGTTAATAGTGCTCCAAAATCCCTGTAGTGTTTTGAAAACTTCTAATAATTGAAGCAATTAAAGTAATTAAAACAGAAAATTTGTGCTGTTTGAATGAGCTCCTGTATAAGGAATGTTCCTTGTGATAAAGTGCAGTTCTGAGATTAGATCATGCAGTATTTCCTAGTTAAAGGCTTTCTCCCCTTTAAAACACATTATTACATGTTTAGTCTAGTATGTTTGTGTAAGGATAGTCTTTAATCTAGCTCTGTAGCTTCTGATACAACTGGAATAAAGTTTCTAAAATCAACATTTATTGTGATAACGTCCCAGGGTCCTTGAGACACCTCTGTGAAGTCAAATTCTCCATGCTGATAAGCAATGCCAACTTTACGAATGATAATGCTTCTAACACCTGAGTGTGTCAAGCTGGAGAGCTTACAGTGCTTCAGTGTTTTTCATTTCTGTGTGTAGAAAACTATGTTTTTGTATCACCCGGGAGAGCCATGGGAATTAGGGAGTGTTACCACAGAGTGTAGGCTGCTGGGAAGCAACTCTGGGCAGACACAAGAACCAGATACAAGAAATACACCCAAGCATGATCAAATGGCTAAGAGCTTGAGGAATAAATACGTGTCTCACAGTAAACAATTGTTTCATTGGTAAAAAATGCTTTATTTTTTCAAAGACAGTGCAGGTACATTATCACAAAATCACAGAATCATTACACTTGGAAAAGGCCTCTAAGGTCATGTATGCACAGATGCAGTATCCGCAAATACACAAGTGGAAAATGTGAATCTTTGTGTGTCTGTGTGTGCATTTAAAAATAGATGCACAATGATTATTTGATATAGATAAAAATGTTCAGTCCTTGTTAAAGTTAGTAGCATAGCTACACCAAGCACGTTGCCACGATGACTCCAGTGTAAGTCAGCCAGTTGATGCAGCTTCCATGTGACAGGGAGCTGGGCTTCTCAGCAGGCTGTGTGAATCATCTCATACTCATCTGGTGTGTAGGTTAAAAAAAACAAAAAAAAACAAAAAAAACCAAACACCAAACACAACAGCAACAAAAAAGTACCCAATCAATCAGTAACTTACCAAGGAGCAGTTAGCCCTTAGGGCCGTGGCTGAACTTGCTGATCCCACTTACTTAGGAACTTCTTGTAACTGATTGATTGCTGCCACCATACATTTTGCTGTGGATATTTTTCCATTTGCAGACCAATCCCAAAATCAGATCAGTCAACTGGAATGCTCTCAAAGTGTTCCTATGTGAAGCAGTGATGCTTTCAGACTCCCACTTCGTGCTAGTTTTCTGTAGGTGGGCTCTGCTTTTCCCTGAAATGGCAATATAGTAGGATCTTTCCCTTAAACTCAAGCTGAAATTTATTTGGGGTTGAAAAAAGGTTGGTTGTCTTATTTGTAAACTCATGCTCTGTTTACTTCTTGACAAGTAGAATGTAAAAACAGCTTTTTAAAGGTTTTTTTTTTTTGGTAGTTGTATCCAGCATGTGTTGGAACCACAAGCAGCAGGATTCCATCTGAATTAAATGCAACAATGAAAAAGAGAAACGCTAACCACAGCTATTTTTCTGGAAACCCAGAAAGGCATAACTTGGTGCTGATTTCATACAGAAGTTTTGGTCAATTCTTTAGCATTCTGCAGCAATTTATATATCCTCTTCAGTCTAAGATGGTCTCCAGCTCCATCTCTTTTCTTGGTTGCAGCTTCCCAATTCCTTTGCCAGATTCTTCAGCCCTGCTGTTAGACACAGGTTTGGGCGTTGCAGGGATTTTCAAAACTCTGTGAGTTGGCTGTAGACCATAAGTTGGGATTGGTTAATCATTTTTGCCTCCTTTCCCCTTCCTGGCTTGTTCCTTGGCTTGCTTCTGTCCATTCCCACAGCCACGACGGCTGGGAATGCCCTGGCTGAAAGGCAGCTCACAAGGATCTCAGAGAAAGAGCTGTGCCAGAGCCCAGCTGCAGGTGATGGGGCTGTAGCCTGGGAGCTGTTGGCTGCTCCTTTAGGTTGAAAGGTGCTGTGTATAATTTAGCATGGGAAATGGATACCATGAACAAAACGAGTTTATACATTGTAAAAATGTGGGGAGAAAGTCTTATAAACACCTGTTCAAGTATGTGATGACAGCTGGTAGTGCTTTTCTCATGAGGCTTCCTTCTGCAGCTGTGCTTACATTCTCTGAGGATAAAAAAAGCTCACATGCACCTACTCTTTACATCCTTAAGAGATTACTCTGTCTTTTGCTGAGCAGCGAACAAACCATCTATGCCACAAGATATTTTTCTAAGAAAGTGAGCGGTTCATAGGATTGGAAAACTGTGCAGTGTGATTGGCCACACTTCTGGAGAAGAGCAGATGAGAACCTGTGCAATATCAAGATTTTTCTTTTCAGTCTGTTGCTTCAACGTCTAGGCAGCATTAGGGATGACTGTACAGTGTAGCCCAGAGTTCTGAATGCCAGCTTATGCAACAGAATCAATGGGAGTGCAGAAACTGTATATGTTTCTAATGTAAACGTAAGTAAATTTTGAAACAGCACTTTGTTACTACGTAGCATGACAAATAACACTGTCAAATCTTTGTTTTAAACAATAACCAAAATAAGATGTTCATGTCAGAAAAACAGTCATTTTCCTCTTCTTTCTGTAACTACTGACGCTTCTGTCAAGTTCATGTAAAACTTAGCAACTTTATCTTCACCTAACATATAGGATGTATTTTGTTTGTATATAAGAAGCTGAAGAATCTGAATTCAAGGGCAAAATCAGTAAATAAATTATGTTTTCAGGTTCTTGCTAGGTATATCAGAAATTCAGTATTAAGTAAAGTAGTTGATAGTTACCGTGAAAATGTGCTGGAACTCTATGAAATTCAGAGTAGCTTGGACCAATTTAATCCTGCCTATGAAAGGCACAGATTTTCTGACTGTATGGGGTGTTAAAACCAGATCTGTGTAAAAGAAGTGTCCATGTTAGAGTATTTTTTAATTTGGTAGGAATAGTAAGTTGTTCCAAAATAAGGCCAAATTCAGACCATCTGCAACAGATACTGAAGCACTGTCATTCTGTTGATGGAAATGTCACACCCCTTTCTCAACAGAATTACATGTGTGTAGCGTGTAAGTTTAGGTGAGGTCTGTATTATGGCAGGCTCTCATTGAGGGCATTAGGAACCATATTTAGATGCCCTCCATACTGCTGAAGCCCAGATGTCCCCCGTCTGGCTTCTGGTGGGTGCATCCTCTGTGCTGTCCCCTGGCCTCTTAAATGACATTCAAAGGCCTTCAGAGGTACCCAGCTTTCTCCTAACAAAGATTTAAGTGGAGCATAGGCTGCCCAAATGTGGTGTTTTGGTTGGATTTGTTCTACAGGAAGAGGAATTTCCCTTGCTTTTTTTTTTTTTTTTTTTTTTTTATTTTTGCTCTGTAAAGAAACATCTCTAGAGACACATCTTTATGTGCCTGTAATATCTGTGGTGCTGCTGACCTAAATCACAGGGAACTTAACTGTGTTAAGTTACCAGAAGTACATCTTCCATGCTAGTGCCTGAAAATATTTCTTTAAAAAATAATGTGCTTTACAGAGGTTTTGCTTAGTGAGTATGAGGATGGAGGAGTGAATCTTCCAGCCGCTTCTTGTTACTTTTCCTTTTTTGATAACATTCAGTCATTTTTGCACAAATGTGTAGATTCGTCTTAAGGGTTTTTCCATTGACTAAAACTTGCATAGTTTGACTTAAAATCTGTTCTGTGAACAGAAAGAGATCAGAATGTTTCTTTGGCGATGTGTTCTTCGTTTGTTCTCAGATTGGTAAACAAACTGTTTTCATGTTACAGGTTGAACAATCTAATCCTGAGCTGTTCAGAAACGTTCTTGCTATATTATTTGATTTTATTTTTTGTGATGAACATCTGGATACTTTTTAGCAAAAGGAATAAAAATAGTGAAGGCAACTGGTAACTTATAAACATCTCCTGGCAGATGTATCCGCACTGGATTCCTCTAGTGCAGTCCAATTGCACTCAGTGGAGTTGTGGGATTTGGGGGACAAAGGAACACCTCCAGCTCCCCAGGCTCTATGTGAAGTTTCTTCCCAGGTATTCTCAGCACCCTGACATTCGAGGAATGGGGCCATGTATCGGGAGGGGGAAGCAAATTGAGCCTCTGACTTCATTACTCAGCATAAACTTTCACATGGGAAAGACTAGTGTTAGTCGGTCAGATTAAGATCTGCCTACAGGATGCTCTTGGGCAAGTTGGGGAGTGAAGTGCTGCTGGGGCTAGTGGTGAGCATGCAGTGAACCCCTGGCATCACAGGGCCTGGGAGCCCTTCCTCAGGGCACAGGGCGAGCGCAAAGCAAGTGGGGCTGTGGCACAGCTGTCACTCAGGTGAACAAATTGCTCCACCAATAGTCACCATATCAAGGCATAGTTGAGCAAATGCCCTTCTCTACAATGCTTTTTCCAGGTATTCTTGCCCACTTCCCACAGGCTCATGAAAGTCAGGGCTGTTCTACATAAGGTTTTTATAATTGTAGATCACCAGAAAAATATTGGAGTGTGCACACCTGATTTGGCTTCTCATTTCTGAACCTTCCTTCCCAGTTGTTTCAGGCAAAGTCTCCCAACTTACTCCCATATGGGAAAGCTACTCTTCCATTTCTATTTCTCAGTACTTCCAAATCTGGGTGCTTATTCTAATACAAGAAAGCTTTCCTTCGATTTGACATAACATCTCAGAAAAGTTAGCACACCTTGATAAAAGTTGATGGTCACAAGGTTACTCTTCTAGTTCCCACAAGCCTTTACTATTTTTAGGATGAAAATATATGTTCTGAGTATATAGAAGTGTTTTCAGAGCAGGGATGGTATTTTGTAGAGACATGCTATGTCTCTTCCAAGCTCCCACAAAATACCCACCTTTGAGTATCATCCCAGAACAGGTCTAGTATTTCCATCTGGAAAAGCAAACCTGAAGTTCTTTCTGCGAACAAACATAGCTCATCACTACTCTTTCTTTCAGCACATAGCTTCACCTCCCATGCTTCTCTTTTGCTGTTTTTGGTTCTAGTTTTCCCAGGTGTGTGTTCCTTCCATTCACATCTAGTTGCAAAAAGTGCTGACAGGAAAAGCATTCTCTTTCAAAACTTTTTTAAGATACTGAGAATTTAGACTTGTTTTGGAAGTGAAAAAAATGCGTCTGTTTCAGTAGTTTTGGCAAGAGAGAGCTAAATCTGAATGTTTTCATGCTGATATATTACCCTTTTCTTCCTTGAAATTATGTTACAGCTGAGATAATTTCGTAACTTTCATTGTCTAAATGAACTTGCCTTAATGAAGTGTTTGAGCATGTGGGTATTCTCACACCTGTAACAGGTGGTTACTAGTACACAAAAAGATTTCTCAACTGTGATTAAGTCGTTATAACTCCTTATTGATCCTTTTGTGAATTAAAATGTTGTCAGCCACTTTTACCAGTGTCACGATATTTGAACAAAACATTTTGTGATTTTTCAGCTTTGTTGTCTCTGCTTTAGCAAGTAGATATGGGAACTAGAAAGCTCTCTAAAATTAAAGTCCAACTAGCTTCACAGGTAAATGCCTTCAAGAAACAGCAGGTGTTGGTGCATTTTGCTAAAGACGCAGCACAATTCATTGTGCCTGCCAGTAACCTGTTGGAAAAATCTATCTGCAGTCAGGGAGGAAGGTGGCATGTTCTGGAAAACAAAGGTGTTTAACCAAGCTTAGAGACTCTGCTCCAGGCCTGGCTGCACAGAGCAGTGCCCTGAAACGTCCCCTTGCCCCAGGCAGTTCAGAAACTGCCAAAAACTGTGCCTTGGTGTGGTGGTGGAGGAGACTGGAGGAGAGGGAAGAGGATGACATTGGGACATAGCGCAGCTGTGCGGTGCGGCAGGAATTTGGGGTGAGGAGGTTAATGACCTGGCAGATCTGCAAGGCTTCTCCATTGCACTGTGCTTCTGCTGAGCTGGGGATCATCTTTCTGAGCATTGCCTTCAAGAACAGCCACCCGATCCCAAACCAACAAACAAAACCCAAAACCCTCCAGGCACGTTCTGTGTGCACTGAGCGCTGTTCCTCCTTGTTCAGTTGTAGGATTCCTGGTACTGATCAATTTTACTCTGAGAGATTTGCTGTTCATGGGGAAAGAAAATAAAAAAGAAAATTGTGAGGAGGAGGGCAACTTTGTTGGTTTGAGCACTAAGTGAATTTATTTCTCTAAGTAATTTCCCCAAAGTTCACAACATCCCAGTTGTGATAATTTAGGGCTGAGTACAACCTTTGTTTCTGAAGTTACATACAGGCAATGTATTGTCAAAGTTGTTCAAACCATTTTTTAAGCTTCTTGTCAAGGAAACTTGCTTTCCTTAAGATTATTAATAAAATATGCTTAGCATCACCGAAACTGTGATCCTGCAGTGTTTTATGTAAATACAGTGTTTAAGGGTATTCGATATTTGAGAAAAAAAGTTATTGCTTGAATATTAGATTTTAATAATTGTGCACCTTTTATTTTCAATAGGATTATCATACAGATGAAAACAGAGCACTGAAAAAAGACCCACAACAGGATTACCACCTGGAATATGCCATGGAAAACAGTACTCACACCATACTGGCTTTTAGCAGAGAATTGCACACTTGTGATCCAAATGATAAGAGCATAACGGTGAGACGCTCTGCCTATATGTAAAGAGGGATGAAATAATTAACACAGAACAAGTATATAGCTGGTTATGATGCTGGCTACTAAAATCTCAGGAGAAATTCACTTAGGAAATGCGTTTATTCACCTCTCAGTGCACTTTCCAAAACATCTATCAAAATTGCCTGCTAAAACACTTGTGCTAGTGTTAACGAGTTCTTTTATTATCAACTTTCTTTATATTTCCACTTCAGTTTTGTGATAGAGCTCTTTCTATTCATGGTGAATACTTTTCATAGGAAATTCTTCTGTTGTCGTAGTGACTGTTGTGCTTTATAAGCATAATTTTAAGTTACATGAAGTTGATCACTTTCATATTGGAAATGACAGTAGGGCTATAGAGATTTGCAAGACTTTTTATGCTTTGGCTTGTTTACTACTATTCATTTTGGAAGCATTGCAGTAGTAGTTTAACAGTAGTGTCACTAACTATGTTTTCACAATATATGCAATAACAACAGCATGAGCTGAAAGATAGAGCGAATACGCAGCTGTATAAACTGCCAAGTTTCCGTCTGTCAATGGTTCTGTGGTTTTTGCATCTGCTGCAAATTGTCTCAGCATAATTTAACATCCTGAGACCCTTCAGCATTTATTATTTTGTCTCACTGAGTGATTATTGCAATCTGAGAATGATTTACAGATAATTGATCTGCACTGTGGCTCCAAAGTGATTTTTAAGATGTAAACCTGTTCTATAGCTGAATGTGTATCTTTTCTAGTATGAAGGGCCAGCAGTTCACAGAAGGTGCTCAGATCTTTACACAAGTGATCCTAGAAGCTGTTTAGGGAGGACAGCTTCTGACTGAGAGTCAAATGAGTGCCATCTCTTGAAAAAAAAGTTATATGTGCTGAGTTGGATGCCTCTTTAAGTTTGTTCCGCTTTTTGCAGATATGATTCAAATTTGTCACATTACTGAAGGAAACTATAAAAGACATTCAACTTCTGTAGATCCACAATGAATTCTGAATATAAATGTGATTAATTTTAGATAAAAATTTGCATCAGTAGCTGTTTCTCACTGTTGTTCAAACACAGCAACTCTTACATCATATCTGTCTTAGGAGCTGCATGATCTATACAAAAAGCATATTGTTCCCATTCCTTAAGTGTTTGTTTGTTGTTTTGTTTTTTTTTAAGTTGTTTGTTTGTTTTCCAGGAGAGCACAGTGCGAGTAATATGGGCCTACCACCACAAAGACTTGGGAGACGCAGGTCAGAATTACCACGGGTCTACCCGTGGTACAAAAAGTCTACGTTTACTGAACCCTGAGAAAGCAGAAGTCTCACCCGCCTCTTTGTCTTACTTTGATCTGATAAACAAAGACGTAAGTTACTCTGTGTTTTGGGTTCGTGTAGGCTAAGGTGGCAGCCCAACATCTGGGCTTACACAGCAGGACAGTTCGACTTTTATAATACTGTTTTTTTCCCCTTTTCATTAAGACAGGTGCCTGTACCAGACAAGGATACAACATATTGGTGCCAAATGTTTAAGATCCCTGTACAACATGAGAAGCATCATGTGACAAAGGTGAGGGATTCTGACTGTGTGAATCCAGGTTTTATGTTTATGTTTTTGTGTTTAGAGGAGTTCAGGTGAGAATGATGATTCTTCAGATCAATTATTGCACTTGGAAAATTTGTTTTACCACTTGCGGAGTAAAAACAAGACCTCTTGTATTTCTTAACCGTGGGGAAGAAGTGAGTGCTCTCAGGACCTGGTTCTGATGTGCCCTAAAAATCAGCATGTAAGGTGACAGAGATGCTTTCTTTCTCATCTTCATGTCCTCTCTCCCTTAAGAAAATAGTTGGAAGTTTTACCATTGTTCATAAAGGTGTTTGGCAAAAATGTGTTTGTCTAAAACCTTGTTCCATCAAGTTTATGCTTTATCTAAGAATGTCATGGATATCTTTTAAAGGAGAGTAATTTTAGATTAAAAAAACAACAACAGAATTTTGTTAAAATAAACGGCCAAGTTGCATCATCTGAGCATGCAGTTCATTATCTTTGGGTGTGTAAAAATTGTCAAATATTCCAAAAAAAAAAAAAAGAGCATGTTGTAGTTTATTAAAAAAATAACATAAATGGTTCTCACATTCTTCCCCAGGAGCGATATACTTGAATCCTAACAAAGTAACAACTTCTTACTGTTCAAGATTGCTTGAGATAGCATAAGTAATTAAAATAAATGTACAAGCCTTAAGGCGGTTTTTCTGGTCATTCAACATTAATTGAATGCTTTATAGACAGTAGCCTTAAATTTGTTGCATATATATCAATAAAGGTCAAAAGAATAGAGCAGAATTATTATTTTAGACTAGGCTTGCATGGGGAAAATGAAGAAGATAAGACTGTTTCAGAGGTGGATAATGCAGCTAGTGTGTTTGTCTAACTAATTGTGTAAACTTGGCTACTGAATCATGGCCCTCATTTTTATGTTTCTTTGAACTCACTAATGTTTTCAATTTTATTTATTTATTTTGTTATTGTCAGTCATGTTTCTCTAATGAATTGAATTGAACTGAAATTTTTAATTTGACTCAAAGAATTTGATGTGTGATCACTAGCATATGTCTTAGAAGTACTCATGTTTGTTCTGAAATATTGTGCTTCCTCACAATTCCTCATTCCTTCATCAGAACGTAGAATTGGAAGGTCAAAATTTCCACCTTCAGATATATAAATCTTATTTGGAAGCTGTGACAGGTAGCTTCACAGATCTGTGTAAACAAAAAACAGATTTTACGTGCAATCAGGTATATATGTCATAAATCCAAGTTTTCTGCCCTCAAGTGAGAGAGCTTTGAAGTCTGAAGTATTGGAATCATGATTTCCATATTATCTCTGGTGGACTATGTATATGTAAGCTGTTGTGCTAAAAAAGTTCTCTGGAATTATTTATATTTACTGAATTTATTTTTTGAATGTTTTGCCTGACTGCACACTAAGGTAGAAGTATTGACTGGTTATCCTTTTGGATCAGAGATGCATAATCTTTTTAGAAGAGTTTAATTTTTTTTGTTTTTACTACAATGTATAATGTTTATTAAAATTTTTAAGAATCATGTTTTAAAATCAGAAAATTGTTTTAAAATTAAAATGAGATTAAAATCCCCAGTGATTTTCCAACTACAGAAAAAACAGCAGATTTGGTTAGAAAGAGAAAACTGATTACAGAAAAGATAAAAATTAATGTAGAAACACTTAGCGTATCATTTCAGGTACTGAAAAGACAGCTTGTATTTATGACTTTTGTATAAATATATAAACATTTGCATTTATATATATATATGTATACACACATACATTAATATATATACATATATATATTTTTAACTTTTGTAGATCATACACAAAAAGTTTTTATGGAATTGTATTTATGTATTGTTGCAATCTTATTAAACATTTCCTAAAGCCTACTGATAGACAAAGGGTCAGGCTTATGGGTACTTATAAAGATATTATCTTTGCAACAAAGTTTGAATTTCACAAAGGAAAAGGTTGATGAATTATTTGACTTGGTCAAACTGTGTTAGTTAAATACCTATGTAGATTCTGATTCTTGATTTCATCTTGTCTGTAGTATCGCTTTCATACAAATCTATGCATCTTACAGACAGTAAAAAAAAGTTTAGTACAAATTCATCTCTGATATAATTCTCATTCTCTTTTATGATTTTGTGGAACACTTCAGTGCAGTTCAGCTTTTGCAGAGCAACACGTGCTAGCAGCAGCTTATGAATAAATCTACTGGAGTCTCAAATAGGTTTAACAACCACAATTAGACTTCTTTTTTTTTTTCATCTAGTTCTACTGTTTTCTGTCATTCCTTCTGTCTTGCAAATGTCTTTGTTTGTTTCATAGTAATATATTTTTTGAAATGTTGGTTCCCTCAGGAAAGCACATGATTTTAATGATGGCAAATGTCTTAGGAAAAAGTTAGACTTAGCAGCCAAGGTAGAGGCTAAGACTTTAAACCAAGATACCAGTTGTCTCTAGTTAATGAATGCCAGATTCTGAATTTAAAAGTATTTTTTTAAATTCTCCTCTTCTGTTAGGCAGAACGACTTCAAAGCATTTAAAAATGTCTACAAGCTAATGGTACACCAGCTGGTCAAAGTGATGATGTTTGGTCCTAGAATGTATCTACAGTGGTTTGGAGTAGGAGCGCGTTTTTGAAGTGAATCTTCAAATTGCTCTTCCTCACTTTGGTATGGTTACTATCATTAAACAATTTTGGAGATCATGAAACTCAACAGTAAAACATGCACCAGGAACACAATGGAAGAACTCCAGACAGAACCCATAAAAAACTTCGTCAGGATCATATTTTCATCTTCTATCTTTTTCCTCCTTCATGTTTCTGGAGTTGTTCTTCCTGTGGGGAAAACAAACAAACAAACAAAAAAAGAACCCCAAATCAAACAAGTACACAAAACAAAACAAAATAAAAAAAACCAAACACTGAGCAGAGTGACTCACTGAGCAGTGAGAATCTGTTTTGCAGTTTTCCCAGTGTGTAGTCTTTGCTATCCAGGGAGCTTTGGAACAGTGCTCACAGGAGCAAGCTATGATTGCTAGTGTATCAAAGGGATTGTTGGAGTGGGTTTTGAAAGACGGGATTTTCCCCTTAGCACAAAATAAATAAATAACTAGCACAAGATCTTAAAATCAATAGAAAATGAATTATGTAAGTTCTTATGTCTTTTCTTTACATAATATTCATGATACTTTCCAAGAACCTCAGGTAATGTGAAACAGCATACTTTCATTGACTGTTCTTGATCAAGCACTACATGACATGTAAATTCTGCAGGAGATAAGACTGTAATCTTGCATTCATCTCATAGGTGGAATGAGGACATGGCTGAGTAACTTCTACTGCATTTTCTAATGGAGAACAGCCTCAGTGCGATAATGGGGCACTCAGGCAGGGTTAGGATGGCTCTTTTAAATCTTCCTTTATTTCATAGCTCGTCAACTTCTTCCCTAGGGAAGAGAATGCATCTTCCTACGTGTCTCTGCAGTGCCTTCTGCTATGAAATCTTTTTTGGTGTGTGCAGGAAGAAAAAACTTGCAAAGCTTGTTATTATGGACTTTATGCCTGCTAAGAAATAAAGCAAATTAAGATAATCCCTCAATAGCTGGGAATAACAGTGATAAGGGTTGTTCTGATTGCAACTGATACCAGGTACCAAGCAGTTTTTGTGTGTCTGATGGAGTACATTACTCCTCATCTTCAAGCAGCATACCTGGTGGAGAGGTGGCTACTTGGGAAGTACTTCCACAGGTTTTCACTTTTTGTGTGTATGTGTTTGTGTGGGTGCAGACACTGGCAGCTCTTCATGTGGCAGTATGCACTGCCATAGAATCCCCCTGCAGCTACTTGTGCATTGGCCTGTTCTGCTGCTTTGGGCTCCAGGCTGTAGTATGCAGGTCAGGCTTACTGTCCTACAGGGATTTCATTTTCCTCATAGATGGAAGTTAGCTGTGAGCTTTCTCAGAAGCAGCTTTCTTAGAAAAAAAAACATTCTGTTTATTAACCCACACTTTCTGGAGATGGGCTTCAGGGTAGCTCTTGCTGGGATCTTTGCTGTGCTCTGTAAATGTTGTTATTTTACTTGGTCCTGAATGTGCCTCTTAATCATATTGCTAAAGCTTTCTGGTTTCAGTAACTGCACCTGGAGAAAGCCCTCGGCTCCAAGAGGACTTCTTGGAGGGAGGGAAGGACTCTCTAGTGAAGCAGGCACACAGACAGGTATGCCCATGCACCAGGTTCCCTGTCTAAACGTGTCTGTCTCCCTGTACAAGCTGCATGGAGGGCAGCTCCTGTGGGTGTGGGAAGCCATACAGATAGACAGAATGTGCAGGGCTGGGAGCAGAGACCTGGGTAGGAAGCATGCACTGAAATGGTCGATTTTGAGTCTCCTTAACATTTCCCTTCCAGTTAGGAAAAAAAAAAAAAAAAGTTACTTAGTAGCAGCACACTCACACTCATTTCTGAAATTCTTCTATTTCTGACTATCCTTTAATGCCTGTTTTTCATGATTTTTGATGCACGTACCTATGTATGTATTAACACATCTGTGATTGTTTTTTTCTGCATATTTGCTGAATTTGTGTTTTGCTTACCGTGAGCTGGCAGCATTTAGATATTTACCAATGTCATGAAAGTGAAAATCTGTTTTGCATTCATAAGAAATACTTTTCAGCATTTCAGCAAATACAGCTCTTGCTGTGTTTCTGAAACCTGCTTTTAGTGCTCTTTCTGCTCGTAATTCTAGACATAACAGCTCTTTTGTTACTGTCTTTACCTTAGGTGACAATATGTCTTCCATTTGCTTCATTTAATCATATTACTTCTTAATACTACTGCCTCTGCTAAGATGTGTTGCTTTTGCTTTTCTTTATTTTAGGTCTTCTGCATTCACTGCTGTTTTTCCCAGTGCAATTTAAACAAGCTTAAAATAGGGCAGATCCTCTACTGTCCTTCTGTAAATTCTCTATACCCATAGTCCCTCACTGCACCTGATGTATTATGGTGTGTGAACTTCTGAAAATGCTCTCTACCTACTGATGAGGAAATAGTGCCTATAATCTACCTGCCAGATGAGCTGTAATCAATTTACATCAAATTTTTCAGCTGCAACATATAGCATGCCCATGCTAGTTTCAGCACTTTTTGTTTTCCCACTTTACTTTCTTCTTTGGAATAGACTACGTTTTCCTCAGGGGAAGTAGTTCCCAAGGCTTCAGTAGTAATAATCTCATAGACAAAAACATACCTGACATTGAATTTCACTATTAAGAACAGGAAAATCACTTTATGTAAAGTATCAAATGCTATAGAGTACTTGGGTTGTTTAGCTATATCTACATACCTTTTCCCTAAGAACTGCTCATTTCCCTATGGTTCTGAACTTTCTGATTTTTTTGTAACCAGCAGCATGAGTGGAGGAACATGGTCAGAAGGCTTAGAGCGGAAAATACTTCAGTTTCTGTAGGAGAACTTTTTAATGGGAAGCTCAGTTTTAGAGTGCATTCGTAGCTGGCAGTGAGGACAGTAGGTTGCATTTTGTAAGCCCTTAAACTATTGGATTCCATGTTGGGGATTTGGTGGTATCTTTTGAGTATACCTCACGCATATTAAATTCAGGCAACTTATTGAAGACAGAATATTTCCAGCGATGAAGATGGGCTGCCTCTCATCTAACTTGACCAATCTCTGCCAGTTTGAGCTAGCTGCTTGAATGCCCTTAGCAGTTAGTGTCAAAAATAGCTGTTTATGTCATCATCATCCCAGAGTAAATGTCTGAAATAGATGAGCTCAAACATCCCCTGTATGACTCAGTCTCTCTCCATTGACTGAGAAGAGAGAACCAGCCTGTATTACATATGTAACACTCAGATGGCTGAATCAGAGGAGATGTGTCCCACCAAAATGGTCAGGGTTGTGTTAAAAAAAAAAAAAAAAAAATTTATTTGCCCTTAGGAAGAGAAAAGATTTCAATCAGCCACAACTCTATGCAATTTTTTGACACTGAGGATATGAATAGTGAAAACAAGTCAAACATATAACCAGAAAAAAAAATCTTAATTATTAAGCCTTCATTTAGAAGTGTTACATTGGGTATATTTTTATACAAACACCAAAGTTTCTCATCACTGATCCCTTTTGAAAAAGAACCTTCTTTTCACTTAAAGAAGGACCTGTCTTAGAGCACACCAGCAGCTGCCAGTTAATCTTCATGTTCAGTTTCAGAGCAATCTCTGATAAGGAAGTAAAAACTCAAAAAAAAAAAAACTTGTTGCCAAGGGTAACTTTGCTTTTTGACAGTGGAATGCTTTAGTAATACCAAAGACCCCAGTGTGAAAATACAAAGGGACTCCAGTTTAAGAGACTGATTAATTGAAAACCAGAAGGGCAGCTTGTAGCCTTCAGTACCTAAATGAGGGCACTGATTTTTAACTTGAGTGATACCAGACAGTAACTGCTTGTTTTCCTCTGGCTTGAATGTTTTGCTAAATGCAATAGATAACTCAAGCAAATTGCATCATGCAGCCTGAAACAAACAAATATTCTGTGTTGTCCTATCTGTCTCCCTGCAAAGCAATTTCAGCCTTGCTAAATTAGATTGACAACAAAATTATATTTTATGCTGCAGAGCTTGCAGGCTCTCTGCCCTTTGGTCTGGAGGGCTCTCTTCATTGCAAGCCTAAGTTGGGTTTGGAGTGTTATGGACTCATATATGACTGAACTGAATAGAAAATGAAATTTTCCCAAGCAGCTCTCCCAGGAAATTAAAGAACTGCTGTCTTTTCTCATGTTCTGCTGAATTTCATATGTAAAATTATTTCATACATTAATTCTGTGATCAAAGATGGAACTACATATTACCACAGATTTTACTGTCTCACCAAACTTAGTATTTCTTAGTGGAATGTATTCTTGTTTTGTGGTAGTCTTCTTTCATTTCTCTTGAATATACTTACAGTAGGAATATTTATGTTATGCAGCTATTGCTGCATTAGTTATTCCATATTTGGTATGCAAAAATAATCTATTTCATTTCTGGCATCAACAAACTTGAATATCTAGTTAATTTAATATAGTTTTTTTTTTATTATTTAATTAAAACTGTATCCATCCATCACGGCAATGTATTCTGTAGCCATACAGTTGGAAAATACATACTTTCTGGTTTAATGAAAGTTAGAAGTTCTGTAATTTTTAGTTACATAGAAGTGTTAGATGAAAGAACATTAACTATGACTAAAGGTGAGCATGGGAAAGAGGAGAGTGCTGATTTTGTGAAATCTCTCTGAGATCCACCTCCCTTTCTGAGGTGTTCAGTAGAGGACTGCTTTTGATTTACCCCACAATGTTTTGTACAGTGTTTTTTTTTTTCCTTCCTCATCCTTAACATGGTTAAGTAACACACTGAGAAGATAAGAAAATCCTGTCTAGTAATTGTGGTCATCCTATCCACAGTTCTTTATCATAGCAGGTAATAAAATATTTCCAAGTTGGACCCCTGATGAATAATTGTTGTAAATTGCAGAACAGCAGACTCACAGGTAGCAAAATCTGACTTGGTGGAGCTTACACAATATGAAGTAGGTCACAAAGCATAACTACTTCTGTCCTACTAACTTGGCATTGTGTTTTACCATCAACTTTCTAATTCAGACAAGTCACAGTATCCTAACCAGATTTTCAGTAGGGCCATACTGAACTGATCCGATGTGATTTATATGGAGAAGATATTTCATTTTGACTATAAGAAGTGTTATCACTTCAGTTCCCACTTCTCCCTCTCCAAACCTATATTTAGTTACTGGTTCAGTTATCAGTGGATGATGTTGGGATATCCCCTTCATTCCTGCTTCCACTTCTACCATAGCAGTTGCAGCTATGTCCAAAGCATAGATTAATTGACTCCCGGGGGGCAAAATAGAAAGAAAAAGCACTAATAACAATGGAAAAATTAGTTAGTGAGACAGTAGCACTCCACATGTCTCCCTGTAGCACGTCAATTGGCAAAGATGACAACTGAACTGCAGGTAGAGAAATTAAGAATTTCTGTCTGCACCATGGTTTAAGTGACGTTTTCGGTGGTATGCAAATAACTTATATCTTGTCCTAATTAAAATTTAACAAACACACAACCCTAACATGAAAAAAGATAATAAGCTATAAGCAAGTTATTGTAAATTGAAAAATGAGTGCTCTTCAGTCTTCTTTCTCTTTCCCCTCATTTCAGTGACCTTGCCTTTGCTGTCTCTAAAGTTGCTTGGACTGAAACTGTGTCTTTCTATTTTTTAAACTCCCAGTTACAGTTGTGGTTTTTATTTTAATGCAGTTTATTAATTCATTAATTTTAATGCAATTTATTAATTCATCTTTAATACAATATTCTTCTATTTATGATTTTTGAAAGTAACTTTCAAAGACCATGTCATCTGAAAATAGCACTTGTTACATGACTTTATGAGTTCTGTTGATGAGTGTTGGAGCAAGAGTATCAGGGCTTGGATCAGGGTGAGAAAATGTGGAAATGATGATATTCATGGAGACATAATATAACCTCACACAGTACTCAATCACACAAATTTTACATATCATCTAATGTCTGCATGTATGTATGTTAAACCTGTAAACAAAAATTTTAGACATTATGAGCAACATTTCCTGAAAGTTTGTTGAGCTGACTCAGGAGGTTGTTCCAAGTCAATGTGGTGAGACACGTGCTTATTTTTTCCCCTGCTTTCATTTCAGTAGACTTGAGGTTCTGAAGAGTCCAGGCTGGTGACTGCTGTACTCATAATGTAGCCATATGCTTAAAGTCTTGTTTGTGTGTGTTCCTTTTCTTCACTTCTTCTTCACAGGAATCAGGATTTTCCTTGTAGAAAACTCATTTACCTATGCCTGTGTATTTGTAAAACATGAAGCAGACATGCTGGAAATTCTCACACATTCTTCATTCAGTAAAGCTTCTTATTCCCTCCCAAGCAGGAAGAGAAAAAGTATGATGCTATTAAGTTACGATCAATAGGCAATTTTTGCAGCTGTACAATAGAATGAAATCTTCTTCCATAGCTAATCTCAAAGAAACAGCTAGACATCACTGTGTATTAATAGTGATTTCATGTAAAAAAGGGAGTACCAGACGTACTTATGCTATTCTTATTACATGTTCATCTGGGATAAATACAAAGACTTTATAGACTATTCACCTTGGCTTCAGATCTGAAAAATATTTGGTTACATATTACTTTATTATTACACTGTTTTCCCAAGAAAGTGTTGATGTTACTGATTAATTGCCGATTAACTCAGTTTGGTGTGTGTCAGCTTTGCTGAGAGACTCAGAGCACTCTGCCCACGTTTCTGTTGCTTAGGAGTGCAATGAATGTACTGCCGTAAAGTGTAACTGAATGAAACATGTTTTTTCTTGACTCAAGCTTTTTATCAGATTGCTCCCCAGGGTTATAATTTTTAACTGTTGCTAAACATGTTATCTTAAATCTTTAGACATTCCTCAGACGGAAGCAGTTTTTTAATGAATATTTCTTTTGAGGTATATTTCTTTTGGATTTAGTCTAAATTACTGCATGCCTTTCAGATCTGAACTCTTTGTGAGTGGCTAAGTTCCAGGCAATTAATTAGGAATAAGAATTTAGGAATAAACTTAATGGCAGAGAGAACAAGGAGCCCTAAATCCACCTCTAATTCTCATTTTAAAATACTTTGTTTTTCATGGTTATTGTGCTGTTTGATTCCTTTCTCCTAATTAGAATATTTAAGTTGTTCTGCATACTGACCTATAGAAATTCCATCCATACAGTGCAATCATTAGCATTTCTTTAATCATGGTAATATGTAAGAATGGCAGGATTTGTGTGAATTCAAAGGTACAGCCTTCTCTCCAACTAATAGGAACAGTAACTTTTATCATGAAGGCCTTATTCTTCTGCAGCTTAAAACTGCAGTATGGTAATTAGTTCGTAATTTGGTATACTAATAAAACTTAAATAAGAACCTTCACTGAACAACAGAGCCACCGAATAAACAAACCCTTTCTTCTTTACACCAAGAGCAGGAAATATCTGTGCTTTGAATAAGATTTTCCATTCATGTGGTAAGTTCTTTTTTCTCTACACTGATGCTAGAATTTTTAATGTGTTTTAAACCAGTTAAAATCAAATGCCGACAATATAACTTAAGTAAATAAACAAGTCAGCTCTGTTATTTCAATTTTGGATTATATCCTGTATTTGAATCTTGCTTTGGGGAAAAAAACAAAACAAAACACAACAACAGGCATATTACAAACAAATCATGCAAATTTAAATGCCTTAACTTGTATGGAACCTCTATTTTTGGTCTGGAAAATTTCCATCCTCCAAGGAAACCTTACCTAATCACATTATTAAGGATTATGGGGGTTGCTGTTGCCTATTCTTTTTTCTCATCTATATCTCTTTTGTGTTAAGATAGAAGAAGCCAGATATATCAGTAGCAACACTAATTATATTTTCTCCAGCTTAAAGCTGTGAAAATAATTTGAAGAAATATTTTTACATTTGGAGAATAATTCAAGATAAGCAGTAATACTTCTACATAGATAACTACCAGTGAAACAGGAACTGTGGCTTTGCTAAGCCTCCTGCAAGTCGTACACCAAAATATACAACTTCTTATGTAAACAGCAGTGTTTAAATTCAGATCAAGGTGAATTTAAAGGGTTTTGTTAGTAATGACTGTATTTAAGATCTAAATTGTACAGTGAGAAGTAGAAACAGATTCTTGGTTACATACATGCAGATGATAGGGCTTATATCAGTAAAGGTTAGGCAGCCATCCCATGCTCGACTGCTGCCTGTTGAGCATTTGAGGTGTCTCTTTCAGCCCTAACTGCTCTGTGACATTAATTTAATGTTTTCTGACAGATGGAGTTGGGGGCTGGGAGGGTGGTCCCTGCCTGACCTCAGGATTCCTGAACTTGCAGCTGAAAGTCTGCAGCAGATTAGTGTCGCAGACACGATGCTGGCCTAGACAGGCTCTCCTCCTGACATGAGATAGCTGTTGGGGTTAAAATTCTGATCTACCCTGGGGTCATGGGCTTACATTTCTCTCCCAGCTCTAGGGCACATTTCCAGCTCTTGGGCTTTGCTCAGCACACCTTCAGGTTGCGTGCAAGAGCCAACGTTAAGCAGAAAGCAACTAGTGTTATTTCTTTCAGAAAATTTGTACGAAGGTACCATATTATTATTGAGCTTTATTTTTTTTCTGTAATACACAGAAGTTTTACTGCTGAAAAAGACTAAACTTTATCAGGCCAAATATTTCTACATGTTTGCTTTTCTGAAGGAAAATCTTAAATCTTCAATGAGATGCTTTAGATAAACATTTGTTTTTTCCAAGACTGCATTTCTGGGGGAAAAAACAAAAAACAAACAACAACAACAACAACAACAAAAACCCATGGGAAAATCTTGATGACATTTTGAACCTCGAACTTTTCTAAATAAGAGAATTATTTAAATATATGTACGTGGTATACATTTGTGAAAGAAATACAAATCCCAGAGTAATCCATAGAAAGATGTTAGTTCTTCCTAAGGATGAATACAGAAAGCAGAGAGCAAAAACCTTGGCCTCTGTTTCAAAATTTCTTTACAGTAAACTCAGCCAGCACTCCGTTTCAAAACCATCCCTTTTTGGTCTGGGTTTAATCAAGGTCATGGCAAACTCAATAAAATAACCAACCACAGACTAGAAACAATCTTAGATATAACAGTGCCAGGATGAAATTTTGTGTAAATTTTTTGTTCTCAGTTTTCAGATGACAGAAAAATGTTTTTCCTCCGTGTTGCCAGAGGCTAAATACACACGTTGTTATATAAGGTTAAGGTGCTATTTACAATGACAGTATGACATACCATAATGTCTTTCAGCTAGTAGAGGTGATGGTAAGAAGCTGGGTGCTTTATAATGTTCTCCAGAGGAAACAGGAAATCTTAGCAGCTTGACAGTTGTGTTGCTGAGGTCAGTTTGCAGAGGACTCGGGGCAGAAGTGCATCTGCTCTTTCTTCAAGCCCATCCCCTTTCATTTTCAGTATCACATGGTTGAGGATTGCATTCCTTTTGCTTTGTTGCACATTTCCTGGCATGGTTTTGACCACTGCTGAACAGCTAATGCCCAGGTATGGTTGAGACAACTCTATCAGCATTTTTAGAGAATTTAGCTCTATGAATATATGAATGTGGCATCACAGGTAGATTCAAGATAAGAATCATCTGTGGTCAGTATTTATTAGTGTACATATCGCTAAAGGAGATTAGAAGTCATCATATGATTACGTAATAGATTAATGGAAGCAGATTTTATTAAAAAACACTTTGAAACATAAAACTAAAAGTTGAAGCTAGCTTTTGAGCCTGAAAAGATAGTCTCATTTTTTAATGACATTTCTGTGTAGAAGTATCATTGCAACATGACCAAAAAACCTGTTCCCATTTTTCATATACAAAAATAAGCCTAGCATTTTGTTTTCTTAAGTTCAGTGAACTGTATTTTGTAATGTGGACACTATGGAGAGACTTTGGAGACAATTTATCGACTTTCATCATTCACACAAGTGGGCACAAAGAGCAAACCACAGCTGTAACATCAAAGAAAGCAAAGCAAATAAGAAAAAAGAAAAGAATAAGCAAAAAAACCTTGCAGCTTTGTGGTCAGATTTTTTCCTTGTAGGGAATCTAATTTAGAGCATTTTAGCTGTTTGCATTTTCATCCTCTGTAATGTGTCTTACATTAGAATCTTGACCCTGCTTATCAGCAGCTTGAGATGCAAACCTCTATTATGTTACAATTTTTGCTTGCTTTTTTTAAGAAACAAAGATGTTGTATGTTCAACTTGTGCATTAGGTAAAAGGATAATAGAGAACAGAGAAAAGAGGAATTAAAAATTGAAGTTGAGTAATGCAGGCATTTTCTTTGTTCATGTGTTGTTGACATGTTGACTAGAATAGTGTTTCTCTTAAATGAACAGGTGGGAAACATACGTCTTACCTATTTTAACTTGATAGTAAACTGAAAATTTGTTATTTTATATACTTTAAAAGTCAATATTTTAAGAAGTGCTAAGGAATACAGTAATTACACAGGAACTCTTTAAAACCTCTCAATCTGCCCACAAGTACAAGTCACACTACTCAAACATCATAAATATAGCCCATAATTTTGGTTGTTAAAGGCATTGTCTTTATTTTAAGTCCTTCTTTGGAACCCTGATTCAATGTGGTGGGTGAGTATAGTATATGTATTGTTTTTTTACCTGTCAGAGGGAGTCAGATTTGTTTATGTATGTCAGTGTACTCAGTTAGAAATATGTTTCACCCAAGCTTTCAGAAAAGGTAGAGAAGATGTAAAAAGTAAATTGTTATGAATAATAAAACAGCAGCTTCTTTTTGCAGGTTTCATGAAAAGCAGGGGAGTGTGATTTTTGGGTATCCACTTAATTTTCTCAGTTTCAAATGCTTTCAGCAATGGATGGGCACAGGGCTTTTGTTCTCTGAGCCCCTGGCAGATATGAAATGTCAAGCAGAAAATGCACTTTGCCTGCAGGTGGAGAAGTCACTGAGGTGCCTTCATAGTGCACTATTTCTGCAGGCTTATTCATGGCACGGCAAAGAGATGAACCCTGACAGCTGTTTCTTCCTTGCATTGTAGCTACAATTAAGGCACCACAGACTAACCTCAAAAAATGGGATAAAATGGGAAAACTTATGTTTTAGGTAATTATGTATGCATATTATCTCTAAGTCTCTTCAAATATTTTCCTTGACTGCCTTGGCTAAGAGATTTTGGAATTTTTTTTCTGCTTGGTGCAAATTAAGCTGTACAGATGCCCTTGTGGAAAGAGTGAGAGGAAGAGAGAGACAGTTTAAAGAACCTCCTCACTCTATAAGCTACAGCAACGAATGGCTGAGTAACTAGGGCAGCACTCACCTGGCGTGTAGAAGAGGTATATTTAAATCCCTGCTCCATTTAATCACTAAAATAGGGGATCAGTTAAACGTTTTAAATTTTGTTTTCTGCTGAAGTTATTCCACTAAGTAACTACAGCTATCTATTCACTGGGATTAGAGAAAGGGAATCTGGGACATCAGTGGGGCTTGCTGTCTTCCTGACCTCATTTCAGTAAGAAACAATGCTTGTAAATTTTAGAGAGGTGACCTAAGTGAGCAATTTCTACACATGAGATTTTCCTAAAATTTTTAAAAGTTTTTTGACCCACCCCTAATTAGTTTCCTTCTTTTCCTCATTCCCCCCTCCCCCATTTGTTTAAAAAGGAAAGAGAGAACCTGATACTTCTCTAACCAAGTATAGTAAAAAGGTGTGAAAAAATCTAACTTCACTGCTACTTTTCATTACTTTATGGTGCATTTACAGAATATGAAATATCCTACACTGGAAAGATGCTCAGGGGTTGTTTGTTTTTTGTTTTTCTTCTCTTTACAAAAGAAAGCTGAAAGAAAACCTATTTTTCTGATGTGCTTGATGTGCTGTTTTCTTTTAGGTATCTGGCACTAAGAAATCTATGACAGAATGTGAGTTTTTAAGTTTGGTGATGTCCCATTATTCTTAATTGTGAGTTAGCGGTTTGTAAGCACAGCAGGTGCTGAGATCTTGTAGCAGCACACAGAGCAATCAAGTGTTTGGACAAAAATATTCTTTTTTCTTGGTAGGTACAGAGACAGCATTTCCATAATCATCTCCCTGACTAATCCATACATTATGTGTAAATTCTGAATTCCCGTGATACAAGTTCTGTTTAATGTATAAGCTGCCATGATAAGATTCTGTAGTATTTGGATGAATGTGCATGTATATGAAAGAGCAAAGAAGCAATATCAATCTAAAATGGACATCTGAATCTCTGTCAGTCAGCCTGACATTATTAATTCTTATCTGATGGGAAACTGGCTCTTAATGCCTTTTCAAAAATACTTTTACTTTCATGTAAAAGTAATTCAAGAGAATGGTAATGCTAACTATAATAGGGATTACTGAAAACAGAACAGAAGATTTCTTGTGAAGCATTTTGGTCTTGCCATTAGAAAAAAATTTTGGTGTTTCCATGCAAGTTGACACTCTTCCACTGACTTCTGAGTTCAGTGAGGTGGGTGGTTTGGGGTTGTGCACTTCTTGGAAGACATACATGTACTCGTCAGCAGCTGGACTCCCACGACTACAGTGCACGACTACAGAGCACGACTACAGTGGTACTTTGTGGATTTATATCAATAAAGGTAGTCTTAATATGCACTTCTGTCTGCCCTTCCCCTTCCGTAATTGCTCTTGTGGTTTGAAGAATGTAGAGATAAATTTCTGTGACAATATTGTGCTGAAAATGTTTTAATAAGATAAGAAACTGTTACCCTGCTCTTGTACCTGGGATTTGTGTTCAAAATGAATAGATGCAAATTCAGGATGTGTGTATTTGTGGGTTTTTGTTTTGTTTTGTTTTTCTCTGTTTAAAATACCTTTGCTTATCTAACAGTATTAAAATGCAATGCTTCATGGCTACCCACGTCTTAAATGTTGTGCTGATAAGTTTTTGATTTCTTGTGAAAACATTTACAGAGAATGTTCATCTTACTCGACTTGCAAGTAGATATGATAGAGTGGGATGCAATCTCTGAAAGTAAAACAGTGGAAAAAATTCTTTCATGTTAATATAGTTTTCTATGTGGCAATGTTTTATGGAATATTATCTTTCTGAAAAGCAAAGTCACTTTTTTCGGAAGTACTCATGTTTGCCTTGGGGATGTCATACTGACAGAGATGATTTAACATCATCCATCCAAAGAGAGAGCAAGCAGTGTTGTATCAGAATGAAATCTTGGACTACCCTGAAGTTCAGTGGTCAAATTATACTGGGGGCACCTCTGCACACCCAAGAACCCTCCAGTTCCTCACTGCCACAAGCAGACTGGAGCACCCGACCTCTGAGGAATGACTTAATAAATTCTTTACCATTGAGCAGATTATAAATTCTAAATTTTCAAAAATGTCTAAAAAATTTGAAAGCCCATTTTGAGCCGCTGAGGATTGTGGGATTATACCTCTAGGCACCCCCTAGACATACAGAATTAACAGGCAATTCTAGTTCAAAGTAGTGCAAAAGAGGCAGAAATGGGGCTGAAAAGCTTCTGCCCAGTTCTGATACCAACTTGGTTTTTCTAAGCAGACATTCAGCTGGCTTATATCCCAGGCATGATGGAATGTGGCTAAACAGGGCTGGGCAGAGAGAAAGACAAGTGACAGTACAAGAACAGAGTAGGCGAAGAGATAACAAGACAGATGGCAACATAGCTTTAGTCAAGGCACTGGTTTTCCTTTCTGCTCCCTGTCGATGCACTTAAATAAGACATTTTTAATGCTTGGAGTTGGAGAGTGCTGAAGTAGCATCTCAGTGTAGCAACAATCTAACATTGAGCCTTCTCTTTCAGTATAAGTGCACCACATAGTTTGCAGTTCATAAGTTCATAAGTTCATAAGGTTGGAAAGGACCTATAAGATCATCTAGTCCAACCATCCTCCTATCACTATCTCTACCCAACTACTAAATTAAGTCCTTTAGCACCTCATCTAGACGCTTCTTGAACAGCGCTAGGGATGGTGCCTCAACCACCTCTCTAGGCAGGCCATTCCAGTGCCTGACCACTCTTTCAGAAAAGAAATGCTTCCTGAGGTCTAATCTAAATCTTCCCTGGCGCAACTTGTGGCCATTCCCTCTCGTCCTGTCATTACTTATCAGGGAGAAGAGGCCTACCCCCTCCTCACCACAACCCCCCTTCAGGAAGTGGTAGTTCTATCTGTATACCTGCATTGAAACAATCATATCTAAGATAATATTTTCTTTCCTTCTCTTTTTCATTCTACCTTTGACAGGTTGAACCATTGATTCAGAAGGGCCATGAGAACCTGGTGCACCATATCTTGCTCTATCAGTGCAGCAGCAACTTGAATGACAGTGTACTGGACTATGGGCACGAGTGTTACCACCCCAACATGCCAGACTCCTTTTTCACATGTGAGACTGTGATTTTTGCATGGGCCATTGGAGGAGAGGTAGGACAAATTGCTAGCTAGCACGCTTCATGAAGTGGGCATTAGGAGAGTGTGTATCATAATGAAGCTTCCTTCTAGTACAGTAGTGATTTCGCAATCAATCTCTAAGTGCTTCACCACCAAGTCCTCAACTTCTTGTTGGACTTCTAAGTGCTAAATGCAGTGAGCTTCTTGAGTGACAAGCTTAAAGTAATGAAAAAATATAGATCAGTTCTGTGCTTTAAGTGGAGAAAGATGACTGGAAACATGGAAGTACGTCCTATACGATAAAGGAATTCACTGCTTTCAGCAATGACCAACATCTGTTATCTGTGGAGAATGGCAGAATTATAAGTACTGTCTGTAGGTGACTGCATCAAAGACTTTGCTAAACATAGATCTATTTCATTTTACACCCCATCAGCACCTTCATCGCAGTACTGCCCCATCGAGGCATAATAGTCTGACATTTTCTTCCCATCTCCAAAAGACATAATTTCAGTGTAGAAATGACTGTGTATTGCTGCAGATCCAGCACAAGGATTGCTTTGATCATGGCAATGGGACATATCTGCTGAAAACATAGTCAATGCCACATTAAACTGGACTCTGATTTCAGCTTATTTCACATGCTAATTTAAGCTGCAGTTAATGCTTTCCACTGACACAAGACAGCACTACTGCCAGACAAAGCATCCCAACCCCTCTTTACCCCCTTGCTTCACTGTTTGCCAGCTCAGACATGACATGGGCAGAGGGACTGAAGGGATGACAGTTCCTGGGGCCTTCCCTTTCCAGCCTGCAGTCCAAAAACTGTTTCTGAGCGCTGCAGTGTGAGGAAGCTGGAGCTGCTACATGTACACATTGAAAGAAGCTTAATCCACTATGAGCATTATCTCTGATGTACACTTTGTGCATTTTTGCCATCAGCTATGCTTTGACCTAGTACTTTCAACTTTCTTAATCTAAGTGAAATAAAAATTCATATAAATAACTTATCATTTGACAACTGTTATGAAGGCTTTTGCAAGGATGGTCCTCTTGTTAAAGATCTATAGAGTGCAATCTGAAAGATCTGGGTTACACTCAAGTTTACTGGAATACTCAGTGCTTCAATTTATGCTTACATAGCATGAAGATCAAAATACTTATAACTATATATACTAAGATTAATTCATTAATGTCCATCAAGAATCAGAAAGATAGGATCTCAAACTGCATATTAAAAGAATATCCATATAACATAAAATGGTGCAGATTCATTCCTCATAATGGAGTATGGTAAATGAGTTCACTTATAAGATACTGGTGTTTTGCTTTGAATCAGGCATGAGCTTCTGAAACAAATCTGACTGTTATCCCTGTTTAACTAAGCTCCTTTGTTCATAACTTCATCTTTTTTGGGAAGATGAAGTTAAATTTAATGTTTGGGGGTGAAATCAGCACTTCCCAACAACAACAACAAAAAAAAGCAACAACCAAAAACAAAAAAAACCAAAACAGAATTCAGTGTATAGAGTCTGACTGTAGAGCTTGTCCAAGGAAAGTAGTCTAGGAACAGTGAGTCCAGCACAACCTGTTGCACTGTAGAGATCTATTTCTCTTTCAGCATATGGCTCACTAATGTAAATGTTGCCATGGACCATTTTTATTGTTGAAATCATTTGGCTTAGAATGCAGATTTATATAGGAAAAACAATCTAAAGATGAATGACCTCTCTATTCCCTGCAAATCTCTGCTTTTGTAAACTAGAAGCATTTAAAATGTAGACTCACCTTTTCATAAGGAATTTATTGTCAGACTGAATGCTTAATGCCCTGTTTAGATGCCTCAAACGCCATTTCCATTTTCCACTCAGGTTATAAGAATAAATAATCAAAAGATCATAAGATCATAAAATGCAGATTTAAAGGGACTTTGGGAAGCTTCTATTCCAGCCTCCTACTTGAAGCAGGGTCATTCACGAGGTCATACCAGGTTGCTCAGGGCTTTATCCTCTAGCAAGCACAAAAGCTATTAATTTATACTAGCCTAGTTATTTAGTGGATGCAGTATCAATAACTATATTATGCTACCATGCCACATTCAGAAATTTTTAAAATAAGTGACATTTATAAATTTTACATTAATATGATTGTATCATTACAATGCAGTAATTGTATTTATATATAAATGAGGTGCTAAAGGATTTGATTTAGTAGTTCAGTGGGTAGGGGTGGTGATAGGAGGATGTTTGGACAAGATGATCTTGTAGGTCCTTTCCAACCTAATGTATCTATGAATCTATGAATCTATATATTAAAAATTTACTCTTAACCATGGAAAAAGTTCTTTAGCTCAGTGTGCATGTGTTGATTTCAGGGCTTCACCTACCCTCCCCATGTTGGACTGTCTATTGGCACAGCAGCTGACCCTCAGTTTGTTCTTATGGAGGTGCATTATGACAATCCGACATACACAGAAGGTTCGTACCCTCACATTCTGTAAAATAAGCAAGATTAGAAAATGTACTCATTGCATCACACTCCAAATAGAACAGATGCAAAGCTTAGACTCATTTTCCCCTTCTTGATATTTTTTGGCTCCCAGTATTTTCCTCATTGCACAAAGAAACAGCCTGAAGGAAGTGGGAGATTCAGAGATACAAAGAATTGTGGACCAGGTCAATACGCTTATTATCAAGACATTCTTTGTGTTATCTCTCTCTGTATTCTTTTCTTTTGCTCAGAAATCCAGACTGAGAGATAGCAGCACATCACCCAGACTGCAAGATAGCATCACAGAGAATGAGTTTTTTATAAGCTTTGAAGTATTTTTAATACATTTGCCTCAACTGTGGGCAATTTCTGAAAGCAAAATAAAAAAAACGAGTTGTAAGCCATTCATTACATGAAAACAGTTTATGTATGTTAAATTATAAGATTCTCTTTTATAATGTAATTTTAAGAGGAAACGAAAGTTTTGTTTTTTCTCATGAAACTGAGATGGTCAGAAAATGTAGGATACTTCAAAGCTGACTTTTGGTAAGATCAGTAATGTTTTCTGTTTTTATACAAAAATATTTGTTGAGCTTCTATACCTAAGGATATTCTGGTTACTGGAACTGGGTAAAATCCACTGCATAGTGTACTGTTCCTTTACAACCCCATGTGTTGAAATAAAATCTTATGTGTTGGATAGGGCATTCCATTTTACTGCTATTCCCCCTCTTTATGATGTCTGAGAAGAACTTTCTTAAAATTGTTTTATTTAATGACAGACTTTCACCCTCCAACATGCATATCTTATGTGATACAATAAGCTTGTTTCGCTTCCCCGTTCCTGGAGACATTCAGTGTCAGGCTGGACTGATCTGGCTGTAGATGTCTCTGTTCATTGCAGGGGAGTTGGACTGGATGGTCTTTAAAAATTCTTTCCAACTCAAGTGATTCTATGATTCTGTCTTTGGTAGAACATGATTTCCCATCAAATATTACCTGAAAGCTTGTCACATCACATGCAGAAAACCTGTTTTCAAATTAGACCATGTCACTAAATTCACCTTTTTATTTTAGTTGACTGTGCTGCATGATCTTGTCTTAGCTTAAGTTACACTTAGGAAATCTGGGAATCAGGAGTTTTGTTTCCTTTGTAAGCAATAGGTGCAGCTTTGCCATGTTGGGACAGTTCCAAGTGAACACAGGGTCACACTGAAGACCTGAGAAAATTCAGAGATCATTGGCAAAGCAAGGTGTGTGCAGTTCAGGTAGTTTCTCTTCTCCCTGGCAAAATACACAGTATAACATAGTGCCAGGAGAGGGAGAGGGAGAAACCAAGAGCTCAAGCTGCTTGAGTGCGGGTGGGATTCCTGAGTCCTCCCACCCACCCTGCCACCAGGTCACCTTCACCTTTATTTTCCTACTTCAGGGTCTGTATTTTCCCAGTTCAGGTCTTGTGGTTAAGCCAGCAGCCTCACCTCTGCATGTGGAGTAATGTTTGCCAAAGTGACTCAGATTCATAATCAGTGCTGGCTCCTGGTCAGGCTCAAAATAGTATGAACTGGTTCTAGCTTGGCGGGTTTTTAATGCTTCTTTTTCTGAAGTCAGTAACATCCACTTTTAATTTGAAAGATGATGAGTCTGTTTATCAAAAACTCTTAGATATCATAATTTTTTTTGGCATTTAGATGTTAGCAGCAGGCTTGAGGGAGGAACACCACGAAGGAAGAATCCAAATTGATGAGATTACAGATAGCTTCAGAAAGAGAATGAGTACAGATTCCAAAATGAATTAACACTGAGATGTGAGACAGTGTATACTAATTGAAATATCATGATTTGTATATTACAGATGGTCACACAGTAATTGGTTATGCATAGCTCATAGTATTTGTTCCTCGATTTTTATGAACTACACTGTCTCAGGTGTTACAGTGACTGGGTAAATCAATGCCTCCTTTTATCCCTCCCTCATTTGTCTATCTTAAAATAGCCTGCTGAATTCATACTGATGTAAAATTTGGCTTCAACCACTGCTGTGTCTGTTAATTTTTTTAGAAGACTAACAGAGGGAGCCTCTTACCTTCTTTGAGATAATTGGCAACATTTTTGTGTTTTTGATTTCAAAGATGAAATTTGAAAAAGAGCAACAAACAGGAAGGTAACAGATGAGATAACAGAATTTAGGGCTTGTGCAACACAAAACAGTCTTTGTTTCTGCTTATATCTTGCTTCATAAAAGTGGCTAAGGCAAGATAAATAATTATAATCCTTTAGTGGATGGAGACAACATAAAGTCTGAGTGACTACATAAACAAATGGGTATGATCAAACACCTAGATGAATGACATAGATTCATACCATTCTCATTCTTAAAGCTCAGACTTCTTACAGAAAGCTTTTGCTCTTTAAACTACTTTTGTAATGAAGAGAAATCCTTGAGGGGGGGATTAAATTCCAGTGCAGTTCTCTTGCCTTCTTTATTCAGAGTGTTCGTATTATCTTTAAATCTGTGATTTAAGAAGATTTTTCTCATATCTTTAGTTGATAATCTCATAATTGGGAAGTTTGCAAAAGGGATATGTTTCGTCGTCTGAGTTATGCTGTGATGTGAGAGGCAATCCAGAACAAAGGAAAAAAGCATGATTAATGCTAGGGCGTAAGGTGAGGGAATAGATAAATTCACAAGGAAAAGATAACACAAGTCAAAAATTTCAAGGATAAAAAACAACAACACCTTTAAGCTCTGCTTTAAATACCATAAAAAAACAAAGCACAAAACACAAAACAAAACAATAAAAAAAAAAAACCCAACACATGACAACTTCTGAGTTTTTTTCATTTCCTTGTATTGTTTCTTGTGCTTGAGATCTACTATTTTTTCTCTGATATCTATGCTGGGTAAGTTAACAGAAGGAACGTGGGGGCTCCAAGCAGCACACATTTTTCATTCCTGTCTGAACACCGCAGATATCAACATACCATCTTTAACAACCCTCTTGTGGGCTACCCCTGTTTATTGCTTCCTGCATATGGTTTGACTCATTTCCAGGTTATTGAAGTTGATTCTTCCGTTTTCTTGTTAAAAAAAAAATTTAAAAAAAATTAGGACAAGCCTTGAAAAATATGAAATGATTGGATTTTCTTTTTTTTTTTAGTACTGATTTACTGCCATGACTGACTGCGTTATATTGTTGCAGGCTTGATAGATAACTCTGGTCTGAGGCTATTTTATACTCCAGTTTTAAGGAAATATGATGCTGGAGTTATTGAAGCTGGTCTTTGGGTCAGCCTCTTCCACAATATCCCACCGGGCATGCCTGAATTTGTGTCAGAGGGTCACTGCACGTTGGAATGTCTAGAAGAGGTATGTGTCCTTTCTGACACCAGTTGTTTTCATACTTAGAATTAGTTTAGGACAGCCTCTTTATCTCCTTGGAAAGATTGATAGTTGCTGGCTAAAGAACTGGGTCAAGTCATCTGCTACATGCTGCCCTTAAGAATTTTGAATCTTTAATCTAGGTTTTTGGGATGCTCAGTATTGCTTTACTGATCTGAGTAATACTGGATAATGCAGTACTTGTGATAATTTAATTCTGTGTTTGGTATATATACATACACTGCTTTCCATTGCAAAGCTGTTGGTAGCCTGGAATCACTAACCTAGGAGGGCTGCTGAGAGAGAATAATAAAGATATATGTATATGTGAAAGGCAAAGTGAAAGTCTGAAAAATGTTCTTAGGCCAAGCATAGAAACTAGAGATGAGAACAGGTTTTGTTCTATGGCCCAAAGCACAAAATTATGCATTCATTAAATGTTTGGATTCGTAAAGATAGCTTAAATTTCTATACAGATAAAGGAAATATTTTTTTGAAATGTGTGATTAATTTATCACAGGAGATTCTCAGGTATTCTGTCGTTTTTAGAAAAGGCTGGATCAACATCTACTTTGCATGATGTGAAGTGGAGTGGAGGGGCAAATTACATACAGAATTTAGATTTGTTCTTCTAATTTCTTCAGAAATTAGATGTTGCACATTATTGTAACACATTTCTACTTAAAAACATTGGAATGATCTGTTATGGCAGGGTTTCTTATTTAAAGGCTGTGCTTGACATGTATTGCAGTAACAAATTCTTTCTCATTTGGGCTCTGAAAAAGAGAAGTTTAGTGTATCCAAAACTTTCATCTGAAGATCTCAGATGGAATGGAAGATGCCATATTTGTTGATTTTAAAATGTTTTTGACATGGAAAAAAGTTTCAGATGTAAGCCTACCTGCTGACTTGAAGATGGGAAGTAAAGCATATTATAATTGCAGCCTCTTAATATATAGGGCTTCTTTTGGCGCAATGTTAATTTTATTCTCAGCTATCTTTATATCTATATATATTATAATAGACATCCACATTTCAGTAGTATTGGGCAAGAACACTAAAATAATGTGCAGATTTTGATATAATACTCTTAAAAATTTCCATGTATTGAGAATTCGTGGCAGTCCAGTTGATTTTCATAAAAACTGTGAGCATTAGGAGTGAAAACATGTTTTTATTAAAATAATAATAAAAAAATCCCCAGGGAAAAAAATCAACTTTTTTGCATATTAAACCATTATTTGCCGTTCTGATTTAATTTTGCTCCAGGCTGCATTTTGCTGTAAAACATGAAATCACAAATTAATATATATTCACTCTACATTACATTACATTGCCTCTAGGCATACTGAAGGTCTTGATTTCCCCACACCAGGCTCTAGGTGCTGAGAGGCCTAGTGGGATTCATGTGTTTGCAGTCCTCCTTCACGCCCACCTTGCTGGCAGAGCCATCAGGATGCGTCACTTCCGCAATGGTGAGGAGCAGAAGCTGCTTGCTTATGATGATGAGTTTGACTTCAACTTCCAAGAGTTTCAGTATCTGGAAGAAGAAAGAACGATCATGCCGGTATGGCACTCTTAATTCTTTTCCTGAAGTTGTTTAAGAGATCACTTGCCTAACATTTACTCACACCATTAATTTTGCTACAGAATTTGTTTGATGTTTTGGTCCTTTTTTCCAGTTATATTATATATTAGTATATTTTTCCAAATATACTAATGCATTAAAGCTTCGTGTCCACAATTACTTGATTTGAGCTTTGCTATTATAAATGCTTGAACAGTGCAGAAAATAAAATCACAGGTGTGCCTGTTTGCACTTTGTTGTGCATCCAACCAGATGAAGGATGGAGACACCACCATGGGGCTTTACTGACCCTTTAGAACTAAGCAGCACATTACGAGTATTCAGCCTTGCAAAAATGTTTACAAATCAGACAAGTTTTCTCTTCGTTTCACATTTTTATTTATTGTTGGGAATAAAATTCTAAACTTGTAGTCCATTGAGGTTTTGCTGAGTAAACAAAATTTTGGGGACGAAGAAGAAATTGTGCAATTCTGTCTGCTGTTTTTGTGATATTGTAATATACCTCTTTTAAAGTCCCAACTGTGCTTATATTACAAAGCATTAAATTAAACCAGTAGTTATCCCTAGATATTTCATGAAAGCAATCTATTTTTTTTTTTTGAGTGAGTCACTCCCTTAAAAATTATTCATTCATCTCTTATTAGTTCCAGTAGGCACCTTTTTTGAAACTTGGGCCTGAGGACAGAAAGCTTATCACTGCAAAGGGCTGGATACTCCAGTTCTGACTAGCAGAACAGGTGTAGATGTACTCGTTCTGGTGCATGTGAACAAGCCCGTTACTCCATGAAAATGGTTGGATGCAAAGTATCAGACAACTGGAGCTGAAAAGATCTTTGCAATAACTGAACTTCACATGAAGACAGGAGCCCCATGGTTTGATCTTCTAGGCTTTTCTTCAGTCTCTTTTTCCTCACTGCGGGATACTCTGACATTTGTCTCTGAAAGGAAAAAAGCTAAAATGTTAACTTTAGAATTTAATGTCTGGATGCTCAGCTGCAGCATTTATTCTTTGAAGGCCAACTGCTTGTACTCCACGATGACTTCAAAGACAAATTGATGTTACCTCCTCCAGGAAAGAAATGTTGAAGAGTTTAGGAAGAAGCCTGGCAGAAGATGACAGGTTTACAGAGAAAGCCTGTGAAACTTTTAGGAAAATCCACACAGATTATAGAGAAGACCTCTTAAAATTCAAGAGCAAAAGGGAGTAGACAGTAAGAAGACTAGGTGAGATATTTGATAGTATCAGCAACTTAACAGACAGCTAGAGTAGAAGCTAGAATTCTTTCTCTAAAGTGAACCTTTTCCATGCCTTTTAATTGTCTTCACCTTATGCAAAAATACCAATATTACTCTTCATACAACATTCTGGTGTAATTCTAACTACAATCTAATTGATTAACTAATAAAACTAATAATAATCTTAAAAAAATCACTTTCTTGTTATTCTCTCCTAATATATCTTCTCTAAGCTGTGGAATCCAGATGATTAGTTTTCTCTGTGTACTAACATGACCTTCTGAATTTGTAACCCAAAGATCTAGTCCTGCAAAATGAAAACTTTTCAAGAATATGATCCAGCTCCAACCAGGAGAGTCCTCACTGATGCCAGTCAGTTTCTTCCCATGGGGAGGAGTGATTCTGTGTTCTGCTCAAGCTCCCTCAGAAGGCTCAGGCTTCATTTGCCCAACACAAATCGTAGCTCAGACTACAGTTAGTGCTAACAGTGATCCGGCAGGGGTAAAGCCCAAAGGGAAGGAGAAATTCTCAGCCTTTGAAGGTTAATCTGATTTCTTGCAGGAAGATTGATACAATGGGTGATAAGGGAAGATGATAATAAACAGAAAGGAACCAGAGCAAGTAAGCCTCTGGCATCCTTCTGATGTGAAGTTGCCCCAGCATGTCAGATTTTTGAAGTCTGTTCTATATTCTTCAGTATTTTTGTTTCTGTTAATTATCTTAGTGATTTTGAGACATGTATTTGACTAGGTACGAGGAACAAAGGCACTACCTTTTTATTTAAAAACACTGTTTGTTAAGACAGCAAAAAATTAATTGCATGTAGTTGAGAAGGTAAGTGTTCAGCCCTTCCCATACGTGTCTGTCAGTGCAGCTAAGTCTTTGCCTGCCACTCCTCTACTTGGCAGATAAACAGCTGTTATTGTGAAGTGGAAAACCTTATTTTCCTGACTTGTCAAATAACTCTATAGAAGTTGGCAGGATAAATTAGCCCAGGAAAAGATATGCAAAGTAGCACTGGAAGAGTTTTGGAGAAAGAGTCATGTATATGCATTGTCTACACATATTGTTTTCCTGAAAATAGGCTTCTAACTGTTCACTTCCATTGCTGTTTGGAAAAAAAAAAAAAGCAAACAACAAAAAAAACCCAACAGATTAAACTCTTAAGAAGGCTCTGTTTTAATCCATGGGGGATCCTTTGAGGATCTGGGATAATATGAATATTAAGTGCCAAATTTTGGCATAGAACAATTGCGTTATTCTTTGCTCTTTTGAGAGCTTGTATCCACTGCTCTGATCTTGCTTCCTAAGTTTTTGCCATCATCTGTAGTACTTGAAACCACTGTTGATAAACTTCAGGAACTTGAATTTCTTAAATCTTGTGTTTCAGGGGGATAATTTAGTCACAGAATGTCACTACAGCACTATGGACCGAATTCGCATGACATGGGTACGAAAATCTTTTTCATAAGATGCAATTAAAAAGTGTGAGATTACTTGGTAATTTATGTGTGTACTTAATGACAGAATAACATGTCATTTCTTCAGTTATAAAGTCTTAAGAACAGTTGTGATTGAAGCCTGAACTCTTACATAAGGCATTCATATGACTAGTTTATAGAAATAAGCAAGCCATTTCATAACAGGTATTGAAAAATGAGACTACAGTAGTAAAATGAGTGCTTTCTTCATAACATGCATTAATGTGTAAATTCTGCATTTTCTAATTACTTGTTTTCAAGACGTTGCAACCTGTTTTTCACTGAAGTTGTAGTTATTAGTTTATTTTAACTTATGTCATGACCAAGATCAGATCACATGCTCCTGTACCTCAAGTAGGACTGAGACATGATTGGGATGAGGTGGCTGGGAACAGTGAGCATCAGTGTTTTGCCTTTCTCATGCAGCAGGAAAGTGCTCAAACTGCTGCTTTAAGCATGCTGGCAAGGGGCTGCAAAGGCACCACCTGTCAGCTACTGTTCTTGTGCAGGGCCAGAGCATGTAGCAGGGCAGTGAAAGAAATATTTCTGAATGAGCATGGATTGGAACACTGGTAGGGAAAGAGAATTTCATAATGCCTGGCATGAAGTTTTAAAAAATTCAGTAAAGCAGAATACCACAAAAAGGAGCATGCTAAGAGATTGCTGATCCCTGTATCCTTGCATAGAAGGAAATCTGCTATTTTCTGTTTGTTTCTAATGTTTATTAGTGGGAGCCAAGTGCTTGGATTTTAATTATCTAGTTCTGTCATACTTCAGGGTAAAGTCTAGGTTGTCCTGTTTTCCTGTGTGGTGACTACACTAACTCTTGCACCTTGATTCCTGCGTTTTGTTTTCTACATTCCTATCACTAGTGTTTCTGTGAGATTTATGGAACTGTTTCCACAGGATTTAGGGACGCATTAAGGTAAACCTGTCGGTACTTACCTACATTCATCTTAATTATTCTTGATTAAATATTCAGCACATAATTCTCAGTGGAAGACTATTTCAGAGCATGTTTCTTCTAAGAGCTAAAAATCTTATTTATTCTTTTATAGCTAGTGCTTCTTTGTCCTTGAGACCATATAGTCCATATGGAAACATATTCCATCCCTCCCTCTGTTTTACTAAGCAGAGGTCATTCAGTTTCTTATTTAGAAGACTGATTATCCTACTGGATTTTACACTGTTCTGATATATAGAAGACTGATTATCCTACTGGATCTTACACTGTTCTGAACTGTTCTGTTCTACATATCTACTCATGGTAGATATAAGTACCTTTGAGACAGTCAAAAATAAATCTGAACTTCTCAGATCAAACTTGAACATAACAGGGCTTGTTTCATTGACTGTTGTTCTTTCTGACATCTCTTCAGCTCAGGAATTGTTGCTTGAGCTTGCAGTGTATTTTGTAATTCATTATGTAATAATGTCTTGTTACCTGATAACCAAATGTACAAAGTAAAGCTGTTGATTTGGGCCTCCTGCTATACATCCTGCCAACCAATATTTCCAACTGTGGCATTCCAATGCTGTCTTGCTTAAAACAAAAATCCCATTTTCAGGGTGGTCTGAGCACCAGGAATGAAATGTGCCTGTCATATCTACTCTATTACCCACGAATCAACCTCACCCGGTGTGCAAGTATTCCTGACATCATGGAACAACTCCAGTTCATTGGTGTTAAGGAAATCTACAGACCAGTCAGGCAAGTGAAATGTTTATGAATACATGCAACCTATTGTAAGATCACTCATGTGACTCCATTTTGACGAATAACCTGTGCTGTGCAGCTACTTATTTCTCCGGCCAAATTGTTTTGTATTATGTTTTATTATTATTTAAAAAACAGTTTCTTCTGTTAAGAAAATTATTTTTCTCACAGGAGGTACCTCACCACCACCCATCTAGAGAAATAAAACTTAATATAAGTATCATATCAATGCTTCAAATGTATTAGTTTATCAGAACATATCGGTGTTTCATTAATATGAATAAAGGATACACAGATCATTTTGAAAAAGTGGGACTTCGGGAGCATGGGTGTTGAATTAGTCTGTGTAGATCTGTTGTCATTAACTCTGCTGAAGTTGATCCACAGCTGCTCTGATGGTGTAATTGCTGACATGTGCCACCAACATCCACTGTTTGGTCTCCATAAATGTTCACCAAGAGTCAACAAATGTCAGTGGGCGCCATTTTTTCCAGGTGGAGTGCTTCATACTTCTTTACACCTTTGCTTCATGCACATTTCCATGTCAGATGCCATTTGGTCAGATTGCCCCTTCTGCAGCCATCTGTCACATGGCAACAAAATGTAATGGAAAGTTGGCTGGAGAGTACAACCTCTAATGCCATGCCACCAGCATCCACCTCTGTTGTCATAGGCCAACGTAATAAAATAGGAGACATTTCAGAGAAGCCCTTGTAGAACTGATGCTCACATCTGGAGCTCACCAGTGACACTGAAAAGAATGTACAAAATGGGAAGAAGTTGTAACTAAGAAAGGAAATGGAAGGCATAAGAGAATATTAAATCATTCACAGTTGTCACTATTTTATGGGCTGGTTCAGCCTGGTTCCGTGACGATTGGGGCAGGGGACCCACCATGACAACCGTAAAAGATAAAATGGTAGATAAGTATCATGAATGGGGAAAAAAGAAGCAACTGGAGTTATGGAAGAATAACAAGTCAGAAGATGATATGCAAAGTAAGCTGAGAGAAAAATGGAGATAAAGCGGTAGAAATCTAGCCAAGAGGAGGAAGAGGCTTTTGGTTAACCATTGACTGAAGAATCTGTGCTAACACTGTCTTCTGAGACTTTGATTCCCACTTGTCAGGGAGACAGACTGCTGCACATTTTTGAGAGGTAAATGGACTGCGTCAGAAGGAAAACCCCCTAGCTCCATCATCTTTTTTTTTTTTTTTCATAACAGAAATAACCCACAAAATACTGAATAGGAGGGTTAAATTAGGCATTCAAGTCAACAGAACTCTTGCTGGCTTTTATCACAGAGTCCAAGTCAAAATCAACATGCTTCCCACTGTGCTATTGGATCTAACCTTTCTGCGTTGTGATGTTACTAGGCTAACCTGCACAGTGATGTTACTCAATATAGCAAGGGTGATCTCCTGAATTAATGGAAAAATCAGATTTTTGTAGATGGGATGAAGCCCACAGATATAAAAAACAATGAGTAGTGCATTACTTTGTATTTAAATATTCCTTCTAATGCTCAAAATGAAAGCACCACAGCAGAGGATCAGCATTGTAGGAGGATCATAATGTGAGGATGTCTGGAAAGCTCAGTTTCAAAATGAATGAAATACAGAAAAGTAAAGAATACAAAGTGGAATGCTTTATTAGTGGTGAAAGTGGAATGCATTTGCAACATTTCTTGCAATAAACTAAAGTACCAGTAAGATTTTAAAATTAAAAGGATAGACCAGTAGCATGGCATTTTGTTTAAATTTTAAAAGTTGACTTTCCTTATGCAGTATGTCAATGAAACTAAATTAAATTTATTGCAAAACAATTTGATATACAGGCTTATTGGTCTTTGCTCTGTAGTTTATACGCAAGACTAGATATTTTAAAGAAAGTCAGAATGCAGACAACATCTACTTCATTTTGACACTACAGCTATTTACAGTCTCTCTTAACACAGGGAGAACACAGTTTCTAAGACAATCCTAGCAAAAAGAGTCTTTCTGAGGTTATAAAGAAAATATTCTAACGAATGCTCTCTTGAGGGTTCATTCATGATAACTGTATTTAAGAGAAAAAATGCACATTTGGCCTGGGGAAATAAAGATGTTCTGAATAGAGTAAGTATGCAGACTGTCTGCTGCAAATGGAAGAGTAATTAGAAGAGATTATTATTGCCTCTAGTATTTATGACCTAATCCACAATTCTTATTTCATTAAACTCTGTTAGCCTAAGGATATGTGACCCCATGCTCATCTCTCTTGTATCAATTTGACTCTGGAATTACTTCACTGGTTCCCCTAAAGTCTCTTGACTTATACACGAAGGCAACTAAAAGTAGGATCAAGGCACTGGTGGCTCATTTCAGAACTCTTTTTTCCCTCAGATATAGAGTTGAGATTAAAATGATTGGGCTTCAATAATGTAAAATAGATTTCTAATTAAAATCACACCCTTCATGCCTTGATATTGAACTGAGTTGAAATTGGCATAGGGAATATTTTACCCAAAGCAAATGAGAGACTGTGCACTGCAAGATAATACAGGCCTGTCTAAAATGTTAAAAAAAAATAAATACACATTTCATCATAAAAAAATACAATACAATACAATACAATACAATACAATAAAAACATTAGGTTAGTCAGATAAAGTTTCAGTCACTTTATTTTTTGTAGAAGGTGTATGTGACTTTCTGTTTTTAAGAATTTGCCCCATTTACCATGCTTTTTTCCTTTCATTTTACTTGATTCAAACAAGAAGAAAGCAAAAGCTGTAGAGAAGCTTTTCCTTATCTATTTTTTGTTTTATTTGTTACTAAATTTTATTTTTTGTCATTACTATGTTTGAATTTTCTACTACTAAATGAAAGATAAGAGGTCTCCTTCCTTCCTTTCCTTCATCTCAGGGAGATGATGGAGAATAGTACTGACCCCACTTGTTCATGGGTCAGCTCTCCTAGAGCAACTCAGAAGTTCACTATCCTACCTCTTGCCAAAAGTTCCCTTGCAGCCACCACACTGGGATATGCTGGTAGAAAACATCCAACACATTGGTTCTTTTCATTCAATTTTTTGGCACCATTGCCAATCTAGCAACCCTGTGCTGGGCTGAGGTTTGACCTATTATCTGAGTTATGGCCAGAGTTTGGCAGAGCCATTTGGAAGAAACTTTCCAATGGTAAACATTCTTTTAAACACTGTCTGTCAAGCCTAGCAGAGGGCATGATTATTTATTATTATTATTATTACTATTATTATTATTATTACTATTATTACTATTATTATTATGTTCAATAGAAAATGTGTTTTGGATTGTCTGTGTATTCAGTTTGTAGATAAGAGAATAACAATGTAACTCTTAACTTAAAATCCTTCACTTCTAAAAGCATCTGACAGCAACTTCTAAACTGATGACAAACTTTAATAGTTCTGTTAAAGTCAGTGACATTGTATCAGTTTTCACGAGCAGAGATTTTAGATGAATTTATATATATATGTATATATGTATATGTATGTATGCGTATTAATAATTTGTTTGTTTTTCTTAGTAATTTCCCAAAAGTAAATTTATCAGTTCTGAGTTGGTGGGGTTTATGTTTTAAAATTCATTGTATTGATTTTAATTCAGGACTTGGCCTTTTATTATCAAGAGTCCTAAGCAATATAAAAACCTATCTTTTATGGATGCAATGAACAAGTTCAAGTGGTCCAAATCAGAGGGTCTCTCCTATAATGAGCTTGTGCTTAAACTGCCAATGAATGTGAGATGTTCAAAAACGGATAATGCAGAATGGTCGGTAAGTCTATTTCCATCTAAGTTTTCTAAATGTTAAAAAGGAGGTAAGAATGTCATGAAACAAATAGGATTTGCAGTACTTGACCAAATATGAGTAAATACTTGGCTTCAAACTACCTACATGTCCACTGAAGATCTGAAATAAAAATTATGAGAATATTTCATCAGTGCTTTCATGTAACTCAAGATCTAGAAATCTAGAAAAGAATAGAAAAGTTGGAGCTTTTAGCAGGATTTGGGATTAATAATAGGAGTATGGTCTCTTCTAATGTATCTAGGACTCAGATCAAAGAATAACTGTGTATTCAGATTAGGTGTACAAGTTGGCATCAAGTTTCCATTCCTCCCTCCACTCTCATGGACTTACATTAGGGTCTTGGAATTGAGTATTCAAAATTCCTAAATCAGACTTTTTCTCTTAATCATTCTGTAGGAGAAATTGTACTGACTGCATAGGGAAGCCTCAAGAATCTGACTTCTTAATTGAGACATCTAAGCCACTTAAATCTGTATGAAAAGTCTTCCAATATCTCTCACTTTTCTGTTGGTATTGTATCATAGAGATATCTATAGCTGTGGGCCAAAAATAAATGCATTACACATTGCCTGTCTTTTTTGTGCATTTTTGGAAGATTACTAACTTTGATAGTTTTCCTTTCCCTGTACTCTTGATGAAAAATCTGTAAGATAAAAATAATTTCTCATTAAGTTATTATTTATTCTAAATCACTACTGGTATTTTAACAGGACCTCTGTGATAAGCTATCATCATTAATGTTGATATGTGTTTATAAATAACTACCAGCACAGTAAAGTGTCATCCACTCAAAAACATGTGCTGCTCCTTAAACTCCTTTACAGATTCCAAATTCAAGATTTTATTTTACTTTTTTGACTTTTTCTCCCAGAAGGGGAAATTGTCTCATTGTGCTAGTTTATTTCCTAACGTGAATTTAGGCCAGTTTAACAGAGCTGATACTAAATACTACTCATTAAATACATCCTAGGAAAGGGTTTATCTCATACTCCTCACTCTGCAGAATAGCTTCTGTTGCTTCTGAGCTGATCACACTGGTTTCAGGTAGTGGAGAAATTCCCCTTCCAGCAACAGTGTTCTCAGGTCTCTCCATCATTGGGCTGTTCTGCCCAAGGGAGGTCAGTGAAATACTATGAGCTACACGTAATTAAAGAGATTCAGATATTTTTAAAAAATATTTTCCCCACTCAGACTTTCTGTAAAATGTAGTTATTGACTACATGTGGTGATAGAACAAGAGACTATTCATTGCTCTGGGGTAAGCTTCATGACAAACTACTGGCCAGTAGCAGCTGCTTAGTCATTTGTTCATTTCTCTCACTATTTGTGAGAGAACAAGTAAAGAAGATGAAAAACACTCAGAATTTTTATCAGGAGTGGATAGGCTTCTTTATTATTATTATTATTATTATTATTATTATTATTGAGTGTTTTGCTTTCTGGAAAACTCTGTTATCTTACAAGATGAAAGAGCAGTACTTAGGTCTTAATGTCAATGACTGAGTTCACTGGAACTTTCAGTACTTAGTTCTCTCTTTATCATTAGTTTCCTATTTCGAATGACTCAGGCATATTCTTCAAAGCTGAGATTAGGACTCTTTCCTTTTTCTTCCCTTATTAGTGATATTACATGTAATTGGCTGTACTCATAAAAATCAGAAACAGATTTAACCTGAAAGGCTAAACAATCAGTGAGTTGCCACAAGAATGAAAAAACTGAAAGCGGAGGAATTGAATTGAAAATAGCTTCATCCTGCTACAGGGATGGCCTAATGATCAGTTTTAGCTTTGTATCTTATTCGCTAAGAATAAGTCAGTATTTGGATTATTCTTTCTATGCAGTGCAGGGGAATTGCAACATGGAAAAAAACACCAAGCACTTATTTTACAGGTGGACATTCAAATTTTCAAAAATATTTGTGCTCAGGGGCTCACTTTTCCTAGAACTTCTTTTCTTCAGCATCAGTTTGACAGTATATCTTTTCATTTAGGAATTAAACCATCTAAGTAGGGAGTAGATTTAGGAAATTTATAACTAAGTGGTGCACCCAAATCCCTCTGATTCCATGTCAAAGCCAGGATAGACAGGTAGATGCCATACTCCATAAAAATTGCACTGAGTTCTAAGAGAGGAGTAAAAATGCCCCATATATAGAAACATGACACTTCTCTGGGTGGTCCTGCTTGAGTAGGGTGATGAACCAGATGACCTACAAATGTTCCTGCCTATCTCAATCATCTTGTTGATTCTGTGGAACTAAAGTGATAAGATGTGTGCATCATCAACTGCCTTCTATGTGTAAGTATAAGATTTGTATGTGCAAATGTACGATTTCAGATATCATCCAACATCCCAGTAGCACTGTAACACTGTAATCTTCCATTTTCATCTTCTAGAAGGATGAAAACAAAAATCAAACCAGCCAGAAAATCCCACAAAACAAAACAAGGTCATGTAGATCAATCAACAAAAGCCTGACCTTGTTTACCGGAGAGGATGCTAGTGTATGCAGCTGTTTCCAAACTGAAAACAATGAATTTGCACACTGGCTGATCATTTGGCATGTAATATATTAACATTTTTACTGAGCTTGATGTCTCTGGAGTAAGTCACAACTGCAATACAAAGCTAACAGCAGATTCTCATGCAAGCTCTGACAGATTTCTGATCTTATGTGATGAAACTGATAATTTTTCATTTTAATTGCAGTTCCAAGGCATGACAGCCTTTCCTCCTGAAATAGAGAGACCGTACAAGACAGAACCAGTAATATGCAGTTCGTCTTCCTGTTTACCTTGCAGTTTATCACTCATTCTGTTGTTTGTGGTACATGTCACATCCATTACCTTAGGAAACATTGGACCTTTTGTACAATGATTTTTATTCATTTGTGTTCTCTGTTCCATGCAATTTTTGATGTGTTTGCACTGTTGCTGTTGTAGATTTATTTTTTTTACATATTAATAAACTAAATTTGCTAGTTCAAAATGAAATGTGTACTTCCTTTGAAAACTGTGTTTACTTGGTTTTCAGTGTAAAGTATATACAAAACAGTAGTCACAATGGCACGTTGCATATTGAGAGCTTTTCACATACTGTTTTGTTACACTTTGTCCTGGTTCTTCACACCATGTTAGCAAAACCTACTATGTATATGGGTGAAATTAATAAACTAAAAGAAATTTAGTTAACCACATTCCACCTGGAGTATGCTGTATTATTTTGTCCTGGTTCTTGACATGCAGGTTAAGAAGTTATTGCTGTAAACATATATTTGGATATGTCTGACTGGCGCCTACAGTAAAGCCAAAGGGAGGATTTATTTGGGGTAACATTTTTTGAAGCAGCATGTTGCAACTGGTCACTCTTCCTAAGAGAAACAAGTTGGCACAGGTGTTAAATGAATGAAAATGGTGATAAAAGCTGGAACCTCCCCATAGGGGAATCCCTGGATAATCAGGGGTTTCTCTCCTCCTTTCTTCATCTTTTTCTCAGTCCCTGACAGTTTAGTGTTTCTTTTTTCTTAAGTTATTGGGTGGGCCATGTAGAGCTTTGGTGAGGCTAGCACAACTCTGTTGTACACAACTTTGATAAAGTAGCAGTGATGAAGATAAGTCTCAATGCCAGGCACTGGCATGCACACAACAAGCATCCTGATATGCCTGACTGTTGATTGAGCTTATTTTTTGTGTATGTCATGTGTGATTATTCATGTGAAAATATGTGTCTTTACTCAAATGTTTCTCAACAGAAAAATCTTCCCAAAGATACATATTCTACAGTTTCCCAGTGAAACTATGCAACACACTGGAAAATGACTTTGACTGTCCCCAAGCCCTCATTTCTATAGGCATGCTGTAGCTGCAGTTAACTATGCATTTTCCACAGTGCAGCATAAACAATACTGGAATTCAGCTGTGAAAATAAGTTATTTTGGATGTTTAGAGTGCTTCCCTGACTAGTGCAACACCAGCACTACAACTAACCTCTGTAGACATAGTTACATACAGATTTTGTTAAGTGCATTGAGTACTGTGCTGCAGCGTGCTCAGTCCATAGTAGATCAAGAACTCAATTTAGTTGAGGTGAATTGATTTTCTGGGTCATTGGATTTTAACCACTGAAACCCACACTTGTTTGTGAAATTAAATTTCTTCATGAGAGCAGTCTATTCTGATGCAAAGAGCTGTCACGGCAGAAGGAAAATAAGGAGGGGATTTGGAATCTGTCTTCTTTGTTTGAGAACTGAGAGTGAAAGCATCACAAAGCTGGTAAGGCTAATTTGTGGATAGCCAAAATGACAATTAGTGTGAAAGCCTTTACAGAAGAAAGGCATTGAAGATACTAATGCCTGAAGTAGAGATGAAAGAACTAATCAATGTTAGATTAAATTTCTAAGAGCTATAGCAATCACATTATGAATCATATGCATAAAGAGAGTTTAAAATCATCTGTGAAGACAGGCTCATAAAGCTCACTAAATCCTCCTGATGCCACAGTCTGCTGTTGGAGTAAGAGAGTAACTCCCACCAAAACCTGGGGAGTTTCTTCATCACTGTTGGGCAGTTGCTTCCTCTGAACCACTAGCATAAGTCTTAGGTAGGCATGGTTTGTAATTAAGTTAAAGCAGATCTAGGGTTACTTTCCATTCACTTGGCTGTTCTCTGATTTGATGCTATTTCTTATCTAAGGGAATTTCCTTTCCATGGATACCCATCCTAATATCAGCTGAACAACTGGGTATTTGTTATTGCCATTGAGTGTGCCGTGAGATGACGTAAAGCAAAGCTGGCTCAGAAAGCATGTCTTGTGAGAGTTAACTGCCAGTGCTATCAGCAAGACCCAGCCTTATATACTGAACGATCATCTTTACTTAACTTTCAACTCTTTTATAACTTCTTGAGGAAGAGAAAAGAAAATCTTGTTTCACAGGTAGATAAAAATAGAGACTAGTGATACAGTTTTGGGAAACTTGCAGGTAAAAGATCTAAAACAAATAAAAACACATTACATTAAGAAAGAAAAGAGACCACAGCTCAAAGCAAGGATAAAGGTGAGAAATGCTACAAGTTGGCACCATGCCACTGAAATAAAAAACAGGTGGTGCAAAGTTACCAGGTCACACTGCATGTGAAAAAGCTTCAGGCACAGATTTCTGTGGCATTCTTCCAATACTGAGCTATGATAAAGTGCATACTCTTGAATTTTGTATAGTTACAGTAGTATAGTTATAGTAGTTTTGTAAAGCTTTCAAAATAGTTAAAAGTAAATAAATAATTTCCAAGAATACCATTGTGCAAGAAAGGATATTGAGTACACATCAGGAGATCAATGAGTTAGAGATAATGAGCATGAAACAAGTAAATAATACTTTCCTTGAAAATTTTTGCCAAAATCTTCCTGTGTGAAGAAATGCATTATGAAGTTCTAGAGTGAAACTAGATATATAAATAATGTAACTGGTCTGGAAGTCGCATTCTGGAACAGCACTTGAAAGTCCCAGTCTTCTTGTATCAGGTTCACTGTATAGTAGGAGAGCTGCCCATCTCCTTTATGCTTTCTACCTGATTGTCTGTCTATCTATCTATCTTATTTATACTGTTTAGTTCCCTTTATTTCTCCTTCTTATTATTTATTTATTCATTATGGAGTTTCCATATTATGACCATGTGGCTCAAACAACAACTTGGGATTTTGGCTGTTTATCATGAAACCATGATTTGGGAATACTGAGAAGGGAGCATCTGGAGTTTATGAAACTCCCTGCACCATCAGGTGATAGTATCTGCCAGTTCCATTGCACAGGTTCACATCCACCCACTGGTCCCTGGAGTGTGGTGACCTCTGAATTGAGTGTGTGTAGATCCACACAAATGCCATCAGCAGAGCAATGGGTGTGCATCTCTGCTGGATTTATGTATGCCACTGGAGAGGTCTTGCTTAGTAATCAGCCTGGCTGCGTAAATGGAGGGACAATGTGGCTATATTATCAAGATGCTGAGAGGCATAAGTCTAATAAATAAAACCTAGTGGAAACACTGGCATCATTCTTCTCCTTCCTCCCTCCATGCAGAATTGGACTATTTATAGAGCAATTACTGCTTCTTACATGTTTAAGAATTTCCACTTCTGCTCTGTGCCTCTTATAGAAGATATTTGGTAGATCCATGAGAGAGGAAACTAATTCTGAGATTTTCAGTAGAGAAGGAAGTGGGGAGTAAAAAATGACAGCTGTAACAAAGGCTTCTGGGCTGCTTCCTTCATCTCCATGCTGCAGGAACCCCCAGGAGCATCCTACAGGCAGACTAAGCCAGCAAATGCCAGCCAAAGGCTGGTTGCAGCTGTGGGTTTTCCCTTTCCTCATCACCTGCAAAGAGCTCATGGCCTAGGTTCTCCCAGCTGCCTGCACGTCAGCCTTGTGTCCACAGGCTGTTCCCAGAAAACCAGACTCAACAACCAACAGGTGGAGGGAGGGGTGGAGAGAACCACTGATCACAGAGCAGGGCTCACTGACTACCATGCCTTCTAAAGCTGCTGTCCTAATTTATTTTAGTCAAGTCACTACTATTCATAACCAATTCAGAAATTGGCTCATCATTTTATGGGCATATATACCCTAACTAAATGATTAACCAGCAAAGACTGTCTTCAAGCACAATTTTTAACTCTCCATTTGCAGCTTTCTTTTTAGCATTGAGCCTTCAGGGCTGAAGGGATGGAGTTATTGACCTAAAACCCTGGGGACATGCAGCCAGCCGTCTGCTCTGCTTGCCCTTGGATGCCAAGGATCACCCATGATCAGAACTTTTTAAAGCATTTAGATATTGGTGACTATCTTAGGCTGTAGGAATGCACTGCTAGGAGATATTTCAGGAAAAAAAAGCCAAAACAAAACCATGCCATATACCACCTACTTGTCCCTTGGGAAAGTATGTCTTTCAGTCACAGCCCTGGTCTATCGACCAGAAGTACTGTGGAGAAACTGAAAAATGGTTGGAAGATGTTGAGTAGCATGTTAAAGTCACTAACCTACCAGAGTCATCAGCTCTTGTAATACTGCATATTCAAGGTGTTTATAAAACTCCAGCTCCTGGGATATAGAACATCCTCCACCCCCCCCCCCCCCCCCTCCCCCCACGCACACTCACATGCACACATACACACACATACAAAAAAAAAAAAAAAGGAGAATTTCTAACTCTGAAGAAATTGGGAAATGTGACTGAAATATATGGATTAAAATTTTTGTTCAGAAATCTAAGTCAAACACAAGCCAATGCTGTGGTTTCTGAAGGTGTAGGGTACTCTATCTTTTGCTTTCTGATAAATCTTTCCTTATCTATCTATCATTTCTCTCCAGATTTCTCCCTTGCACTTTCCCACATCTCAGTTTGCTCTCTTTCACTGTCTACTTACTCTTCATTGCTCTACCTTGTGTTTGCAGTCTCTGCTTACCACAACATCCCCTTGGTAAACTGCCTTTTTAGGAGAGTGTTGCTTTAATCTTATTCAACTTAGGAACATGAAGTGGAACAGATTTTTCTTTTAACTGGCAAAATTTCCTTTGTATTTTAAATCTCAGTTGATTTTATACAGTTGTTTCTTTTTAAATTTTTTATTTTTTATTTTTATTTTTTGGAAAGAGGTCTAGTAACAGAAAGGGTTATGCCAACTGAGATGATAAAGAAAACAGCCCCTTTTCCCTAGCTGTCATACTTTCCTATGTACTGTTGATTTTACCTCAGATATGTCAGAGCTCCTTAAATGATGCCAAGTGTTATTCTCTCTTCTTACCTCCAAGGCAGCTGAGATCTCTGGCTGCTCTTTGTAGCAGAGGCCAGTGCAGAACACAGGTGTGCTCAGCTCTCCCCAGGCAGTATTTCATGTCAAGTAACATTTTGCATAAAGCCATACTAAAAAAATACATTTACTTTAAACAAATGTCTTTTTGCTATTGCTACTTACTCTGTGTGTAGCAGACTCATGTAACATTGAATCTGGGACATCACATCTCACTGAAGACAACACAGTGTAATTACACTAACAAACAGCTTCACTGTGACACTTAGGTGAGCAAGGAGAGACAGAAAACTTACTGTAAAACACAAAAAGATTTATAAATACCCCTTGAGATTCAGAGAGTTACTGGCAAAGTAAATTGCCTTTTGTGAGACTACACTCTCCTTTCCTGTTTATAACTCCCATGAGTTACATGTATACCACCTTGTAAATGCTTTCAGCTTTTCCCATCCCAGTGAGCAAGAAACCAGCAGGGAGCTGAGTGTGGTTCTTTTTCTAATTCATTACCAGGCAGCCTCATTACAGGTGGTTTAAAATTCCCCTTATAAAACAATAGCACAGCAATAAATAAATATCACTCTGTCATTTAGTTTTACAGGCCTTGACACACATTTTCTGAATATATTGTCATTATTTAATCATAATTTATCTTAGCAATTCACTATTCTTTTTAAGGAATATTACAGTCTTTTTCCCTGTAAATTTCTAATGTCTTGAATGAAAAACTGACTAAATCCAAGCTGATGAGTCCTTGCCATAACCTGGCCTAGGAATCAGAGAATAAAAAGCTCTTACAGCATGACACAATGCTGTGAAGAATATAACTTTACAAAGGAGCAAGAAAAATATGACAATATCAAACAGCTTTCAGCTTTAACATTATCAGTACAAGAAAATAAGTGTTAAAAATACCTACTTCATCAAAGCAAACACCATTTCTAAGGGTTTGCTATTGTTTTACAGAAGAATTCTATCAGATTTATAAGAGCATGTCCTTGTACCTTTTCCTTTTTGATTGGTCACCTCAATACTCTATGACAGGTTGTTAGCAGAGGATTTCTTAAGATATTCGAGGAGATAGGATTTAAAGACTAGTTCAAAACCTCTGCAAAAGCTTGTCTTAGGGATACTGAAAATTTCTATATCTATGTCTTTTAAACATCAAATCACAAGTTTTCTGAATGCTGTGAATTCCATATAAGTTGCTGAAATGTTGACGATTATTTGTGGCATTGCGTAGTAAAACTGAAAGAAGCTTTTTCCAGATTGTTCATCTCTGGGGAGATTGTAATTGAAATAGTGAACCTGCGTGCATTTTTAAACTTGTCAGGCTGGATTCACTGCCTATGTAACGTGGCAAGAATTTACTTATAAAGCTATACTGGTCTTCTTCATATTTGGCAGTAGAGGTTCTGGAGCATCAAGGATAACAAGATGAAGAAAAACAGGTCAGAAAGTTGAGAAGGACACCTGGGGAAGTAGGCAGCATAGGAAATTTTTCAAGATAAATATCCAGCTGAACCTCTGAAGGTTAACACTTTTTGGCTTAGGTGGGGAAAAACGGGGGGGGGGGGGGGGGAGGGGGGGGGTAAGGAAGAGGGGATAATCTCTGTGTAGGATCTCTCTGTGTTAGTTGTTAGCACTGTATGGTTGTATTTTTTTTATTTATTTTTTGAAAGGAATAAAAGAGGACAAACAGGTTCACACCTAATGCTCTGAACCAAGCTTAGAAGTCCAGAGTTAGTAACCACCCATGCTATCACCATGTATATGCACAGTTAGACTAATACACCCTCCAAGCCTCAGAGGACAGTGGTAGGCAAAACTGTGAAAACATGCATGGGGAACTGGATACCACAGAGATGTGAGATATGTGTGGAGAATGCACTGATTTGAAAGAAGCGGAGGAATTACTAAAGGGATTTTGGGGACAACTGGGCAAACTAAAACTATGGAACACTGGAAAAGTCTATTAGCCAAGCCTTCCTGTTCATGAAGTCTGTCCAACTGTTTGTTCATCTTCTGTGTGAAGTCCTGGGGGTCTTTACAGTCTGGAAAAGTTAATCTTAGATTTGACAGAAACTATCTGCTTTATTGAACATTATTTTACTGGCAGGGGATAGTCTGGTAACCACATGAGAACATTTCTTTGTAAATAGAAAGACAATGACTGTTTCAAGCTTATTTTCCCCCCTGTAGCTATATTTTTGCATGCATCATGTTCATAACAAAAGTCTTTTTAAAGGACTCGTAGTACCTGTTTACCAAAACTGATACTCTAGTTGTTTGTTTTTTAAAAATCTTTAATAAGAACTCATAGAGTGATTGTAGATTTGAAGCAGGTTAGAAATTTTGGAAATTGCAAGCTGGAGAAGATATTTCATATTGAAATATATATATATATATATATATAATAAAACTGCTAGTCAACCTCAAATCCAGAACAGAATGTAAATTAAATCCTGCTATAACATCCTCTCCATAGCATGACTTTTACTGAGAATAACTCTTTCAACATATACCAACAAAAGTGAGAGATTTTGAAGTTTTTTACTTTTGCAATTTTCTTTTTCTGACTTCCCTCCTTTCATTTCAGTTCAGTGGCCTTAGCTGGAACTTTCCAGTTTCTCTCCTACCTCATCAGGTGTGACCCAAGGTCTGTCTTCACCTTATTCTTATTGCTAGGGTTTTCCTCTTCTTTTGTCTCCCGAGAAGAAAAGCCACACGCTCTGGCTGCAATATTTTGCTTGTTTAACTCTGAGGTCTATGAAAAAACATGCTTCAGCTGCCTGCACAGCCAGGTAACAGCAGAGGAGCAAGTTTGAAGGACTGAATCCTGGACGTGGTAGCAGGCAGTAGGTACCTTCCCCTTGCCACGCTGTGTGTCTGCCCTGTATGCCCACCTGCTAGCACCTGCAGCTGAGGCATGCAGGCAGGAGAAACAGACTGGCCAAGCACACAGACATGTAAAATGCAAGCTGATCACACAGTCATAGAATTATGAAGATTGGAAAAGACCATTATGATCATCTAGTCTGACCCTCAATCCCATCACCATCACGCACACTAACCATGCCCCCTCATGTCTTTTTTTAGCCCCATATCAACACTCGTAAAGGACAGAGGGCTCTTTTCTAGGAGCAGAAAGAGTCCAGAAATTCTTTATCCCTCTTCCACGTTAAACCGAGACCCAGATTAATAATAATAACTGCTTATTGAACAGCACTCTCTGCTGCCTCGTGTGAGCTCTGCATGCTGCAGCCGCCTCCAAGCGTTGAGCGGCTGAAGCGGAGCTTCCCGGGGTGCTGGAAGTGCCCCCTGCTGATGCTGTTAACACATCTCAGTCGGCCCTAAATCCTGCCGGAGTCCTAAATCCCGGGGAGCTCGGCTGTAGTGAAAGAAAGGCGTGAAAAAAGCAACCAAAAAGGCGCACTCACGCCAAACAAGCAAAACAAAGTTATTTAAAAACAAAACAAAACAAAAGAACAACAACAAACAAAACCAAACGTTTAGCCCACCCCACAGCAGCTAAAACAAAATCTCATCACCAAAGCAGCTTCTTTAAACTTCTCGTTTAAGCTTTGCAAGCAGAAAATGGTCGAACCAGAGTAGCTGAGAGAGCGGGACATCCCCAACGGGAAGGCTGATCAAACCACATAGACGCGACGGACCGACGAAGCAGAGCCCCGCAGCCCAGGCCCTGCCACCTGGTGGCCGCCTGGCGGCACAGCCCCGCGGAGCACAGCCCGAGCGGAGCCACCTTTTCCCGGCCCTCTCCAGCCCCACCCTGCTGTGCCTGGGCACACCTGGGATGTGAAGCCGTGAGAGCTGGATCCTTGAGGGTCTCTTCAAACTGAGGATATTCTGTGATTGTCTGCGTCTTCATCTTTTCATTAGCAAACAGAGGTCTTGCTCTGCTTGGGGGAATGCCATATATGTTTGGGGTTGCCAAGTCTAGCAGCCCAAAAGAGGTGAGGCTGACACAGCTGTGTGTCCCCAGGTCCAGCCAACAGCCTGGCTGAGTGTACATCCCCAACAGTGCACCTGGGCACACACACAATATACATGTATATGCACATACAGATGGCTGACCTCGCAAACCCACAGTGACACTATATGAATGCAGACAGCACACATGGCCTAATTCTGTTCCCTGAGCTTTCTTAGCTTGGAGAAGAAAAGCTCCAGGGAGACTTTGCAGCAGCATTCCAGTACATGAAGGGAACTTACAAACTGGAGGGGGACCAACTTTTAACATGGTCTAGTAGTGACAGGACAAGAAGGAATGGCTTTAAACTAAGAGAAGGAAAAATTGGGCTATGTGTTAGGAAGAAATTATTTACTCAGAGGGTGGTGAAGCAGTGGCACAGGCTGTCCAGGGAAGCTGTGGGTGTCCCATCCCTGGAGGTGCTCAAGGCCAGGTTGGATGGAGCCCTGGGCAGCTGAGCTGGTGGGTGGCAGACAACAGGGGATTAGAAATGAATGGTTTTAATGTCCCATCCAACCCGAACCATTGTATTATTCTATGATGATTCAATCATTCTGTTCTCTGGAAGTTCATAGTAAAGGTCCATTAGTGGGAAATCAGTGCATATGTACCAAGGTGATCCCTCTGATTGCTGGGCTGTGACATATGGTCTGAAGGTAGCTGGATTTACAGTGCCCCCGGTCTCGCTGCCCTGTGCCATTTGCTCATGTTATGCACATACAACCTTGGAAAGCAATCAGATGGAGGAAGCCTGAGTATATAGAAAAGCTGATTGTTTTTCCCCTAAGTGACAACAATCCTATAGCCAAAGGCCTACAGTGCAGTTACTTCTGAAGAAGTAGAGAGAAACATCTGCAATTTTTGGCCAGTACAATGTGTACCAGCTGAGGAGCAGACTGGGCAGACAGCCTGAAGTGCCTTGCTTCACACAGCTCATTGCAGCAGGAATGAAAGGTCTGATACGGCACACAGCACCTCATGGAGGCTCCAAGGATAGGTCTGCACTGTAGTCACACATTTTGAGCTGATGTTTTCAAACAAGAGTGTGAGAAAAAGCAGGTAGCTCACTGTGGCTGGAGGCTGTTTGCTCCCACACAGATTTGTACGGTAGTGGCAGACGGGAAAGAGTGGAAAAAGATGTGTGACCCAAAGACCGATTGGCAGACATCTCCTGTCAGTCTCTACTGGTGGGGAGAGAACACCAAGCTAGCGGGTTTGTTGCAAATATACCAGAGTGTGCTAACCTACAGGGCCTGAGCAGCCCTTTACTTCTGGACTTTGTGCCATCCAACACAAATTTCCATGCCATATTTCAAATGAGAGGGGTGCTTACGCGCTTTTCCAGAAGAAAGCAGCCAGAGTGTTTTGCCTGCATGAAAAACAATGTATTTTTAACTAACCTCTTACTTGGAAATGAGTGAATCATTTTCAGCAGAATTTTTCCATAAATAACACAGCCTAAAGCACACACTAAGCATGAAAAATTTATCCAAATGAAGAAATCATAAAAATTATGCTCAACCAGGACCTGTAAATGGGAAAAGCTGGGGAAACTTTAGTAATAACTGATAGTTTAAATCAGCTTTGTAATAGCCTTTATACTGGAAAGCGGGATAATTCAGCAAATATTGATATTCTTCATATTTTTCTTCAGTGATAATTTTTACCTCTCTTCTAACTGCTGGGGAGCTACACAGTAGTACTTGGGATCAATTATTTTATTATACTTTTACATCTCCCTTCAGAAGCTAATATAAAATTTCATCTCTCACTATGACCTTCCTTTTCCTCAACATTTTTATCACATGTGGGAGAGTCAGCAATATTTTTATGAATTGCAATTATTAGAAGTGTTATCAAGCATTTAGAATTTGGTATTTTTGACAGGCTTTGGCTTCTTTGACTTAGCTCACATTTTTTTCTCTTCACCTGTAAGTTTAATGGTCAGCAAGTCCTGCGCTTTTTTTTCTTCAATGTTTTAGCTATGGAAAAGAAAACTTTATGAATCACCTGGAAAATGACACTAGCAGTACTAATTTGCTTCCTTCTTTTCTTCTCTGTTCTCAAGGAATTATATTATAGAACGGGATAAAAGGAAACTTTACTGTCAATTTCTTTTTCTAAGGTAGTAAGTAGGTGATGGAAAAATTACTTGGAAAATATTGCATAGTATTTCCATTATTACATCTCTCCCATGGGAAGTTTGTGCCTGCTCATATAGCACCTAAATAGTGATAAATGAGGAGTTTTGGAAGTGTTCATGGTACACTTAAATCCTACTGTCAGTCCTGGTGTGAGCATCCCCCTGCTCTCCTGCAACCATGGGCAAGGGCAGCTGCCTTCCTTCCATCCTTAAACTAGAGCTTGGATCACAAAAACAAAGCCAGCTTGTTATTAACTCCAGAGTTTAGACAGCAGGTCTGAAAGAGGGAGTATTTTACCCAGTTCTGTACATTTATTCAGTAAATTTGGACTGGGATTTGGACTGCTTCCTCTTCATCTTCCCTTTCTGCTCTCATTCCTACACCCTGGTGGGTAGGTGACTGGATACACAGGCTCTCTCATCTCCCCATGCCTGTTGCCATGCTGCAGACAGTCATGGAAAAAGTACGTCTGGGCATCACATCAAGGGTAAAACCAACTCACGACATCAGAGGTGTGATCACAAGTACAAGATCCCCATTCAAGGTGAAAAACAGGGGAAAAATGTTCCATACAAATTCCACCTGAGAACTATTGAAAACAATAAAACCAGTAAAGATTAATGCTGCCTATAGGTGTCAGCAGTGAAAAGACTGCATTCTCCTTCTTCCCAGAATGGGTCTTTGATGGTAAATGAAGTTCCCCTACCAGCACCAGTCAAACTACCTTGTGTTATGCATCAGTGCTTAAATACTCCTTGCTCAGAAAATTTCAGAAATAATATAGATATCTGTATTATTTAAGGCAAAAATGGAAATATTCGGTACAGCAACTGAAAGTTAAACAGCAGCCAGACTGGATGAGAGCACACCATCATTCTGCTCACTGTTTTTGACTTTCAATATTTTCCTCTGGAAATGTGGAATCAGTGTGTCTCTGCCCACCTCAGAAGAGAAGCATCACAACAGATGCAATGGGACAGATGGAAAGTGTCCATCTTTCTGTAACTGCAGCTTATGTGCAAGACAGTCTATCATTTCTGAGCTGAAAGAAGAATCAACAACTGTGGCAAAATTACGTTCAGGAAAATTGTTTTGAACTGATCTTACTGAACTTTTATATGTCACCTTCCTTGAAGATAATTATGCTCTTTTGGTTGCAATATTTTCCCCTCTTTAAACTCAGATTCTTTCCTTTCTTTGGGCGGACCAAGAAATGTCATTTTCCATTGGAACCACTGAATTAATTAAACTCATGACTGTTAATTCACACTTTCTTCAGTCAACCTGGTAAAGGTTGTTTCCTAGGAGTTGTAGTGGCTCTCAGGGCTTGTTTTGGAGCCTTCTGTTTGTGCACTTTTTGCTTATTGACACCACGCCATCTTTCTGATCTCTACATGGGTAGTCACCCTCCAAGGTAGTAACACAATTGCTCTCTATGGCTAGACTTTGTTGGGGAAAATAGCTGAGTAAGGTAGCCTGGCTGCTGCTGATCAGCTGTGTTTATCTAGACTGAGTTAATAAATATGACCGAGTCAAGATGGTGAGTCTGCTGTCTGTGGCTGCTGGCCAGGAGCTCCTTGGTAAAGAGAGCAGCTCAGTGACACAGGAAGGCAAAAGGCGAATGTTTGTTGTTGGTACACAACTGCTGAGACAACTTACGCAGATCACATTGGGCTGAACAATCAACAAGGTTGACCCGATGACCTAGGAAAAAGCTTGTATTCTGGTTGAATACCTGAAAAACAGAGGGATTCTTCTTCCTGTTTTCATCAAACTGCAGTTTGGAAAAAAAAAAACAAAAACCTGCAAAAGCAGACAGATGGGGAGAATATTGTCCTTGTAAAGTGGATGGCCTGATTGAGAGTTTTAAACATTAGCAAATGCAATCTCTCTCTGTGTCTCTACCTCTCCGCCTACCTTCTCTCACTTCACAACACCCACACTATATGTTTCTCTATGGACAGACAAACACACACATATTGTTGAGGAGCCTATAATCTCCATTATTTGCAGGATGCTGTTTCTCTTACCATATATCAGAGTATGGCACCAAATGACAGTAAGGGGGTCAGCAGCACACAGATAGTGCAGTCTGCTAATGTCCTTGGCTGCAGCTTTGTTGGACAGATGAAGAAAAGAGACCACTGACACATCTAACAAGCTGTCAGCCTTAGTCTCTCATTGCTTCCTTAAAGTTTCTTGGACATGTATTGGGCTCCTGAGTGCAGACTAAGTCAAGATGTTCTCTCTGCATCTGAGTTTACTCAGACAATTCACAGTCTTCACATTATTTTAAATCAAATTCAAATTAGAATTTTAGCTACCATCTTCTCACTGCTTATATGAGTTTATATTTCTCTTTTTTAAAAACTGTTCATACTTTCACAGATCTTCAGTCAGCAGTCTCATGAGGACTACCTACATATTAGCTACATATATACCTACATAGAGCCTCTAAAAAACTGCAGATAGAGTCTAAATTGAATTTCTTCACATTTATAGCACATTTATTTTTTTATACATGTCATCCTCTCACTCCACATAGGTGTTAGATGTAACTTTTCTGCAATCAGTTTTTAATAAAAAACTCTCTATTTTAAGAAGACAAAATCCATTTGTCTTCTGTTCTTTTACCTCTCCCAGAGTCAGAAAATGGAAAAGAAAAAAAAAAAGGGATAGCAGATCTTCAGAAGGAGAGTTGTTTCCAATTCATGATATATTTCATGCATTCTGACTATAGTGGTATGGGGAGAATTAACTTGATCCAAACCAAGCTGTGGCCCTGAAAAAGGAGGTTGTAAATGAGCTTTTAAGCTGTTGATCATAGGAAAGCCAAGAGATATGGTGGAATACATGCTTCAGGATGCCATTTCCTGTTGTACGTACATGAATTCTCTCTACTCACATGAAGATCTGGAAGATAATGAAAACCATCAAACACAAAGTGAAAAGCACAGTAAAGTTGATGCGAAGTGCAAAAAGGTGAACCAGAGTGATAATACATGTACTCATACACACATGTAAGGAGACTAAGATACAAGGTCTTGGGTAAACAGTAGTACAAGTTCGGTAAGATGTTTAGGCATTCAACATCATCAGGGCAACAGGGAGCCACAGCCTGGTCTTTAGTCAAGGCCTCTCAGCATGCCTACAAAACACCAACAATCTTCAGACTTTCCTAATATTCCCTCTTGGGAATTCCTTCCAACAAAAACATCATAAAAATGGTCTTTTATTCCCTTATTCTACTTATCCTAGGTTTTGTGACATTGAGCTGAGAAAGAACAGATTGTTCCTTGCCAGTTATAGCTAACAGAAAATTTTAGTATAATGAATGGGATACTGCAGGTTAGAATAGCTCGTAAATTTTCCTGAATTTGTGCTGTGGATGCCACCAGTGCAGCCAATGAACCTAATGGCTTACAAATAGAATTAAGTCAGAGATAGTGATCTGGTGAGTAACAGCAAAGCATGTAAAAGATCTGCAAAAATTTGCAGATGGCTGGTTCAGATGTGGTGATGGGAACTTGATCTGTGGAAAACAAAATTATAAACAGTACCTCTGTTACACTGTATGGCAACACAAGGAGTGATTTGTAGCTACTCCTCAGGAATAATTTGGGAACAAAAATAATTCCTTTTGTAGTCCGTTTATGCAATTTATGGCGTATGTTTTTTACACAGTCCACTGCATAATTGGGTTTAAAGTGGATTGAGTAACAATTTTTAAGACCAGTGGGATATTTTGTTTCATCTTGTGAAATGTATACTCCTTGTGGTCACAGAGTGAATGTTTTTCAGTTATCTGATACTGCAAAGAGAATGTCAAAGGGTTATGCTGTGAGCAGCCTTGTCTCTATTTACTGGACAAAAAAAAAAAAAAAAAAGCAAATGAATTGGAGTCAGTATGACATTAGATGTGGTGCACTCGTGTGCATCTCAGATTCTTTTAGAGATCACACTTGATGTTCTCTCCCATTTTGAATTTATCTCTGGGGACCTGCAAAACTACAGAGCCATCATGACTTTCTATTAAGACCTCCAGGTGGCATCTCAAATACCAACACAGAGGAGAAGTGAACGGTATTCCCTAGGATTTCTGTCACTTCTTCCCTGAAATACACATGCTTATAGATCTTCGTCCAGAGGCAGCTTACTGCTGACCAGAAGTTACCTCCTTCCAGTGGTGGAAACCTGTCCAGTTCTCCTCCCATTCATGAGTACCCACTTGAGCCCTTTCTGTCCCAGCTGTGGAAAAACACCCGCTCTTTGGCCAAGAACACCCAGCTCACTTGGACAGTCCAAAAAGAGCCGACTCCAAGGCTAGCTATGAATGTGAGGAATGGACCATAAACAGTACAATACTGATGTGATTGGCCAGCAACCAAACTACTCAGAGTTCTCTAACAGGCTGCTGTGGGATACACCTATACTTCCACTCAGATTATCTTCAAAATGCAAGGTATTCTTGCCTATCCTGGATCTCAGTACAAAGTGCATCCTAGGAGACTGATTTCTCAGAACTGTAATATTGGAACTGTGATAATGCACTATGGGCAACACACAAAATATTTATGTTCTACCTCAAAGTCCAAATCTGTGAAATAAATATTTGCTCTCTTGTATGTCTGCGGGATTCTGACATAGAGAACACTATGTGCTATAATATGTTTCAGAGCCACCCGTGGCAGGACGTGAACAGACATTTAGCTGCTTTTTTTTTTTTTTTTTACGTGGCATCTATTTAGAATTGCTTCCTCTGCTCTACTTATTTGAAAAATGCTTTGTAATATATTTATTTTGACATATCATGGCTTATATAAACTATAAACGGAATAAAATACAATGTATTTATTTTACAAGTTATAATACTATTGTTCTGAAACTTTCTCAAATATATCAGAGTTGATGTCAGGTCAGCGTAGTTACAATTCAAGTGATATTTAACTGCAACGATGGAGAGAAGACAGGTCAGAGTACAGATAGGAATGCAATGTGTTGCTAAACTGTGCACGTACGTAGGAAGTTTTACATCAGCAAGAAAATACATCTTGTTTTATTTCTGTTGTTGTTGTTAGATATGTAATCCATGTTGTTTGTCATTAAAAGGCATCTCTCAGGCATTCATTTTAATATTCATTAAAATATATTGTTATCGTTATCATAACTAAAAGATAGTATATTATGTACAAGACCCCAGATTGTCTCATTTAAGATTACCAGCATACACTCTCTAATAGCATTTTAAAAGTTAGAGACTGAGTATTCTTGCTGGGAATGTATTCTCAATATATTTTTTACTGTCATGCAGCTTAGGCCATCGAGTGTGAAAATTTATTAGAGAAAGTAATTAAGAAGCAATTTAGACCATGGGAAATGTACAGCAGAGAGGACCCCAGAGCTAGAAAATATTGGTCTCAGCTTGAATATTTTGTATACATCCTTACTTGCATGTGTCAACCTCTTGAGCCTATAGACAGGTATACTTCTGTCTGTATTATACAGACAGGTATATATTTCTTTCTACAATATATAATATCATTCATACTAAGAAAAGGTTTCTACTTTGAATAAGCACTTCCTCACAATTACTTAGATTGCTGACATAAAACTTCACATTATTGTTTATTTACAGTTCATGATTTACCAATTATGATTTACCATTTGTAACAATAAGTAATGCTAGTAATCATTTATTGAAGGTGAACAGTAAATGAAGTTTTGTTGCTCACTTAATATTGCATCATTTAAATTGGTATTACTTTCATGTTAATATACTGGATTGTTCCTGAATTCAGTCTATGTGTCTGTTTTTGTGAAATAATACGATTTTGAAATATTAGTGCTATTAGATGTGATTAGTTGACAGTAAAATTCTTCATGCCACAAGTACTTTAAGTAAGGCATCCTTTAGATTTGGCATATTTCTCTTTCCAATACTTTGATGTAACACAAAAAAGATGCAGGAGGAAATGAAACACATGATGACATCAGCAGATCTAAGAGAAAGAGATATAGAAAAACATCATGTAGTTATCTACCTACCTAGTGGTTAGCCCAGAGTAATTTACAGGCAAGTAACAGCTACAGTACCCTATCTTATCTGTTATTTATTAATCTTATTTAGGAACACTGTAGTTTTGTGTCCCTGAGACATTGTCTTGAATCAGCTGATAGAGGATCATGATACTGAGCAATCCACAGATCGACTTTCTGCACTGTCATGAGGAAATTAACACTTAAGGGTAACAAAATAATGAGAACCATTTCCTAAGCTTGTGTATTGCAGTCAGATAAATCTTATATTGAGTATTCGGTAAAAATGGGCCAGCACAGCTGCTTTAGCTAGTTTGTTGGCAGATGTCTCAGGGATTTTGAAGATTTTAGACTTTTTCAGAGAGAGAGAAAGCTGCAAAGTTTGCTTCCTCACATATTTCAGACAGTCAGATGCTGTATGGGTACTACTGAATCACAGTCTGGACCACTGATTGAGCACCTGGAAAAAAGATGGATCAGCCTTGGAGAACAGATGAAGGCAATTCACCTGTGTGACCAGAAGGGGGTGGAGCCATGCACAACCCTTCTTATACCTCATTTAAGAGCTGACTGCTACTGAGGTGGGATCTTTTGTTGGAGATACCTTCTTTTGGAGGTTGTTGTTGTTTTTTTTTTTTTGGTTTTTTTTTTGTTTTTTTTGTGAATGTAGATTCTTGGAGATGGGTGAGCCTTCCTTCTTTTTATAACATCATCTCATTTTTGCTTGTCTCTCTGTCATTACAGATATCTGCAATGTGTCATTACAGATATCTGCAATATGTCTCAATTATTTATTTTTGTTGACTTTTGTCTTGAGCTCCCTGTTCCCTAAGAGTAGGGGAAGGAGAAAAAAATAAAGTTGTCTTTCACTATACAGTAAAAACATATTTCTTTGGCTCTGCTTGTGGTGTTTTTTCTTTCTCCACATTTAAATTTTGAGATTTGATGTTGTTTGAGTACCTCGTAGAGGATGTCTCTTCACTAGAGATGGGTGAATTGTTGCTTAAGTTTCACTGGCAGTTACTGTGAAGCTAGATTCTCAGGTGTTTCTGAAAAGCTTTTCTCACCAAATTAAATTTTATTAATATATTATTCCTCTAATTCTATTCCATGTCTTACAATGTGTATACATACATGTATGCGTGGTTTTAAAACTTGAAGTAAATTGCAGACTCTACATGAGCATAGTCTTTCAGTCTCTTTAGAAAATTTTTATGTTCCAGATCTATTCACCATTTAAAATGGGCTATTTCTGGCAGTTCATAACTTACTGGATTACTGACAAAACCATGGAAAGACATAAGGGGAAGAGTATTAATAATGAGCAAAATATGGGGCAGGCAGTAAGGGCACTTAAGAATCCAATAATTTTGTTTTTGCTACCTCATGCAGGACTTCAAGTGTCATACACACTTGTCATCACAACCAGTACCTCTGTTGCACTGGGCTGTTACACAGCTATGATGCCAAATCTACTTTCTTGTTTAGCATCTCTTGAGTGAACTATGATGGCTTTGTTATTTATGAACATTTTGGAAAATGTCCATCTTTCCCAGCATGAGTTTCTGACTAAGCTGGTACAAGCAGTGAAAATAGTCGTTTACATACTTTCCAGATGAAAATCAGATCAGAAAAGCATGGAAATTCTTGCAGCTGCTACTGGGAAATGATGAAACCACAGCAAGACCTGAACTTGACTTGTGTGATCTGTGTTCTCAGCTGAGCTACTTCTATATTTTCCACACTTTCAGTATGTGAAAGGTACATGCTCTGTGTGAGAGCTTCTGCTCTGGCATAATCCCTCTTCTCACCCTGGAAGGAAAGGGCTGGTAATGGAGCTGGCTGCCACGGGTGCACTTTTCCTTGTGGACAGATCCAGGGAGAAGCAATTCCCTCTGGCTGAGCATTGGGTCTCACTTCCAGCAGTCTTCATTCAGATGTGGGGAGGAAGGAGGCATGCTGCTGCTCATTTTGGCATGATTAAAAAAAAATAATAATTAGGTCTTCTGAAGCCTCATGCTCTGTGATATTATCAGGAGCATAGCTACTACGTTATGCAATCCTCTTCTCAGCACTCATCAGATAGTATGTGAACGCTGCCCTCTGTCAAAGGCTTCCAGGGAGAAGGATATGGAGCAAGTGTATTGGAGGTATTGATGCAGTCCTGAGCAACCTGGTCTGACTGCACAGCTAGCCCTGCAGGGAGCAAGAGGCTGGACTGGAGACTTCCCAAGCCCCTACTCAGCCTGAATGGCTCTGACTCAGTCCTCTATCACTTAAAAACATATTTATGTAATAATAGGAATTGTTCTTTGAAAGTGGCTGCGTATTCTAATGACTATTTGACTTTCAAAATTATCAATCTTTTCCTCTACTTATCAGATTGGAAAACAAAAATCTGTAAACAGTGAGTGATATTTGAATATTTTTTTTCTTTCTGCAGAAGAAATTACCAAAATTCTCCATTGGAGGGAGATAGCGATGAAGTTTTTGCTCTCACTTGGAGTAGAACCATCTATGCAGAGAGGAAAACATGGGATAAATAAATATTTCTGGTCCAAGTGGTAGTAATATGGGGCTAGCAGAAGTAGGACCAGAGAAAGAAGAAATATGAGATTTGATTCTATTCCTTCGTCTGTTAGAGACGAAAACAATGTGTCTTACATCATGGATAACTACTAAACTAATTGAATATTACATATCTGAGGCAGCCTATGGCAAGTGTTTTACAGTGCCCTCTCTCTAGACTAGCGAATTTGCAGCTATTCAAAGCAGCTTGTTTTTCAGATCGTCAAATAGGATATTTAGATTTTGGAGTACTCAATCACCTGGTATTTACGGTGTCCACCTCTGAATAGTCATTTTTAGAAGAGGATGGAATTGAGCCTGATCCTCTCCTATTCCAGATAAGAGTTTTTCCTGCAGTTCATTAGGAAGAGGAGAATGGAACTGAATATGATCTGAGGTAAAAAGTTCTATTATTGGAGAGGCCTCACTAGCAGAAGTGCTCTAGAACCACTTTTCAGATCAGATGAGAGAAGGGGAACAGTACCAGATTGAGATACATTGTGTTAAGGTTTAGGAATCTGACAGAAAATGGTAGTGCTTGCAGGGTCTGAAAACAGATAAGCCATGAAAGCACACTTGTTGTTTAAGCACCTTCAATGCAATTTGGCTTGTGTTATCTGCTTAAAATCAACTGTGATCTCAATCTAAATATCACATAGTCCAATACTGAATGCTTTTCTAAGGTGTCAGGAGGCAGCTGAGATACGGTCACTAGCTAGAAATGCATGCCTAATGCATTGCAACTAAGAAACAAAATTAAGTGTTTGTTTCACTTTCCAGGTAGCGTCTTTGTAGCATGTTAGGTCAGGGTACTAATGACCAATGGGAAGGTTTTCCGTTCCAGCTCTCCTCTCTCCATCTGACCTGCATGCATCCAGTACAGCCAGGGTGTTTGCTTTTCTAACTCAGGCACTGGTAGTTAGAAAGTCAGGCCACTATCCTACTCACTTAACACAGGCTTTTCTAGCAATGAGAATGCTGCTGAATTTCTGGGATTCTCAGGCAGTAATAGCTAGCTTACTGTGGGTTCAACCACACCTAGTGTGTTAAAGCACTGAAACGGGGACTAGCAGTGATAAGCAAAGGCATGAGAGAGAGCTAAGGGGGAAAGCTGGTAAGAATGTCATGCTGCTCTGCAGATTTTTTCCAGATGCAAGCAGTCCTTGAGATGACATGTCCCTAGACAGGCATTACTTTAGTTCACCTATAAAGCTAGTAACTTATACATATCTTCACACACATATAAAAATATGTACTATACATACACACAATGAGTGTATACATGCACGCCCACAGAAACATGGTTGAACAGACTTTCAAATGGATGAGGTTTGACTGTGAAAAAAATACCACTACATGGCAAGGGCAGATAAAAGAATGTGTGAGCATATGAACCAGGCAAACGTGGCTGCTGTAGGAACACTGTTTCTCTGGGCAAGGCAAAAATCTTAATTCCTCCTGGATTTTAACCAGCACAGTTGTTTTATTTTCCCTTGAGGTCACTGTAGGCAGCATAACTGAGGAAATGCAGGTTGCTGCTTTTTTGTTCTCTCAGACAACTTTGAGATACTGGCTGCCCTGGGTCTGGGGTAGTGATAAAACCTGGCTGTCCCTCCTGTTACACTCAGTTGCTTAATGCTTTGAGCACAGAGGATCTGTTTCTGCACCACTGACTTCTCATACATAGAGGAAGGAGATCAGAAAAGGAGATCTGGAAAGCAACATACTGCAATTTCTACAACTTTGCTCTGTAAAAATGTGTGCTATGATATATTGTATTTAGTTTTGATGTAATGGAAAATAAGGAAAGATGTGTGGATAGATGCAGAGAGCTTACTTGCTTTTGTCTATCTTCTGCTCTTCTGAGCTTCACCATCTTGATTCTTTGTCTCTGTTCCTTATTGTCCTTTAGAAGATCGATAGTTTCCATGTTACTGAAGCACTGTAGTGTATGCTATGGCTTCCATGCCAATCATGCAATGAACTTGGACAGGATGATTGATATGGCTAACTGCATTATCAAGCACATTCAAAGCTAGAAGCCACCAAGTTGTAAGATTACCTGCCCATCCTTACTTTTATGAATCTTCAGAGCGGAAAGCACAAAAGCACCTTAAATCTTTCTATCACTGACAGTGGGGTAGTTCCACCTCTGAAGATGCTGTGAAAGTTCCACCTCTAAACATGCTGTGAATTTTCTGGTAAAATCAATGAAGAGGCCAAATGCCCTTGTATTACTCAAAGACAGCTGTTGGATAGTGGTTTCTTTTGTAGCTAAACATAATTGTTGAAAGAACTTTCTGCAATCATCCAAAACACTGTAGTGTCCTGCTGTAAAATCTTTTCTTATTGTAGTTTTTTAAAATGTGAGGCAATTTTTAAAGTTTACCTTTCTTAATCTGATTTACTTCCTTGCATTCAATTGCACAGAAAACAGAAGATTAACACAAATGTACTTAAAAGTAGGTTTGTTGCCTTCATGCAAGCACATAAATGATTTAATTTTTCCCTAAATCCAGGTACCTTTCCATTTCCTTTGGAGTGACTAAATCAACAGGAGGTACCTGGATTTCCAATGCTCATGAAAATTATCTATTTCTTTATGTGCATAAATAAGAATTTAGGACTCAGACATATGATCTAATTATGTGGTTTAGCAAGCTGACACTCACCTTGCGATGTGTGATAAACTGTCCTTTCATTTAACACAGATCAAATCGGCCTGAGAACTCACAAGTGTTTCTGTCACAGACAAATAACAGAAGTCCTATTGTCTTTAATGGAGTAACTTCACTAGCAGTTCAAGACCATAGAAATGTAGAATGGCTTGGATTGGAAGGGACCTCAAGGATCATCAGGTTCCAACCCTTCTGCCACAGGCAGGTTTGCTAACTGCTGGATCAAGTACTGGATCAGGTTGCCCAGAGCCCCATGTGGCCTGGCCCTAAACACCTCCAGGGATGGGGCATCCACAATCTCTCTGGGCAACTTGTTGGCACCTCACCACCCTTGCAGTGAAAATTTTCCCCCAACATCTAATATAGATTTTCCCTTCTCTAATTAAAATAATTTCCCTCATCACTATCTACCCATGTAAAAAGTTGATTTTCCTCCTGTTTATAATCTCCCTTTAAATATTTGAAGGCCATAATGAGGTTCCCCCCCCACAGCTTTATCTTCTCCATATTGGACAAGCCCAGCTCCTTAATCCTGTCTTCCTAGGAGAGGTTCTCTAGCCCTCTGATCATATTAATGGCCCTCCTTTGGGTCCTTTCCAAGAGCTTGAAAAAGCACACTGCTTGTTCTTGTTAAGTTTTTCATCTGCTAGGACGCTTAAGTCCTTCTTAGCATGGTTACTCTAAAGGAGTTTTTTCTCACAGCCTATGTACATGTCTGGCATTACTCCAACCCAAGTACAAATCCTTGCATTTTGTTTTGTTGAACCTCATTATGTTCACATGAGCCACTTTTTGAGTTTATCAAGATCCCTCTTGATGGCATCCTTTTCTACTGTTGTATCAGCTGTGTCACTCAGCTAGGAGTTATCAGCAAGCTGCTGAGGGTGCACTTGATCCCATCATTGATGTAAATGCTAAAGAGTACCGATCCCAAGTCAGACCCCTGGGGGATACTGCTTGTTATTAGCCTCTACTAATAATATATATTAGTGAATAAACAGATCAATAATAATATTGAGCTGTTGACCACAATACTTCCAACCAATTCCTTATTCACTGAATAGTCCACCCTTCAAATTAATATCTCTGCAATTTAGAGATAAGGATGCGGTGGGGGACCATTGTCAAAGGCCTCGCAGGAAGCCAGACAGATGACATCAGTCACCTTCCCTTTCTTCACCACTGCCATCACTCCATTATAAAAGGCCACTAGAATCTTCAGGCATGATTTTCCCATGGTGAAGCTGTGCTGGCTGACTTGTCCCTCACATGCCTTAAAATGTCTTCCAGGAGGAAGACATGATCTTCCCAGGGAAAGAGATGAGGCTCACTGTCCTGTAAATCCACAGGTCCTCCTTCCTCTCTTTCTTGTATATGGGAGTGATGTTCCTTTTTTTCCAGTCACAAGGGACTTTACCTGACAGCCACAACCTTTCAAGATATTTTGCTTCATGCTTCATGTATATTGCCATGCACATACAGCATCTATTTTGGGTTTCTCATCTCCTCTCTTGAATAAGGTATTTGTGCAGGCCCATAAGATGCTCACTCTTCCTGCTGCAGCTGTGCCAACAAGAACGTACGTGCCCCAGCCTCTTCCTCTTCTACTGCTGAAACTTACCACCTTCTATTCCTCATATGGTTCCTCATATGATTTCTCATAACTTCAATCAAAATAACCTGCTGTAACAGTGAGGCATTCTTTAAGTTGAGTCATCTCATTCTGGTGGATGGTTAGGTGCTGCAGAGGAGGGAGCATGGGAATGAGGTGCCAATTCAGTAACCTTTTTAGCTGGTGCAGCTACAGCCTGAGAAAGTGTCTGCAGCCTATGTGCAATTGTTAACTGAGCTTCCTGTTGTCAAGAAGCGTTATATTCTGGGAACAAGCTGTCTAAAACAGTAAACTATTTACATGACCATAGGAATTTCTACAGGCAAAATGAATGATCAGGATGACAAATATGCTAATGTTAGTCTTTTAAGATTTTTTAAAATTGAATAAAAGAAAGGGAAGGGGACAGAAGAAGAAGCTTGGTGTAGAGCAAGAGGTGGCTACTGGAAAATGGTGTGTTTATCTTTGAGGTATTTTTATTTTTGAGTATTTTCATTTACACATACACAAAGTCAGCATCAGTCATATTTGTCTTGGTTTCTAGGAACCATTATTTTAGACTAACTGTGTACATTGCTGGAATATACAAAGAGCACTTAGTGCTGACAGCTTTCCCCTGCTGATGACTAATTTTGCTTCTGATTCCTTTCTGGGTGATTTATTGTAACTAGCTTCAGTGAAAATTCAGTTCATGCACACAGTAGTCAAGAGAATGTTATTTTTTTATTGTTTCATGCAGTTTCTTCCTCCACTTCCCCTTAGCTTGTGAGGTGGACTTCTTGGAATTCTATCTTAGTGAAATTCATTATATCAAGAAACACCAGCATTAGCAAGTAAACAAAGCAAATCTGGATTTGCAACAAAGCAGGAAGCAGAAAGTCAACACGCTACATTGTGCACCATGTCTTGATGAGAATAAGAGAGAAGTAAATATGAAGAGTGTCTTTCCCTATGAAAAATCTTTTCTAAGAAGGAAGGCCCAAATCACCTGGCTCTGTAGAGAGAGAGAAAGAAGATTTAATCTCTTGCAGGACCAGTAGACAGTACAGTGCCACATCAGCTAAGCTATTTTCTATTAAACTGTTCTGTGTAATAGTAACCAGCAACAAAGGAGTCTGTAACCATGTAGGGCTGGTAAGGGATGAAAGAAGAGAGACTGCTTCCCAAATCACTGTTATACTTCAATGTTTTATGTGTATATGTTATTATTTATGAGTATCATGGTACATACAATTATACATGTAACATCTCCATCCACTGAAGCTAGAGACAGTGTGAGGTGAGACACTGGGTTCCTCTCACAGTGTCAAGTTATGCTAATTAGAGCTCAGATAAGACCTGAAGACCCAAAAGTTCACCCAGAAGAAGGGCAATGTTTATAGCAGAAGTTGATAATGAATTTGGCAGTTTTGGGGCCGAGAATGGAGAAAACAAAACTTGAAATGGGGCAATCTGTGTTAATGCCCTGGGTTATCAAGAGTGGTTGACATTACACAGTAGAGCTTACAGATCAAAACAATAAGGTGGTTTTTACTGTTTTTCAGGCTGAGTCATAACTATGTATGGTACGCTTTCCAGTAAGAATTTATCTTTCATCCTCACAGACATTTAACACATAGATTACCACTCATCAAAGAATTTGGGGTTTCTGTGATCAAAGATAACTGGAACGCATTATACCAGAATAATTTGTAGTCTTTGTTTAGTGGGGAAAACAATGACTGCCTGATGAAGAAGTTACCCTTGGTAAAGGAGAAGAAGCAGATCAAAATGAATATTGGAAGTCATTTCTGAGTCAAAGGCTATAATCTCATTCCTGAAAATAATGTAAAAAATATGATCTACTTCATTCTCATTCACCAACAGAAGCAAGAATAACAGCAACATTTCCCAGCAGTCAAAACTAAGCAGAGTCTGGCACAAAGTGCTGGCAATTTTTGCTGAATAGTGCAATTTTCTGAAGTCCAGTTGCCACTGGGGAACAAATATGTAGCTGAGCAACTGTGGCTGAACACTGCCTTTGTGTCAGTGGATGGCCCAATACTTTTGGTGTTAAGAAAATTTGGCACTGATTCTTTTGGGTTTTGCACATTTTTGTTTCTAAAAAAGTTCACAGTTTTGTTTTCTTTATCTATTTTTTATATATATTTGACTTATGCTTATTAACTTTTCTTTATCTAGTGAGAAGTTGAAGTTGAAGTTAACTTCAGCCTGAATGAGGATTTTGCTCACTGGAAGGTTGCTGGGGAGTGATAGGATCCTTCATAACTTGCTCTGTAGAAGAAGGCGACCCAGGGAGATTATCTTTTCTAGATTAAAACTAACGATTGCACAAAACAATAGCTGTTGGAATGGAGGTAGCTGGGGGAACATCCCTCACCATTCCCAGCTGTGTCTTTTTCAGACCTATTTTGCTCTGTTCTGTCTAATTCTCTTTCGAACCTGTATATTTGCTTTGATTCCTTACCATGGGTCCCTCGGCAGCATATTTCAGAAGCACACCACCTGCTCTGTAATGTTGCTTTCATCTGTTTTAGACTGAACCCAGCCTGACTAGAGGAGAATTTGGGTGAACACCTCCCTCACTTTCTCCACTGCCTTCTTGGTTGTATAAACCTAAGCCATACCCTTTTCTCCTCTCCCCATCTGTGCGTTCAGCCTCACATAGCCCTGCAGATACCTTCAGTGATTTCTTAGGGTTTTAATGCAAGAAACTCTACAGTGTAAATCTGAGTTTTTGGAGAAAAAACTTATGCCATAGTAGCAGCCTGGAGACCAATAGATACCTGAGGTGTCTATGCCTGGACTTGTAATAATGAGCTGGCTCAGCACTACAATGAAAAAATGATACACAAACTGCCACAGTAGCACATAAATGCACAGCTTGTTGCTGGCTGGATGTTTTGAGGTATTTTGTTTTGGAGGAATTTAGATCTGGAGGTGAAATCAAGCAGCTGAAGTCCATAATTCTCCACGGTGTTACAACATTTCCTCTTTTTCAGGAAAAACTGGGTGCTCTGAACATCCAGTTGAAAACAGCCTTCTCCACACAGCTAAGTAAACTGTTATTGTCAGGAATGTAGACACTCTCCATTTTATGCCAGGCTGTGTGCACGCTCCCTGCTAAAGCATTTCCTCTAGCAAAACAAATAAGCACAACGACAAATACTACAACAATCGGTTGATTGAGAGACTGAAATGCTACTTTGCCACCATGCAGTGGATCTTCCACATGAAAAACACAGGGCCTGGAAAAATGCTTTTCCCACATCTTAAGCCTGAACCATATTTTCCTCATGATCCTGACTTGACATGCATTGCTTCTTTAAATCTCAAACAGAGATGTTATTATAGTAACTCACTATGTCTAGATGTTCAAATCTGCTTTTATTCTCTCTTGCTTGACATGAATTGCGAATCCTATTGGTTTTTCTTGGTAGAAACATAGTCTACCTGAAGAAAGAAGCAAAGTACAGGCTCTGATGATCCTTCCAATACATCACAGAAGAGCATCTCAAACAGAGCTGAATGTCTTGGAAGAGAACAGAGATTTCAGGACAAGAATCATTGCCACATGGTTTATGCCACCCACTTTGAATTCATGCTGAACATGCCATAAAGCACAGGGATACTTTTGCTCTATTAAAAGTGATGTGTATAGGAATGGTACCTTTCCCCTCGTTTGAAAATTTCCACAAGCAAAAGTAGTTTTCTCTCTCTCAACTAGCATCAGTGGTTACTTGGTCTTCTGTTTAAAAAATACAGTACATTCCTTACTCCCAACCACCTTGACTGCTGGCTGTTGTGTTTCCTATGTCAGAAGAGATGAGATCATTAATACCACCAGTAATGATGTCTGCAGAAGCTTCTCTTTTGTGCCAAATCACAGTACTGGTCTGGATGAACTATGAAAAGGATCTACAAATGATTGAAACTCCTCAATCCTTCACTGTCATTTTTTATTTTCTTCCTGATTAAAGAAGAGAGAACCCTGCAGAGGTATCTTGGTTGAAGAAGAGCACATACAAGCAGAATTTTGCAAATAGTCATTGAAGAGGAACACAAGGACAGAAACTAGAGGAAGAAGAGAGAAAAAATGGGAAAACAAAATAGAAATCTGAGAGAAGACGAAGAAAATGGTTGATCTAAAAATATAAGGCTAGTGGAATAGAATTTTCTTCAGAATATCTCAACATGTACTTGTTATCTTCAGCTGAAGGTTTACAATGTCAAATACTGCTGGAGTAAAAGGGCTTGATAAGATCCTTATGGGATTTAATTGCTGGAAACTGATTTTGCCATCAATATGTATACCAATAAATATGGTTTCTTTGTTATTTTATTGACCTTTATACATAGGAAATAAAAATGCCCCACAGAGAACACAGACAAAATCACCAATTTATAGATAGTCCAAGAAACACCTAGCTCTCTCTTATGCAGCACAGGAGTTATTTACTTTAAAATGAGTAATGGTGTGACCGCCTTTGAAAAGCAGCATTGAAGGCTGATATTTAACTCTTCTCCCAGGAGTGTCTGAAAGGGGCAATTCAGATCCCAGAGCTAGAGAAGAGACTGAATCCCAGGGGGTTGGCTCCCAGCAGCCTTCATGGATGTGCTCTGCTGGAATTCATGGGCATGATGCTTCAGATGATCCATGATCTCCTGAAAAGAGCTGCTGCATCCTTAAGAGGTAAAAAAAACAATATCAAAAACAAAGGATGAATTATTCTTTCATTTGATGGTGCCAGAAATCAGTGTTGTAGCCAACAGCCTTCTACAACACAGAGTGTGTAATGGGAGAAGTGCTGTTTTAATTATTCCCAACTCCAGTACTTCAGTTTGAAGAAGGATGAGTAAATTTAGTAATGACTGACAACACTTCTACTGTGAGGGTCTACAAGGAGTCTGCCTGGCAGGGTGAAAGTTTCTTGCTGCCAGTGCCTATCTGGCTTGAGGAGGGACTGCAAAAAGGACAGGACTAGACAGGACGAAAACTCATTTGAAGTAGATGGCAATATTGATTTATTTCTGTTTTTTTTTTTTTGTTTTGTTTTTTTTTTACATTAGCATGTTTCTTCTTCATTTGCGTTTCAGTTAGCACATGAGCTGTGGCATCCAGGAGGAAATACTGTTATGCTCCAAGATGCTAGCACAATACCAGATGCACGGAGTTAGCACAATGCTTCTGAAAGACATACTGAAAAATGTGGCCAATTAGTGGTGTTCTCTGAACTCAGCATTCTCACCTTCAACATTCACCAATACTTGGAAGACAAATAATGGAGCTGTGATCTATCTGAGAGCCAAGTGCTTAAACAGATTCAGTTGCAAGATTTCTCTTAGTACATGAAAATACGGTTTGCTTGAGATTTCCTTACATGCTTTCTGTAAAATAAAACTTACAACAGCAATAGTCAAATATTCTTACAAGCTTTCCATAGATTTGAAATTATTCTTTTGTTAATTCTGCAATGCATTAACTTCATATAGATGTGACTTTTTCAAGAGAATATAACATATATCATCTGATGCTTTGAGTGTTTCCTGTTGGCTGAATTCTTTCAAATTTTACCTACCAGAATGTATAGCTTTGCTTCTATCGATGAAGCCACCTGTCTTAAGTTCAGTGTTTAAACTACCGCGAAAGAACCGACTCATAAATAATTTTTATTTTTGTTTATAGATGGATATGTTGTAAATAATGCTTGTCAGCTGAACTTTGGCTCTTACACAGCTTTTAATACTTCAAAGTGTGTTAAAAATACAATTGGCTCACTCTGTTCTATATTTGCCAATAGCATCTGGTGGTTTACTGGGGAGCTAACAACGAAGTACAAATGACGATGGAATTGTATAGATAATAATCAAGCATTAAATTCTCTGTGGGCTGATTTGTCATGTCCAGGTACAAACACAGAAGTTCACAGGGAACCAAATTCCAACAACTTAGTCTTATACTCTTCCCATTAATTTCAAAATTATTTGAATGCAAGAAAATTTGTCTGAAATGTTTGTAATGAAGAATGAAATGTAACAATCCAAGGAAGTTTGTAGGATATTTACTTTAGTTCAACAATTACAGGTTGAATTGGAGAGGTTTGACTTTTTCAGTTTGAAACAAATCTCCATGTTTGTATCATGAGTTTGTGTTAAGATGCCTGTGAAAGTGAGAGAGTTTGATGGCTTCATAGAAAATTATTGATCCCAGTGGAAATGGTTCACAGTCTGCCAGGGGTTGATGGTGATAAACAGGACTGTATTTAATAGTAAAACTCTGTTACTTCCCAAAGCTCAATCAAAATGATCTCTTGACAGAAACTATTCTTCAGACAATGGGAAAATGTACTCATGTAACCAGTGCAAAAACACACTGCCCTCTTTCCGGTAATCATCACAAGCTTTGGTTTCTTAACTTGGAAATGAAGAAACCTTGAGGAATTTGAGGTCTTATACATCTCTCATATTGTTTTGTGTTCTTGTTTTAAATTTGCAAATAAAAATGTGTGGAGTAAAATTCCACTCTGGAAAGGAAGAAACATTTTTTATAGGCTTAAATATTTCTCTAGCTCAAATGAAATAACTGGGGACAGAGAGCTGCAACTGCTGTTTTGAAGGAATATGGCACATTTCAAAAATATTTGATGTCTTTAGAATGTGATGATTGAGAAATAACTTACATATATTCACATATTTTATTCAAACAACACATATTATTAAAAAAAAACTTTTTCCCCCTTTAATTAAGCTGCTTCTGCATATCTGGAGGGATGACCCTCTGCTGAGGATGGAGAATATGCAACCAGCTGTTGCTGTGATTGTGCTGTGAAAATTTCACTAACTGTGGATCCTAGTGTGGATTTTCTCCTGAGCACAGTAAATGGCAGCCCATTCACTGTTTTCCACGGCACAGAAGTGGTGCAGGGGCCTGAAGAATAATTCCAACAAGACCTGGTGATACCACAGGCAGGTCTTAGATATCCGAGATCATCCATATATTTGTAGAATTATAGGACTCTTAAACCCATTTCATCACGATCATGAGACTGATAGTGTGGTAAGAAGTATGCTGCGACCTTTCTTTTTCCAGGAATATGCCTGGAAATACCATAGTGATTTAGGAGATACCTCTCAATATCTTTGCTGAGGATATGAAACCAAGATGCGATTAAACACAGGAACCCAATTTGATGTGTGGGCTTTCCCCTTCACAGTGATTTTCTGAAAATGTTTGTTTAAGTGTGTGGTCAGATTTTGCACTTCACCATCTAAACACAGTGAAACTTCTCCAAACAGTAGAAAATCTTGATTGAAATGTTAAGATTGCAATATCTTTATCATTAGTAGATTACATAGTTAGAAGTCTCAACTTGCTAACTTAGAGGACATGCTGCAAGGGTAGACTGGGGGGCTTTGATGTCAAAGCTGGACAGGGATGAATCAACTGCTATGGAAGAGTACAAGCACAGATTGATCTTGATTTCATTGATAATTGAGAAAAATTGCAAGAGCAAGCTATTTTTTTTAATAAAAATTATATGCAAGCTCACAAATCTGCAATGCATTCAATATATTTACAACCATGGATATTGATCTCTAAGGTGCTTGTCTGCATCTGTATGTATAAGATACTAGCACCTCTGACTTTTCAATAGGCTGTTAACTATGCTTGAAGATGTAAATCTTATTGTCATGTTAGTTTACACAACCTGTATATTTGGGTCCCAAAAAAGATCAGGAGCTAGCATTCTCACTAAATGACATCTTATTTTCTGGGCTGCTTTTGTTAACAGTGTTTTTAGTTCTGGAATGGGGGAGTAGAATATTTCCAGCCATCATCTGTTTCATCATTTAAATTAATAGGTATGAGCAAGACTATTGTCATTGATGGAATTTATTTATTGATTTATTTTTAAGATGGATCTGATATTGTTCACTTGCTTTAAAAAATAAATCTTTAGAAGTATGTTTTCAGTGATAACAAATCAGATAGCTATGATTTAAGAACTCTCCATTCTGCTTTCTACATTTCACTAAAACCATTAGTAGAGGATGTATATTGACATAACTCAACAAAGATGTGTGCCAAGACATGCAATATGGCTGTATTAATTGCCTAATAAATACACACATCTTCCCAACAGTGGGTTGATTTTTAAATTACTGGTAGACAGGGTTTTTTACTAAATGTGTAGGACTTAGTTTTGTTAAGTAAAGGTCAGATTTAGGCTTGAATAAACGGGATTTCAGATTCTAGTGGGAATTGTGTGCATTTATATTATGATCTCTTTTGTTTCCATTACTGATTTTATCTTTCACTTCCTCTGTGACATTCGAACAAGTTACTTCCCTTATATGTGTCTCAGTTTTCACACTGTAAATGGGGGGCTATGCATAAAATTAGCCCACAGTGAGTTCAGGACCCAGCTTAATTAAAGGTTGCAAAGGAAATTTTGTTCCTCAGAGGAGAGTCAGCTTTTTATTACAAACTATTATTGTGGCTATTATAATTTACTGTAGTTACTTGGGTCCATTTACTTTCTCCTGTTTTATGCCTGTGTAAATTATATAACCTCCATGAAACTTCTCTTCATTTAAGACAAGTGCAATGGCAGCATATCAGGTACCTAGTGTCTCAGACAAGCTGTCTCTCAGGCCCTTCTCAGCTTTTGAGAGGTATTGTGAGTTGTCAGTACTAATTTTACTTCAGCTCAGTTAGACCAAGCTCGTGTCTATCTAGAGAGGACTGCAAGAAGTCTTGATAGCAGTCAAAAAATACAGACCTCTTGATGAGTATTTATGGGAAACACAAGACTTGTAACTGGGAAACATGAGATATCTCACTGTGGGGGAATGTGATTAATGGAAGAGGAAGAGATTGTGTTTTAACTCCCTCCTGAAGCTAAAACATGTCCCCTCAGAAAAGGATATCAAAGGCAGCTGAAGGACATCTTATTAGAGCTAAATTGACAGGGAAGGTGAGCGGGAATGACCAGAGAAAACTGTGGGTTTAGATTCCTACAGAATATCAAACTCCTGATTTCCTATGTTGCCCTTTCTCTTAGGGATATTTTGGTAACCGGCCAAACTCAGCCTGGTGGTGGATGAAAGGCAACTGGCCAAATGAATAGCCCTGATGATATAAATAATGACTGAAAGGTTAAAAAAGCCCCATGTGACAAGCTGGAATCACAGGAGCATGAGTAGACCAAGTATGCCAACAAACACATGGCAGCACATTTACTGCAGTAATTAGATATATATGCAGTGTATAGGCATTTACCTTATTTACTACTTCAGAGTGCTTGTACCTCATTGCTATGATATTCTTTCATCAGCCTAAGTAAAAAAAAAAAAACAAGTTATTTACATGAACTGGGTGAAATAAAATAAAACCAAATCCCAGACTAGGAAGTTTTTCTCCAGATTCCTTCCACGTTCCTTGGCATCTTTGATGTGTGACCCTTGCCACCCACTACCCTCTCTTTCAGCCGGCCCTCCCTGTAATAGCCTCCGAATGAAATGATCATCCCCAGGACCAAAGAGGAGGCTGCGGTTTCCATAGATGACTGCCTGCTGCAGGCACTGCTTACTTGTGGTGTTTATTTCGGTCCCTCCTAGCTACAGTGCCTGGAGCTGGAAGGGTCAGTCCACAGTTTGAATTGGCATATTTTTAAGGCCTTTTCTATTATGAAATATTTATGAGAGGAAACAAGGTTGGACATTCCTGCAACCAGTCCAGCATAAGAACGCTATGTGCCTTCCTCTCTGAACATGAAAATGCAGTCAGTTATTTAATGGAAGACTCACATACCTTGTTCCTTTACATTTCAAGTGAGCTGTCAGAGGAATGTAAACATTTATTTGGAGTGAGCCTTCAGGTAAAGGATTACCATATGCCGCACAAGGAAATTCCAGCATGCCCACCAAAATTTATGCTGTGGAGAGAGCTATGAATAGAAAGTTTGTACACTGTTATGAATATGGATAAAATACATCACTCATGGCCGGGCTGTGGCACACAAAATTGAAAAACACATATTTTGGATCACTCAATATTTTCAAAAATACATTTAAAAGAAAATAAACATGGGATCTTGTGTGTTCATTTACTGTTTGAGGTACCTTGAGGGAAGAGAGACATCAACAGTTTTTCTTCCAGACCACTCATAGCTCTTGATAACAGGAGGTTCGTTGGGAGAAAGACATCACGCTAATTCCTGGGATCCTTATGTTGCATTAGCCACTACCCATTTATTGGGAGTTTACTTCTGCTGTTTAGAAACAGCAAAACCAAATGCATCCAGAGGACTAGGTTCAATTTTAAAGGTCAGAATTCCTCATTCTTGGCCATCTCATAAGGTGACCATTTCATGAGTGTTACATGACCATTGCTCACCTTAAAAATAAGTGTAGTTAACATTTTTATTTTTATTACTATTATTCTACAGCTTGCCAGTCATCACTGATGTTTTTGGTATGTTCAGCATCAGTTTCTTTTGAAGTGAAAGACCTTCTGCTAAATGTGTTATAAAGAGATGTTAAAACTTGTGTTTGGGAGAGCAGCCATGCCATGCAAACAAATGTCTTCCAAATCACTCATGATGGCCATGTCTGTGTTTCAGAGCTTGCTAGGAGGCCATGCAGAACTTCTGTGTTCCAAATCCCTATGTCATGCTCCACTAACTGCATTTACAGTAGTGCTACACAAGCTTATTTAAGCGAGAGGGACTCATAGAGGTGATATGACCTTACTCCAAGAAGTGTGTGACAGTGAAAAAACTTAGTGGGCCACCAGACCCAAGCTGTCCAGACTATTTTGGCGTAAAGGAAGGGAACTGCTTTATGTGGTATACCAAAGTGCCTTGATTATCTTTCAGTTACCACAAAATTGGGTTTATTTTAACTGGAAATTGCACCTGACAATTGAGTGAGAGACTTACTGAGCAAAATGTTATTAATTTAAAGTCTTAAGATTCCTGCAGCCTAAGGATTTACAGCCCAAACCTAACTGGAGAAAAGCTATGGAACTATGTTCAAGCTCAGTATCCTTGAGCTACCCAAGAACACATATACGTACACACGCACATGTATCCTTGCCGATGCCACTACCCCTCTCCAGGCTATTCAAACTGTGAACAATTTGAGACAAAAGTGTCCTACACTCACTTGCCCTTGTTCTCCAGCATCCTGTTTCAGCACAGCACTCATTGCAGAGGTAGTGTATATTATGGTCCTTATGAGAGACTGATCGCAAATTAGTATCTGAAGTTATTGTCACTGAGAGACAACAAGGATGTATGTTTTGTGATAAAACAATGTACACATAAAGAGGTATCATTTTCTTGTAGGAGAGAGGTATAATCATTGAGTGGGAGTTTTACTCACCTCTACTGTGTAGGTGAGTTGTCAGTTGAGGCTTAAGGAAACAATCTCAGTATTTTTGCCTTCAGTCATGTCTTTTAGAATAAAGGTGGAAATACAAATTCTGAAGATACATCTAGAGCACTGTCCAAATGCTTCTTGAAATTCATGAGGTTTGGTGCTGTGACCACTGCCCTGGATAGCCTGTTCTGGTGCCTGTTACGGTGATAAAAGGATTATTAAGAGCAAATATTTAGGGACTAGAGATTGAAGTCACAGCCATTGGGGTTTAAACATTAAAGGACTGCTTCATTTGAGCATCAGATGCCTTACCCGTTAATTCATAGTCTGAAGTAGCAGCTATATCTATGATGTCACTGTAAAAAACAACGGACTACCAACACAGGGATTAAAAAATTCTGATATTCGTGTGAGGGTTGATGCTCAAGGAAGCAAAGGATAATGTTTAAATGAAATATGGTATTGTAACAAGATAATGACTTCAGACCATTCAGGGTCATGATGTTATGAATTTGATACAGCAAAAACTCAAGGTTTTTTGCCATTTTCTATCTTAGGAAACTTAGACATGAAGGTTTCACAGAGAGTGGTGACACAGAGAGAAAACAAAATTTAGTGTGCACACTCCAAGATTTCTTCTTGAGCTAGAAATCATCTGAAACCACTTCAAACTTTTAACATCTGATGAATTTTTTAAACATGAGGCCCTACCTGAAATATCTCAATCTTGCAAACAGGATACCCAGTTTGATCCTGAAGTACATCAGTCACACCACTGTAGATGCTAAGTGCCATCAGATTCCAGCACTCACCTTTGAAAGCTGAGTGAAGGAATAGGGAACAAAGAAACTTTTTATCCTTGTACCTGCTTGCACAAACATTGCAGCAGGTCAGATCCTCCACACTCTTGCTGCATGCTTCTGTGGATGAAAATCACATCAAAAATATTCTTGGAAGCACTGCTCTGAGGCTGCAGTGCACCCACAGATCCTCCTGGATGGTGGGCTCCTGGGTGAAGTACAGCCCTTCTAATTATATCTCATTGGCAACTTCAGAATAGAAACAAAGTTAAATACTATGATTTTCATAGATAGATTTGTTTAAACCTCCTTAGTTGACAGTTTTCAATGGCAAATTCCAGGTACACTTGTGAACTACACAGTGTTGATTCTTCTAGTCTGCATAAATATAATCGTTCTTTCAAAATGGAAAAAAAATGTCAGAAACAACTCGCACAACCAACATATATGCAAAATTTAATATGTGGAAATGACAAATGTTTCCCAGGTTGAGAAAAAAATGTCAGTTAAGAAACACTGTAAATCTACATAACTCAACAGTCTTGAATAGGATAGGAATCATAGATTAGGACATCTGCTTGTTTTGTTATTCTTATTAAATACTTTCAATTTTTACTTAAACTAGGAGATTTACTTGTTCTTGTTGACTACTTTTAATTTTACCTTTAACTATGAGTAACAAATTTTAAGACAGGTTAGTTGAGTATTATCACGTGGTTCAGCGAGTGAGCAGAGAAAGATATCTTGAAGAAGCTAATATTTAAGATAATAAAACATGATTCTTTTATGAGAACACACTGCATAATGCATCAAATTCAGGCGTAGAGGTAGAATGGCTATTCAGATTTTACTTTTTTTCTTTGACAGTATATGACCTCTTCAAATCTTCACGTAAATGTTATGAATATCTATGTTAGTTAATTATTGCTGTATAAATGAGACATTTGAACACAGCTCTTTCAGTAGCAAACTGAATGCTTTTCGGTACAGATGTCATGTTTTTGTGAAAAACTTGAATCCTTTCCAAATAATGTTTATATTATAAATGTGATAAAACTATCTGTAGCAGAACTATGGTATCTACTTTTCTGGACAGCCAATGTGAGCAAATTAAATATAATTTTTGTGACTTCTGGTGACATGCTTTTTTTTTTTTTTTTTTTTGAACATTTTTCTTACTTTTGCTGATAATAGCAGCTGTATAGATTCAGGAAATTGAGTTTGAAATATGAAATTGTATGTGTATGCCAGTAACTGTATAACTAATTTAACATACAAAAGTCAGTTAAATGCAAAGAAGACAATTGAGAAGTACCATAAAGCTTTGGGTTGTATATGTTGCTGCACTGATGATGCAGATGCTAGATGATGAAATTTATGTGACAGGCCTATCTTATGCACTTGGTATGCTGTTAACAGAAAGGCAGCCATTTCCTGTTTGCAATTGCTGATGGAGGGTATTCATCCACATGCAAGGAATGAGTTTGTTCTTTTGATACAGTAAGACAACATTTTGCTCCTCACTGTGTCCCTCAAGCTAAACCTCTCAAGTGCATTTGCACCCTCCAAACAGCAGTCTCCTTACTGGGGGGGTTGTTAGAAAAGAGAGTCTTACAAGTTTACTGCTTCTAGAATAGAATAGCTCTGTTGGTAGTGACCTACAAAGATCAAGCCAAACTGTTCGACTACTTCAGGGCTCATCAAAAACTAAAGCATTTTACTGAAGGCATTATCCAAATGCCTCTTGAGCAATGACAGACATAGAGCATCAACCACCATTCTAGGTAAGAAGTTTCAGTGTTTGAAACCCGCATGGTAAAGAAATGTTCCCTAATGTTCAGTCTGACACTACTCTGGCACAACTTTGTACTGTGTCCCATGTGTTGCATCATCGGTTATCAGAAGGAGCAGTTTGGCACCTCTCTCAGCTTCCCCTCTTCAGGGAGCTGCAGAGATCAATGAGGTAACCTGTGGGCCTCTACTTGTCTGGACTGTACAACTTGAGAGCTCTCCGCTACTTCTCACAGGCCATGCCTTCCAGCCCTGCTACCAACTTTGTTGCCCTCCTCTGAACACCAGCAAGAACCTCAACATCCTTTTTATATTGTGGAGATCAGAAATACGCACAGCATTCAAGGTAAGGCTGCACCAATGCTAAATACTGCAGGAAAATCACCTCTTTTGATCTTTTGGCTATGCTGTTTTTATCCTAGTCCAAAATACAGTTTGCACGATGGCTGCCAGGGCATGCTGTTGGCTCAGTACCCCTGGTTCCCTTCCTACTGAACTGCACCCAGCCACTTGTCTCCCAGTCTGTCCCTGTGTTCAGCATTGCTCCATCACAGGCGTAGCAGACAGCATTTCCTTTTGTTGAACTTCATGATGTTGCTGATTACTGTTTTCCCATATAGATTTTTACCTTTCCTCTTTGTTTAGAGTCAGACACTGAGAAATTAAGAAAGAAATTAATTCACTGCGTGACTGAGTGAATACAGTGACTTGAACTCTAGTTTCTCCTTTGCCATAAAGAGAGCTCATTGTTGTTGGTCTCCTAAAATGATGATTTTGTGTAGGCATGAACAACATATTTAAAATAACTTGACACCATACCACGGGGTTAATACAATCTCCTTGTTCCCAGGGTAAGAAATCAGATGTTCATTGGACATTTTATAGTCATCTCTAGTGCCACTATTTTCTGAAGTGTACCATAACACTTAATTCTGTGATTCTAAAACTTCTTGTATATTGGAGCATCTGGGAGTCCAGAAAACAACCCCTAGATAAAAAATAACTTGATAAAGTTGTGTTAAAAACGTATTAAACTTTACACAAATTCACATAGTTTGTAGCTTTCTCTATCATACAGAAATAAATATTGCTATATAGATTGGAACTTTTGTTTCCCTTTTAATACTGAGGTTGCACAGCACTCGTGTTCTCTGGACTGAAAATATCTTCTTCAATGCCAAAACATATACTGTTTGGGATGGCAAATTATAGAAGAAGAAAAATACATTTTTTTCAGATTTTCTATTTATGATAATGCTTTTTATGTTGAGAACTGGTTCACTTTGCAGGTTTCTCTCACCTACCTATGAGGATTATATCAGAACAGTTACCTCGCAGTAAAAGAAGGCAAATGAGCTTATCTGGAAGATAATTCCTTGTCGGCCTGAGTCACCTTCTAGAGCTGCCTTCTCTCAAGGCCCATAAACGTAACCAGTAGCGACCATGCTCTTACCCAAGGTGACCCAGCTGGGTGCTGGCAGCTGAAGGGATAAAACAACCATAGGCATCACCATTAATTTACGTTCTAGAGAAATAAATGATACATTTTTTGCAACTTGGTCTGCGTTTTCATAAGTTTCCAAATTTGTTCATTAGCAGTGAAATAACATATTCCCCTCTGGTCAAATTCCACGTTCCACCTTTCTGTAGTACCCATTCTTCATCTCTGCATGAAATATCTCCATAGTAGATCTGCTTTCATAAGAATCAGACATTAGCAAAGCAATGAATGAGAAATGTGGAAAAGTATTTTTGCCATGGTCACGGACTTTCTTCTGTGATGGTGTTCTGTGATGGTGTCTTGTGCTCCATAGGTCTGTTGTTCACAAATTCCTGGACTACTATTCAGAGAAGTGTTGTGGCACAACAAAATTGTTTGTTGCACAGAATAATACCTTATCTTAAATTTTCTCTATGATGTCTGGTATTTGCATAGTTTACTCCAAATTACAGTTTTGTCCATAATTTCTACACATTTGCAAAGCATGTTTGCATGTACATCCCTATAGCTTTATAAATAATTAAGTCCCATATGTGATAGAAAATTTCCAGAGGAAGTGTCAGGATTATTATTGAAAAAGTCTTGGAAAGGATTAAGAATAAATTAATTTGTTCAAATTTACAAATATTTGGTGGAGGCATAGGGAGTATGCTAGGTATGTCTAGCATCGCAAATAGAGAGCTTTCAGTGTATTATTTTTGCCACTTAGTGGTGAGAGGCTACATTAAAGTGATTTAGTAAAATTTAGAAACTTGCAGAATCTCAGTTAATGAGACCTCTGTTCATTATTCTTGGACCCAGCTCAGTTTACTATATGATGTGCCTTGTATCATGAGACCATGATCTCATTATTGAAATCACTAGGCATCAATTTCAGTTTGGCCTCATATGTTGTTTTTGTTTGTTTGTTTGTTTGTTTGTTTTTCCCCAGAAGATGATCTCTTAATTATCCTAATCACTATACTTGTAGCAGAATGTCTGTGCTGTAACAAAATAATATTTTAATGATTGTCTCCTCCGCAATAGACCACCATCCTTATTTATGGTTTTGTACTTGCAAATGTAATTACTAATTAATCCAAATAGCAACTAGCTGTATTTAAAGATTTTGCAGAAAGGCTTACCAGCCTTTTCCTTTTTCTCTTGAAGTTGTGCCACAACTTCAAAGAGAGAAGAAAACAGGATTTCATGCATGTGGATTAGCTAATACCTCAGCACTGGATTAAGACAGAAGCTAGTGAGGATATTTAAAACATACGGAGGGAGATTCTTCTTATGAATATGCATTGGATTACTGATATCTTAGCTATTCATTTCTACCTCTGTCAATGGTGCTACCTCTATATTTTCTATTTCCCTCCTTTTTGAAATAGTTAATTCAGTAGACTTCTGTTGCAAGATGCGGTTGGGGTTGAAAACAGCCAACTGGATACTAACCACTATGTTCTACTTCAAAACATGCCAAGATGGAGCTGTAAATTGTGAAAGTAGAAGGTCCCACTGTTTTATGAAAATCCAAATCCTCCCAAATATTATTAATTCTGTAATATTTTCACAACATTACTTAATTTATTACTAAGGGAAGGAATGTGATATTTTACTAGCCTTTACTCAAAGCAGATTTTTTTTCTTATTGCAACAGCTGGAATATAGTAAGTAACAGCCTTCTATCATGCTTTTCAAACAACCTAGTTCTGGCTTTGCACCAAGGAGAGTTTTGAAAGTACACCATATTTATCACTTACATGTCTAACTTTGACTCCTCCTGCTATGCTAGACTGCACAGGTGCAAGAGGAGATGGGGTATGAAATCTGGTTGTGAGACTGAAGGAGGGTAAACCAGACTCCATGTATGACATCAGCCAGTGTCTGCATTTAATTTATACACAATATCTAAGAGATGCAATCAACCTCTCAGTTTTACCTAAACTTTGACATACTTTGGCATGCTTTGCCTGCTATGGGGAGTGGAAGAAGTTAGTATAGTGTAGCATGGCATAGTACAATACAGAAGTTTTGTCATACTCAGAAGTTTGAATAGCCCACAGAAACTCTTCCACGGATTAAAACCTGCTTTCTGACTATGTCAGGCATAACTAGAGCTGAGTACTGAAAATAGATAAATGAATAAAATCAGTGTTTCAGTAAAAGCTCAACTGAGCATAAGGTATCTGTAGATTTACTAAATCCAGTTCCGATTAATCTGCAGTGATTACACCAAGCAGATGAAAATCTCTAAAGAAACCACTAAAATATGCAGAAATATTCTTTGGAACCTAATGAAAACATGTAGGAAATACAGGAATGTAATTTTCTCCTATTGCTTGCTCTAGGAAATTAGATAATCACATAATGGAGGTTTTTCTTGGTGTTACAGTGCGTCAATATGTTTTTTCCTTTTTTTATTCTTATTTTTCTTCACCAAAAAGCATGGGAATATTTAATAAGAAACCAGTAATTATGCACCTTCCAAATTACCAAGCCATCTCTACACTCTACAGCTAGTCAGCACCATATGAATCTGTACTGTGCCAAGTTATGTGTCACTACACTTGTGCATGGGCCTGGGCTCTCCTGAAAAAGGAGCAGCCATCTGATAAAATAATGTAAAAAGCACGGGGCTTTTTTTTGTTTTTTTTTTTCCAAATACAGAGTGTTTTCAAAACTTGGATTTTCTATTAGCTCTTGGTAGTATATCAGGAAATCATTAGCTGTTCCCAGCAATGATGAATATACATTCATTGAGTAAACAGCACCTCAAAACAGATCCCTCCCTGAAAAAAAACAAGTGAAAGCACTCATATAAACCTCAGGCAAACCATATCAGTGGTACAGAGTATCACATCAAAAACTCATGAATATCTTGTCAACACAAGAAAAACCACATCAAGCATATGTACAAAGCATGAGAGATGTCAGACAAGGGGCAGAGTTTTTTTTGAGCCACAGTTATACGGTGTCAATGTAGGCTCACTAGTCACTTAGAGAAGTTCAGTCATGCAAAGTACATACTTATGAATTCCTTTAAGGCAATGTTTTAAAACATTCTGAAATTACCATTATTAACATTCTGAAAAGATTTTATTGGCTACATAAATATGAGAGAAGTATGTATTTCGGGGCACAAATACAACAAAAATATTGATAATTTTAAACACATTTACTACTGTGATATACTATGTAATTCAGGAAAGAACTTAAATGGATTACGCACATGCAAGCTTATTATCTGTAAGATAATGTTATCTGTGCCTCACATAGTAAATCAGCAACATAAAAGCCTATGAAACATTTAAGATTAGAATTTAAAGCTCTTTAGTAGAGGAAAGAAATACATTAATGCAACATTAGGTGCTATATTTGAAGGAAAGTTTAGGGAACAGTACCATCAGGAGCACTTTCTGAGCATATGGTACAAATACAATTACCAAATCCTGGCCCTACTAGAATCTAATATGGTGGCTAACACAAGCTATCCAGCAGGATTTGCCTTAGGATTTCTGCCATGATTTTTAAAGTAAACCTTAGTAATAATTGGTTCGTTGAAGCACCTGCTTTCAAATATTGCTTGTGCACTGCTGTCCTCCTGTTCCCTTAGAATATACAGAGGGCAAGGAGCAGTCTTTTCATCCACTATTTGCACTGTGTTTATCATCAAGTAAGAATGCTTTAGGCAGGAAAATGTTCTTCCTATTTATTATTTTTTTTAAAACTTATTACAATAATAAGTAATGTCTGCCTTTTGATTTGTTCTTATACAGAAAGAACTGGATGACAAATCTTCCTTCTGTTCCACCCACAGAACCCAAATATAGCTGTCATGATTGTTTAATATCAATGAGAGAAATGCTAGCCCTGTTTGTTAATTACAAGAAGTCTCTGCTGATGCAGGACTTATCAGGTTAGTTGGTGATCCAAAAACTTTTTCCATGAAAATGTTTATGCACACTCTTAGGGATGGCTGGAAAACTGTTAAAACATTAGCAGGCCTACATTTGCTATTCTTCTGTTTTACAAAAAGATAAGCATTATAAATGGCATATCAAATCTATGGCATTTCTCTGCTTTGTAGATTTGATTGTTAACATAGGGAAAAGTAATCATGTGAAAGGACATGGGGGAATGGTTTTAAACTAAGACAGGAGATTGTGCTTAGATGTTAGGAAGAAGTTTTTCACTCAGAGGGTGGTGACACTCTGGAACAGGTTGGCCAGAGAGGTTGTGGATGCCTCACCCATGGAGGCATTCAAGGCAAGACTGGATGTGGCTCTAGGCAGCCTGGTCTATTGGTTGGCAACCCTGCCCATGGCAGGGGGTTGAAACTAGATGATCTATGAGGTCCTTTTCAACCCAGGCCATTTTTTGAGTCTATGGTTCTATGAAAGAATGGGCTAGGTAGGCTTAACCATGAGCTTAAACTTTGGGGAACAGCTATGTCTGAATCAACCAAGTGTCAAGGCCTGGAGTCTGCTCACTTTACAAAATGAAACACTGAGATGGAAGAAGCCTGTTACCATGCTCCTCAGCACCCGTACAACATTACTTTGACATAATACCACTGGATCACATGGACATTTTGGCAGTTCTGAACAAGAACAACTGGAAGGCAAGAAGGTGATGGAAGAGCAAGTTGCTTACTTTTGCAGTAGGCAAGTGAAGATGTAAACCAGGGCAAGGGCAGCTGAAACAGCAAGAGAAAGTGTGAGTAAGGGAGAGAATTGTTTCTTCTTACTTGGCTTAAAATTCCAACTTGGTTTTATTAACCGCAAGGATTTACTGTCTTGTCAGTTGGTGTGACGAAGCCCGGTAGGTGTCCTCTGGCGACCCACTTTTGGGTCATGCCCCAGTGCTTGTAAGCTCATGGTCTAACAGATCTCTGAAATAGGAAGTTTATTCTGATGTGGTTCTTGCATGGTTTAGAAGATATTTTGGAGGGAGGTTTGATATAGGTCATGAAGCACTGATGTGGTTTGTCTGTGTTTTTCCATCTGTTTTTGTTCAGGGTGGGACCTAGTTTGAGTTCCTTTCACCACATGGCTAGTTCCTTGTTTGACAGATTTTTGCATGAACCCCCTAAATTTTAGGAATGTCTAAAAGTCAATCTTGACAAAGTGTAGGAAATTTCTGATCCTGAAGAGTTGCTGGAATATTCTTGCCCAAGATTGCATGCCACCAACAGCAGCATTGGCTCATCGCCAGCTAGATTTCAGAAAGTATTGTGTAACCAAATTTTCCTTGTTTTTTCAGAAACATCTAAGTATTTGTACTGATTCATTATATTTGAAATTCCTATTGGTCAATGTCTGGATACCGCTGAAGATTCGGTGTGTGCAAGCCGGGACCCTGCTCTATTAGCTTAGAGCAGTCGTATTTGGACAGCTGGATGCTGGGTGAACAGCAGTACCTGCCATCTCCCTTTGGAAGAGATAGACACCCTCTGAAAGTAGACTGGCTTGCTGTATGCTGAACTGGGAAAGGAATGAAAGGAGACTTTGTGGGCCATCTAAATATCTGCAAACACATTTGTCTCTTTCCAGGGACTGAATGAAGATGATGATCATCTAGACTCAGTCTAGCTAGAGAATCAAACTTCCTGTATCCTTCTGTCTACTATTCACTAGATCTCTGCAGAAGAAACATTTTTAAAGAATTACTTTCCTTTTTTTCTCTTAATTTTCCCTTTTCTATTTGCATTCCTGAGTGAAAAAGCAGAGTCCATGCTAACTTTGAAAATTTCACATTAATGTAAAACACAAGAAATTCCAATTCTGTTATACTGACAGAAAATCAGTTCATCAGGTCCATCTAAGACCTGTAGCCTTCAAACAGATGTGTCTCATCATGACAAAAAACAGCAGATAAAGTGAGAAAGTTCAAAAGCATACTTTTCTTGACTTTATGGACAGCAGCTGCTGTCCAGTAAGGCAGTGAAACTGGAAGAGGAGGTACATAGAGCAGGATGTGGTGGCAGAGGAAAGGGATGAAGTAACTGTAATAATTACTATATCTTATTTCTTTGTTGAATGACTCAAGAACCCATGACTTGTGATCTTTCTGCGATGAACCAAACATGTACTGACTTTTCTGAAGTTATCTGCAGTTGCATATAGAAACCTGAAGGGATTCTCATCTTGTTTCTTATTTTCACTTTTACCTGTGTATGCAATTGGTGCATGCTGCTCCATAACCAATTTGACCAGCCTCTCACTAACATTAGCTGTGGTGGATCTCATGTAGTTTGGCTGGTAGAAGAGTAAAATTATGGACAGGAATGGTAGAAGACCTAATGGTAGCTTGTTAATCAGATCAAAAAGTCTTTCAGTTTTGTTCATGTCACTCACTGAGGACATTTCAGGAACAAGGAACAATGATTGTACCAAGAAGAAATAATAGCATCTTTCTTTTCCAGGGTCTTTGGGTTTTAATGTCACACTGTATTTTGTTACAGCTTAGTGTCCACACCTTAGGGGATGGAGGACTGAGCAGAATAACTGAGGAGTTTTTTTGATGCATGTGGATAAGAAGCATCTTGTAACATGGCAGTGATGATATATAGCTTAGTGTAGATGGAATAAATTTAAAACTAACACTGTCATTTCTCTGCTATGTATCAGGTTCATGCAGCACACAAAAAATGACGAAGTTCCTAAATATCAAAATAATCCAGGAATGTCATGGGTATTCTGGCATGTATGTGCAGAAGGCTTTTGGCACATCTATGCTGTCAGCAGTCTTAAATAACGTGGAGCATTGCAACACAAAAGGAAAAGATTTAAATGAGAGCCTTGAGGTTTTGCAGGTAACTGCTGTAGTAAACCACTGAAGGGACAGTGACTACTTCCTGAGCCAGGCTGACCTGAGCTAAGCAATGCTCACCTGACCAGTAAATAGACAATAGTATTCAGAAGCCATTTACCAGGGTGAAACATCAGTACATTGTATGACAGGAAAGAATGCACTGGCAACTTCACTTGAACTATATTTCAAGAGCAAAACTGAGAGCGGTCATGCTTCCAAATGACTATTCAGAGGCTTTTCTGAAATAAAAGAAATATATTACAGATTACTTTGTGTTGATTCTATTTTCTTATGCAAGATGATTATCCAAATTGAATATTTAAAAAAACCCAATACATAAAAAGACATGCTCATGAAAAACAGCCGAGCTGGGGAAAAAGTGTTCTCAGATTTTGTTAACCACTGCTTCAAAGCATTCTTGTCATGACCCAGACTGTAATTGCTACTATAAGTAATAGTACCAAGGTCTTTATTTCAATAAATACTTTTGAGAGAAGTAGGAAACTACGTTTAACAAAACATTTCCCTTCCCAGCTTGGATGTTTTCTGCACTGTCTGGGAACCCTGTCAATGGGAGGATATATTGAAAGATAGTACTTTCAGTTCTAAAGGTACCCAAATGCAAACTGTTAAATAGAGGCAGAAAATATCTCTACTTTCTTCCTCTATTCTTAGATCTTTCCCTATTTGTCTACACCGACCTCTCTTAGAGGAGGACACTGGCTACATGGAACTTTGGTCTGACTCACCTGTCTTATGTTCTTTCTTGGTTCTGAAATGAAAGTATAGGCATGACATAAGATGTTGCAGCTTTGCTTTACATGAGATCAAATGCTGATAGCACTTCTTCCTGTTCAACTTTTCAAACCTTGGAGAAATTCAAAACTATTCTCCCATCAAAGCCAAAATAATGTTAATAAGATGAAGAAATGGTAATGTGATAAATCCTAACCAATATAAGATGGTAATACCTGACCACAGCAAAGGGACTTTTCTTTTGTGTAACAGACCAAAACAAGGGAGTATTACTGATTACCCAATAATCCTATGAAGCAGGTGTTTTTTCTCATCAGCATATGACAGTAGAAAAGGGCTGACATATAGAGTAGCCCTACTTATTGATTTAGGATAAAACATAGGAAAGAGGCACAGAAAATAATTTTAGTTTTCTGTACTGTGGCAGTTCCGTCTTTGTTGTCATACAACCTTCATCTAGTTCATTAAGACTTCTAACCTATGAGTAGGAGGGTTCTGTAGCAGATTTTCCTCCTTTAAGGAATGCACATCTAATGTTAGTTAGATCAGATGCTTGGTGCAGGTTGAAACTACACTCTGTTTCTGTTCTTATTCATATACTATTATTGTGCCAGCAGGAGGCAGAGGTCTTAGTCATGTGAACTGGTTCATCTGTTCAAAGCTCACCCAAGAAGGAGAAACATGAAAACTGAAATTGTCCTTCTCTAAAAATACCTGAAGCCCTTTTCAGTAGGATTCAGGAGGGAAAAATTCTAGTTGAAAAACAGATACAACCACTGAATATGGTGAGCAGTTCTAGGATCATGAACTTGCACTATGTTAAAACATGTAAACTTGAAATATTTCAATGTGTGCATTTGCAGTGAATGCAAGTTCCCTGCCTATAATACCTAAGAAATTCAACAAAAAATATTTCCTAGTCACAGTGGGAGGTCTCAGAGAGGGCTGAGAGCCTTGCAAGTTTGATGGAGGTTGCAAGACAGACATGCTTTAATTCCAAAAAGAGATGTTAAATCCTATGGGATCAAGGAACTCTGAAGTGTAGATGCTAGCAAACTACCTTAATCAGTGCAAAAGCCGAGAGAAACATCGGGGTCATGTATCTTTTTAGGGAAAAATCTTAAGAATTTAATGAATACTACCAGAATGGAATACCACAGAAATTTCCATAATTCACAATTAAATCCTGGAAGGATAATTTAAATATCTTGTAGACATACTATTATTTTCTGTTACATTCTGAAGTATTCAGACTCAGAGATGAGGAAGGTTGGACAATAAGTGAAAATGCTGCAAGAAATCCAACGCCTACAGACACTGTATATGTATGCATTGCTATATATTTGTGTATGCTGCATTGCTATATATTTCCATTCATCTGGGCTGTCCAAAGCAAACAAGTTTCTGCTTCTTCCAACAGCACTTAATGACAAATCAAATCTAGATCACTGAGAATATAATCAACTACATTTTAGGTACAACTGGCTAGGATTTGGTTACAACTGATTATGTTGCACACATCAAGATCACTGCTAATCTTTGGCATGAGAAACTGATTAAAAGGGATTTTTTTTCCTACGTCAACTTATTTTCTTTAAAATCTTCCCTCAAGCAATCTGTCAGTATCACAAAATGTTTTCTAATCACTGATGGAGGTTGGGCATAAGCAGAGAAGATACCAGAAGTTTTTCTAGGTATAATGACATTCGGATAACTACATAAAATTTTAAAACAATAGGCCATGATCTGTCAAAACACCCATTCACTCTTTGCATATTTATGAAAAGATAATCATATTTGCATTTGCTCTAACAGTCTCATGATGAGTATATTTCAAAAGAGAAAAAAAAAGAAGATGACAACTGGCAACTCCTCTACTGCTACCTGTTTTCTGACTGGACTATCATAAGATAGATGGAAATATGTTATGAGGCAACCATACTTTTCCCTGCCCCTTGGTCGCCCTAAGAGCTATTTTATAGCTCATAGATGATAGGGCCCAGCCAGCTGGTCGAGGAGCCACTCTGCCACTTCCCTTACTTAGATTTAACACAGGTAATTGAAAGCTCTTATGTTATCTTGGCTTAGGCACTTGTACTACTTCTGCATAACAGAGATGAGAGACTCAATGGTCCAAACATGACAGTGGGAAAGAGAATGAGTGAGGACAGTGACACCTGTAGGAACACAAGAGCTGTCTTGAGGGCTCAGGCATATAGGCAAGCACATCACTAGATAGGTCCTATTGTTTTTCAGCTGACTCTTGCCACTAACAAGGAATTATTTTGGAGTGAAATGCTAAGTGGAATTTGTTGTTATTATCTCTGACTTTGGGGGTTTTGAACATCCTTGTAGGCTTTCTCTGTCCTTCTCTAAGCCACCAGCTATAATCCGAATTAGATGATAACGTGCCTGTCCCAGACTCGCCTCGGAGATTTCCTGACATAGCATGTAGTAAGTCCAATATTTCCACTACTGCAAGTTTTTTTAATTGAAGCAAACAATCACTACCAAGCTACAGTGTTCATCTGAATAGGAGTGTGAGCACATGTATGTTAATTTATAATTTAGATTCTTAGGGATGGCCATTTTATAATTATCTCCAGCTCCAATATGACAGAGATAGAATTTCTATTCTCTGAAGAAAATTGCTGATTTGATGCCACATCTCAGTTTTATGCTGTTGCCTTTCTTTTGCCAATATATTTCTGCCACAGAATAAATAAATAAATAAACAAACAAATAAAAACATAGAATTTTTTTTTTCTCTACAAAACATTTGAACTATTTTATTTCACTTAGCATGAATTTAATTTATCTTCTTTATTTGACAAATAGTTGACAACGGTATATTTTCATTTTGATTTTATAATACAAAATATTTTATTCATATTTAATTCCAAGGGACTTACAAATAATTATGAATGATGTACTGGTACTAAGAAATTAGATAAGCTGTTTAGTGCCTTCATTGTTAAAACAAACATGGCCAATTAGATACAGATGATAAAAGCAACTTCTCTAAAGCTAAACAGTAATTCAGTGAAAAGGATGGTTCTGTGATACCACCATTTGGTCAGGGCTTGAGAAATATGAGTTTGATTCCCAGTATTGCTATGCAGATCATCTCATACAAGTTATTTCATGCCTTTTACTCTTATCACTTTGGCACAAATAGACATCTCTGAAGCTGAATCATCTTTTCTGAGTTAGATGCCTGTCTAGGTTAAGACCTTCAGGGAGCATCTATTTCCCTGTACTGACTACAGAACTGATGAGATGAATCCATTGCTTTCTTGCAAGTAATTTATACTTGTGTGAAGGAAGTCTATGGACAAAGAACTATTTTATTCCAGTGCCTTACAAAAGTAGTTAAGGTAGTCTGCTCCCTGTCAGAAAGCTTACCAGAGTTTGCAGAGAACAGTGGTGTGGGGTACTGACAAAGGGTATCAGTTCTGTTACAATGAAGTGGCCTAAACAACTAAAGAATGGGGATCTAAGTATTTAAAAAACACTGCCTAGGGAAGATGGAAAACACCATTCTTAACATGTTCCTTGCTATTCACTACCATGCTAAAAATTTACTGCTGTAGCCAGAACAGTATCTGACTGAATCATAATATTGGACTTGTACATTTTATTCAGATACCTTTGTTAAATCTTTGTATAGCCCAGGTGATTTGCACAAGCCATTGAGACTGATGGGCAGATCTGCACTTAAGGTTGGGCAGAAGATGTATCTTTGGGAACTATGTGTACAGTGACAATGAAGTTGCAGAAAGAAAAGGTATCCTGTTAACTACAATACCAGTGATGGTGTTTCCAGCACTGATATTCTTTGGAGTTCTTTCAGGAATGTTGTGCAGGTGACTAAACATCTGTTGTCTCTTAATGTGAGGGAGGCAGGCAACATCTCGGGTGGCTGAAAGACATCACAGCTTCAATTTACAAGATAAAGCCTGCCTATTTACCAGCTCACTTTCTCAAGTCCAACCATGAGGCAAGGGCCAAGTTTCAGGAAGAAGAAAGTTTGTATTTCTGGACTGCAATCTTCAGGTGTACATCATGTAACAATATTTACCCTACATCAACCAAAGCCAGTCTTTCACACATATAGAAATAAAGCTGCATTCTACACACACATATTCTGGATTAAATACTCAATATCCTCTCTTGGAAGACTGAAAAGAAGAATTTGTCTCACCTAACTTTAGTCTAAGTATACTGTTCGATCTAGTTGTCTAGGTACTGCTGAGAAGAGAATGATTAGCAGTGCATGGATAACATGTCATATTCTAGTGCCTCAAGGAAGTCCTTCACATAAACTAAGCATTATATCTCTACATTAATGACAGAAAAAAACACAAATGACCATTTTAGATTAAACACATTCCTTGAGAACAGCTGATGTTAGGTGAGATACATCCTACTTTAAGCAGACTTAACCCACACACGAAGTCCCCACATTATTCTCCACAGTTACAAAATGTGGCTTTAAGCATTCTTCTAAAATGCACTCCCTCAAAAATGCTCTTGGTTTCAACATTTCAATCTTTTGCTGCCCAGGGCTCTCTAGTCTGGGAAAAGCAATCCCAGCAGTTCTCACAGAGCTGGGCAGAATTCCTACAATCACTGTTCTTTCCAGTCATTATTTCACGACCCATTCTTCAGACATATTCTGCCCTCATGTACTGCACATAAACCTAGACAGTGCCATGCATGCATTCCAGGGCAGAAGTGTTACTTTGGAAGAAGACGGAGCCATATAAGATGTACTAAGTAATAAACAGATTACTGATTTCTGGCATTATTATTGACTAAGAGAAATTTTGAATTTGGTGAGAGTGTTTAGTTTGACATTTCCCCACTTAAATTCTAGAATCCTAGCTCACACCTGAAAATTATATGGTAAAAAATTATATGGTAGAAAATTATACTCAAATGATTGGAACTTCACTTTACCGTCTGCGTAATTTGGCACATCATCAAATCAGTATACCAAATGTAGGTGCAATTCCAGGATATTGATGGCCAAAGCATTTTAAGACCCCCAGTATACAAACACCCCCAAATTAATTACTTCCACTTTTATCCTTCTTATTTTTATCATTGTTCATATCCAAACTTCTACAAGGTATCTCCTTCTCTAGAACAATTTAGTATCTTCAGTAAAAAAGGTGAGAGATGAATGGCCATGGAAACTGGACTGTGTTCTCTGAAGTAAGGACGCTTCCACAGGAATAGGCTGGAAGTATGTTGGTAGTAGAGAAACCTTGCATAGCCTTTTCACTGCTCTGGGAATTTATAAAGGACTTATAAAGGACTTTATAAAGGATGCCTACCACTTCAGGCCTATTTCTGAACACAACATTCACTTTAAATTATGTGTATACCCACAAATATGTGTTTGTCTTCTCAACAGAACTATTGTTATTGCCTAGAAAGGGGTAATGCAGTTCAACACAAATAAGAATTGTTCCAGAGCTCAAATGTGTTGAAGTTTGGAAGACATGTATCTAAAACACATAACTAAGAACAGTAGAAGCATTAGTAAAAAGAATAATACATCATATGATGTATCCATCTGTTTATTTTCAATCAGTTACCTAAATACTAATGACATTTTTTCAATACTGTTCCTGAGCTATCTGAGGCAGAAAATATCTGGAATATAGATGATCTTTAAAGTTCTCAGACTGTTCTATGAATCTGTTGGAATGAATGTGTTTCAGCGAAGTCTGTTTCACAAACATGAAGCCCTTTTTTTTTTTTTTTTTCAGAGGAATTGCAAGGTGGACAGATTTCCATTCAGTGGAATATGAAAATAGGATTTATATGAAATGCTGAATGCTAAATATTGTTATCCCGTGGCTTCTCATCTCACTACAAACATCTTTAACCTATTTTCACTTACTGGCATTTTGAACAGTGCTTTCAGTATTTGCATAAGTCAGATCATGTGTGGTCTGTCTTGTTCTCATTAACTGGAGGTCAGCAAGAACTTAGTGGAAGAGCTTAAAACTGAGTCCTCAGAATAAGGGAGAAGCTGTCGAGCATTAGAGGAGAGAGTCTCAACAAAAGAGAGCAAGCTCTCAGATAAAACAAGGAATGTGGAATAACATTTTCTGAAGTCTCACATGGATGCCACTCCTATTATGAAGGTGGAGTTCCTTGCACTCACAACTACTCCAGGAATATCTTATGCACCACTTGCCCCATCTTCCTGCACTTTAGGAATTCCCTGAAGATGTGATAGGTTCCCAAAGATCAGACAATGTGTCTTTTTCCTGCTGAGGTCTCCATTTTTCTCCAGTTACTCACCACAACATACACCCTAGTTCTCTCATGCTTTTACAACCTTCAACATCTTCTGCATATCAATGTAATATCATACATTCTTGGAAGGCAGTTAGATATGAGATGGGAAAACTGAAATGCACAGTATATTAACAGTTTTGCCTATGGACAGTGATGAATGAATGGAAACTGGTATCAAGACTAAGTGTGTGATGGAGCTCCATGACTACTTTGATTGTCTCATCTGACTCAGAAAAATCATTTAGGTTCATCCTACTGGCATCCAGATTATTCCCTGAGATTTAAGAATCAATTCAACTTACTGAAATGTAGAGCTGTTAAGAAATGGAGATTTGGGTTGAATTGTATTCATCTTATGATTATTTCAGCTTTTAAAAGGAGGTTTTTAATAGAAACCTTACAAAGACTGCTTAAGATCTTGGCTGTCACAAAGGATCTTGGTATACTCTGCTATATGTTGAGCTTGCAGAGTTCTTCTCCCATCACTTCTTTTAAAACTAAGAATTCATAATTATATCCATTCTGATTTCCCTGGGATGACAGCTCAGATTAGCTTCAGTGGAACTTTTTCAGCTGTTGGTTCATAGGTTCATAGGTTCATAAGGTTGGAAAGGACCTACAAGATCATCTAGTCCAACCATCCTCCTATCACTATCCCTACCCAACTACTACTAAATCAAATCCCTTAGCAAATCAACTACTACTAAATCAAATCCCTTAGCAGGTGGTAGTAGCTCCAGGCAAGGCCTCATCTGGGCAGCCTCAAGCTACCATTAGGATCCTAAATATGTTTTGAAGGGACTCATTCATTTCCCAGAATGCATGTCTGGCTTACCACTCCTTTCAAGATCTTCTTCTACTAGTACAAAATGGTCATCTGCTTAGAAGCAAACCTTCTTCTACAAAGGTTTCTGTTCTTACAGATGATCAAGATGCAGGGCTCCTAGAACAGAGGGTTATCCTAGCAGTATTACCCAGTATCCCTGGGTATCACTTCAAATACCCTCAAATCACCTTGAGAATTTTGGGGAAAAATTGCTTTGGTTTCACAACTCACAAAAGGTTATGACCTTTCTCACCCTCACAGTCACATTATGAGGAATGTACTCTGGGAGTTACAGTCAAAAGCATTCCTATAAATGTTTCCACAAAATTTTAACTTAATTAAACCTTTTACTAAGAAATTCCCTCAGCATTGAACAGCAGAAAGAGTCTGAATGTAACTTCAGTTACTGGCAAAGCAATTGAAAGGAAAGATATTCTAACATTTTTGTCTCATTTAGCAGAACAGGAAGATTAGGGTGCTGAATGCCCTGGCAAGTCTGTACATAAGCTATTATCTCTGACTGCAGCAGACATATACTTGTGACATCAGGCAGGTAAGCAGGGTATTTGTACTGAGCAAATGTTTCCCTTGCTTTTCCCTCCCCTTTTACAACTTTCTTGGTTAGGTAGCTGTGGACAAATACAGATGGGTGAACATTAGGTAACAGATGCTCCTGTCATTGGGTGCAGGGGATTTCCTGTGGTGATCTGACATTTCCTATCAAACAAAGAGCTAAATCCAATAAGGTGCTGACTGTTCTGAAGCAGCAGGAGGATTTAAGCATTAGAGAGATTTTACTCCCTCCACGTCATTTTAGACCTCAGCAAGCAGCTTTTTAAGGGCTGAATTTGAGCTTTTCTCTCATGTGAATGTTGTATTAGTTCACAGCAGAGATGTGGGATATATGGGATGTTGCATAAATTGTGCAGCTGCAAAGGAGTGACTTTCATTAATCTCTTTCTACTTTTGTATGATTGCAATCAGGGCTCTTTACGAAAACAGAACTGTGTTTATAGATTGTGACCTATTTTCACTATTTCCTAATATATCGTGAAGATGTATACACACTGTAGCACTGGAAACAAATGATATAAAAGACTATGTAGATGAAAGTTTTGGGTAATGTAAAAGTGTAGAGCTTATCGGAGCATCTCAGACTACTCACACAACTAAACCTTTCAGAGTCTTGCAGAAAAAAGATACCAAGTATAAGTGAAGTCTGACAGAGAAAGATATGTTAGGAATAATTCTGGTTTAGAATTCTGGTCCTTGTATCTGATTTTGGCCACTGGTAATCTGTGGAAGAGAAAATGATCTTTTCTGGAACTGCACATGAGCTGGTCTGAGGGAGTCAGTGGACCCTGGTAGGGGAGAACTGATTCACTCAAGAATGTGAGCCTCTGTGTGACAGACTGCAAGTGACTCACCAGGACATAATCAACCCTGGCCAGTCTTTCACCCTGAGATGATTGGAAGGTAGCTGACACTTACACATTGCTGGGCAAGGATGTAAAACAAATAGTTATCATCAGCCAGCTGACACCTCTTCTCATCCAAGAGGTTGTCTTTGTGACCATACCTGGAACTCAGCTCTGGGCTCTGCTTTGACTCTGTGTCTTTGAGTAAATCTTTTCATAAAGCTGGGCCTTCTCTTGCCCAGAACTAGAAAAAAAAATGATAAAAAGGTTCTTCAGATTCAGCCTGAAATGAAGGGAACTAAAACAGCACAGTGGTTTATCTCGAGGTAAATGAAATCTCATGAAATATGGTAGAAAATCATGATGTAATTCTTAATGACAGATATGAAAAGAGTATACAGGAGAAATTTACAAAGCTGAATCTATCTTTCTTTTCTAAGTTGTTTTTTTTCCACTTTTTTTTATTGTGGAGGAAGGGTCGTGGAAAATTTATGTCACAAACTAGTGTAGAGCAGCTAGAAAGAAAATGATGCAATGGGGAACAGCTGTCATTAGAACTGGTCAGCTCATCGAATGCATAACAGTGTGCATTATGTAAATTAGACTAATGAAGAAAAACATTGTCTAATGGTAAATAGTGTTGTTGAGATTAAAATCCATGCTCTGACTTGAAAGCATTTGGGTTGAAAACCAGGCCTGATCCAAACAAAACCAAAGACTCAGACAACTCAGTTTGCTTAGAAATAATGGGAAGATTTCATAATATTTCCACTCCATAAAGTGACATTGTCTGCATAGCTCTGAATGTTTTTGACTCACCTATTCCCTATCTCCCTTATTTTCTGGCTCTACAAAGAAAGCAGGGAGAGGCTGTCAAGAAAATGCAGTTATTCTTTGAAAGGAGCACTCCAGTTCACATGAACACCCGCAGCTCAGCTGTAAACTTTATTCATGCACTCAGTAAATGATTTGTGCAGCGAGGCAAGTTGCTCTGACAAAGATGCAAAATAAGGGAATACTCTAATAAACATAGATAAGATGTAGAATCAGAAGCTTTAAGGTAAAATCTGTGCATTGTTGATTAGTGTTATTAGTGGAGAAAACCCAGTGGAGTTCTGGAGTTCTCAACAAAGTCAGTGTGAGAAATGTGTTTCATGTTTGTTTTTAAGCAGTGAGAAAGATGTGAATTTTCTTGAGATCAGATAAAGTAGACAGAAATCATTATTTCTGCACATGTTATAATTTTAGTTAAAATTATATGCAGTGGGGCAGACACTTCTGACTTCAGAAAGGACTGGTTTGTGTATTGGCAGTCACTTGCTAACCTAATCTAAGACCTAACACCACAGAGTAGAATGTTGTTAATGGTCATAGTTTCAAAAGCAAGAAGTTGTTCTGTTACATAAGGCGTGCTATCCTTTGTTCTTAAAAAAGCATTGTTAATCCCTTTTTTAAAATTATTTTTTTATTTTTTAATAATTCCTTTTCTTAGAATATTGCATAAACCCAGCTGCACTGGCTTTAGCTCAATGAATTAATTAGTTCCAATAGAGACAATTGAAACTTCTGTGAAGTTTGTGTTAGATAAGTATTCAGAAGACTGACACTGTTTTCAAAAGTTGTCCAAACCAGCTGAAAGTGTTTAGCACAGAAATATTGCAAGACTAACTTGTGAGCCCTTCTTGCAGAGAGAGCTGCCTGATTGCTACATTCACAGTATGGAGGGTATTTGTTCGCCTACCAGCAGCATTCAGGGTTTGTCATTCTCTCCCTGGCTCACATTCACACATAGATTCTTTTTTTCTTTCTCTTTTTCATGTCACTATTTGAGAAATGTCAGTTCCTCATTTGTATCTATAACTGGAAAAGAGTGCTTAAGCCCAAATAATTAACTTCCTTTGAAACTTTCAGCATACCAGAAAGGGAGAGAAACAGAGGGAAAAGATCTCACTGCTTGAACAATGAAGCAAAATACATCAGTGGCTATGGTGAAAATACTCAAATTTCCATGGTTGTAGTTGATAGCAGAAAGCCGAACCACTTAATGGAGCAGTTGTTGGATTCTGAAGGAAACCTCATGTGATGTTTAGCAAACAAGACAGCGTTAGGGAAATACCAGTTCTCAGAAGATAGCCCCTCCATGGGTCAAGTGTGCTGAGAGGGTCAGGCTAAGGGGGATACAGTGTTACTTGCCTAAGGATGGTGCCACCGCAATTCTGCTTGTTCATAGAAGGTCTAAGAAAACTGCTCCCTCTGAATCTTTTAGGACCAATCTTGGTGTGAATCACACTGTCCCCTGCCCTGTACAGTGGTTAAACTCATAAAATGGTAAGCACAGAAACAGACAAAATAACCAATAAACAGGCTGTGTAAGCTACAATAATCACTCATGAACTTTTGTTTTTCCTTACAAATCTCCCATTTTCAAGGTGCAAAGAGGCATGCCAGCTATTTGTCAGTGAAGAGGGGGAGCATGGTTTGCAAATCAGAGAGCCTGCTTCCTTCCTAAAGCTATGTGTCATTGCCTTGAGGGACTGTTACCCTAACCAAGCTCTGAGCGAGTCAGTCCTGCTGTCTAGCCACAAAAGCTTTTAATACAAACACTGCTGAAGGCAGCTCCTGAGTACCACAGATGTCTGCAGTCAGCTGTTGACTGATTACTGTGTCTGTCTGGTGGGCTGTACTTTTGGTTGATAGTAGATATCTAGGCTGTGAAGTAATGCTACCGAGAAGGAGCATATAGACACAGAGGTCGGCACTGTCTCACAGGAATTTACTAATCTTTCTGCAGCACAGAGACAACAGACATGAAATCAGCAGTAAGAGTAAGCTACGGAAGATTGGGTTATGATTCATTTTTCATGGGGGACGAGTATCTTTCTGTAGGTCCTTTCCTTCTGTGTAACTTCATAGGTATGTCATAGCATTCCTCAGCAACCTGATAGGCTATTTCCAGCTCTAATAGCCTCAAGCAAAATACCAGGCACCTTACCCAGTTTCCACTCAAGGTTCCTTTGGAGCCAGGAGAAGTTTGTCTGAATGAGAACAATAATAAAAGCCTCTTGCACTGCTTATCCAGGTGCTGTCACCACTAGCTACTGTGAGTGACTACAGTGTCACTGATGGAAGCCTCCTTCCAACTCCCAAATCAGCTGCCTTTCTAGTAGCCCCTGCTGTTATTAACACAGCCAGCATACAACAGAGCAAGCATAGCTTGCTCTGGTGGCAGTTACGGGGATTTCAGCAGCATCCAGCTGAACACCAGAAGTCAACTGCTGATTGTTCAGTGTTGAGCACCTAGATAGATTTTCCCGGGTCCTCTTGTCTTAAGTGCATTTCAGTAGTTGCCAGAAGTCCCAGCTACTGTCTAGGCCCTGCTGTGTTGCAGCTAAGCAAGCAAGCTCAGTCTTTATACAGCAGAAATTATGCTAATTTGTGGTTACTTCCTATGTTTCCACAGTCCGTAGTTTTGTTAACTGGATAGCTTGTTGCCTTTGCTTTGTGCTGAAGTCATTCAAGTGAGATGGAAGCTATCATCGTTCCACAAAAGGTATACTTCCATAAGATTTTACAGGAGATGAAATCCTCGTACCTAAGGTCCAAATATATTTCCACACAAATGTTCCATCTTGTGAACAAACTAAAGCTCTTTTACTTACTTTAGTTTCATCTTGTTTCTAAAAGTTACTCCCTGGAGCAACTGAAGTAATATCACAGGATTCAGTTAACCAACAGGAGATTTGCAAGTATTGAAATACTAATATACATATTAGTATTACAATTCCTAGGAATACATTGTGTAACCAATGGATGCCTCTTGTCTTTTAATATGGAAGTCTGCCACAGGCAACATATTAACAGAGAATAGAGTAAGATCAAATAGATCAATAAATTACCCAGCTGTTGCAGAAAATTATTAGTGACACATATTTTTCTTAAAAAAGCATTGTTAATCCCTTTTTTATTATTTATTTTTTAATAATTCCAATTAAAAAAAAAAACCAATATTATGTTTTCAGCTAGTTACATGGTCATTTCATTTCTATAATCCCACAAGCACAGAGTATGACCTTCTGGCTCCAACTAACTGCTGAGCCAATGGCAGTCCTGAGTAATCAGTGCAACCAGCTGGCCATGGTAAGGCAGCACAAACATTCTTACTCCAAGTTGTCCCTTTAATAGACTAACTGATACAAATCCCCAGGACAGGATGACTCTCCATATCCCACAGAAATCGTCAAAGTGTTGAAAGTAAGCCACAAGGCTACTGATATACTTGCACCTACAGAGATTTTTTGCTCTGCGTTATGACATAAAATTAGTTGTATGCAAACTGGTGAAATATTATTCATTAAAATTATTAGCATTTATATCAGTAGATAATTTTTTGACCTAGCTTCTGCTAATTATGATTTTGTTCCCATACAAACTCACCTCCCTAAAAATACTCCTTTTTATAGTTGTCTATTTTTGATTAGTAGAGAAGTGTGCAGTTATAACCACAGGGCTGTACAGGCACCTGCTGAGCACGTAGCAGCATCTTCCTGCTAGAAGTGCCAGAGAAGAAGATGAAATAAATGAACTGCCTCACATGTTAAATGCTGTGCAACACATATCCAGTGGCTCCTTCTAGGAGGAGGTGGTAAAATCATTACGGTGAGGGCCAGACGAGCCCTACCTTGAACAGTTTGGCAGAATAGCTTTGCAGATAAATCTAGGAAATGGTTGGCCTCTTGTTCAGAATGAGGTGGTCATAGACCAAAATAAAATTAGGTTATATGATTTCAAACTGAATAATAAAATGAAGTGATTCCTATATTCATCGATTGAGAGAAGAGAGCAGAAAAACAATAAAGGTGGCCAAATGTATGTAAAGCAGTCTGAAAATAATGGGAAACACTGGAAAGGGAGGAAGTTAAGAAGAGAGGGAAATGAAAGGTTATTACTCTCAAGCAAAATGCCTTTGAGAAAGAGGCTTTCAAACAGTGAGCAAACATTGCCCTTATCCTGCTGTGTTCAAAGAAAAGCAGGACTTTTTGTGCAATTCCTTTCAGAAGGAGTCTTACAAGAGAGACACCCATCACCATTCCCATCCTTTGGCTGGGACTTGGAAGTTAGGAGGTACTTCAGAGTTAGGCTGACTTGTCAAGTCAGGAGCGGCAACATTATGCTCTCAGCATGCTACATCCTTTTCAGCCTTTGGCCTCAATTGGCAACAAGATCTGCTAGAACAGGCTGCTTAGGATGGGATTTAACTTCTTAATGTATCCACTGCCTTTCATGCAGATACTTCCTGTGCTGAAACTGTGCCAGAGAAATTTCTGAGAAGCCTCCATCTGCTGTATGACACACTGAACACCACAAGGACACTAAATCTCTTATGCAGTCTGACTTGCCACAGCAATGACTCTGCAGACAGAATGTGAAACAGCATGGGCTAGATGTCTCCTGTGGAGCACATTGCTACTGAAAAGCATCTGCTTTTAGGCAAACGCAGCTCCACAAGAAGGCAGAATCAAGTTCCTCCTTGCACCCTTTGAACTGCCAGTGAACTTGATTTGTGTTGGGCAGTGATATCAGTCACATATTTCCCATCTGGGAAAAGTTTTACTAGATGAACTAGAAGAGTTGAAATGGTGGGAAAGAGTTCCCTAGATAGAAATGATTTTTTCTACTGGACATGGTCCTGGGCAACCTGTTCTGGATGACAGTGGGGCTTGAACAGATGGATTCAGAGGCTCCTTCCAACCCAAACCATTCTGTTTCTTCAGGTGATAGCTGCCTCTCCATGCTTCCTTGTTTATCAGCTGGTAAAAGAAATCCCAGAGATAAATGAAGGACTTTGGAGCACTGCTACTAGTAGTCAGTGGGCACAAAAACTCCCAGTTATGAAAACAGGGAGGCACAACTGCTCTGTATACTTGAAAGGTAAGTAAGATGATAACTTTGCAAGGTGTTACTAAGCAGATATTAACACAGATGCATGAGACAATTTGCTCATTGAAAAATTAGATTACTGAGATAATTAAAACCAGATTTTTGCTGTCCTAAATACAAGTAGACAAGTTTGAAAATTTTGGCCTGAATACTGTCGAATTCTGCATATTAAAGATTATACAGGATACAAAAAACTTCAACGATCTGTGCTATCATGCACATGATTTCCAGAAAATCCAAGTACAAATATAGCCTTGTATCACACATTTTAATGTGTGATTAATGTGTGATTTAATGTCTTATTCTCTCCTTCTGCAGCTGGGTGGCTGTCTCATACAAATGCCAAGAAATGAAGTACAGTATGTACTGTACCTGTAGTTTATGCATCTATTATTTGTGCAGATTTTTTCCTGGAGTAGATCATTTTGGGCAGGAATTGGTTGCCAGCTAGGGAAGGAGTGGAGGAAAAGGAAAATTATGTCCTTTAGGGAGGGTGGTACTAGTAGGCAGAACATTATTGGTCTGTGCAGGCAACAGGATCAAGGTTTGGTGGTATCACTGAGAAGTCAGTAGAGGAGAAATGTTATGGAAGCCACAAGTCCAGCATGCAATTAAGGTTAGGTAAAGGGACTGAGTAATCCTGCAATGGTTACTGTTATATAATTGTAAGACTGTGTCCAGGGAGCAGAGATGTAACTTAAAACTATAGCAGCAATTCCTGACACTGTGACTGCCAATGGTCAATTGCCATATCCACTAAAAACCTTGTTTTGCAGCTAATTTACAACCCAGACACTTAAACTGACAGCAGGCTAAGACTTGGCATATATACCTTTTTTTTCTTTTCATTTTGAAAGCTTGAATTAATTATATAATATAATAATTGTTATGATTAATTTAGATCTAGACCATTGGAAGCAACAAAAGGAGCTTAATGGTTTTAGATTTTGTTTTCAAGGCATTTAGTTTATGTATCAAAGGATACATTAAGTCAGTCACTGTATTGGAAGTCTGCAATTGGAATTCTGCAATCTATTTCCTATTTATCATTCTATTTAATATATATTTAATTTATGTCCCCTTAATAATGAACCTACTACTTAAGTTCAGATTCTCAATACCTAATAATGGAACATTTGAATAAGAGATTATTTTTTAATATAAGGATTATTTTTTTCTTTCTTGTACTACAGAATATTTTCCATACAGGCTGTTCTGTTTTTAAAACCTCTTGCAAAAACTCACAGCATTATTTTTCTTTCTTCAGTGCCAGTCAACTGTAGAAGTTCTAAGTACATAGAAAGACTTAATTTGAGTGTAAAACAAATTTCCCTTCATAATGCACTCTTGTTATGATTACCTTTATTATTTTGTTTCTTAAGGCATCTACCCAACAGTAAAAATAGGATCTTTCCTGAACTTGGCAATCTTTTGTAAAGCAAAAAATAGAACCCAATACACAACAGAATATTAATTTAAGTTTTTTACAATATGGGTGGTGAAACACTGGAACAGATGGTGAATGTCTCATCCCATACCTCTGGACATTCAAGGTTAGGCTAGATGGGGCTCTGAGCAACCTGATCCAGCTGTAGGTTTCCCTGTTCATTGCAGGGAAGCTGCAATAGAAGACTTTTGAGGGTCGTTTCCAACTCATTCAATTTTGTGATTCTATACAGATCTCAGAACTCGATACATTGTATAATCTTTTAATTCAGATGGATTGAATCAAGCCTATGGTCCTAAGCAAAGCTCCATGCTCACTGGGAAAGTCTAGGGTTTGCTGTGCTCCACATTTTGTGCCCAAAGTAGGGCTTTAATTAGCTGTGGGCACTTGCATGTACCTCACGATAACAGATCTTTTACATTTTAATACTATGAGAGCCAGAAGACTAAGTTTTAACCTCTCACTTCCCCATTTGAAAAGATTAGATATAGTTAAGGCACAGGCTTAGGAATGCTATGTGCTATTCTGATAGTAGTCACAAACCTGGCCACAGGAAATAAAATCCAAGGATATGACTCATTAATCCTACTCTTTTGAAAATCAGTGGAACAGCGTGGAAAAGCATGTAAATTGGAAACTGATCAGTCTTTACCATAGAGAAATTAGACTTCTTCCTCTTTCTCATATTGAACATGTCCTTTTCTTAGAAAGTCTCAGTAGGTTCAGTAGCATTTTTCTCAGTGGGATAGGTTTGTGCCTGGTGGTGATTCCAGGATAAGGTTGTAAGTTTCAGATCATTACTCTACATACACTTTGGCTAAGTTCTGGTGGCATATTTTATTATGTTTTAGCTCTTACCCTTTTGAATTCTTAAAAACAAAAAGAGCTTAGAAAGCAATATGCATGGGAAGACTATGTGGAGCTGAAGGGTGTTATGGCTTTAACACCCAATATACCACATGATATTATGATGTGGAATATCAATAACACAACAAAAATCATAAAACCATAACAAAGGGTTATCCCAAATCAGATTGTCCCAAATCAGCATTCCGTGTTTATATGAGTTGCACAAATTTACAGTCAATATCTTCACAAGAAAACATGTAAAGGATTATTTGCAGTTTCACTTGCTTTTAAATGCTTCTGCAGTAGCACTATATAATATCCCCCGTGCCTTTGCAAAATGTTTTGTTAATTAGAACTTTCATGCTGTAATTATTTAACTGCTGTGCATGTTTACTCTCAATATTCTGTAATTTACAGAATAGGAAACCCAGACATTCATAACATGAGAAAGGGGCTTTGAGTGCTAGTTGCAAATAGCGAGAGAAGGAGTGAAGTGAAAAGAGTTAGTCAAAAGCTGTTATAATCATTTGGCCCCAGGACATATTTCATTTGTTTGGTGTTCTTATTCCAGTGTATTCTTACATTATTGAGATGACTTCATCGTTCAAGTGTCACTAGGAAATTACATTTTATTTAGGAAATTACGTTTTATTTAGCATTATGTATTTCATATCTGCCAGAAAGGCAATATTTGTCAGGGACACTCCATTTAATATTCCATATTTCTTCATAGCTTAATCCATTCACTAAAACTGAGAACTTAGTCAGTGGTCCACTTAGTCTAACTTTATCTGTGACAGTGTTTGCTTGTCTGCTGCTAAAATTAAGAAAGAGCTGAAGAGTCTTGTTGAATTACGATTTGTTGTGATTTTACAGCTTATATTTTATTGGACTGCTCTGGACCCAGGTAGCAAAATTGTTTTAGAAAGAACAGGTATCCAACAGCATTCTGAATTGCCTTCATCTTGTTTTATTTTTTATATTTCACTACTTAGTATTAACTTGCCTTAAAAATGTCAGAAAAGATCAAGTCAGAACATAGTCCTGAGATTTCCAAGTGACCAGATGGAAGAACTAGAAGTCTCACCAATGCTAAACTGATTGCATGGACTAGCTCTTGCCAATACTCACCCAAACCCAGCTGAAATTCCATCTGAAGTCTTTGAAGTCCTTCTGGAAAGCTAATTAAAAAGAATGACATGTTAATCGCTCATTAACTCGCAAGTCATTACTTAAAACCTCATACTGCCATTTGGTTGAACTGTCAATAAGGCAATTTACATTTTCCTTTACGTTAGTGTTTTGACATTTAGGATTCTCAGAACTGAACATCAAGATCTAAATATTAATAACTGTTCTGATTTTTTTTTCTCTCTTGGCAAAATAGTCCTGTAATTTTTCATTAATTGACTGCCTGATGTTCAGACTTCTAGCAATCTCCATGTAAGAGCTATCTTTGACTGTGCATTGTTAGAACAGCAAGGACTTTTAGAAGATGGACACAGCACAGAAGCAAAGCCAGTATGAAGTTCTCTTGCCTTGATCCAACCCTTTTATTGATGGCTTCATTTAGTGCCAAGCTGCCCAAAGAAAAGAGAGGGAAATTGTTATGAAGAGTCATAAGTTTCTGCTTTGTTTTTAAGAGATGTTATCTGGTACCACTGTAATGTCAGAGTCAAGGGCAACAAAAGAGGGTACAAGAGTGAGTCATCGGACAAACTTGTCAGCCTTCCTGCCGATGACAAGAATTACTCTGAGGTCAGCCTCTGAAACACACCATGTGTATCAACAGCTACAGAGAGACCCAACAGCATTCAGAATGGGCACAGGATGGACCAGCAAATTGCGCACGATTCCTTTTGAGACCTGTCAATATCTTCCCAGACAAAATGCCACCTGAGTTCTGTGGAACACAGAAATGTAGAAGGAAGTCTGCAACTCGTGACAGCAGCTGTTAGATGCAGCATCTTTAATACGAAACATTGAAAAGAGCAGGAATGCTGAGCAGATGTGATGGTGGTTTTCAAAACATGGGTATTTATAGAAAAAGCATGTGAGCTCTTACATTTAACCTTTTTTCATAATACAAGAAAAACTGAGGTCCAATGAAACTGAAAAGCAGCAGATGTGAATCAAATGGAAATACTCTCAGAGACCCTGATTAACTTGAGGAACTCACTGTCACTAGATATCACTGAAGTCAACAGCTTAAACCCAGGCAAATTAGAAAAAAAATGTGAGAACACTTATAATGGCTCTCATCTCTGTCTCCAGGGGGACTCCATTCTGCAGAGCACATCCGCTCCTTTTGGTATTCACAAATAGGTTAATGTGTTCCTTGTAATACAAAACAGTAAGGTCATGCCTGTAGAACGTCTTCAAGTAGGATTTAAACCACACTCCAAAAATTGTTATAAAAATGGCAAAATTATCCGTGACAACTGTTTTCAGCACTTTTCTGTTAAACATTCATTGGAAATAGCTGTTGGAAAACATTATTCTGATTTCCTAGAACAGCACTTGTCTTCCTCTGCTATTGGATTTCACGTAGAGGAGAATTGCTTATGCTGCCTGTTGCATGAGTCTAGAAGATTAGAAGACTGGGAACTGCACAGATATTTACTAAAATCTTAAGAAAAACAAGAACTGAAATCAAAGTTTAATGTTCCAGCTGTCTGCAGTCTGAAGAATAAAGTAAAAATTTAAATGAGCTCACCAAAAATAATGAAGTCTGGCTAAAAACCATCTGGGCAAGAACAGAGTTTAAAATCTGGAGTTACTCTGAGTACTGAGTGATTCCAGTAAATCTTCAGTACGATTCCAGCAAAAATTCAATTTCCCTGCCACTGTTTTCTCTGGGAACTACTTTTTAAAGATAGTTGTACCCATGCCACCCCTTCCAGAAAATAGTTTGAAGTGGATATAAATAAGATTTTGGCTACCATTGCCTTTTTGAATGTACTGATGATTAGTTTAGGTTTTATGAACATAAGAAACTGTTGATCCAAAACTCCTATCAAGGGAAATGAAAATAAGGAAAATTGTCTAAAAACTATTTTAAATTTGCCAGATTGCACAACTGGACTACAATGGGTTCTTTTCAGTCAAATCTGGGCCTGCAGAACACAAGTAGACACTTCCCTAAGGTAAGTACATGCTTCTATGAGACACTCCTGAATCTTCTTAGTCAAGGCCCTTGCTCCACTAGGAAGGACCTTCGTATGTTGCAAATGAAATGGAGCCTTTAAAAAATGATACTGCCACAGATGCAGAAAGAGCACACATGCTGACTTTTCTGAAATGTAATTTATAAGAAAATGTACAAGAACAACTAAGATGAAGCTGAATGCCAAAGTCATGTGGTCCTGAAAATTTTGGGATACATCAGAGGTACTTAAAAATATACTGTGTATTAAACCCCAGATTCAGCTGTAAGGCAAGCTGATGCAACAGACATTTCTAGCAAGTGGATTTCAAAAAATGAATTCATTTTTATGTCCACAATACAAGAAAATGAAAGAAAATATCTCCCATTAAATGCAAATCAATATATAATTCAATAAGGTTTGCAGTATGACATGAAGAGTTCCAATAAATAACGAATATTTTAGCATATATAAAACAACTTTATACAGAAAAGCATGAAAACAAAAGGGGGAAAGCCTTCCTTATAATGTTAAGATCTTATGGCCAAAGGAATATGCAATAAATCTTTCTGTAATAATGGTCAGTGAAGTTTTTGTGGAGAAGCATTTGACCTGTTGTAGGTCAAATAACAAAGTCCACCAACAGAGAATGCAGGAAGAGATATGCTTGAACTGTGTTAAGAGGAGAAAGATGTTAAAATTTCTTAAAATAAGATTTGCAGGAACACATAAATAGCGGAATTAAATAGACACATTGGAAAGGAAGAGAACTCTATACAAGAAAATTACTTTGAAATGTGCAATTATTGTGACTGTCATCAAGTCAAATAAAAGGTGACATGGAATAATTGCACAACCAGTGCAACAGTGTGATTTGTCATTCTGAAAGCGCACTCAGATATGAGCTGACTAGAGAACTAATTCCAAACTAAATGAATGGCTAGTACAACATAAAGGACTATGAAATTGAAGCACTTCTGATAAATCACCAGTGTATGTTGTTGATAGATTAGACTACATATGCACTCAAAGGAAAAATATTGCCCAGAAGTATTTAAATTGCTATCATTACATCAACCCTGAGTTACAAAAACAGCCAAGTATTTTTACAGATAAAGTCATTCTTAATTCAGCAATAAAATAGATTTCACAAAAACATTACTGCAATACAAAACAGGCTTTTATAGTCCCCCCAGGGTCTTGGTGTATCAGCAAGGGTTGATTGAATGCAATCACAGAACCAAAATGTGAGTAGTACATTTGCCAAGAAACGTCCCATTGACACTGCTACCAGACTTGGAGATGGCCTTGGATCAAGAGCTGGAAAACTGAAATTAAATATAATACGTATAAATAAACAGGATATGTCATTATTAGAAAGAAAATGACTGAAAATATGCACCTGATTTGATCCACTGGAAAATTAAATTAAATTAAAATAAAATAAAATAAAATAAAATAAAATAAAATAAAATAAAATAAAATAAAATAAAATAAAATAAAATAAAATAAAATAAAATAAAATAAAATAAAATAAAATAAAATAAAATAAAATAAAATAAAATATATATTCACAGAACATCAGAAAGCAAAGGTTGGAGCAAAGGTTGGTTTTGACTCATATACTTCGACATTTTAGAGGAAGTGATGCTGTTTTGAAGGAAGAGATGATAATTAAAAAAAAAAGCCTCATTCAAGTACATTTCAGAGAAATATTTCAAAGTGAATTTTGGCACATTTTCAACAGATAAATTGAATTTTCAGCTTCATTAAAATGAAGACCTGTAGAGATTGTATTATAGTCTGTGGGACAAATGAGAAATACTAGAATCTTTAGAAGTTTCTTTGCTGTACTGATAAGCTCTATGGACTGTGGACTACACAACTGGTAATGTAAACAGTCATTGCTGATGATACTTTAAACCTTATTTGTATTTTTCCTTCAAATAATTTCATAATTTTTAAAACATGAAATTATATGTTGAAAAGGTAGCTTTCATCTGGAGAAAAAAAAAGGCAGGAAGAAATGTAAAAAAATTATGAAGATAATTTCAGGAGCTATGAAGACAAATATTTCATACAGTTATGAGGAGGTAAAATGGGTCATTTAAGCCCTAGGAAATTGGGAACAACTTTACAACTTATTTTCCATGAGATACTCAAGGAGCTCTAGCAGATATGCAGGAGGTACATTCTATTCCCAAAATAGTGTGTTCCCAAATTTCAGTAGGTCAGATAATCTCTGTGTGATTATTTCTTCTCCCATTTCTTGACTGCATTCAGAATAGGGATCATATGCCCTGAGGCAGGATGTAATCATTGTGAATTTGTACAACATTCATCAAGAAAAAGACCCAGTATAAAATGCTATCTAAGAATATCAGAGCAATAGAGAGTGATAAAAACACCTTTGAACACATACTTCTTCCACATAATAAGGGCCAAGTACAGAATATATTTCTGTTGTCTAGTATTAGAGTGCAGCTGTCCTTCTGACATATTTCTGAAGTCTCTGTATAGAGAGAATCTTGTTGCTATTGCAAAAAAATAGCCAATATTTTAGTCAATGACTCATTGGAAACTTTTATTTGTAAAAAGCACATATGATTCTCAAAATCTATTTGATCTAACATTTGGCTCCTTTGCAAGGATTATCTGAAGCCAGTCCAGAAATGACAAGGAAGATCATATGTCGTACTTCTAGCTTTCTTTCTTAAAGACAGAAGAGCAAAAAATAACTAAATTCTGACAGCATTTTTTTTACTTACAGACTTGTTTGTTTCACAAGTCCTACTCAGTGTATCCATGTCTCATCAGAAAAAAGGACTTATACAGGAGGAAAATATTTTTTCCCATTCAGTAGGAGATATTCTCTGAGGACAGCAAGGTAAGTGGAACTGTTTGTTTTTCCCACAGTATTGTGATTTGCTTTCCTTTGACAGGAAATGTTGACTTTTGTAGTAGAAATATGATTTGCTTTGGAAATTGTAATGTAAACTGTGTCCTAAATTTTTGTTTTCTTTTTCTTTCTTTCTTTCTTTCTTTCTTTCTTTCTTTCTTTCTTTCTTTCTTTCTTTCTTTCTTTCTTTCTTTCTTTCTTTCTTTCTTTCTTTCTTTCTTTCTTTCTTTCTTTCTTTCTTTCTTTCTTTCTTTCTTTCTTTCTTTCTTTCTTTCTTTCTTTCTTTCTTTCTTTCTTTCTTTCTTTCTTTCTTTCTTTCTTTCTTTCTTTCTTTCTTTCTTTCTTTCTTTCTTTCTTTCTTTCTTTCTTTCTTTCTTTTTCTTTCTTTTAATTGGTGTTAATCTGGAATAACCCTAGAAATAAAGGTTGGGAAAAAATAATCAGAAAACAAACATTTTTTTTCTACAATAAATCAACATCAGATACTATTTATTAAACCATGCATAGGGACTTAGTTTAGTAGGTAGTAGAGTGTCTCTAAAATATTCACTATCTTCATCAACCAAATGTGTATTTAAAATACAGGATCTATAGATATCAACAAGTAATCATGTTCAAGTAAAAGGAACAAAATACCACTCTATCACGATCTTTCTTTGCAGTCTGGAAACACGAACAAGAAAGTGTTTATGGGATAGCTGTTGTTTTTTAAATTTTCTTCTACACATGACCAGTTTCCAATGTGTGAAGCAAGCAGCAAAAAATAAAGGAGTTACTGTGCTCAACAGAAACACAAATGAAGGACCCCAGGTGCTAAAATTGTCATAATGGAAACCAGAAACATTCACATTCTCAGATGTCATAGTATATCTATGGCTGAGTATTGATATCTCTATCAGAGCTAACAGATCAGTTATATAAACACAGCCTCTCTTTAAACTGCTGTATCAAGCGGTCAAAGATTTTATTCCATGCATGATGTTGGTCATTACTTACATTGTATCTGGTGATTATTTTCATTATACGCTCCTTATTTTTATAGGGTGACTAGGCAAGGTGTTCCCCACACACTGTTATTTGGGTCATATTGTTATACATTTTAATCTAAAGCATTTTACGTATTTTTATTATTCCTTGGAAGACATATTTTACTGTGAAAATAAAAGAAAATCACTCGTGCTCTAGAAAAGCACCCTTAAAACTTGGACTTATCTTCTCCACACTACCTGGAAGCTCCTTTCAGATGCTTTTACACCTCTTTGAACCTCCCTAGGGGCCCTTTGTCTCCTTTTGTCCTTCTTGTAAGCAAGGTAGCCTTTCTGCACAAGTTCCTAACAGCTGGCTTATTTTTTGGCACTATTCCTGCCTCTGATTTCACCTGGCAACTATTTTCACTTTGGTTGAGGACACAATGGGCATACCTCGATTGAATTTACACTTGTAAGTTAAATACTGAAGTATCTGAGGCTTACTCGGTTCTCTGTTGGAATGGAGCACATTAATGAGTCACCTTGGGACATCCACTTCCCTTATCCTCTGCTTAAGATGGGATGAATCCTGTGTGAAACTCTCCTTAAATGGAAAGACAGCAAGGCAAACCCATACAACTCCCTAGGAATGTATGACCACACTTACTCCTTGGAAATTCCCTTGAGATTTAGAAAAACTTTTCTCCTGTTTCTGAATGGTTCTTAAAAAAACAGGCAGTCTTCTGAGGACTTTCTGTGTTCTTGTTTTTGTGGGATGCTATAGTCCTCAGAGATAAAAAAATATTATGTTTTCAGTTTTTTTATTAGTGAAAACAAAATACTGAAACTGTCCTTCCTCTGTTCTGTCTCACTGACAGTTTTTTTGTACTTACATACCAAGGTAAATGTGCCCAAGATCAGGATATTTTGTTGTTGACATTAGTTGGCTAGCACTTCATTTTGTGAACCTCCATCCAATCTCCTCTTGTCCTATCTGTGCTTACCAGTCAGATGTTCAACTTATGTGGAATCTTCACCAACACAAACAGATCTGGACCACTTTTTGTTACCCAGGAAATGGAGTTCAGATAGCCAACCTGTGACATGGTCTAAAATACAGGAACTAGCTTCAATATGTGGCTTAGCTCATGATCTTAATTTTTCTGTGTTAAACGTATAATGCTGATGTTCATTCTCTGAGGATATGACATTTTTCAAAGTTTTGCTTTGTTCTCGTATTGCATTTTTAAAATTTATATAAAGAACATATTCACATATTCTTCTTTCTCTCTATTTCTCTCTTCTAAAAAAATATCTTTAATCTATAAAAAAAAAAAAAAGAGTTAAAAATCACACCTCTGAAGATTGTTCAATTAAATCAAAGATTAACTTGGGCCTGATTGCTGTGGGGAAAAATGTTGATCAGTATATAAAGACTGTACTTCATGTATAAAGTTTTTGGTGTTTCCCTGCACAATATGACTATACAATTCAGAATGCAATTCCTATTAAAGACTAATACCAGATCCTATTCTATTCTATTCTGTGAAAAAGGTGATGTTTTACATAAAATTCTTTTATAAGACAGAGACTTCAGGAGAACATATGTCTAAAAATTCAATTTATATTGAGTAATTTAAGCATTTGTCTAAGTCATGCATATGCAGTATGTACACACAATATATCATGCATATATTTGGATAGAGACAGACAGTGGTTTCTGCTCTAAAACAATTTATCTGACATTTCTGACATGCAGAATGTTATAAAAATGTTGCTATTGTCAGATGAGCAGGAAAAAAGGAGTAAATCAATTCAATGCCCTTCTCCCAGCTGTCGATCACATTTATTTTGTGCACAAGGTAGAAAAAACCTGTTTTCAAAATATGACAACAGCTTTGGAATGGAGTTCAGCTGCTAGTCATGCTTACTGACTGAAAAGGGTTTTCAGTCCACTTGGTGTGACAATAATAGTCAAAGTTAGAGAACCATTTTTCTCTCTCCTAAATATGTCCTAACACCAGCATGATTTTAACAAGATAGGCCTTCAGTTTCATTTCTTTCACTCATTCCTTGGGTTTGTTGCCAAGAGCAACACAAAGAATGCACCAGGGTGTCATAATAATCCTCCATTAAATCCCTAGTATTTAAATTTTAATGCTATAATTCAACAGCTGACAAAAGCCCATTGAGCTGGTCTAAGGAGAGGAAAAGAGCTGGTCCCATTTTCTCAGGGGGTGATGCTATAGCAACATGGAATGAATTTGGGGTCAGGGAACAAGTGGTCTCCAAGCTTTGTTTGCATTTCCTAGCTATAAGTAAAGTCTGATGTTATAAATTTTACTAATATAAGTGGATATTTGGAGCTACATGAAGATAGTCCACAGTAAAAACCTTTGCTTTAAAAAAAAAAAAAAAGAAACAAACAAAAAGGTGGTGACAACAGAAACAGCAGCCACTAAGACGACAAACTAAAGGACCATTTTAGAAGGCGTCAGTTTAATCATTCTTTCGGAGTCCTTCTACCTCTTCTGATTTCCCTACCTTCTAGTGCAAATCCTGCACCAGAACTCAGAATGATGCAACACTCTAAATGTGTTTAAATGGAGTAACACAAAGACAGAAAAGTCAATAACTACAGCACGGAGACCTCTTACAATCATCAAAGACCCATCGAAAGTCTGGTATGTCATTTGTTATGCTTAATTGTCTCCACACTGAAGGCTTTTGTGCTCTGCGGAATGTTGTTCTGTGGAGGCAAATGAATACACCTGGAAGACAATTGTCCATTGTGTTCAGTCGTGATCAACTGCCCTGTTCCATTCTCAAAGGCTTCAGCCTTGGTTTTAGTGCCTGTTAAAGCTCAGGGTGTGAGTTCATAACACGGTGTATTGGCAGCTCTTGCTTGTTTTTCACTGAACTGCAAAGTATATTTTAAGAAATAGTATTGATGCATTAAAAAAAAAAGAAAGCTACACAGAGATTCACTGGACAACAGCGATATAAAGAAATATCAGAAATAATGATATGCAATTATCTATGTGTAGATATATATTTTGTCATTGGAGAAAACAAATTATAAATCCTTGATTTTGAAATAACTGAGATTTTTTTTCTCTATATTCCCCACTGAAATCCAATGCTGGTGACCTGCAGCCAGTCAGCTCCACTGACCAGGACATCTTATGGATAGCTCTCCTCACTCAGTTTCTGAAGTCAGGAGTATGACAGCACAGGGAGTATGAGTGTTGAAAGCCTTATGTAAGGTGGGTGGAGTGTATTTTATAGGTGGAATGATGCAACTGGGACAGATGAAAGAGGAACTGATGAGATAACTGGGTGGAGAAGTGAGAACAGATGATCCGGGGTCTTGGTTACATGTATAGGAAAGGCAGGATGAGGAGGAGCTGGCACAGCAGCATCCCCTCTTGCAGCTGCTACATCTTGAAGCACTGCAGGTGTCAGCAATGGATTATCAAGACACCTGGAGGATGGGCAAACTGCCTTGTACAACAGTGCCTGCAACAGTGTGGCATTTTCAACCTTTTTTGTGCATCCACCTGACAAGGTACCTACCCTACTCTGTCAACTAAATCAATGCAACAAATAATAATTTAAGCCTGTATTTACAACTTGTATAAATCAAACTGGCATTAGAGGTGCCACATATAACTTATGTCCCTGCTGCTATACTGTCCATGCATTGCTTTTTGGAAATTCATTATGATGTGCATATTTTCTGTTCACTAGTACACCAGTGCTATTAAGCGGCTCATTCACAGCCCATTAAAAAGAGAGCATCTTGTGCCTGCACTTCATTTCCCTGAATTACATTCTAGTTCAGTTTTGTGGTATCTGTGATGAACCAATTTTACGAAAATTCCATTATTCCACCTTTATAAAGAATGGATTTTCATAGAAAAGCTGTGAGCACTGGAGCCCCACTCCAAAAGAGTTCAGCTCACTTGACTTTGGGGTCTTTAGAGCAGGAATGATTCCTGTCAGGCTGCTAGAACTAAATTGGAAGCAGTTCATGTGCAAACAGATTTCCATCATTATCCTGGGAAGAATCCCACTGGGAGAATAAAGAGTAGCCATAGGAGAAAATTTTTGCAGTAATGGCATGTCATTCACTTGACCCTCTGCTGATGTGTTCATTTCTGTTATAGTTCAGGCAAGAAATATGACATTTTATTGTCTGAGATTACCAGGCAAGCATTCCTGAATGGGGTGCTGTTTTCACGGGGTAATAATAATCTGCATGACCATCTGAGAGAAATAAGGAAACTTCACTATCATAACTTTAAAGCCTGGCAAATTATAAATTGTGAAAATCCTTTGTTGACTATTTTTTATCTGATGTCTTAAGGATCCTCTTTACTAGATTTGATTGTCCCACTAGAAAAGTGGCCATAGTTGTAAAAAACAATTATGTGACTTTGCCTAGAAAAATATATTAAGTCTCAGAAGTAATCTAAAAGATAAATAAATAAATAAATAAATAAATGCAGAACTAATAAAAATGTTAATAATTTCAAAGTAATACCATTAAACTCAGTCTTGCAGATCACTATATGTTAAGCGTGTACGTAAGTACTACCAATGGTGCATTATAATGGAGGAAACAAAGGACAGTTCCTTACTTAATGCCCTGTTATACATAAGGCAGGCATTTCAGGTACCAGTGCCTGGAATACTGCCGATTTCTGCAGATAACAATGCTAGTCCAAGTGCAAAAAAAACCTGGAACTGTTCTACTGGAAGCCAAGGGAAAAAAGTCTTAATTGTTTAAGCATTTTCTTCAGCACTTGCATAGGGTTCCAGAAGAAAATGATACTTTTCTGACGCGTTTCCAAAATGTCTGCCACGGATGAAAGATACTTACCAGGTCTTTGGCTGCACCTGTGTTGTGTTAGCTCTGAGTCTAACTCTTCCCTCTTCCTGTCAAAATAGCTGTTTTCTGTTTTGAAAGACCCTCTATTTAAGATAAAGTGAGTCTTAGGTAAGGCAGTGGATGGTAAACATAGGAAGAATGTAAGGCACAGAATCAAGTCAGGTAGCGTTCACAGTCAAGAGTAACTAGAATTCACCTAAATGTCTTCCTCCATGTTTTATGTACAGTATTTTTTATCATCCTCTTAGATATGCTTATCAGAGAGGAATCTTCTTGATAACAAATGTCACCTGCAATCAAGTCTGCAATCATAGATATTTCCTTGTTTTTCCTGCTCTATTTTTCTTTTTTCTTTTTTTTTTTTTTTCAAACACAAGTCAATTTACTTCTTCGGGTGGACAAATGTGAAAATCTTGGGAGGAAGAAAGGGATCTTCTTCAAACTGAAGATACTTCTGAAGCACAGTGGATATTCCTTATGAAAGACTGTTCTCTAAGAAACTCAAGTGAGAATAATTATGTGCCCTGACACTCCCCAGATTCCCATGAAGAAATGTGAAATAGTCTAAGCCATGAATGCCGGAAAGTATCAGTAACACCTTTCTGAATTAGTCAAAGCAAGGTGAAAATAGAAGCAGACCATTTAGCTGGTAGCATACAATCAATAAACCTGTGGTGTTACCGGAACTATGAGCTGATCTTTAGCAGGTCAACCAACTGTGGAAAGTCCAGAGTGAGAGTAATTTGCAGTCTTTTAAAAATGTAAGTTGTAAAAAGGTTGGAAACTTTTAATTGTTTAGCTTGGAGAACAAAAGATTTAGAGGGGGCATGATAAAATCGTCAAACAAATTCCAAGCTGTTTCAGAGAGGAAGGGAATATTTAGTTCTCCATGTCATTTCTAGGATGAAAAATAAACCTTAATGAAGAATGCAGCAAGAGAGTCCATACTGGAGATACATTTAATATTCTTACGATAAAGACACAATGAGGGACTTAGATTATCTGGGAAATCTCCATTAGTGGAGATCATAGAGAACATAATACTCTGACATTTGCTAGATGTGACAAAGACACAAGCCACAAGTTGGACCAGGTGAATTCTCTTGCTGTTTTCTTTTTTAGCCTCACTGAATGTGCATGCATTTGGTCTACATGGTTTAATAGAGGGCATGTAGCTTAGAATACCTCCTGCCTTTATTCAGACAGCAGAGCCTTTTTCAAATCATTTTCCCACCAGAACTACTCTTCATTCCTAACTCAGTTCCTTTTGTTTATGCTGGAAAGAACATTACTGTACTTTCAGCTTCTTAGTAATTACATAAATTTCAGGAACAAATTGCAGATTGTAGATGTGAAATGAATAAGCTTAAACAATTTTTCTAGCTATCAGAGACCATTTTTTAGGAAAATATGCACATAATTTTTCCCAGTTAGAGATGTAAAGGATGGTAAAGGAATAGGATGTTAGATATCTTAAAGAGAACAAGAAACTTGTGGCACCCTTTCTTTTTTCGGTTTGTTTGGAATTTGTTGATGGAAACTGTGGCCAGCTAAACAGCAGTCTCCTGATGTTACTCTTCTTTTGAAATAAACACTATTTATTTCCCATGATGAAATCAGCAGATGTAAATTGTACACTGGAAATTGAAACTTCGGGTCAGCGAAGCACTTACTGAGAGTGAACAGTACAAAAAATAAAGTCAAGAACAATTTAAACTACATTTTTGTTTCAAGAAAACCTGGGATATTTTTACCCTTTTCTCAGAGTCAACACATTTGTTAGTTGACAGTAAGATTCTGCAAGAGAGAAATTAATATTTCACAGTATGAAAGTTGTGTAGTATTTTGCTTTGTGTTTGGATAAGCACATTCTATGTTAATGAAAGCCAATTTAGTTTCCTGTCTGTGCACTGAGAAGGGAAGGCGTGGATTCAGGTCATCATTTCTAATAACGATTACTTCAGTATGGGTACACAAAGTACTCCCATGTTTCCATCTGGGAAATCCTGGACTGGAATCTATATGTGTACTCAGTGCGCAGATGGCTAACACATGATCAGAATCATGTTTGGGTACATCAGACTAGATGCATAAACTGACTCCTGAGAGTATGTGCTGGGAGCCAAGGATATCTGTAGGATCAGTGTTCTGGCTACTGGTTCAACAACTCTGAACACACAGCAGTGTATCAAGAGCAAGTGCTGTTGCCTGGTCCTGCAGCAGCACACCCTAATGACCTTCTGGACAAATGGACACATCCAATTTTCCCAATCAAATTAAGTTTGGGGCTGAGTTAAAAGGGGGCATGCCAAAGAAAGCATTAGTTGCTATAGGCAAATTGAAAAAATAAAAAGTTGAATTTCTGCTTAGCTTTGAGAATTTCAGCCTACATGGGTAACTGTCATCTGTCTGGGGTTGAAAAAAGTCCCACTGTTCACACCATCGCACAAACATCTGCACAAGCCATGTATTCCTTCCGTTTTCTTCAGAGCACCATTTTAGAGACGAATCAGCTGTCTATGAAAGAGAATCGGTCAGAACAAACATTCCCACCTTAAGGGGTGAGCATGCCTTCATCTAAAACTGGCAAGGAATAATATAGCTGAAAATGACTATGTAACATCTTTATTTCCAACAGTACTCCTCATTCTCCCCTCCTTGTCTAGAGGTAGTAAAAGAACTGAGACTCATCTCCACTTGTAGAACTGCAAGAAACTGCATCCTACTTGAGCTCAGTAGTAAGTTTTATTTCTCCACATTAAGAAAGTCATTCTGACAATATGAACAAGTAAGTGAACCTGCCAGAAATCTAAGAGTCTATTCCTGTGATGTTGACATGCTTAAGGCCGAGTGATATATTTTCCTTTGGTTTGCTCAGTCCAAATATCAGATTTTAGGAAGTCTTCAGATTGCAATTTTTCAGTTGCTGTCCAAGCTTTGCATGTTTATCCTTATATAGAGACAGTTGGACCAAGCAGCTTCTGAAATGAAATAATGAAGGGAAGAGTCATGCCAAGTCAGATTCCAAGGTTTAAGGTTTCATGTTTTTGTTGTTGGTAGTGTTTTGTTTTTTTTTAATAAATTATTTTCACACACAAGAAAAGATGAGCCACACACAAGAGCTGTACTCTGCAGCTAGATTTGCTTCCAAGTCTGAATCTGAAGGTGGGATATGGACTGGATATTTTTAGCCACAAAATATGTGAACCACAGAAGTATGTAAACTACACACATATATTTGTCTGTTCCTTTCAAAGGAATTCTCTTCATTGCATTAAAAAAAATATTGCCCACAGAAAGTTGGCAGAGCAGTAGCCCATGTCCCAGCAGATGCTTATGGAATGTTTCTGACTGTGTTGCATGCTAAAATATTCAGCTTTATAAACGGTGATAAAATATTAAACTCTAGTTTTAAAAATTAAAATAAAAAAAAACTGAATATATTCCCTTAAAGCGCATGTAGTAAGGAACAGACATTCTGATAATAAACCAGCCATTCCCTAAATGCTATTGTGCTGCTTTAAAAATGCAACAATTCGACAACTTTTGTCTATGGAAGGTACTTTCTAGCACTGAATAAACAGTGAACCCCATGCCCATTCTTTTGAAATTACTCATAACCAAATGTTCACCAGACTGGGCCCAGCCAGCACAAACAGAACCATTTGCTAATTAAAGTAATATTTAAGGATAGTGTGGCCGATGCAGTTCAGCGTTTATTCATCATCAATTTTGTATCTGAGTGTGGGTCTAGATTCAGTAAGTAGTCAGATGAAGTTTTTGTACCTCCTTTTTCCTATCAGCTAATTTTAATTATCACTTCCCTGAACATCTAATTTAAGCTCTTTGAATGATTTTTCAAGGTGTACTTAGCTCTCCTAGACACGAAGACTAAAGAATAATTTTAGTCTGTTTGAACATAACAAAGAATTATCAACTTTAAGTAGATAATCAAATGGAATTTTAGAATATACTTAATCATGTAATTACATACCTTTCTGAAAGCACAATCATTATTTCATTAAAAATTACATATACAGCTATGACAATTTTTCCCTCTTTTAATGCATTTCATCTGAAAATCTAAAAATGTGTCCTAAGAGTGTGTGAATTAAGCTAATAAATATTCTTCTGATATGAATAATTATCAGTTCTGAGTGAATAATTCTTAGCAGAGACTTTATTCATTTCACCATCTCTTTCAGTTATAACTGAATCTGTATTTTCTCAAATTAGCTATTTGAAGCTATTCTACCTTTGAGTTTAAGTGGGTTAACCTTTATCACATCACTCAATAGCCTAGATTCTAACTAAATATAGCTACTTACTAAAATAAATGATTTGCTAGTGTTCTGTGGTATTTCTGTACCTCAGTGGAATGAAAGTCTGTCCTTAGCAATTGTCAGCTGTGAATGTTCATCCTCTTTCAAAGGTTTTGCTCACTTCTCCTTCCCCTCTACTGACCAGTTGCACGTCGCCACTTGTACTAGATCTACCTACTAACTTTCAGCTGACAAATCTGCTTCAGAAAATGTCTTTGTCTTTCTTCATTCTCTTTCAGTCTGGCATTTTGTGGTTTTATTTCTTTGTTTTTTTCAGACATCGCATCCTGAATGGCTCAAGGTCAACTCAAGCATAGTCTAACCAAAACCAATCCTTTTCATCTTACCTCCAAAACCCTTTCCACTTCCATTTTCTATGGTTGCAAAGAATGCCATTCTACTTGTTATCCAAATGAACAATCTTTGATTCTTCTTTCCTCCAACTCTAAGTGAACAACCACACAGAAATTTTGTCCATCTTTGCACAGAATCCAAATAGCTTTTCCTGAAATTCAGAAGTTTATATAGCTCTGTCCTGCTTTTATTTTGAAGGCATCTCCTTTAATCTTGTGCTTGGTTTAATAGCTCTCTTTTAAGTAAAGTTTTTCACAAAGCCATCTTTTGTGTCATTTTGAAGAAGTGAGTTTATTGCAACAGCCATTGTAATAATGATAGAAGTAAAAGTGGAATCAATACAGAAAAATTCCAACCTATCTTCATAATTTCTTCTATTTTTATCATAATCTTTCACGTACAAAGTATTTTTAAATAAAAATTGTTAAAGATTCAGGTCAGGCACATTGTCCTTTTAGTTCAGGAAATTTCTGGGAATATGTATGCATGTGCAAATACAGATAGTATATTAAACTTTTTGTCAGCTAGGTTTCAATGGCTAATGCCTTTCTCTGGAGCAGGTTACACACCAAGGGGATCTGTCCTTGATGTGGAAACAATTTTGTTGACTTTATAATGCTTCTTTGTCTTGGAGAGAAAAAACCTTTTGAACTGGCTTTAAAAAATGTGTTGCAAAGATTCATGAAAGAAATAGTTTTTTTAATGTTGTATTGAATGGGTCAAAAGATGAAACTGCAACTCTGCTCTGACTGATAGACTTTGCTGTAGGCCTGTACAATTCCACAGGGCTGCTCAGCTGAGAAAGAGTTGTGTGATCAGAACTGCTCTTGCTGGCACAAGTAACAAGGGGAGTGAGGGAGTGGATGGTAGCTCGCCGCACTTTTATTTGTAATAATTTATTGTTGTAAATTCTTCTAAATTCCATTTCCAGAGAGTAAAAATTCACAGCTCCATTTGGATATAACCATTATTGAAATGAAATGCAAGGTAAGTTTCATGATACTTTTCAAGTATACCCTTTCTATCTGAGGATATGAAAGCAATCAATAGGAGATATCGCTGCCTCTCTGACTGAATGCATGTACTGACAAATATTAAAGTTTCAGCATCCACTCTTCTGCGTTCAAATCACACATGAAAGATACCGTAATTGAGATATGAAGCTTCTGATACAAAATGATGTACAAATCTTACCGATGCTTCCCCCCAAACCAGGGTTTTCATCAGATCTCCCTTCTGGTTGCACTGTGTGGTGTTCAGCTCACCACAGCCCCCCACAGTGAGAATACAAAGATCAGTCATCATCTCTATTCCACCTGTATTATACCTCTTTACAGACAATTTATGGATCTGCTGAGCTTGTTTGAAATTGGCTGATATGTTCAAACATTATTGGACTGAAATGTCTGACAGATGGTGGCATATAATGCATTCCTCAAATCCTCAGGACCTCAAGTAGGGACCCAGAATAAAAAATACTGAAACAAATAATCTATCCCACCCTGCTCCAAAATGTTAAGGCATAAATTTAACAATCTTCCACAAAAAATTTTGTTCTGATAAAGAAGAAAGTCCCAGATGCCCAATATGAGTTTTGATGCTGTCTTTGATGTGATGTGAAAGCTCCCCAATATCTGAACATGATGGCTATCAGTACACTGCTGTATGGTAACTCCAGACAGATAAAACACAGTCTACAACAAGCCACTCAAGACAGATCACCAAATGAAATTATAGCTTGTGACCGTCCCAGGTATAGTTGTTCCACTACCTGCTGTTGATGTCAAATATCAACACAAATTAGCATAAACAGAGTTCCATAAATAGCAGCAGCATAACTTTTTAAGCATTATTAGATATTTTCTACATTCTAATTCACATCTTAAAAAACAGATAAAGGGATTTCATTTACCGTTTTAAAATTTTTGTCTAGCTTAAATTCTAAGCAATACCTAAACACACAAAAATCATTAAATGTCATAAAGTGCATTTTTCTTTGACCTGCTGTGCAGACAAGAAAAAGCAGTATGCAATTTTACCAAGAAACTCCTGAAATGCATGTCTGAAATGCATGTCATGAGTTTATTTCCTTCTGAAAAGATTTTCCATTGAATTTCATAAGTATTGAAGGAAAAAATGAAAGACTTAAAATGCAGACCTTATCATAAAATTTTAACCAGCCAGATGAAAACTTGTTTTAAAAGCAAGTCTCCTCAATGAGATCTCAGATTTTGTTTATCCAGGTTGTATAAACTTTGTACAGCTACATTTCCATAGTTTAGTGGGTTGTAAGTATATTTTTGTCCTGTAATTTTTCAAACAAATGTATCAGTTATCAAGGTCAAAGTTAAGCATGATGCTGAGCCTTTTGATGTCTCGGTTTATTGGAGTGTTACTGATTCTGCCTGAGCACCGTAATTTCTCTCATCTATGAGCAGGTGTTCACAGCTTATTGCAAAAATAGCCACTGCATTTGCTTTATATGTTGCCAGCTCATTAGAAGCTTCTCAATAATTCCTTAATTTCAATGTCCCAAAAACAAGAAGAAAAAAAGCATGCTAGACTCTCAATTTATTCCACTTGTTACTCTATGAGCTGCATTTTGCCAATATTCTACTTCATGTTATTCCGTGCAAGGTGACTTGGTTATATGAACTGCAGTCTATGTATGTACCTGCATTAACAAATATTACAGACTGGTGAAAGCAAAGGTAAAAACTGGGAAAAGGAAGATATGCCTGCTGCAAGGGAAGATCATCTTTGATAGCATCTAAAGAATCTCAAGGTGCACAAAACTGTGGGACCTGAAATAATCTATTAATGGGTTCTGAATGGCCCCTATCCATTGTATTTGAAAGGCCATGGCAGTCTGGTGAAGTTCCCACTAACTAGAAAAGCTGAAACATAACTCTTACTTTCAAGATGGGAAAAAAAGAAGATCCAGGGAACTACAGACCTATCAGTCTCACCTCTGTGCCTGGCAAGATTATAGAGCAGACGCTTCTGAGGGCCCTACTAAGATGTATGGAAAATAAAGACAACATGATTGGTGATAGCCACCTGTCATCAAGGACAAGTCATACTTGATAAACTTGGTGTCCTTTTATGATGGAGTTACAGCATCTGTGGAGAAAGGAAGAGTAACTGATGTTATCTACCTGGAATTGTGCAAAGTGTTTGACACTGTCCTACTTAACATGCTTGTCACCAAACTGGAGAAAAATGGATTTGATGGATGGACCACTCACTGGAAAAGGAATTGGCTGGATGTTTGCTCTCAGAGAGTTGTAGTCAATAGCTCAGTGTCCAAGTGGAGACCAGTGATGAGTGACATTCCTCAGGGATCATTGCTGAGATCGGTGTTATTTAACATCTTTATAGGCAACATGGACAGTGGGATACAGTGCAAGTTTGCAGATTACATCAAGCTGAGTGGTGCAGTTGACACACTAGAAGGAAGGGATGCTATCCAGAGGGACCTGGACAGGCTTGAGAGGTGGGATCATGCCAACCTCATGAAGTTCAACAAGGCCAAGTGCAAGGCCCTATACCTTGTTTGGGGCAGTCTCAAGCACAAATACAGGCTGAGTGGAGAATGGCTCCAATTTGGATGTATCAGTCGACAAAAGACTCAACGTGACTCAGCAATGTGTGCTTGCTGCCCAGAAGGCCAACCGTGAAACTGTGTTGCATCAAGAGAAGTGTAACCAGAAGATTGAGAGAGGTGCCCCTCTACTCTGTTCTTGCGAGACCCCATCTGGAGTACTGCATCCGGTTCCGGGACCCCCAACACAAGAAGGACATCAAACTGTTGGAGTGGGTCCAGTGGAGGGCCACAAAGATGATCAGAGGTCTGTAGCACCTTATCTACCCGCACAGGCTGAGAGACCTGGGGCTATTCAGCCTGGAGAAAAGAAGGCCCAAGGATACCTTACAGAAGCCTTCCAGTACCTTTCCTATAGGAAAGCTGGGGAGGGGCTATTTAGAAGGGTATGTAGCAACAGGATCAGGGGAAATAGCAGAAGGAAAGACTGCTGCAAATATTTTAAGGTATCTATTTCTGTGCTTTGCTTTAAAACAATTTTATTTTCCCAAAATGGAGTAATATAGTTGGGATTTGTTTCTAATCTCAATAATTATATCAAACTTAAATGGTTAAACAGAGCACATAGTAAAAAGCCAGAACATCTTCTGAGCAGAGCAGTTTAATGTGGATGCAAACCTTAGATTTTAGGAGAGCTCAGCATAGTTACAACCTGTCCATATTCACAGATTAATTATGTCAGTATAACATTAACAGAAACAGTTGATCTTTACTTAAAATTGTGGAGAGGATTTTCTGTGAAGATTCACGGGATTTTTCTTGTAGAAGTTTCTAAACTCAACCCAATGGCAGCTCTGATAATGTGCAAACTTCAAAAATGCCTGTTTTGCAGAGCTTTTCAGCTTTTACTTTCAGTCCTTTTTCTTACGACACAATGTCTTGTATGTAATCTGTAGAAGAAAGCTGATGCAGGACCTGCTACTTTCGGTGTCATGGGATGACACTTGGATGAGAATGTGCTGAAGTGATGATCGTACTCTCCAGTTTGGGCATGTCCCATCTTTTCAAAACCACATTCTTGGACAGATTAGAAGCTAATCTAACAGACAGACCTGGCCAGTTAAAACAGTAATTGAAATAATGAGAGTGTTTTATTTGGTGAAAACTGATCTGCTTCATTTATTTTTTTTTAATGAACGAACAGGCTCAATCATAATCGCTTGATTAATTTAAGCAGTAATTTTTCTGCTAAGATAATTTCCTGTTTTCCATTTTTTGAACAGAAAAACAGAAAAGACATAAAGAAAGGATTCCTTTTGACCTTAGATGGGAAACTGTAAACATCACTCAATGAATAAAATCCTGAAATGATGGTGAAACCATAAAACCCAAAACAGTTCCATTTTTGACTAGAGGTAGGTAAAGGTATTTCAGATGCAGGGAAGGGGAAAACTCAGGAAGCCCACGCTCATTAAAGGATTGAGGTTCATTTTCCTTAGTCTTGGGAACATTTAGGAAAATAGCATTAAACAAAAAGCAAACTGAAACTTCCCCTGAAACTTCTATAACCTTATTGAGGCTCTTTCAAAGAGTTAGGACCTTCTTTCATTCCACTCGCTTTTGACCAACCTTGTACTATAAAGAAAAAAAACAAGAAAGAAGAAACTAAACCAAAAGCAAATTTTCAGTTAGCAAAGTAAATGTATGGCAATTTTCAAACAGCCAGCACACATTACTAATTGACAGTTGCTTAGTGATTTACAGGAGACATCTTGTTAGCTTTGGTACAGAGCCAAATGGTACTCACATCGCTGAAACAGTCTCAGCTGGCTTTTGGACGTGGCTATCAGACTCTCCTTCATACTGTCCCCAGTTTAGGAAAGCATCACTATTCATCACAATACTTAGGCCACATGCTTCATTTTAAGCATGTGCTTTCCTCAGAAAGGACGAGTTTAAACATGTGCTGGTGTTATTTATGGAATTACTCCTTCCAGGAATGATATGCTCATGAAGGCAATATGGGAAGCTTTGACTGCCAAGATGAAGACTTGGTAGCTGTGGGTGAGCTATGGATTTGAGTCCTCAGACCAGCTAAACTGACACTTTGTAGAAGCAATTGAAGGATATAAACTGATATCTGAAGATAGTACACATGAGGAATTGTGTTCAGTCATATTGGAATGACGCTTTCAGTAATTTTGCCAAAGAATGCGAACATGATCCAAGTGATTAAGCCTAAAGTGAGGGTGGCAGTGGGAACCACAGTGTATGTAGAATGAAGCAGTTAGTACTTCTAAATATTAGTACTTTTAAATATTGTCTTCCCTTTAGAGACAGTATTAGGCTTGCCATTATGATGTGGAGGAAGGGGTAAGTTGAACCAGTCAGGGATGTCACTCTCAAACAGAGGAAACAACATATCATACCTTATATTGTTTAGCAGATACACACTGATATGTATCTCCTGGAAACTGATCTTCCAGTGTTGTGAAAAGCCATAGTCTTTCTTCGCTGTTCCTGTCTGTGATTGCCTAACAGCAAGAATGATGAATGTATTTAAGTGTAAGTAGCAAAACCTTTTCCTTCATGGCCTCACTGTTATAAACAAAGTTTTGAAACAGAGCTTAAGAAGAGTTAGTCACAGTAGTATCAAAAATACGCTGAAGCAACTATTTCATCTTTAGCCTGGGCATGGCCATGGAATGAAACAAGTACACAGGTTTGGACAACTATGAACATTCATCTTCTTTTTCCTCCTTAGTCACAGAGCAAAGCATCTCTCTACCTGGCTTTGGGCCACTATTCAACTGCACCAGCTGCTCACATTCCAAAGTGCATGGCTCCCTTCTTTTAAGGGTTTTCTTCAAATATGGCCTGGATTCTGGTGTGCCTCTCTGTAGAATACCTTTTGGTGATAGATGCACCATTAATATATCATTGCTTGCTTCTGCCTTCAAAGTCTGAGAAAGACAGACTTTGATGTAAGTTTTCAGATAACATGACTGCTGAATAAATCAGTGAAGCCCAAAACCATGAATTGCTATAGATGCATGTGTGTAGCCATCTTCCTCAGCCATTCATTCAGGACTATATCCTAAAGCATATCTGTGGAGTCTGGTAGAAAATAAAACCAACACATTGCTTTGCTTCTTACCTGGGCCTTAGAATAAACTAGTCCCATTTGCCCTCTCACAGCAGAGAGGACAGTCAGGTTGCTGAGCCCTGGCACACACATCTCAGTCTCAGCCAAAGCAGAAACTATCTCATGGCAGCTTTTGCTGAACTTCATATTAATGGTTGCACAGTGGCAGTTCATCTATGCTACTTTGGGTGGTAAATGTAGAGATTTGACCTGCATTCATTTGCAGCGAACTCTACATGGTACTCAGAGTTGAATTTGATTACTAAATGCTATACAATATAAAATAGCTCAAATACATTTTGACTCCAAACTCCAGCCTCCAAAGCAGCTACCCACTGGCTCCTATACAGTCAGTCCTTGCTGCAGCCTAACTTACCAACTTTTTAGCTGTTTGGACTTAAGATGAATAAATATGAGATGAGGTAGTACTAATGCACTTTAAAAAGCATGATAATTATTATGTGGAAGAGAAACATATGATGTATGTTCAAGTCACCTTGAAAAGTGACTGAGCAAATAAGCCTTGTTTCCAGGAAATTATTTGTTGCTTTCTTATCTTTGTTACTTACAGAAGCTGCCATTCCTGCCATTTCTGTGTTGTTCACTATGTCTAGACTTCTCCATGTCAGAATACGATGAGGCTGTGTAGACATCTACTGTGGGATTTTCTGTCCATACCTGTTTCCTTCTGACCCTTCCAAAGCCTTTTGCTGTCTTCTAATGATGACTGAAGGTCAAAAGTTCAGGCTCTGACAAATTATAGTGTATTGCACAAAGGCTGTAAATAAGTAAGCAGCTAACTTGGCACCTTCATTTCCATCTGCTTTCCATGTGTAATAAATGCAGCCAAGTTTATTAATATTCTAATCGTTACTCAAAGGCTACAATTCCATGCTCTGACTAAATTAACACTGAGGTTTTGGATCCAAGGACCATATTTTATTTATATAAGCAACAAAGATGTCATATTATGCAATAATTTTGCTGATATCTTATTTGGATACTCAGGCTCCCCTTCCAGGCTCAGGATGTCTTAATAGGATTATCTCATTGTGAAAGAAACATTTGTTCAAAAGTTCAAGAGGTGTATTCTAAAGACTCATGTACTACACCACAGAATAACCTTTACCTCAGGATGTCAGAAATACTTTGTACTGAAAATATATTTGTGTTTGTCTCCATTTGATAAAACTGACTTTTCTTGAGATACCAGAACAACGGCTTACTCAGCTAACTGTGCATCTTAACTTACAATTGAGAGCAGTATCCTGTTTGAGGTTTTTGTGGTAATACAACAAATATGTTCAGAAATATATTAAAGAACAATTAATTTTATTCTTATAAATGTAAATTATTGCAAACCATAGCACTTGAATTTGGCAGGTGGAAAAGAAACCACATCAATATGTTGTACTATGAGAGAATATTTTGTGGTTTACTGGTGCCTTTCATCTGAGGATGGCAGCACACTTTATAAACTTACATTACTTTTAACAGCATGTCTGTGTGTGTCTGAAGGGTATTAATTCACAGAAAAAATTAAAAAGAGATAGAATAACAGTCCAGACAGGTCAAGGGTATACATATTTTATTTCTCATGAGAAAATCCAAAGTGTGATCTCTCTTTGCCAGCTCCAGGCATGATTTAAGGTATTATTTTCCATGCTGGATGACTACAAGTAAAATGGGAAAACAGACTGATTAAATTTAGATTACTGTCAAAAGAAAGAAAGTTCTGCATTGTACCACCATGATTATGTGACTGCCACAATTTAAAACTCAGCAGACAATTGAATTTCAAGTAGTACTCTATAGCACATGGCAGCATCATTCCAATGTCAACAAATTTTAAAACAAAACTTTGTGATTTGTATTCCCTTCTGAAACAGATACAGAGGGATGTTCTGCCAGTTAAAATATTCTTTCCACGGTGTACAATTATTTAACAAGCATAACAAAATGGACCTGAAAGCTCAAGCTCAATAAACTACTTCTGCAGTCTTTAATCTATTTTCGTATCTACAATGATGCTGTTACTAAATATTTCTCTTTTTTTTTTTTTTCAAATAATAAACAAACAAACAAAAACAGCAAAATAAGTCAAAACCCCATTTCAACCTATTGTGTTTCCTGTTGTCTAACAGCCTTCCTGAGGCTGGTAACTAATTAACCATGAATTGATGCTGCCGTATTTGCCATGTAGGTAACTTTTTATAAGAAATGAATATCCTTTATTGTATCTTAAACTTTTGCTTCAGGGAGATCAAGTTCCCAGACATCACTACATGTTAACTTACACAGATGTAAAAGGAGAAGGTCTGATAGAAACTTGATTACAACTATTAATGCATTTTTATAACTAATGTATTCAATCTGGCCACTGAGCAAGTTATGACAGTCCTAGTGACTACTGAACACTGTGGAATTAAACAGAAATGCTACTCAGAGATTTCCAAGTGTACTGCCCAGCACTTTAACCAGGGAGCTAACAATGCCTTTTCACTGCTTTGCGTATTTGAATTTGTAATACCTAAATAGTAATACTGACAATTTTCACGTCAGATTATGAACCCAGTTTGAATTTCACAGCTTTATGTGATGACAAATTTCAGATAGAAAGAATATCCTTGCACACTTGAGTTAAAAGAAATCACTTGAGAAATCAGCTCAGGAAACCAAAGTATCAGCTGAGGTCCCCAAAATTTCCAGAGCTTTCACCAAACTTGCTTTTGTAAAGGGCACAATTCACAGTTACCCCATACCCTTGTGACTGCTGCTTGCACATCTTGCTTTCACAGCAAGGCTGTCTCCCATAGAATTATAGCTTACAGGAGAATTTTAAGTCTCACATTTACTTGCTTTTATGTGCATGTGTGTGACTTTGCCCATTCTCTGAAGTCATCTCTCATCATTAAGAGACCATCTGTGTTTAGCTAGACAGCTTATTTGATGGGAGCTATTTCTGTCACCCTCCACAACTAAGATGCCATGGGTTGGGTTCCATCTGTCACTCCAAGGAGAGAGGAATATCTTCACTAGTTACTGGCTTTTTCAAATCAGGTGCAGAGTGATATTAAACAAATTGAAGGAAGGGGAATAATGAATGGAAATATGAAATGTCAGTCAGACACTCATGAGTCTTTCTTCTTAATAGTGAACAGTGTGTCTTTCTCTGCTTCTTCTTGCACAGTATGTGATCCACACCTTTGACCAGTTTGGTGGACCAACACTGGCCTTGCTCTACTCTGCTCACATCTTTCTTGTACTATGGGGGACCTAAAACAGGACCCAGCCCTGCAGGTGCAGCCCTTGTAAGTGCCATGTAGAAGGAAATCAGTTCTCTCAACTTGCTGCTGTAACCCAAGATTGCTATCAAAATATCAGGTCCCTCACTCTTGCTTTTCACATGACCTCCCTCATATACTGGTGTTAGCATGTGAGCCAGATCACATCCTGTACAAACCAAAGTTTACATTCTATACATACCACTAACACATGCTGAGTGGTTTTAATTCCTGTAAACGCTGAATGATCCCCTTACTTTCAGTGGATTGGACAGTCTGAAACAGAGCATGCAGTGAGAGACCCTGGATTGCAGAGAATGAGAGAAGAAAAGTGTAGTGCAATGTCATGAGACAGAAGAAGAGGTGTATCAGCATTTATTCTCATTAAACTGTTTAGCTTTCTTAAGAGTGGCATGGTTTGTGGGACATTTTGCTGTGAAGAATAGTCTAGACTTGTCCAGCTTTCTTAATTCAGAAAGAAAGGAGATTTTTATCTCTGACTGCAACAGTATCAAGTCCACATCCATTGCCAAACTTCACAGTGAATAGGGAGTATATGCCACAGCCACTGCTGTGCAACCAGGAGCTGTGGTAAGCAAGATAGGTACTGTCAGAGCTCCCACTAGCATCCTTTGTTTAATAATTACAGATAGCCTTATGCATAGATGAAAAGTCAACTTTATAGTGGAAAAATGCAAAAATACCCCTTTTGCACTCCCTATAGGGTAAAAGTAATAAAGCAGGATTTCAGACCAACCATAAGCTTTCAGTTTTTTGGAACAACCTGAGACTTTCAGCTGCTCCCCAAACTCTGCAATCTGTGCTGGGGAAAGAAATTTGCAGAGCCAGAAATAAGGGGCAATGCCACACTGCCTGTCCCTAGCAAGGATGGCTGGAGGGGGTCCGCAAAATATTTTCAATGTCAGGGAATAATTATTTTGTAGTGAGACAGAAATTGTCTCACTTGAATAACATTTTTCCTACAGTATTTTCTCAAAGCCCAAGGGATTTTCTTCCAAAAACTGAGATTTTTGGCAGCCCTGGAGCTTTTCTCGTATTTCTGCCTATGCTACTCATACTACAAACAGCATTCTTACAAAATAATTTCTAGACTACAGTTGCTTCATCAGCCCACTAGAGGAAGAAGGAAAAAACTATGTTTTATGTAACTTCGCAGCTGCAGACAGTTACTTGGTTGTACTGTAGAAATCTATCATTTGTTAGCCAAACAATCCATTTCTATGGCCTGCATTTTTATGTGAGGTCAGATGACATGTTCAAATAGCCATTGTTGGTATTAAAAGATGTATTCAGTTTGCATCTCAGAGATAATAAAGTCTTGAAGAAAACAAAACAAGGGAAGGACTATTATATACAGATATCACTGGTAGGCCATTTTAGAGTGTTAAGTCCTATTGTTAAGTGATATTTAGAATGTGAAGGAGCAAGGTAATGCTGAAAAAATATTGGGTAGACTGAAGGTATCCCCTTTGCCTTTTTTCCTGTACATTTGTGAGTACTCCCTCCTGAAAGGAAATTTGGATGAAATTTCGAATGCTTTTGGCATTCAATGGTAAAATAACATTTTAACGGATAAATTTACTACTTGCTCCTCTATAGGTATTCAGAGTATCTTGGATGTGTAATGAATTAAAAGAACATAATTTTTTGCTCTTTCTGGCTTGGGATGATGTCTGTCAGTTCAGCAGTTCTACGATGCTCTAAAATATTGGGGGGAGAAGTAACTCCACAGAAACCCTTAAAATTGAGCTCAGTCACTACGTTTCCTGCCCTGAGAGCAGTTCTGGCAGAAGGATGAATCAGTGACTTCCTCCCAGCATCCTACACTTCACAGCATCCCCACAGTCTACTGTTATCAAAACAAGGCAAAAAGCACTTTTGAACTTTCTGGAAAGTGAGAATAAATAAGTCAAGCAAGCAAATATCTGAAACAATTAGGGGATCTGCAAATAACTCCACCAAGCAGATGATTAGATGAACAGACTATTTCCCCATAGATATTTTAAGGAATATTTTCATTTTTTATATGTTCTATAAACAATTTTAAATGCAGTGGATTTACCAGGGATGAAGGGAAATGTAAGAAGTGAGCAGGGTGGGAGTACAGGATGAGGAAGGATATGAAAGATGAGACGTCTGAAATATAAAGATCTTAAGTACTGGCCTGTCTGGTTATTTGAGTGTCCCTAGCAGTCAAATAATGAACCTTCTTCATGTTTTGCCTTTCTGGACTTGGCTAACTTCGACAAATTTGTAGGCATTAGGGTCTGTCTGGAATTAGTTCCAAGAGTTGTTTTTTTTCTCCTTAACATTTTGCAGCTGAGGCAGCCTTGTGAAAAAGATGCTTTGAAGAGAAACATTACCAAATATGTCTTTTCTCCTGCCCGTATCTCCTATTTCCACAGGAAAGGGACACAGACACAAGCACACCAATGAGAGCAGAGGAGAAGCCATCATCACTGGAGGAGAGAGAAAAGCCTTGCCTGAAGCCCTGTCGGTAGAGAGGAAGCAGCTGAAGGTTCGTCAAAAACAGAGATGCTGTCCCCTTGGCATTTCTGCCAATTCTGCAGAGGTTTAACTCAACACTTCCTCCCCTCCAGCTGCCCTTGGCAACTCATCAACGACCACCTTGGAAGATTGTTTTGCTTCCCTCGGCTGCTCTCTGCAAATTGCAGACAGCAGAGTCTGTCTATTTTTATGCCAGGGGACACAACTCACATGAGCAGAAAAATTGAGTGCTGTGCCATTATTGCTTCCTGCCAGAACCTCAGCTGCAAATACTGCTATGCAGCCTGCTCCCTCTGCTGTGATTTTAGGTAATCATAGCAGGAGAGTGAAGCAAAAGCTACTTGCTCCTTTCTACTACTATTACTTTAGGGGTTAGAACTAGATGATCTTTAAGCTCTCTTCCGACCCAAGACCTTATATGATTCTACTTTTCTCATGTAAAATGGTATTACTAATAACAGCTGCATGTAAAAGCCCTGAGTAAGGACAGCCTGCACTGTGTTAGGAGGCATAAAATAGAACAGTACTTACCACTGTTTTGCTGTTATGTTTAGTGCTACCCACTTCTGTAAATTTTTCAGGATATTTTTTCTGACAGTCCCAGCCTCTGCAACTTTCTTTGAAACACGTGAAACCAAACTTCCTAAGTAATCATCTCCTTCACCATTTTTCCCTGCCACTTTCCATTCCCCCTTTTTCTCAGATAACAGTGATAGGATGAGAGGGCCTTCAGTTGCACTGGGGGAGGTTAGAGTCACATACTAGGAAAAGTTTCTTCTCAGAAGGTGTGGTGAGGTGTTGGAACAGGCTGCCCAGGGAGGTGATGGAGTCATCATCCCTGGAGGTGTTGAAGAAAAGGAGGGATGTTGCACTGTGACATGGTCTAAAGGAGTCACAGGCTCGGGTTGATGGTTGGACTGGATGGTTTTAATAATCTTTCCAACCTTAGTGGTTCTATGATTCTATGAGTTCTATGTATCCTCCAATAGACATGTCAGACCTGAGGCAGCATGAATAGGGAGAAAATCTTGAAACTTTCTCCTCTAGATAGGGAGAAAATCTTGAAACTTTAGCTATTTTACTTCAGAATAGGAGCAAATCTGGATTCTTTGTTTAGCAGACTTCTCCTAAGTGTTCCAATGCAAATTCCATTTTGAATAGAAGTTTTTTTGTTTTTGTTTTTTACTCTCTGTACTGCCTTTTTTTTCTATTGTATTTAAATATAGTTCAGTTCAAGTGAGACTTATGAAATCTTGACCTCCAAAAGGAGCTGGAGTGACACTATGCTCTGACAGCCTACAAAACTGTGTTGAGACAGCTTGCACTTGGCCAATCAGCAGCTTTTTTGAAGGAATTAACAAATGAAGCTGTAGGTAGGATTGAAACCAATAAAGAGCAAAGATTTAGAAATAATGTCCAACAACATCCTTGGGCTGTGGTTTGGATCCAATAGATAATTTCTAGAGTTTCAGAAGAAGCAGTGTGTGGCTGAGTGGTGGATTTATGATGTGTTTGTCTGGTGATTGCAGGCTAGGAAAAGGGTCAGCTGCAGGTGACCTACTGGTAACCTATCCATAATCCATTTAGAGCTTAGGTTATGAGCAATATGAGACCTGAGGTTAGATGTAATGCAGTTTCAAACTGGTAAAACACATTACATGATAGTTTTGGATAATTCTAGTGACTACCTATTGCCCATTATTATGTTAGATGAGAATTAAAAAGAAGCAGAGGGCTGAGGGTATGTTTGAGGCCAGTGAAGTTGCTGGACAGGTCCTGAACAGTCCTAGAATGGGGGTAGGATTTGAGCTAGTTAATGGCTTTGGGACAAGATTGTGGAATCACCTAATACACCACATATTTACAGTCAGTATTTGGTGAATGAGGCAGTGCTGTGCTAAGTCAGTGGTTAAGACAAGTGCTGTGGGCAGCACAGGGATGTAACCTGGCACTGACATGAGAGAAGAAATGAGTAGGAACCCCTGCACTAATAAAAAATTTGGAGACATATCTGACTTTTGCTACATCGAGTTGGCATGGCTGAAAGCAAGGCCTCTGAGTGAACCCAGCCAAACATTAGGACTCAGGCCAACAGGTGACTTCAGTCTAGAGAAAGCCAAGTAAGATTACAATGCTATGACTGCAGGCTGAAGTGAACAACTTCAGGCAAGGTTACAGTGGTGCTGGCAGACAGGTCCAGTCTGCAGCCAGCAGTGCAGGCTGAGGGCATTTGAGGAGTGGTTTAGCTCTGAGATTGTGTGTGGCTGATTCCAGGGGCAGCACAGACAGGCAGAGGCCTCCAACTTGGTGTTACCTATTGGTTTGGATCCCAGTCCAGCTCACAGTTGCCTGCCTATGTTAAAGAGCTTCTAAAAGATTTTGTTTATGATTATCCTAGTTGCCATCTGAAGCTCAGTACCAGACCAGTAGAGCGTGAAGGCCCCCATAGGTAAATTTCATCCCTGTCTAAATCCAGTATAGTTTTTAAAAAAACAAACATGGATGATGCATTTCACCTGCATTGAACACCTGCAATTATTTTCTTAAATTTTCTATAGCTCCATATCATTCTTCAGTGTAACAGAAAAAAAGCAGAAGGGCTCACAGTCTTGCACCAGTAAATGCTGCCACACAGAAGTTTTCAGGGACTGCCCTGAAGGAGAGAGATCACATCCACTCTGCGAGGAATGCTGGGTCCCTGGCATTGCAGCTTCTCAAGAAGTGACACAAGCTTTTTGAATATATTAGAGTAATCAGTGAAAGTATTAAAACAGCAAAAGATAGAAAGGATAGTGAAAGGGAAGTTGTTCCTTTTTAACAGAACCATGTAGACAAAAAATACTAAGGCCTTTGCATTTTTAGGTACAACGTAACAACTCAGAACCTTCAGCTGGATTGTACAGGGGAAATGACTTACTGGCTTTCTACTAACTGCAATCACTAAATGTTTATTATTCATCTCTAACCAATATTTTTTTCCATTTGGAAAAACAGAAAATAATGTATGATATTCCCTGTATACTTCCAGAGGAGGCTGGCAACAACTAACTCCTGTTAGGACTGCACTTAGATCCAGGCTGTCCTGCAAGTCCACTGTGTCACTCATCCCTCCCTTCCCACAAAGCCCTTGTGCTTGCATGGGTAATTACAACCATTCTGTATTTTTGATCTCACAGATTCCTTGTTTTTTACTTCTTTCCTGCTTCCATTCCTCTCTCCAGCCTTGTAATACCCTGCAGACTCTGAACAATGGATTAGCTGTTCCCTCCAGTTAAGGTTTCCAGAAATAGTCTTTAGAGTTTTGCCGTATGTTTATCTTTCTTAATACTCCAGTGAACAGCCCCCTCATGACTCACAAGCAGACAAAGGTCTTGAATGGATTGTTTATTCTTCTGAGCTAGATGGCACTGCCCAGAGCTCACCACGTGAGCAGTGCAGAGGAGCTTTGAGGAGGTACACACTGTTGTACATACTTAATTACAAATAACATTATAGTTACCTTGCCCCAAACTTCCATGAATCATAATTAAGACTGGAAAATCTAGCCAGCCCCATTTAACCCCACTCCAAAATTGTTGCTAGAAAGGGTTGCACTCACATGCCAGGATACTCGTACTCCTGCACCCATCTCCATGTACAGACACTGCTGGGAGAAGCAGAAGAGAAGAAGGAAGTCACCCTAAATAACTCAGTGTCTGACCTTCTCCCACTAAGCTCTCTTCCACTCCTGGCACAAAGTCACTGAGTGACCTTTGTCTTTCAGATGTAAGGTGTATTTTGGCTCACAAAGAGCAAAGGCAACCAACAGTAATGGAGTCTAAGAATCCAGTATTAAATAAATATACAACTTTGTGACATACAACCAAGACAAAGTCAACTTTACCCTAATAACTGGTCACAGTATGAAATGCCCAATAAAAATAAAGACACACAGAAGACCCATGACAGATCACCTGAGCTATAGGGTTAAGCAATACTCTTGAGAGTACTGTATATAAAACTAGCTTCTGTGGCCAGAGCTGAGTATGCAAAGTTGTGGAAACTCTTCAGATATAAAACCTTAAAATCATATCAAGGACTGGAGAAGGAAAGATGCAGGCTATCCAGCTACCCATCTCCTCATAGGAAGGGATCAAGGTAAAAGAATTCAACTGTGTGCCAGTTGGGTACCTAAATTACAAGTTTTCTTCCACTTTTAAATTCTCTCTTGGCTCTTGGTGGGCTGTGCTGAGCTCGCAGCTCTGACTGGGGGCATCTGGGAACATTTCACTCTTCTAGAGAAGATGGTGAAAGATGGGCAGGATGTGTGTGCTAGGGCACAGGATGTTTGGAATTCTTCTTTCTGGGCTCAGAAATTACTGCTGAGTAGTGACACACAAATATAATCAGGGACGCAAAACACCATTGATTAAGGGCATTGATAAAGATGAAAAAGTGGCCTGCGTTTTATGATATTTTGACAATCTCTTCAAAAGTTTTGAGAACGTGTACTGAGTGAGATAGATGCAGCTATTGCTTTGCACACGAAGAGTAACAGAACAGTTAAAAGGGAAAGATTGAAATTCTAGAAATTCTAGAATAATTACCCAAAGTGATCATGGTGTTCATCTAGTGAATGTTGGACAAGAAAACTTGGAAACAAGCATAAGGATGATCAAATGAATTGAGTTTTAAGGAACCTGTTCTAGGGAAAGAAAAAACTAACAGCAAATGTCACCAAAAGAAGGATGAATCTAAACAATTACATGCTAAAAAGGGAAAAGAAACTGTCTGGCATTAAAGTATCTGAATATCAATGTCTAAAGTGGCAATGGAGTACCCAAGTATTCTACCTAGTATCCAATTTTTTCAGAACAGTATGGTTTACACTGTCACATACATGACCTGTGATATGTCTCAGTTACCGCAGAGCATCTAAAACAGCACAGGTAATTTGTTCTGGTCCCTAACTGCCTGTAACCTTTATAAGAGCTTAAAAGTCAAGCCAGGCAAACAAGAGTGGCTGACCTTTCTAGAATATAGTAAAACGAGGAAAACTCAGTACATACAGAATGATTTAATTTCCTTACTTCCTATCCAAAGTCAAACCTTTTTCAAATGCTTGCTGCGGTGGGCTACCCTTGGAAGTTCATCATATTAAACATTTGGGGCCCCAGTACAACCATTAATTACAGAAGGTTCCCGTTGTGAGCATTGCTTCCTTACAGACAGCAACCTTCTGTTCAAAACTTTGCTGATCACAGCTGTGAAAATAGGGTGAGAAGGAAAGCCTCTTTCTGGAGGGATTATTTATATGTTTCATAGGTCAAGCTCCATCTAAAATTCAGGAGAAGTGCAGGACATATAGTGAGAAATGAATGTTAAATATATACTTTAAGAGACAGTACTTAGAACATAAGACCTTTGTCAAAGAAGGGCCTGATGATATCTGCATATTCAATGTACCTTGGAAAAATTGCCAGACTTTCAAGTTATCGACATCAAAAGTAAATGAAATATGATGTCTTTTTCTTAAGGGTAGAAAAGGAAGGTGAAGGTGGAAAGATGTAATATTGGCAAATATTTTGTTGCTTTCTTTGAGCCACTCTAATAATCACAAGTCAAAATATTTTGCAAGAGGAAGGAAAGGATAAGTTGTACACTGAGGTGTTTTATAGAAAGGAAGTTCAGTCAAAGTGCGTATTTCCTACGCAACAGAGAAACAAAAACTCTCATCATAAAAAAATGTAAAAACAGGCACAGCTCACCTCTCCTCACAAAGCAGGTAGAAATCCCACAAGGATAGGATGAAGCATAAGTTCAGACACTGGAGAGCTAACACAGCTCCATTCTAAAGTGAATCTTTTTAACATCTATGAATACTTTGAATCTAAGGGATAAGACCTGAGGCTTTGAGTTCTCAAGCTTGCAGGCATGTATTTCTTTCTTTTTGTTTACATGTTTATTTTCTACAGCATGCTACCATCATATATCTCATTTTTTAATTGTATATAAATTGCCATTAGCTGTACCATCTTGGGAGCATACTAACTGGAACACTGAGACAAGGACAGGTAAACAAGTCTCTATTTCACACTGAAAAAGCTGCAATTTGCAGCTGGAGAAATCAACTCACAAAACATGGACTGGAGGACAGAAGTTTTGGTTTTGTTTTTTTTTGGGGGGGGGTTATATCTACAAATTTTGGACAGGTACTGATATTTTTTTGCAGAATTGTATACCAGAAAGTCAAGTGGCCTGTCTTAAATTAACAATTTGAGGCTGTTATAATATGTATGATATGCATAGCGTATACATATTGTAATTCTACTTGTAATTTAGAGACAAAGAATCTGCTGCTGTGCAAATCCTATGACTTTTTTCAGCACTCCTACTTAAAAGGGAGAAAAAATGTCATTTTATAGACGGTAGCTCTTATACTATTTCAGAAACGCTCCTGATGGACAGTAATCCATGTCATTCACAGACTTGGCAGTTTATAATATCTTTTAGAAGGGCTAATGATGAAAATAAAGTTAATTCTCAATAGTACATTTGAGAAGACTGTGAAATTTTATCTATATTACTGGAAATCAAGGTGCATGAGATGGCTTGGGTATCAGATCTTGGGTTATTGGTCTATGTGCCAAGAATCAGAGAGGATGGTGTGCTGCATTTAGTACAGACCTACCAGGCTGCTGATTTGTAGAACTATTCACTGTTTCTGTTGATACTTTGTCCACTTCAAAATAAATTCTGTCAGTTTAAGACGATTTCCATATAAATTATAATTTTCTTTGAGCTCTTAAATTATAATTAAGGAACATAAAGTTAGTTTTCTGTGTGACTATCATAATTTAACCCAATCAGAAGTCAATATATAAGACAATATAAAGTGTCTGAAATAAATGCTTTGACCAGATCTTAAAGAAGCCTACATCTCCCTACATTGTAGTTACAAGGTACAGAGAAGTATCTTCAGTTTTGAAGACACTGGCACTTTATTTGCCAGAAGAAAATCATTTCTTTGTAAATATGTTATATAACGTGAATAAAAATGGTGAATACACATGTTTATAACATTGAGTTTTAAGATACTCAATGATGTGATGTGTCACAGAAGCGCATCAAATGACAGCTACTTTGGAGACTGAAGAATATGTCAGACTTATGTTCATGTATTTCCTGATATTTCCAGGGAGGAATGTTGAATTAAAAAAACCCAAACCCACAAAAAAAAAAAAAAAAAAGAAAAAGAACCTTGAATACTGTATAGATATCATTAGATGTGGTAGAAGTATCTACTGACAAATGGAAATAAGTAGAATAATTCAGGTGCTTCCTACACCATCTTCTTTTTTTTTTTTTTTTTTTTTTTTTGAGGGCATTGTAATTGAGTTTCTTGTCATTCCATTAACAGCTGCTAAATACAGCTAATAATTCTCAATCCTTTTGAAAGTTTCAGGAGGGAATTATTTGTAAACTATAAGAGATTCACTACTCTTTCAGCAAGTGTAGTGTCTTGTACCTAGGGAGGAATAATCGCATGCACCAGTACAGTCTGGGACATGACATGCTGTACAGGAGCTCTGAGGAGAAGGACCTGGCTGTCCTTGTGGACGACAGGTTGGCCACGAACCAGCAGCGTGCCCTGGTGGCCAAAAGGGCCAATGGGATCCTGGGGTACATTTAAAAAAGAGTGGCCAGCAGGGAGGGTGGAAGGAGATGATCCTCACCCTGACTACTCTGCCCTGGTGAGGCCTCACTTGGAGCATTGTGTTCAGTTCTGGACTCCCTGATACAAAAATGACAGGAATCTCCTAGAAATAGTCTAGCAGAGGGCTACAAAGATGATGAAGGGCATAGAACAGCTCCTTTACGAGGATAGGCTGAGAGACCAGGGTCTGTTCAGCCTTGAAAAAAGAAGTCTTAGAGGGGATCTGATCCACATCTTAACTATCTAAGGTGCAGGAGGCACAGAGATGAGGCTAGACTCTTCTCAGCAGTGTGCGATGATAGGACAAGGGGAAATGGCCACAAAATGAAGCATAGGAAGTTCTGCACAAATGTGCGTGGGAACTCCTTAATAGTGAGGGCAACAGAGCACTAGCACAGGCTGCACAGAGAGGGGTGGAGTCTCCTTCTCTGGAGATGTTCAAGACCTGCCTAGACGCCTACCTGTGCAACCTGGGCTAGGGAGCTGCTTTGGCAGGGGGTTGGACTCGATGATGTCTAGAGGTCCCTTCCAACCCCTACAATTCTGTGATTCTGTGATTCTGTGATTCTGTGACTGGTTATATTTCTCTTGAAATAGTTGTTAATTTCTGTCAGTTCCCACCAGCTCCTTTGCCCCTTATATAAACCAGTTTCTTTTCCTTTCTGTAAGAAAGACTGTCAATTGTGGAACCTATAAATTAGCAGCATGCTCAGTCTGCATGGCTACAATCATACTATGATGGCAGCAGACTGTATTTCTGCCCTAGATTCAGCCTTATATGCCAATAACAGAAGTGACTGCTGCTGCCTCAACAGCTGTCTCCTGGAGATGGGTAGCTGACTAACATCTGAACTCCAGTACTGAGATTTGTTTCCTATCACCAAGAGATTTGTGTCTCCCTTTCTTATTCTTCCATCCTATAAGTAGGCACATTTCAAATTGCCCCTTCTTTTGAATTTTCAGGTGATACATTTCTTTTTAGCAGCAAAGATTCTTAAGATCCTAAATATTGGAGAGATACTTACCTGTAGTATGAATGAAATATTGTTTAAAAGCTGTGTCATGCTCCTCAATCAGTGAAGATTTGTGTGGTACAGAAAACACTGCAGTATTTCACTTTTCTGGAAAAACGGCAACAACACCAAAGCCCACAACCCTCTATAAGAACAGTGAAGGAAATAACAGAATATCTAAGAAAGTGAGGAGCATTGCTATTTTCTGCTAGAAAGATTATGTAAATATTTTTCAGTGTGCTTGTTAATAAACACAAGTAGTTGGGTATCTGTTATGCAATGAATTATGCCTCCGGTAACATTTCTTTAAGGCAGCTGCGTGGCTTCACAGAATCATAAAAGTCATGCACAGTTCTAATGATCTAAGACAGTACTCATTTTTCCATTGCTCTCCTAGTAAACTATTGCTCTCTGAGCTATATTTTTCCAGTGCTTTTTCTCAGTTCTGTTTAAAGGAATCAGACAATAGGGGCTCCCATTGTTTTCTCAGGAGACTATTCCAGAGCCAAAAAAATTCTCCTTAAATGTAATCAGTAGGAAAATGTTCATAATATCATTGTGATTTTTATAACTTATGTTGTTAATTTCACTCACGCTCAAATCATACTTCTGTAGTGTTTACACCCTCAAAAACTTTATAGGTGATTGCTCTAATGTATGTATATATTCCCCCAATTATACTTTAGCATAGAGATCTATATGAGTAAGTTCCTGTGATTGCCTAGAGCTCTCCTGGATTTAATAAAGTCACAGTCAACCTGTTGTCCACCAGGACACCCAGGTCCTTCTCCGCAGAGCTGCTTTCCAGCAGGTTACTCCCTGCAGGTATTCCTCCCGAGTTGTAGGACTCTACACGTGTCCTTGTTGAATCTCATAACATTCCTCTCTTCTCAACTCTCCGGACTGTCCAGGTCTCGCTGAACAGTCTTCTGTGCTGCTCCCAGCTTCATAGAATCAATCATAGAATCATAGAATCGTAGGGGTTGGAAGGGACCTCAAGAGATCATCGAGTCCAACCCCCCTGACAAAGCAGGTTCCCTAAACCAGGTCGCAGAGGTAGGCATCATATCTTCCTGCTTATTCCCCATGCTGTGTACACTGGTATAACAAGCACTTAAAAGAAGAAAAGGGAGCATAAGATGCATGTTTCTCTGCAGGGATGCATAAGGATCTCCCATAGAGATCTACCTTGAGATGGCTGGCTTTCTGGCTCATGTCATGGGAGACAGTCAGGGAACATCTGTCACTGTTCTGATTAGCTTGTCTCATCCCCCAGTGGTTTGCAATGATGTGAGCATTGCCATTTTGGACCCTATCCCTCAAGTCCTTCAGTTTAAAGCCTGCCTCACTAGGCTGGCCAGCCTGCTGCCAAAGGTTACCCTGTCTCTTCTAGATAGGTGGATTCCATATCTCCCTAACAAGTTACAATCTACACAGAAAGTCTCACTGTCAAGAAAAAAAGGAAAAAGAAAAGAATGGAAGGAAATGAAAGAAAAAAGAAGGAAAGGAATAAAAGGGAAGGGGAAGGAAAGGAAAAGAGAAGAGAAAAAACACTTGCACTATTCTTATTTGAATTCCTTCTGATTTGCTTATTTTTTTTCTGCATTTTCTTTAATTGAGTGCCATTTTGCACAGGTTAAAAATATGTTTGTTGGTTTTGTTTTGTTTGTTTGTTTTGGCAGCAGATGTCAGTGTACCAGTGAAGAGGAGGTTCTCAGGTACTTTGATCTGAGTACACATAATTAAACATTTTTATCTCACAGGTAAGTACCATATTTTTCAAAGCGTTCCAGCACACAGTCATTAACATTTTAACTGTAAGAAGTCACAAGCAAAATATAGAAAAATTACTCATGTTTATGCCAAAACAAAGATTACTTCTGGTTTTCATCTCCAGACGTAGTGTTTACTATGACCGGAAAGCTTCAACAGCCTTACAGAAGGTATACACGTGGTTTTCAATACAAAACAAATGCCTTTATGCTTAAACAATTTGACTGTGAAAAAGCAATCCTGCGAAAGCACATTTTTACAAAACTAAAGTGTGCCTCTATTCTTAAATAGATGTCATGCCCTTAAAAATGACAACAAGAAAAACTAAGTTCTGCTGAAAATTCAAGTCAAAAACCACTATAGATTCTTTCAGAACACTGTGCAAAGGAGTTGTTAGACTAAAGAACTTAGAGGTGCAGGATGTTACAAGTATCTAATGAGTGTGGTATGCTGAAAGCACCTCAGTTCCATCACACTTCAGATAGTACTTGAAGTAATTTCCATCTGGCTGGCTTTCAAGCATTTGCTCTTGTCCCTTTCAGAACTTCTGCTAAACAAAAAATAGGAAAGGCTCTTTTCCACATTATATTCCACATTTCTCAGATCAGATTTTTCTTTCAAGATCCATATGATTTATTAGTCTGGAAAGCAAAACAAAAAATATAAAAGAGGAAAACTTTCAAGATGATGTAACCTGGGTTGTAGAGTAGGTCAGAACAGGGAGTCCTAGCCAGTATGCTGAAGAACTTAGGTAGTTCTCTATGCAAGGACTAGGAGGAGGAAGCAAGGAACTTTACAGTGCAGCTGTCTCAACACAGACATTATATACAGGGATCAAATCATAAAAAATGCTGCTACCACACGTTAGCTCCTCTGTGCAGACAGGGAGAAAATTCCTTAGAGAAAAAAAGCCTGGCCAAGGGAGAGCTAGCAGCTTTGTGGCACCTCTTGCCTTCAGCCTACTTTGAGTCCATAGTTGGAAAACAAACTTTTGCCATTTCTGTTTGTAAGTTTGACACATATCCTGAGGTTGAGGAAAACTATTGTTTTCTGCAACTGTCCTGTAAAAGGAACTGATGGAAATATGCATTTTCTGAATTGTGTCAGGAGCTTATGCATTTGAATCATCCTTCATGAGTTTGTTCATAGGCACCAAAAACTACAAAGATTTTCCATTCACCCTGAAACATTTAAAAAATAGTTGTGCAAATTTAAGCTAATAACCCCACCTGCCATTGCAGCAATTGGAAAGAAATCAGCATTTCCAGAAGGTAACTCCTCTCATCCCCTCTACAGCCACCTAAGAGGAGATTACTTGCCCCTTGAAGAGCTATCTATGTGTAAAAGAATGGTATTTGTACAGTTTTCTTCATATTCTTGTCAAAACAGATCCTTAAACTAAAAGGTATAACATAGGGCACTGGAAGGGGAAGGAAAGATTATAGCAGTAGGTGGTGGGCAGATGTAAAGTCTGCATACTCCTATTCCATCCCCTGCTAACAAAATGCAGCTTTCAGTATAAATGCATAGCTAGAGATGAACTTAACCACAGACACTTTAATATGGTTATCTGTTGTTGTTTTTTTGTTGTTGTTGTTTGTTTTTTGCAAAGCAGCTGACTAATAGTATAACTTTACAAATATAATTGCATGAAATAGCTTTGAAAAGATTCTAGATGTCTTTTGCAAAGACTATGCCTTTTCTAAGCAGGTGCAGCTGTTTGTATATTGAAGTTTCTCAGTTTTCCAACAACAATATTGCATGATCCATTGTGCCATGCAGAAGGTGTGTTTTGTTATTTTGAGGGAACAAACATCTTTGAATGCTAAATGCTGGCATTTTTATTTCAGCAGTGCAGCGGGATGTCAGACATGCTGTGAATGATGATGTTTATGTGAGCATTATGAATTCCTTAGTATTTTGTGAACTCTCACATCTGACAACCAGATTAACCAACCATTAAGTATGAAGGTATAAATCTCACCTACTCTTCCACAGGAGCAAAATGCCTCCTTTGGGCAGCAGAAGTAATCACCATGCTATTGCTCAGGAGAAAATCATGAATAGCATACAGAGACAAAGTTAGTTTCCCATGAGGATTCCAGGGGAGTTTCATCTGTGGGAGCTCTGTGCGAGAATAGAGAGAAGGCAAAAGTGATGATTTGGTACTTGACCCACTGTCAGGGTGCTCTCCACATGAAGAGGGGCAACACTAGCCTGTTCTGATTTACATATTTGCTTTACATAGGAATGACTTTTAGGAATTAGTTGTTTTCTACAAATAATAGGGAAAGAGGAATGAATTCTCCCAAAAGGCTCTAATGCTGTAACCATGAAGTAAGCAGTCATTTATGCCTAGATAAGATTCTAACGTCCAAACTGCAAGTCCACCAAAACCCCAGGGATCTTCATGTGCCAGATGAATCATATGCCTTCACTTATCATCCAGGAATGGAAAGCCAGTAATGACTGCATTCAAGCAGTAACTACAAAATAAGTGCTCCAAGCTTCTGCACCTTGAGCAATGCCAATGAGGCCGGCAGTATAATTGGATTTGAAGGTTTGTGTATGCGTGTATATTTATCCTCTTCTATTTTAAGTAGTAGGTTTCTGCCATTGTCTTGCATGCAAATCCAGAGCTAAGTGAGTTGAGGGGAACCACAGACCGATTTATTTACACAATATCCACAGTCTGCTTACTGAGGTGTAGTAGTTTTAAAATCCTTGGGTAAGGAGAACACTGTGTTCTCTGCTGTCTGTGTGTGCTGGAAAGCACACTGCATGTGTTGTTCTACTGGGTTTTGGTGATGTGAGCTCCGTGCCACACTGCTGCAGGTGAGTAACACATAACACTCCCTTAACACCAACCGTCCAGGCAAAAACTGGTAATCACAGACTTGAAAACATGGAGCTAGGAGAGAGTTAGACAAGCAGGACTTATTAGGAAGTTATGTAAATGAGTTAAAATTGATGTCAACTCATTACCTATACAGATATACAGAGATTATTCTCAAAATCTTTCTCGATTCATTGGTGTTATCCATCCTGTTAAAATGACTGACAGGAGAAATAAGAAAAAAGGGAATATGTTCAGACAAAGATTTCAACCTGAAATCTTCCTATTCACAACATAGTAAGTTAGGGAGCCCATGAGCAAAGTTGTGACTTCATACAGCTACCTGTTTTAATGTGTTAAGTGATTGTCAAAATCTTTTATTCTGGAAGTATTCTTCTATAATCAAATTGCTCTCGAAGGCCAGAATCACCACAGTTTTGCCACATGGTTTCCAAAAGGACCAAACTCACATATTGCACTTGTGGTACTGGGAGCTGCAGTATGAGTATCACAGGTGGACCTCTTTAATCAGCAAATCTCTTCATCACCTGTACTTAGGAGGCTCCCACAGCCATGAGCAACTTTGAAAGGGACATCTGCAAAGCATCAGGATGTAGACTAAGATTGGTGGAGATGGTATTAATTAATCCAGTTATGTTGCTGGTGAAACAATGTAAGTAACTTCTTGAGGCAAGAAATCCCTACCCAAATGTCTCTGGTTGATGTCTGAACTTGATCCAAATTTTCCTGGAAGAAAGAATTGTTGCATTCTTCTCAGACTTCTTTCTGCTTGTCTACCTCTGTCCTCCTGAGTTTTAGCCTCGATAGAGCCACTTGGAAATCATGGAGTAAATTACAGAGCACTAGAATGACACCACAACCTTGCTCAGGCACTACCTAATTTTTTTAATCCTGGAGTATCCAAAACCAACTGTAGCTACTAGCCTAGACGATTCAAACAGGATTGGTTCTTTCATTTTGTGGTGTTTTCACGTAGCCTGGTTTAGAAACTCTCAGGTGCAAAAGCTTCACTTGCCCCAAAGGACTACCCACACAGGGACAGCTAGGGGTGACAGTATGTGGTACAGGAAACCTTGCAGCCCTGTTAAAACCTACAACTATCAAAATTGTGTTCCGTGGGGATTTCAGTGGTTTGTGGGTTTGGTCCTGAATCCATGTGCTATATGTGGCTAAGGAAACTGGATTTACAAGGAGCACTCAGCATTCCCCTAAGCCTGTTTCTGTTCAATGAAATTTCTGCAACACTTAAGACAAGCGCTGAGTGTTTTCAAAAGTCCCCCTTCAATCCCAGTTTTGTAATAATGGAATATGGTATTTTCCTTTCCAAAGCATGTACCATCCCACACTGTTCTGTAAATGATGAACAATATTAACAGGCTTTCTTACCTCAAACTATTGACACGGTTTTAAGGTAGTCGCTTAAAAGAATGCTTTTATGTGCTTTTTCTTCACTGAGAGGATAAGAAACAAAAAACAACTGAACAAAAATACACCTTACAATACTGTAACAAACTTGCAAAGGATGAAAAGTTCAGGCTCACATTCAATTTTAAACAAGCAACTCTTCAATATATTTTTATTCATTTAATGAGCTCATTTCTTAGTGACTTTTCTGATCTCATATTCCTCGAGGGTCCTTGGCATTCCTTGCATTTTTTCCCTTTTACTTTCAGCTGCTTCGTGGTCCCCTTCCTGCTTCAATCTTTCATTGAGATGCTAAGCTGAGTGACAGACTTTAATGAGGTGATATTTGTTGTTAAAGTGACATGCTTATTTAAGCAAATTAAGAGGCAGTTACTTTAAAATACACTACAAATGATAGCTTTAAGTGTGGGAAGGGGTACTAGTTTTATCAGAGTGGTGATTAGTATATTTCTCATGTGTTACGTTGGAGAGAAACCTACAAGAACATTCATTTCTTGCTTTTTAATGTAGTTCCAGTATTTTCAGTCTGTGATGTTAATTAAATCTTTTTCACAATTATACAGTTACAGTTGACAATGTCTTGCAAGCACTTTGATTTAAATCCTCTTGGAGTCAATGCTGAGTTGTTACAATTGTAAGACCTATGCTTTCAGCATGTTTATTTTGGCATTTTGCAGTCCTAATTCTAGCAATTATAATAACAACTTAAAAATATATATAAGATTAATACTTTTTATTTTGGAAAAAAAAGTCAATGATTCATTTTTTGAGTATTCAGACTGCTTAGGTCTTGTCTAAATTGTCCCACTATTGAAACATGGATAAGAGGATCAATATAAAGATAAGGTATGCAAACACACAGCAGCATACAAAATTGGGTCCCCATTGGAGGTTTCATGACATCCTTGGGCATGCTTGTGTGTTTCAGTTTAAACCATTAACATTCATTTAAATATGTAATTTAAAAATGTAATTGGATGGCATAGCCAGAGGTAGGGGCCAAAGACTGACATTACATATATTAAAACAAGTAAACCAAATAATGTCGGAAATCAGTACATGCCTGTTCAGTTACTGATATCTTCTGTAGAGATCAATTGTATGTATAACAAATTCCAGAGAATTTTGAACCCTTCTACAGGTTTTTTGAAATTATTTAAATTTTTTGAGGTGTGGAACCTGACATATTTTAGAACAGTGCTCTAAGGCAATCTTGGTTCGGTTTCTGTAGATAAAACTCCTATAAATCTTTGAAGACTTTTCTATAAGAAGGTCAAAAAGAGGTTATGAAATCAGTGAAAATTAAATTAAACTTTCACTCAGATAAGAGAAAATAGCTTGTTATCTCGCTTAAAAAATATCAGGAAAGAAAAAAACTTTTGTTCTATTGTAGTAATAGAGATAAAGGAGATCATTACAGTCGCATTGTACTGCTGTTGTTTGTCTGTGACCTTTTTCTTGGACAGTGTATTTTGTGCAGTCTGGACAAAAAAAATGGATTGCAACTAGAGTACAGGGAGAATGAAAATTTTTGGAGTAAGAAGAAATAGTGTTGATCCTGAAGAGTGGCTAATTCCTTTAAACTAACCCAGCAAAGAAATTTAAGTTAGATGTACATTTAGGAAACTAAATTTATGTGATGTGTTAAAAACTGGTTTCTTGCTAAGATAACAACTACATCTCTAATTATTGTCTAAATTTCTGATAGAAAATAAAACAAAATTGATAAAATCTTAGTTCAGAAGCTCCTTGGAGCATCTTGATGGCAGACAAGGTGTACTAAATAATAATCGTAAATTCTAAAATGCTCTGCCGATCCAAGTCAGAATTGAATCTTGCATTTGTTTTTCCATTTGACTTCAGAGAGACTCAACTAAACGGGGGAAACCTGCAGACTGTAGATATTCGGTCCATCATCTTATCTACTGAGATAATACCTACTAGAAGAGCATGTTCCTAGGAGACTATTTCCTACACAAGTGCAGACATTTCCTTTATGGGTGGACAGCCTTCTAGACTCCCAGAGGTTTTGGACTGTGTGCCAAAAACTGTAGCCAATGTAAACCAGGGATAGCAAATGCTCTGTACTTATCTTTGGGTGTGATCTCATAGGCCTGTTCCTGCCTCTCCAGTTGTCAGTGTTGTTCATAGATGCCCTTGCTCAGCACTGCTGGGTTGAGATGCAAGAGACAGGTTGCTCTCTTTGGCAGCTAGAGCATGGAACTGGTGCTTGGACAGCTTCTGCCTCAGCCCTGGCCTGTTCCAGCCCCTTCCTGCCTTGTTTCTGCAAAACAGGATACTGTCCAAAAGAAAAATGCAGAGCCCCTTCCTTTAGCTAAGCATCACAACAGACGCTTAGCATCAGGATTTTTAAGCCTGAAGGACAAGAAATGGGAGTGAAGATCTCTTCAAGAAGATGAAGGAAATGAAACAGATTTCTCACATCCTGACATGGGCCTGAGGGAGCAACTCCCTCAGTGAAAGGCAGAGGTAGTGTTAATCTACAGTTATGGCAAATTGTGTTCATTTTTCTAACCCAGTTTCATTAACTGTTTCCATTAGATTTGCTATGTAGCTCTAATAAAATAGGCATCGATAGAACAGAATGATTGTACCTTCATAACTTTGGATTCAAAACAGGTCTAGGAAGAAGGTATCGCATCCTGATAAAATAGCTGCTTGGACCTGCAGTTTCACCTCTGACATTACACACCATACTTCTTAGTTTGAAAAAAAAAAAAAAGGCAGAATTTTTACAGTGTAAACCCTAATCTAACATAAAAGAAGTATACTGTACAAGCTAATAATACAGAACAGAATGCAGGACTTTAAGATTTATTAGATCAACTAGAGATAAAAGTGAACTGGTATTATGCCCCCTCCTGGAAGCATTCAAGGCCAGGCTGGATGGGGCTTTGAATAACCTTATCTAAAGGGAGGTGTCCCTACCTATAGCAGGGGGTTGGAACTAGGTGATCTTAAAGGTCCCTTCCAGCCCAACCCATTCCACGATTCTTGGGTAGGCACAGCATCAAATAAAAAGAGCTCAAATTGATAGCTGATCTTCAAATACATCAATAGCATGTTTACGAATCACAGTTAATGTTCAGGATTTCTAAGTGCTGCTCCCTTCACTATACTTTATTAGAGGGATGCAAAATGCACTCTGTAAACCACTTTTTGCAAGATGATGTGAGACAGGTACAATGAAATTGCTGCCACTCCTGAAGTTTCTCTCACTTCTATTTTTATTTCCTCAAGAAAGAAAATCTCAATGGAAATTACAAGATGTATTTTCTTTTCCTGTTTATTTCTTCTTAAACTCTTTATTTTTTTTCTTAAAAGTTTATGTCGAAAGCTTCAATCTATATAGTTCTGGGTGTATGCCCATACACTTCTATCTTATTATTTCTCTTCACAATTGTTTCTCTTCATACATTTTTATCTCCAAAATACAGGGGAAAACAAATTTAATACATTTACTGAATTTTACGACATAATAACATATCTACCCATTACTTCAGTCTAAAACAGACAGAGAGAAATATTTTATTTTTAATAAAATGCAGGGCTTAACCTCATCCTTTCTTCCACATCTCAACATACCAGCCCAGGGAGAGCCTAAAATAATACCAGCAATTCTTCAATATGGCCTCAAGGTTAACACATTCAAGCTCTGCTGGATGAAATGAATATCTGGTCTAAAAGCCCCTGACTACATGACCTGATGCACTGACTGTATTTAAATAATTCCCAATGTATTCTGCCATGGGAAGGTCAGTACTGAATTCAAGAAGTTTCAAATGCAGAAGTTTTGTTCCTTTCTAGTATCATAACAAAAGCTAGCATCTTATTGCACAGATATTTCAGCTATATACCCGTGCCAGGAGTACACTACACTCAATATTTACTCTAAGGCTTTCTTTTCTTCCTGCCACAATCCCTACAAATAAGTATTGAAAGGCAAATCTACCAAATATGTTATTGGAATGTAATTTGAAACTGATAATAATAGTTTCCTGTGTTACTCAGCTCTCCTCCAATAGGACAAATAATAATGAGACGGCTATAGTACTATTTACTCCTGTAGAGGCTTTTCTTTTTAATTTGTTTTTAACTGCTAACTTTGGGACCAAAATCTTTTGAAAATCCAGCTATGAGTGGAATTTAAGTCTTCAGACTTAAATCAGACTTCAAGCATATTTGAATATGGCAATGAGTACAGGTATGCCTAAACCATATTGCATGGCTGCCAGGATGGGGAGAACTTCCCTGCAGAAATCGAGAGCTGACCACAGCTAGATTGCTTCCAGCCCTGTCATTGACTGCCTTCATGAAAGTGCCAGTACCCTTCTGCTGAATGCTGTGCTGAAACACACAATTCATCTTTCAGTTCCTCCATTGAACCTGGGGAAATATTAGAGATCAGTTATGTGCAACACTGTTACATTTTCTTTCTTAGGGTGAGGTCAGGAGAGAATTGCCATTCTGAAACACAACATGCTTAAGCTCAAAGCAGTGCCACAAAATCAAATGCTGAATCTTATTTTCCCATTGAGAAAGAGAAGGATGGGCTGTCAGTGAAAGTGCTGTGACTATGACTCCTCTAATTTTTTGAGATGATTGGATGGAACAGAGTCCACAATTAACATTTACCTTCAGTGATTGTTTTAATAGTACCTTGCATCAAAAAGACATTGCATTAACTGCCAATTATGGCAGGGTTCTGCTGGACAGTAATAGCTCTGGCAAAGCTCCTAAGGACAGCCTGGTTAATGTATGTTCTGGCTTCTCCTGCTTGCTAGCATATTTACAGAACATGGATATGAGTACCCATGAATCACATCTTCTATGAGATGGTGTGTGTATAGGGGGAGTAGAACATGCTCCATGGGGGAAGTTTCACTTGGGCTAGAAACACAAAAGTTCTGCTGATGATGAACCCCTCTATCCTCAAACTGAGTCTGCTCTTAGTTTGATTTGGGCTATCAAAAACTAGAATTGTGGTCATGGAAATCTCAGATCAGTTACCATTCAACCCCAGTGCAGACCAAGTTTTGTATGTGTATCTTTTGATGACAGTAGTTTTCTGTGTGTCTAAATTTGTTTCTTCACATGCCAGAAGACTCTTCTAAGCTGAATTACCCTATGATCCTATAAACATGATGCCTGATTGACATGTAGGTAGAAGAAGGATCTACAGAGCAGACCTTCCTTCATCCTGACTGAGGGGATGTGTAAAGAACTCATACAGTACCACACTGACCAAAAAAGTCAGTGAGAATAAGTATTTTCTTCTAGCCAATTGCCACAGAAGATGGCATGTGTGTTCCTTCTCAGTGGCTGGTCACTGATGATGCTGACTAAGGCACTCCCTGCTTGTCCTCAACACTAGGTACCAGCTGCTATGCATTCCACAGCGAAACTGGATGTTTGAATGTTAGACAGTGCAGTGCTCACCATTGTAGTCTGCAAATTATTCTACATTTTTTTGTTTGTCTTCAGTTTGTTTGTTTTAAATGAAAGCTGAGACCATGAAGATAGATAGGGGTCTGGTTTATGTCTTTCCAGAAGTGGACCTCTTAGGTACAGGAAAACACTACAGAAAGTACCAAGTAAATCCTAAAAATGCTACTGCATAATCTGCCCATCAGAATCCTAAAGTAAAGGGTATAACAGAGAAATGCCAGAGATACAAGCTTTTCAGACTATAGAATCCACGTGTCCTTACCTGGTCCTGACAATCTGAATTATAAAAATGAATAAATGTTTGAGTAAAATAGTTAAGCTGCGGAATATAAACCTGACAGACAATAGGTAGCCAGTTCTAGTTCCCACCCTTGTCAGAAACAATAGGAAATCCACTTCAGACATGAAAATAAACTCCTGCAGAAGTCTGATCCAAAGCCAGAATGAAATACAATCTTTTCACAAAGGTTTGTGTTTGTCAAGTTGCTATTCAGTCAAGGTCTCAGAAGAAGAAAATGAACTGAAAGTGCTGAAATACAGAATAATCCCATCCAACAGAGTAAAATATTACTTCTCTATACTAACATTTGAAAATTGAGTAGAGTTCCATTACCTTTGCTGGTTTGACAGCACTTTTCTCTTTTTTGCCTGTATTCCTGTGCCAAACCAAAGCTCTGATTTGACAACCTGAAAAGACCGTGAGAGTGCTGACCTAGGGTACTGCCTTCTAACAGACAGAGCAACAACCCTTGGTTGCAAAGTGTAGTTTGGGATCTGCTTGTGACAGCCACAGGGTTTTAGAAAGAGGATTTCTATACAAAGGTAAATGTGGAGTGATTGTACAAATTGGTAGCAGTCAGTACTGCAGAGTTAAGAGGCTCCTTGGGTCATGGTTCAAAATACTTAATGGATTCAGCTTGAGGAAAAGAAAATCAAAAGTCAAGTATGATTGTGAGGCTTGTGTCTTCTAAACATTTTTGTTCTGGACAGACTGTTTACAATTATAGTTTCTCAGAGTCAACTTGTCTGGTTTGTTTAATTCATCTTTAAGTGAACATATGCAGGAAGGGGGATTCATTGCTGGAGAATCCTACAAGCTGAGGTTGACTCTGTCTACTTCAGACACCCTGGAAAAAGCTCTGCCATCCATCCCCCATGCCTGTCACCATCTGCTTTTCTGAAGTCTCATCCCCTCCAGTAAGGGAAGACAGAACACAGATTAATATTTTCCTAGCTTATCCCATCCAGAGGGATTCAATAGAAGAAGCAGGATCATTTGTTACTTAGTTTATTAGAGAAGTGCTTCTCTCAACTGAAGAACCTTCCATTTCTCCAGTTGCACAGGACACGTAGTCCTAGGGGGCAGTTCCTTGGCATGAAACCTCTCTCACTTCTGCAGGAAAGGATGTGAAAAGCTGCTCACATCAGATGTATGTGCTGCCCAGATATGCCACATTATTTATCCATTTATTTCCTGGACATATGCCACATTATTTATTCTTTTATTTCCTGGACATTTATTAACAGTGCCCACCCTCTAGCGATTGTCACCTTGACCATTAACTTTAGCTGTGTTTCTTTACTCTTTCACATCAGAGAAAAGCTACTTTACCTTCAAGCTCCTTATTAACTAGTTTCTATCTTTTTTACTATTTCACCTACATTCATTTCCACATTTCTGCCATCACATTATTCCACATAGTTAAATTTTCAGATATGATCTCAAAACCAAAGCCATTTCTTTTGTTTTCCTCTGAATCCCCATTAAAATCTCTTTCTTGACAAGACACCTGGAAAAGTCTTGACAAAAGCTGAGCTACTGGAGCACTAAAACCACCAAGAGTGCTGAAAGTACCTGTAATAAGTCTTCTGCTGGTATCCAGCCTCAGCCATTTCAGTTTAAAGAAACTATAAATCTGTGGGAGCATGACCCCTTTTTGATCTCACCAAACAATACTCCTACCAGTGTGTTGTTGGTCTATGACCATGCCTCCTACACACAATGAAGACATTACCTCAAAAAATTATTATTAGCAAAAGTACTAGGGAGGTTTTTTTATAGCTCACTTTTCCATTACAGTTGGTTCAGGCATTCAGGAAGTTTTGCTTTTTGTCAGACACTTGTTTAAATCTCCACAGCAGTGTTATTTGTAACGCTGCTTAGATTTGACAACAATAACAAAAAATGTTATAAATTAATGAATAAATAAAATAAATAAATGCAAAAGTAATGTCCCCACATTTTTATGATTGGAATGTTGGTAGGTGTGTGCAGAGAATAGTTTTGCTAAATAAAGTCTGAGATGGCAACTCCTTGTGGAAAAGTGGACCATTTGATAAACTTTGCAGAGTTATGAGATCATTCAACCAAACACTTTGAGAGGGTTTTTGATCACTAATTATTCAAAATATTTTAATGTAACTCCAGTAGAACTCCAATGTCTTTAGATAATGCTTGATTTTATTCAAACCATACTCTTCAAAATCTTTATGTAAGAAACATCAGCCCACCAGATATGCCATGAAATGACATCCCCCAGGCATAGCCTGTATGGGTGAAGTGGCGCTTTGCTTTTATTTATATTCCCTAATGAAACAATATGATATAAATCTCTTGGAAAGAGAAGTGTCAGTGTTCACTGGAAATACAGCAGTTCTGTGCTGTCTTTTCCTAATATTCCTTTCCTAGTATTCAGCTTTTCCCATCTCTCAGAAAATGAATTAAATCAGCCAGCCATTCCCTGTCTGGTTAGAAAGTAGGCATCTTGGAGTACAAGGTTGTCAAAAAGTATATTCTTCATGAGATCTCACACAGTCAGAACTGAGAGAATGCCAAATGGAAAAGTGCTCTGTATAGAGGCAACTGCAAACTTCTCTTAGCTAATAAAGAGTCAGTTCAGATGCCACATATATTTGACATGGTACATTTTAACCGAAAATAAAAGAGAAGAATCACAAAATCAGCCAGGCTGCAAAGTTGCTATCTTCCTACAACTATGGTTAGAACATTCATGATGGCTGTACAAAGCATACAAAGTCATTCTTTCTCTCATCTAGCACAAAAAAAATAAAAATGAAAATGAACAAAGAAACAAGCTATGACTGAAGTGATTCACTGAAGTTGAATTCTCCGGTGTTAAGGTTTGTTTTACCTCCTGCATCATTAACTGTTTGGATGGAGAAGTTGAAAAGTAAACGACTGCTGTTCAGCAAGTGATTGATCTGTGCCATAATTTTGTGAAAGCCACATCAGAGATGTTGTGGATGCCCTGTCCCTGGAGGTGTTTAAGGCCAGGTTGAGGTTCTAGGCAATCTGATCTGGTACTTGATCTAGCAGCTGACACGTGGTGTGGTGGTTGGAACTTGCTGATCATTGAGGTCCCTTCCTACCCAAGCCATTCTATGATGCTACAGTTCTATGATATCAGATTTCTGTCTTATATTTTAGTTATTAGAATCACACTGATCACGGACTGTTAAGGGCAGAAACCTGTCTCTCACCATATGTTTGCACAAAGCCTAGCAATGCAGGCCTCAGTTTAGATCAGGACTTCTAAGTATCACCTTCATATAAATGACTATAAATAGTCATTCTCAGAGAAATAAAATTGAATGTAAAAACTATGAGGAGATGAAAAGCACACATGGTTTCATGGTGGCTCATATTGTGCAGTCTTGAACATGTTGTTTTATTTTGGTTGCAAAGGCCAAGTCGTGTATTATGTCCTCTAAAGAAGAGCAAGGATGACAGCATGGAGTAACAAACAGCAAAGTTCAGGGCAAGCTCTTAGGGACAGGGTTTTTTTTTGTTGTTGTTGTTTGTTTATTATTTTCCTACACTGACTACTGCATCACTAAGCAAGTATATCTCCCTGCCAGTTATAAATAGGCTCTAATGCCTTATCATGTTCTCACTCAGTGGGAAAGAATGTGGATCAGCTGAAGAATGAGACACCCAGGAAAGCTGCTTGATCTGCAACAACAATTTTTTTTAAGATCCTCTCTCCTAGATTCAGAGGGATACATACTTTGGGAATTAGTTTCTCAAACCATGAAATGACACAATGCTCATGTACAAAAAAAAAAAAAAAGAAGAGATTATGTCACTGGTAAAAATGTGCTGAAATGAGGCCTTTCCCTTTTGCAAGCCTTTAAAGGAGTTTTCAAAGCTTACCTAAACTGTGTAGTCATGCTGCAGATAAACAGCCAAGTTCACATAAGGACCAGTCCAAAAGCACCTTCAAAGCCAGAGTAATGATCGACCTCCCATATAAACTACAAGATGCATTAGACACCACATTTTGTCAACACAGAATCTCAGTAGCTGGAGCCCAGAAACAACTGCCCTCATTCATATTTATATCACAATGTAAGCCTTGAAATAGTTGTCAATCACGACTCCAGGAAATGTGGAGAAGTTTAGAGAAAAAGCAGCTCTGAAGACGAAGCACTGGGATCAACAAGACACAAGCCAAAATCCATATTTAGGCTCCTATCCTTCCATCAATTTCATGGTGAGTGTTGGTGCCTAGAAAGTAGCTCCAGCCATAAATAATTTTGTAGATTTTGGCCTTCTGTTTTATACCTCAGATCACTCAACTGCCAAATCAATTCACCACTTTGTGAGGAATTCACAGTTCATAACTTGTAAAACATATGTCTAGCACATGTATTGTAAGCACATCTTCACAGAATTGAGGTTATGACGAGAAGAATGACAGAATATCTCCAGGCAAAAGTATTTTGGTCAAATAATTGAACATTCATTCTGTTTCTGTGGTAGGAAGTACTTGATGTTTAAGCAAGTACTTCCAGCAAAACAAGAGTCAGATTCCTCTTTCAGTTTGACTGCAGCCATAGATAACAGTCCAGAGATCTTTACTTTTTAGCAGGGGAAGATAAACTGATCTGAATAGTCTCCAAACTTCACCTACTCTTTCATTTATCTCAACTGTAAGCATCTAAATCAAATTGATCTTACTTTATTCAGATTTCCGAGACAGAAGTTTTATTGATTTAATCATTATCATCATTCATGTTAGAAGAAAATAAAAAAGGAAACAAAGTGAAACCACCGTATACAAGTTAAAATGTTATCAGGATTTGACCTGAAAAGGAGTAAAGATTAAGAAGAAAAATAACAATCATCGTTCTCATTTTTACTATTTAATTCTGCAGGAGAATATATATATATTATTTATTTTAAGCTTTAAGAAAATCTTACCTAAAACATACAGAGAGCCAGAAGGCAGAGCTATTTTTAGAGTGATATTTCTCAGCTTGTTTTGGCAAGCCAAATGCCAAAGCATTTGAAAGACTGTATCCCTTGAGATTATAAACTTTGAGAATACACAGGTCAGTCCCTGTCTTGAGAGCTTTCCAGATGGAACTTTACTTCAACAGCTTATTTATTATTGGTATGGGAGCTGGGGCAAAGTAACACCATCACCCAGGGTGCTATAAAATAATGTGTTCATATAGAATTTTCTAGTTTACTCCATGGTTTTTAGTACTTCCTAAAGACCTTTCTGTAATCATTTATCCTCTTCAGACATAATATATAAAAAAAATAATAATAATATATAAAACCTCTATATAAATTTTAAATAAATATATAAAATTATTTTCAAGCTGTTTTCTTTCATTAGTACTCCAGAAAACTTCAAAAACTCTACAGTAACAGGAAATGACTGCTCTGATTTTAAATTCACCATAATCTCACAAGAAAGGGATACTAAACAAAAATGAATTCCTTGACCACAGATGCCTGTCTGCAGTGGAATTGCCAGGTCACAGCCTAAAAACAGTGGTTGAGCACCAGGTGAGAAGACATGGCTAACCCAGTGAGCTCAGGTGCAAGCAGTGCACCAGGTTGAAGCCTGGATCCACCCCTCCTCACTCTCATTTAAAATTTAGCAGCCAAGGAAGCAGCATATCTCTAGACAGAGATTGCATTCTTCCTGAGCTGTCACTGGTCATTGGAAGGAGTGAGCTAATTTTCCTTCTTTATTATCTGTTGATGCTGCATAGGGTCTGAATCCCATTTGAAGGCGCTGTCATCACCTTCTTTTGCTGTACACTGTCCCATGCACAAACAAGACAGAAAACAAGACATTTTCCTCTATGTCCACCTGAAGTTGCATTTAGAAGACCATCTCCTACTTCTGTAGGAAGTGTTGAATAGTATAGTGGACCCAGCTTGAACATTAGGAACACCCATAGTTAGAAGCCACCAAAGGACCTCTTCAAGTCACTCAGCCTTGTACAGCATCTTTTCTTTCATGTGGTGACTTTTGTTATTAAGTAAAAAAATTAGTCCACATAAGAGTTTAGAGATACAAAGGTTTAATCAGTTTGGCCATAGTGTGGCAACTACCAGACCTTTGTTTTGCAGAAGCAGAATTATCATCCTTATTTTACAAATAACCATGCTAGAATGTTTTTGGGTTTGGTTTTTTTTTTTTTTTTTTTTTTTTTTTTTTGCATGTGTGTGTGTGTGTGTGTATTTAATGCCAACAGAGATAATTTCTATTCAAATAAACGTAACTTCAGACAGGAATCTGGGCTAGGTATGGTAGAATTGCACAAGCAGATCGACTTACATCAGACTTACAGATCTGTTACCGAAGTGTATACACACCTTTTATGCTTGAAAGTGCTGGACTTTGATTTCCATTTCCATTAAAACCACAGCCAGGGTCTAATTTCCCTTTCTTCACATTTTTGATTTCTCAAAACCAACATCAGCAAGTTCTTGTTCTTCCTTGCATCTTGGGAGAAAAAGGCCAAGAAGACAAGAGAAACAGCCAAGAGGAACAGGAGTGTTCCTGAGCTGTTAGCTGGCTTAGGAAAGGTAGACATTTCAGGAAAAAATTAGGTACAGCCCAAAACTTCTTAAAATCCCCTTAAAAATTGGTTATTCAAAGTACATGTACAAGTTCATAACAGCAGCGAGGGTTCCTCAGGCTAGATGAGAGCTGAGTTGCATTGGGTGCCATGGGTTCCTCTGACCAGCCAGAGATGTAGCACACAGAAGATAACCTGTGAAAAAATGAACAGCATGGACTAAGACATAAAGAACAAGGGAAGGAGATCAGATGGAAAGATAACAGGCATAGGATTTGGAGGTCTATTCATATTTGTGGAGAAACCTTCTTCATTGGTTCAATACAAAACAACACAAAACAAATCAAATACAATGCCAATGGGCTTGAGCCCCAGTGATTGGACTCCAAGGAGGATCTGAACTTCATTACTATTCTGGATTGCTGAGGAATTGAGTGCTGTCTGCTTTCTGTTGCATAACTTCACTGAATGAACAACAGATCAACGATCCCTACAAAAAAAGAAATCTGAGTATGAAAAGTCTTACCTTTCTTTGGAGTAGATCTAGTTTATAAAGCAGTAAATTGCATAACGTGGCTGCAGCATCTGTTACCATTTAACCCATTTTGTAAATGTGATTGTTTCCACCTTAATCATAGCGAGAGGCAGGAGAATACATATTTACTTGGAAATCTATGTTAATTTCTCAGTGAAAAACACTTAATTGGTCAAGAAAAGAATATACTTGAGTCAAAATAGCTAAGAACTGATGAAATTCACATTTGTTTCACATAAAATGAAATGAGAGCATAAGGCAGGAAGACACTGCTTAACACTGTAAGAATGCTATTAAACTGACTACTCACATGTGAAAGATGTAAACACCACAGATGAGACAAATTGAACATAATCATTAGTGATAATACAACATTGAGCAATGCAAAGTTTTGGCTTTGTGTCTGGAATACAACTCTCTTTGTGCAAGACAAATCTGCTATATATCAACAAAGATAACTCCACCTTGGTTATTTGTAAGCATTCCAGTTTCAGACTAAGAGGACCTCTGGAGGAGGTACTGTATGCAGTGTATACTACCAGCAGAATAGTAATAAGATTGTTTTTCTCCTTAAGAACAGCAGCCTGTAAACTAGGAACCACACTCATTTAATGTCAATATTATAGAATTTGATGAATGGCTTGGGTTGGAAGGGACATTAAAGGTCATCTAGTTGCCACACACTACTAGATCAGGTTGCCCAGGGCCCCATCCAGCCTGGCTTTGAACGCCTTCAGTGATGGCATACACACAGCTTCACTGTGCCAGTGCCTCACCACTCTTTGAGTAAAAAAATGTATAACTAGCATCTAATCTAAGTCTCCCTTCTTTTAATTTAAAGCCATTCTGCATTGTCCTATCACTGTCTATAAAAAGCTGGCCTCCCTCCTGTTTATAAGCTCCCTTCAAGTCTTGGAAGGCCACAATGAGGTCTCCCCAGAGCCTTCTCTTCTTCAAACTGAACTAGCCTCAGCCTTTCTTCATCATAGCACTTCAGCCATCTTCATGGCCCTCCCCTGGATCTGCTCAATACCTTCGTATTGATTCCTGTTTTCTGATATTCTATATACTTTTCCATATAACCCCATTCAACAAACAGTATGTTAAAAACAGTTAAGTTCCTTGACCTAAGCTCATAATAGCTCTGCTAGAATCTTTCAATACAGCCACTGCTTTTTTTTCTAACCTAATCGTTAGGTTTGTTTGTTTTGTTTCTTTGTTTTTTCCTATGCAACACTGTCTTTCAGCTCAGATTGCTCCTTCACTTGGTCTCCTTCATTCATGTCTAGGGAATGCAATCCTGTTCTTTCTTTCACTATTCTGGGGCAAAAAAGACATTCCTTCTCAGCCTCTTACAAGACAGGACTCATCCTATAACCACTTCAGTCATCTTTTCTGTGCCTGTTTTGTTTCAAATTTAGCTTGCTGGAAAAAATGTATGAGGTACCAGAGGTAAAATCTCCTATGATGCATCAGACTCATCTCCCAGCTGTTTTAATACATATCAGATAATTTTTTTTTTTAATCAGGATTAGTTGTATTCATGTTTCATACTTACCCTACAACTGATTCTACAGCATACATTCATCCTGTTTTCCAAGTGAACTCCCAATTTTCAGTGAAAAAAATGTAACTTCTGTACCTTGACAATTCAAACACAGGACAGGGATCTAACTCACCTAATAGAACAGAACCTGTGCAGCTGCTATGATTTTCTCTGTCCTGAGAATGTTCAGCTCTTCTCCTTTCATGGAGAAAAAGAATTACTCTAATAGAAATACAATGCATTGCATGTTTGCATGACCTCACCCTCATCTTGTCTCTTTGGAAAGTACCCTACACTTGACATGCATTCCAAGTACACACTACTTTGTAAATGTTTTTTATTCCTTATTCTCAGATCTTATTTTAAGCTACTAGTCCCTAAACGAGGGTCAAGACCTTACTTTTATTCACAAGCTTGGCAGTATAATTTGAAGTGGGGTCATGAACTCAGAAGTGGGTACTGACGGATAGATGTTCTGAGATTCAAAACCCTTCTGACCTCTTCTAACAGCATAAAAGTTTCTAGCAGTGTAGAGCACATCACAAATGTAACAGAAGATGAAACTCTACTTACCATCATTTGAGTAATTCTGATGAACTCCAGCCTTAGCAGGAGTCATGTTGGTGGTTCTTAAGACATAATTCTCATGTGTTTACTCTGTGTGCGATTAGCAATACAATCTTCTTTGTATCAACACGGGATATTTCTAAGAAAGTGCAATGCAAGTAATATAGCAAAGCTCCCAGTAATATACAGCACTTTAGTAAGCCTGAAGTTTATTCTAAGCTGTGAAATTATTCTGATATGCTGATACAGTATTTCTAAGCTTCCACAGGTGTCACACACAGTATCACACTATTCCTGTGATATTCCTGTTATTCCTGTGATATTCCTGTTATTCCTGTGATCTTAAGTTGTTTGGTTTAATTACAGAACAGTTCATGCTTAGCTAGTACTCTGGAAAGAATTCAAGGGCAAACATATCCATAGAAATGAGACAGAAGTAAAATAGATACAAACTGAGTCCTAGTAACATAAATATTAGTTAGGACTGTGTTCTAGTACACTCGTAAAATGAGGAAATGCCTTATTGTATTAGGGTGGGTGTGAATCAGCCATGAAATATGTGCCACAGAACTTGTCCCACAGTTGTCTGGATAATCAGCAATCTCCCTTGTGTATCCCAGTCTCAGTCTTAGAGCAAAGAAGGCATGAAATTGTCTCTCTCTTACATTAGGATGAGGCTGCAAGGCAAGAGGATGTATATCCAGACCCTGGAGCTAATAAGTTTGCTGGAGTCCACTACTTTAGACAATAAGTCTATGTCTACAGTAGTAAATCAAACAATGCCCAGGAGCAGTCCCAAGCACTGGAATGCTATACAGCTCCCCTGTTCTAGGGCTCCAAGATGTTCTTTTGGTCTGTGCCAGCAAGCACTCCCAAGCAACTCCCAGATGTGATGTGGGGGGTCTGAACATTTTCAGGATCATTCCCTGCAAAGGTTAGCATGCAAGTGCTCCTCTTTGCAGGCAGAACGAGTTTTTTAAAATAGCCATAGACTGTTCATGATGGCTGTTTCAAATTACATAGGTGGGGTGTGAAAGATTCCATTACCTCTGGAAAAGCTATTTGTGATGTAATGTATTATTGTGATTATGATATTGAAACTATTACCATAGAAAGATAATAAAGAGGCCCTCTGACGAACTCTGAGCAATAAGCTAGACCACAAGCAGCCTTCAAACAGAAGGAGGCAAAAAACATTTACTTAGTTCTTTTTGTTGTTGTATGAGACCTGCTCATAGTATTGGCCCTGAATCCGTCTGACTTCCCCAAAGCATGGAGTGCTCAATAGGAGGCAGCAGGAAGACAGAGCTAGATATGATGCTTGAGGAAGTTCATACTACAGGAAGGATATGCCAGCCAAAACATAAATCCTGTGGTGGACACTAGTAAGAAAATGTTCACCGTAATGACAAGAGAAGCTTTCACATTATATGTTAGCCCTTCCCTTAACTCCGTCATTTCTTTTATTTCTTTCCTGAAGAAGAGTAGCTCACACCGAATCTCATGTTAATGCTACCTGCTTTTCCCTTTTGATTGAACTTTTTTCTCCCCGTGATCCACTGCTTATGATCCACTTTCTTTCTATGTATGAAGCATTCTTCACTTTTGATTTACTCTTTTGTTCTCTCTTAGTAATCTCCCTGAGTTTTAAGTAAATTTGTTACAATTCTCTATTATTCCAAATTTGTCAAAGGAAATGAATGTGCCTTCACAAGGGTAATAACCCTCTTTAAATGACTGTGCAAATGCCCACATGCAGAATATAACAAAAATAAACCGTCCTCTCCTCTGATGTTCTCAGTTCAAGATCTATGAATCTGAGCCCAAGAGCTTTATTTTGGTACCTGAACCACAGGCTGTCTGGCAGGATTGTGTATGAGAAGCCAGGCAGTCTTGGTCTGTTCTATTTAGACAGCCCTAGATACCTGGCACATTTGTCAGCATATTTTCCACTGTGTTCTAACATGTATATTCAGCTGTAGGATAGCTCTTGAACATTCAGAGTATCTACATCCATTTGTATTTTTACCCAGGTTTTAGTAACATTCAGATACAAGTGTGCAGCATGCACTGCCCCCTTTACAACAGTATAATTTCAAATACTAGGGAAACTAAGTCATCTCTGTATTTATCTACTTATTATGAGAGCTCATTATAAAAAGAAAAACTTACAAGCTCCTAACTTTTCAGGTTAGAATGAGCAAAAAAAATCCATACTCATATTATATATTTTCACTTTATTCACTTTATATATTTATTCACTTTATATTCATCTTCTTAAGATAAAAATTTTGGCAATTATTTTCATACCCACTTGAGTACATAGGTCTTGTGCCTATGGTTAGGTGCATAACCAGCCATATGAAGAGCTCAAACAGCTGTCTTAGTATTTATGACTTGATTAAGCATATTAAAAACTTATTGCAAGGGTTGTCTCTAACATAAATACCTACTTAATTACCCAGTGTCCTTCATGGCCAGGTGAAAAAAAAACTTCTGAAACCCACGGCTCCCTCCTCTTCTGGAGAGTGGTCCATGTTAACTTTTGCCAAGTAGCAAAACTGACCATTGATTGATTATTCATGCCTTTGTCATACCTTCAGATGAGGGAACTTAATAGTTCTGAGTGTATTGCTTTCTGTCCAAGATGAATTAAATACTGGGGGTATAAAAAGGCCCTAAAAAGCAATAGCGTAGCTTTTAGTCCAGACTATTTCATCACTATGCCACAATTATATCAAGGCACCCAAGGAACTCTAGTTCTTATTTCAACCAAGATTTCCTTTCTTTCCCTTTCCTTCTTTCCAGGGCTGGGGCCAGCTACCTTCTCAGCTGTGCCAGTGCAACTCTTCAGGAGGTTCCCCTATAAACTCTGTCACTGAGACAATAAGGGATGCTTTTGCCCTTTCTGAAGTAGCAGCATTTCTGCCCTGTATCATGGGGAAGGCAGTAGACATGAGATTTTCCGTACCAGTTTTACTCTCAAAGATACTGAGCAGCACAAAGCAAAGGTCTAAACCCTATCACAAGATGCATGTGTCAGGTCTGGACTGGGAGTCCTCTCCTCACCACTGATGTTACTCTCACTTAATAACAAGTTTTGCAGTTCATCAGACCACAAGCCTGTATAATCTCCAATAATGTATTCAAGTGAATACTCAAAGAAGATCATAAAAACAAAGCAAGAGTGCATGGTGTTTCCCTTTACACTGTCATTGCCTTTGAATATTTCCAGCTCACATATGTCCTGAAGTAGATAAGATTTCAATGTGTTCAGAAATTCTTGACAAATTTCCCTTAAATCATCCAATCTTCTTTTGAACCTAGGTCAGGTTGTGCTGTTACAACTGCAATAGGAACTTTATTCCCCCTCAAATCTGGTTCTTACTAGTATAATTTGATGTCCTGCAGTTTTCCTCTTGGAACAGATATTTAAATCACATCAAGCACTGCTTACTCTTTCTCTGTGACTCATGAGTTTATAGACCTCTACTATATCAGCATGACTCATCTCTTTCCCAGACTGAAAAATCTTAGTTTACTTCTCCATGACAAAAAAAGTCATTCTTTATCTCCAGTCATCCTTGCTGCTCTTCTCTGAACTCTTCCCAGTTCTGTTACACCCTTTTTTAGATGACAGGATGAGAAAGCATGCAGCATTCAAGGTGTGGGCAAAACATCATGCAACACTGTTCCATGCTTTATTTGAACTTCCTCACCTTCTTAGCTGCCCCGCTTTTCCATCCCCTTAGGATGACACTCAGTGATGTTTACTTCATCAGACAGCTGAAGATGGTGACATGGTGATATACCTATACTGCTACTCAAGGGCTATAACTGTTTACCATGTATTCAGGTACATTTTGTGTTACCATGGACCATGATGATCTTTCTTCTACCAAGGCCCCAGCTATACCCAGTGCCAGTATTTTCAAGAAGGGCTATGTCCTCCAGTTTCTCATTCTCTTTATTGGACAACTTGAAGTTCTTCAGAGGCATGCATCCTACTCAGTTCTTAGTAGTCTAAATGACAGTTTTCCATTTCTCAGGTGACTGTATCCTTTTAGATAAAGAATACACATCACATCCACTATAGAAGAAATCACTTGAACCATGAGCTCTTCCACAGTACTCAACTTCCAGAAACACGCTTCAGTTTAAAACTCATTCATAACCTTAATATTGAAAGCCCATATGTCTTTGTATGTCTGCAGTGTAGGAGAATAATGCTCCACTCCTATGATTCTCTCATACCATCTCATCTACCATTGTTCTGCTGAACACTAAAACTCTACCTTTTGGCTTCTCCCTCTAGCCTTGCACAGGGCTTTGTAAACCTCTCAGACAACACAATCATTGAAGCCTTATTCTAATTTCAGGGTGCCTAGACTTTGTCTCTTAGTTCTCTAACCTGCCCCTCTTGTGCCTTTGATACCTATGCTGTAGGACTAGAATCCTGCCTCACACATTTTGTGAGCCATCCCTCACCTCTGGATTTGTCACCTCTGCAGCTGTCTCCAGCTTCTGGTCACACCTGCATCCCAACGGGAAAGTTGGGCCTCAGCTCTGCCCCACTCTGCATGTGGTTCCAAGCCTAGGTCTTCAGGATCCAAAATTTTAAACTAGAGTCCCATATGCTTGAGTCACTGTGAGGTAACAGATTAAAAAAATCAAAAAATCCGTTTTGCCATAAGAGCTGAGTTTAGCAATGCTCTCCTTTTCCTCTAGCCAGCTTGGAGACCCCTTGAACTCTCCCTGTTGCCTTCAGAGCTCTCTCCAAGAGTATCTAATCCTTCCCTTTCAAAAATAGCTCACAGCCTGAAACAAAGAAACCTGGGGCTATACATTGCCCAATTTCAACTGCATTGAAATGAAAAATCATGTTAGTATACACACCCTTGAAACATGCCAGCTGCAAGACATTGGGCCCTGTAGGAGCTGTAGCACAGGGAGGTTCAGAATAGTTTGCTTCCTTTTAATTATGTGCAGTTATAATTTTGAGAGTATAAACTATGCAAGGCTAAACAATATCGTCTCCCATGACTTATTAAAGTTGAATGGCATGCAATCTTGTTCTTTTGCCATGCTGTTTCACAGAGCTGTCTCAGTCTGGTTAGTGAAAACACACTTTAAGATGAAAAGCTTTTGGAAAAAGAACAGCACATTCTGAGCACATAACAAGTACTCTGAGAAAAGCTTTCTCTTACTTTTAAAGTTAAGCTCATTAGGGATTGGGTTCATGTTTTGTAAGTGGTGTTGCAACAGCAAAAAAGCTGGCTCCCTAATCACTCTAGGTAGAACAGACTCACCTTTACACATCTCCTGCAAGCTCCTCCCCCAACCTGGATTCTCAATTCCTCTTACCTCTAAACCCAAGGACAAATCTGCTGGTCTCGTGTTCCCTTCACTCTGCCCAGGTGAGCTGTGTCAGACCAATTGGCTGCAGATCATAGACTGCTTTTATTCTCTCACTGTGGGTATGGTTGTCATTTGCTGGAGCAGTAGAGCAGCCTTTAGAAGCTCTTTGCAGCTGTGTTTTACTGTTTACACCTGTCCCTGTCCTAATCTCTGCCTTTACTGCTTTCTAATATTACAGCACTCCAGTTCATAAAAAGCAAAACCACTGACAAAAAGTTCTGACTCTATTAATTTCCTTCTTTTCCTGAGTCAGAGTAGGAATTCTTATCGTTTTCTTCAAGAACATTTAAAACTCTGTTCCTCCTATTTTTTTGCTTTTGCATAATAAATTACAATTTCAATCTTTTCCCCCTGCCAGTCAGTCATTTTCCATTCCCCCAAAACCTTTTAAATTTAGTTCTCAACTTCTTCTGTCTTCTCAAGTTGGCAACTACATCAAATCTTAGGGAAAAGCAAGGAGGTTATAATCTTTCAATAAAAAAACAAAATCCAAAGCATATGTAAAGTAGAATCAAATAATCTTTTGCTCCTTTTGGAGAAATAAGTACACAAGATCATTATGCAAAACAAGAAGTCACTCTGTCCCTGTCTCACATCTTTTTTTTCTTCCCCTTCTTTTTCTTCATTTTAGAAGTCTTGTGCTCCAACGTGTCTGGATAGATACCAACATGCAGCAATAATCTGCATTCAAGGAGAAAGGATAATCCCAAGAATGAAAGCTGGAATATTTTCTCCAGCAGTAGTACTTGCTATGAACTGTTTTGTTGTGTTCCGCTACTTCAATGTAGAATAACAAAGGTAATGCTGTTAGAGTTTACATTATATTTTGACTTACTCACTAATGTGTTCTGCATTTTCCTACTGAAGAGGAGACAATTTTTTTCCCCTTTTCTAAACTTTCTAATCTTTTTTTCAGAAGACTGGTTTTCACTTCGCACAAACTTGATCACTTATGGTGTTTAAACTTGGAAAATTACTAATGAGTCCTTTTCTTTTCTAGGTCTATATGGTCAAGGTGTATAACGTTTCAACTCCCTCCTTCTCTATGGCACCATTAGAACTTTTACAGGACTGTGAAAAATAAGAACAACAAGTATGATGTATATTTAGGGAAAAATACTGATTGTGAACTAAAAAAGGACACTGACTGTGATATCATATATACTTAGATATTAAGTTCCATACAGAAAAATGAAAGGTGTATTGGCTTGTTTTGATAGTGAAAATTTCTTTGCCTTTGTCCACAATTGAGTACATATGTATGCATATAGAAATCTCCCTGTGAGAAAGAAAAAAAAAGAAAACCAAACATATTTGGTAGTTATGAAGTGGCAGGATCACATTCTGTGTGAGATAAAAGTATTTTACAGTAGCCAGATCAAAGAAGAGATTTCAATAACAACTGACAGACTATTTCCCTCAGCTGGCCAAAGAGAAGGAAAAGGAAAACAAAAGAGGAAGAGAAAAAGCCACAGAAGCAACAATAAATGTAGAAGAGAAGCAGAAGGCAGAGACAACAGGGCACATATTTTATCACAGGGACATAGCAAGAAGCTGGCTGGCATCATAGTTCATTCGGAGCCAGAGAACAAAAACTCAGCTCTGGGAACGCTCTGCTTTGCTTTGATGCGGTCACTAGCATCCTACCTAAGAAGAGAAAGGACACTGTGCAAGTGCCACGCTACTTTATGAGCACTTGACACAAGGCATTAATCATTTTTCCCCAGCAGAGGCAGCTTGCCAAGCATTGTTCCCTGTTCAGAGGGAGAATACAAAGAGCACTGCCCCTACCAAATAGAGAGTGAAAGCTGGCCCAAGGTTTAACTTTGAGGGCATTTTACTGGAACTTTCCTGTCATAATGCATTCATTTCTATAAGATTCAAAATCTTTAGCTCCTTAAACAGCAACATGGGAGCACAGGTATGTGGGCTCATTTCACCGGCCCATGCAGCTCAGCATCCTGTCCCCAACTGCCTCCATTCACCACTGTTCTGTGAAAAGGTAGAAACCACCAAGACAACTACATAAAGCTTACATGGGCAAAATGCCTTCCTGGTCCTATAGAGATCAGCATGTGCCCCGAAGCATGAGATCTGATTACTTTATTCCAGAACATAAAACTTCTAATGCTATTAGGAAGCCTACATGCTAATAAGCATTTTCTTGAAATACAGCTACCATGTCTAGCTCAATAGCTCCCTATAGAACAGGCCATGTGCCTGGTACTTCCTTGTACTAATCAACAATCATTAATATCATCACATAAAGTCCTGTTCAGAGCCAGATGTCCATTTGCAAGTGGCCAGGGGTCACCCAGTCTTAGCTTCAAGCAGAAAAGAAAAGGTCAGTCCTAGATTTGAGCCTCATAGGACAACTTGCTTACAAGAAAGATCTATTTCTCCTCTTCCTGCAAGCAGCTGCACACACACACAGCATTTGGGGAACACAAACACGTCCTGTAGCAGGGACTTCCTAAGAGGAAATGTGCCCCTGCTAGCTGAGCAAACTGGGTCAGCAACTTGACCATCAGCATTTTACCCAGAGGCTAATTCTCAGCCTTGTGATGCACCTGCTATTTTAGTCCAGGGCTTGAATTGAAAAATAGCCTTTTGAAATAGCCATGATTTGGAGGATCTTGAATCTGAGATATTCTAAGAGGAAAAGAAAGAGAAAGAAAGACAAAGCAAGGTATTTTGCTGTGACTCTTCATAGTAAAGCTGACAGGCAATCTGGGTTCCTACAAACACTGTAGTGTCACTTGATCTGCACCACAAGCACAGATCATTCGAAAGAGTCTAGGAAATTGTAACTTTTTTTCTATAACATCATCTATTGCAGATCATTCAGCTGTGAAGAATTCTTAACTGTCCCCCAGAGAGACAAGGTTCTCTTCTTCAGTGCCATTGACAGCCAGAAATAGGCTGAAAGTAAGGACTGGATATGACCTGACCATATCTGACCAGATAACATCACTGACATATTCTCATCATCCTAAATAAATGCAGGATTTCATTCCAGGCCTCTGCAAAAACTTCAGGTTCTGCAACTCCACAGTAAGATCTGGGGCTCCCAATGTTTTGCTCTTGAATTATTCCTTAGGCATTTTCCTACCATAATGTTAGCAGCTTTTAGAGGCACTATAATCAACTGGATTATATCAAACTGTTCTGGGCCAATTTACAGTTGTGTAAGACTCCTTCTCCATAAAGGTCTTTAATACAACCAACAATGCGCAGAAGTAATGCAGCATTCTCCTTCTTTAGGATTAAGGGGACATTATAAGGGACATACAGAGACTGGCATACATGTAATGTTATCAGAACTGGAAATATAAATAAGCACTTTCCTCTTGACTAGTTGAGTAGATGCTAAGAAGAGATGAGAAAAGACAAGTGATGATCTCTGCCATACCACCATATTCAACTGTGGCAATCTACCATTTGTATTTGCAATGAACTGCAAAAAGGAGGTCTGATAAAAGGCAAATTAGAAAAGTGTTTTATATCTATATAAAAATCTTTTTTTTTTTTCATGTAATTAAAGAAGACCACACAGGATAAATAGGGAAATGATAGTAGTACTTTTAAGTAAGCATCTTACATTCGGTGACTTGAAATCTCTGCTTTACATATAAAGTGAGCCAACTGATTGTTAAAAGCACGTTTATTGAGGATTAACATTCATGTAAAAGATGAATGCTTCCTAATCCTTAGCATATCTGTTTTTAATGATCTACTGACATGCAATTAGCCAAGAATAATGAACCTTTAATCTACATTAAATGTGTACTGGAGACATTTTTTACAAACTATCACTGAGTTTTATTTCTTAGCAATGGCATCAACATTTTTATTCAGAAATATAGAAATAATCATAGGCACTTACTTTTATCACTTCTCACTGAAGAATGCCTGGCTGGAGTAATTATGTCATCTAGATTTATGCCCTCTGTTTCTCAAAAGCTGAAAATGGCTTCCTTTCCACATCTGCATTCATTAAAACTCATGAGCATTGTTTCCTGTTAATGCCAACATTCTAATGATTTCTTAAAGTTAGCAACATTAAGGTTTGAGAACAAAGCATTACTTAAAAATAACTCTGTTCTGGTAAGCTCTCTTAGTGCAGATGACATAGGTGGTTAGGAAGCAGATCTAACTTTGAAGCTCTCACCACTATAGGGTTGTTTACAGTTGTTCTGCCCCAGCAAAACTGACTTTTTTTTTTTTTTTTTAAGGCAAATAACTGAAGAATGACTTATCTGTATGAAATACTACCTGTGCTGCTAAGTCAGTGTTGCCTTGCTCAGGTCAAGCTGTGGGGAGCTTATGTTGGTTCTGTTCTGCAACTCACATTTTGCCCATGCTGGTCACCCCAGCACTGACCATCTTGCACATGCCTGTCCCATGGTAGCACTGCAGGCACGCTGAACATACTGATCCTCACTTGGAAAGTCCCGTGATCACAGTGCCTGGGGACATCTGGCTATTTGCAAAAGCCCACTGGCTTAACTTTGGTGAGCCCAGGATCAGGACTTAAATTCATCAGCTTGCTGATGCATTTGCATAGGTAGTTGACAAAAAGAAATGAAAGAACTATTTAAGTGAAAATAACTTTCTCTTATTCTCCTATATTTCTAAGTTATATCACCTGAGGAATGCTTTGGGTCATGAAATACACTTCTAGAGATGTGTCAATGAGTACTAACTGTTAATAGTTACTCTATTTGTCTGTGCTAACTAGTGAGATTTTTTCCTTTTAAAGAGGGTGCAGCTGTCTGCTTCCTGAGAAACAATAAGGCCTTGAATTACTCAACAGGAAACTCTTATTTTTATGAAGAATTATTATTACAACCATTCTTTTATACACACATTCTTCTGGAAAAACTTAAAAAAAAAAAAAAAAAAGAGGAGCAGTTCCTTCCAACAAGGTTGCAGGGATCTATTCCTTATAAGCAAATCCTTTTCAGTAGTTCCACTGCAATTGTCCTTGCACCCAGAATGAGCTTCATCGTGATGAGGACAAATAAGGAAAAGCAAGTCATCTTGCCATGTGTCTTTATGATCTCTTTCAGATCCCTTAGTTTAAACAGCAGTGTGCTCCCCATTAACAGCAAATAGGTAGGAACTTTATGATTCAAATTTGTGTAAACTTGTGTGATAGAAGTAGTACTATTCCCACTTGGCACATGAAAAATTTAAAGCACAAAAATGAAGGCGAATGCAGCCTGTCATGGCTCTGCAGCTGACAGATATGTGCAGGATAATGCAGGAAGTGACAAGAGATTATATTCTAGATTTCCTAAATCTGTGATTATCATCCTGACCATCCTCCTACCTTTCTCCTCTTGTTAGTAATATCACCAGAGTGATCACTAACAAGCATCAAGCAAGTATTTGGAAAGGAAGTGGGAGGATGTTTTAGAAAGCAAGCAAACCCTGTGTGCTTCAGCTGGCATCCATAGTTGGAAAATAAGCTTTGTTCAGGGCGCAATTCAAATACTATTTGTTGCAGACATATGGAAAATATGCACAGAAGAATTGGGACAAGCTGGGGAAGAAAATAAACAAATGGCTAACATCACTGAGCCTTGAATACCCTGAAAACTGCTTTCTCTAGAAAAATGGCAGAGGAAGTATGAAGACTTTTCCACTACTGTTCTCCCTGTGACCAAAAATAAGGCTTCCCTTTGCCTTTTGTTGGTCTCATGACTTGAGACAGAAACCCTCTCCAAGTAAGTAGCACTGTGGATGACCTTCAGAATATAACATTTTCTGAAGAAAAAAAAAATCCACATACTAATTTCATAACACAACATTGTACTCACATACTGAGATTGGAAATTGTGCTTATGAAGTAGTCTTGCATTCCTGTGTATCTCTGGCATGACATAACCCTACCCAACCCCCTGCCTCCAGCAGAACAATGCATTTTTATAGAAAAGGCCCCTAGGCATGACTGCAGTTGGGTTGTTTTGAAGTGACCTTATAGGTAGGCCACATCCATTCACAGGGCACTGGAAGATCTCCTCAAGAGAGAATCAAATCATGTGGGAAAGCAAAAGCATACAGTTATCACTGACAAATATACAATGAAAAGCAAATCTTCTGTAAAACTAAACTTTTCAGTAGAGGAATGAAACTGTGAGATAAGGCTGAGAAAAGCTGTCTTCTGAAACTTATCAGGAAGCGTGTGGTTTTTGGTTTTTGTTTGTTTTGTCACACACAGAAGACCTTGCCAGCACAGCGAGAATCCAAGAGAACTTAGTGTCCCCATTCGAGCTGAAAATGTCCATGATAAACAACTGGAGGGTGCTGATAGCATATTGCACTACATGCATTCTCCACAATATCCTTGCATTGCTCATTTTAAAAGAAGAAAAACATTTCCTGCCTGGATAAATAACAGAGGAGGGCAAATGTTCTGGAGTGACCTGAGACAAAGGCAGGGTTTGTTTTGTTTTGTTTTGTTTTAGTGAGACTCAGAGAATAATAATGGTTCAGGATAACAGCAAACAGCCTGGTTGGGCTTTTGCCCTTGTTCTCAGAAGGAAGAAAAACAACCTTCTGAGGCTCCTGACATTTTTTCCTTATATCTACCTAACATCTCACCCAGGAAGGCCTGCTAATATTTGGAGGGTGATATTGCTCATGCTAGAATTTGGTATCATAAGGCCTTCCAGTCATAAAATTTCTTTTTTATGTTGAGTCACGCAGTCATATTTTCTCAGGATGTTTCTCCATTGTGTAACTATAGGTTAATAGCAATACTAATGACTGTAGTAGCCATGCATACGGCTGATCCATTCAACATTGAAAAGGTAAAAGTAGATCCTTTTATTCCAATACCTCTTAAGTGTTTTACATAAGAATCTACTTGGCATTTGAAAATGCAGTATTTGTTTAATTAAAGTACTCTAAAATATCTTGAATAACATGTTAACTCAAGAAAGTCAGAACCAGAGAAAAACCTGATCTGAAGAATCTTTTTGCTGGATTTTCCTGTCAGAAGCAGGAGGTCTGCTTTTGAGCTTTCACTAGTGTCTCATTATTTTTGCTCAGCTTGCTTACAGAGAACTCTTAACTCCACTGTCAACCGCAATAGGATCCAGGATCAATGTTTTTATTGCATTCAAAAAACAATTTCTTCTGTAATGGAAGAATATATATAAAAGCAGCCAACTCCAGACTCTCAGACCAATCTTTCATGGCGTATAATACCACTAGCCACAAGAAGTTTCCACTTTCCTCAGCTCTTAGTTCTCTAGAGAAGTAAAAGCAAGAGATGCTTATTGGATGATTCTGCTTTCACATCTCTGAAAATCAGGACTAATTCCAGAAAGATCAACCAAGCTATACTAGCATAATGTTAGCATAAATGAGAACACCAGCAATATATAATACTGCTGTAATTGTTGGCAGTAAGAGTTCTGCCCTCTTGTGTATTTGTTCTTGTAATTTTGAATGTCTGCCTAGTGTCTTTCGCAGGCTGAATTTCATAGCTATGTTAGCCCCTGTTTATTTCTTTTTGTCTGGTGACACCCACCCTCAGACATTTTACTTCAGGTTCTCCTGATAAGGTTTGGAAAAATTGGTAGACTGCGAACTTTGAACAGTGTTTTAACATTAAACAAAGACTAGCAATTTCTCTTTCTTTAGGCCAGAATTGCTGTCTTTACTATAAATCTCTGGATGATCTCATTTTAAAAGCATTGATAAATAAGTGTGAAACATTGTTAATAATTCTTATCTTTCTTTGTTCAATTCTCCTCTTAAATTTATTTTGTCTCTTCACACGTTTTTTTGCATGGAGCAGAATTTGAATCTAATAAACTGTGCACTACTAATAGCTTCAGGTATGCTCCCCCTTTCTGATAGATGAGGGGCAGTAGAGGATATTGCTTCAAACCATTTTTGCATCATATCATCTGTAATGGTCAAGTATCATTCTGACCTGGAGTAGTACTCATCTCACACAATCATCCCACAGTTACGGCATCTTCTCAAGTCTGTTGCCCTGGTTTCTTCCGTAGTTAAAAGAGAGAATCCATTATGTCAGTACACAAATCTTCTTTAGATCAGGGAACTGAGTTGCTTTACATAAATTAGAGCCTTACTCTATGCAGGTAGCATGGACTAGATTTCAGCTTTCTTATGACAATGAATAAATGAGATGAACTGAATGAATAAATGAATTATTCTGGTGACCAGAGCTGAGATCCACAAGCATACAGTGGGAAAATCGGAAAAACAACAATAAAACAGTAGTTCCAAGCAGGTAGACAAGAAACTTCATCAGAGATTCTTACTGTTTGAAAATGTCTCCGGGGCAAATGTGATAAGACTCAGAGGAGAAAAAACTCAGTAAAGCCTTGTTTGTGCATGGGAGTCTGTCTTGTTTACTGTGCACAGGTACAGCCACTTAAATAGACAGTCACCTAGATTCAAGTGAAAATGAAGTAAAAGGAAACATCTCAAAAGATCAGGAGTGCAGAAAAAATTACGTAGACAAATACAATGCAGGAAAAAAAAATGAAAAAAGGTAAACAAACAATACAAAATAGCAGTAACGCGAGGAAATTTTAAATTAAAGGGCAGCAATGGTATAAGATGAGGTGCAATCAAGGGGAACACAACCAACTTAGATCAGTTGCCAGAAAAGCACCACAGAACCGCAGAGTAGCTTAGCTGTGATTAACTCCTGGTTTTATGAGTGGTCCCAGGGGAGAGGTTGAGGGCTTTCTCTTCAAGACAAAGCAGGTTGAACTGAGAGGCTGCTGGGTCTGTTGAAAGAGATACTTAGTATACATCTATTTACATAATACTCAAGCCCATTTGATTCCAATGCAACACATATCACTGCTTAAATTGTGGGGTTTTCTTTCACAATGGTTAAAGGGGTAAAAAAAAAACCAAAACGTTATTCTCTTATCCATCCAGTTGGCTTTTCCTTCTTTTTAGAGTAAGTGAAAATTTTGCTAATTGCTACCACATGCAGTTTTAATCCATGAACGAATGTCTCAGAAAAGTGTCTAGCAAATATTAGCAGTTACTTCAGTTAGTGATTTAGAGCCAATGTCATTCCTTCAAGATAGGATAAAAATACTTCCATGAAAAGTTTCTGTTCCAAATAGTGGCAGGGAGATCATAACCTCTTGAAAAAGAGCATGAAACTGGAAATATTGGCAACCATTTCACTCGATGAGCTCCACTCAACTATGCTTTAAAGAAGATTATGGAAAGAATGATACTTAGCACATCAGCTATCACTTTCTTGTACAGCTTAGATTTCTTTCCATAAAGTGCTTTTATCATTTTACCAATTCTGTAAAAAATCTTGTTGCCTTTCTAAACATGTGCCAAGTTTTGCAGCCAAAAATGAATTAAAGTATCATTATTTTAAAGAGAACATTCTGGTGCAAGTAAACACTTTTTGTATGGAGTGAGCCTTGTAGAATCTGACCCAGTATTAGTAGGCATTTTGCAGTATTCCCACTATATGTAACTTTATGCTCAGTTTAGAATAAACAGTACTGAATAGTTTGCATTGGAGTATGCTGTGCTGATGTATTTATTCTGTGTCAGTGCCTCATTAAGAAAACTCTTTCCTTCTGGTTCTGTTAGACATTTTAGCCTGCAAGTGACCACTTGAGGAGGTAGAGATGTTGGACAGAAGTTAGCAAGGGAGATGCTCTTATTTTTATTCCAAAAGGAAAATATGTTTTGACACAGATCTCAAGTCATCCAAAAATACTTGCCTTGTTAAATGTCATCGGTCAAAACAAAAATAATTTGTTAAAGGAGCTGGCGTGGTAGTGCTGGGGATAAGAGGAATAGATGCAGGTGCAGGCTAAGGCACAGGTCACCTAAAGTGTGTATGGTTCAAAGTGAACCTATGTTCCTGAAGTATAAGTATTGTGTTTAATAATTTAATTTTAGGGCTCCATCCAAAAGCTTGCATCTTCAGTTCCCTTATTAGTAATGCTGAGGCTTGAGCACTAAAGCTTCCAGCTCCACAACACTGAAACTGCCTAGAACCTATCAGTTGGGACAGGCTGAGCTTTGGTACCTGCTCTCCTCAGGTTTTTGATCCGTGCCCAAAGAAGGATGAATGAGATATATGCAAACATTGGATACAAACACGGAGACAGTCTTGCAACCTGCTAGCCTTTATGTCCCATGCTGCCTCTCCTTGTCTTCCTGGCCAAGTGAGAGTTTGAGAACTCACTGCAAAAGGTTTCCTCTTGAACAGAAGCACTGGAAAAACAAGTTTTCCAAAATTCAAATGGTGAAGAAATTCTTCAAAGACATCTGAATCCAGACATGCCACAGGCTGAGAACAAATAAGTTAACTATCTTCCTGAGGGCTAAGTCAGCATAAATCTCACCCCACATGCCCACCAAACTATAAGATTTGCTTAAAATCAGAAATGGACCCTGCAACTCAGATTTAGAACTAGCTGGTGTACAAGCTCCTGAGGCTCAGAGAGTTGAAAGGCTATTAATTAGCTCTTTGTTTATTCATTTGTTTTTATAAACAATGATCTCTACTCAGAGGTCCACAAAGTAACAGCACAACACTTCAAGCCCATTCACACCCATTCACCACAGGAACAGATCAATATTTAGTTCTTTTTATAACACACTTTTTATATCATGCCTTTTTGCATCTGGGGCCCTGTAACAGGGAAATTATTTCAGGCAGTGGAGCACATATTCCCTTTCAGTCTTTAGAAAGGCCAAAAGCAAGCACACAAATAATAACAAGAGGGGAATACCATCACTGCCTGCCCTCCACACTGGACTGGTACTTTAGTTTTCTGCCAAATGCATCTGATATTTTGGAAGCTTTTTCTGGAATATCCATGGATCCCTTCCTTCAGCAGAATGAGCTCACCCCATTGGGATACTGTTCTCATGGCAGTACTGGGGGGTAGTTCCATGTGTAAAAGGGCTGTCTTTTCTTGTCAGTAACCTTAGTGGGAGGCTCAGCCTTTCCCCATCTGGGCTGAACAGGATCAGCTCAGATGTATGTAACAGTTTTTTAAAAAGACAGCATGCTTGGGAAGTTCTACATCTTATCCCTGCAAGCCTCAGAAAGTCAAATTCCTAAGGGCTCAATCCAGATCATTTTGGTCAGCCAGAAGATTCTCATTGTCCATAATCAGATCTGAAATGACAAAGATTGCTGCCAAGAGCAGCATTCGCTTCAACAACTGCTGGGTAACCTGGAAGCTTTTAATCATGGGAAGCAACATGAAACTGCAATGTTTTGCTCTGCAAGTAGCCCCAGGAATTTGCTTAGGAAAAGGAAGCTGAGGATATTAAAAATATCCTTTGTTTTATTCTTCAAGTAACAAATTAATTATGTCTTGCTATATTTACTTTCACTTTCTGCAGCAAAGTACTTCTGTGAGGATTTTTGTTAGCTTCTGCATTTTATCCTTCACTAAACATTCCTCCTTCCTACTACAATGCATAAAAATATACCCTGTTCTGAAACTGCTGTCCCACTTCAAGGTAGGACAATTCTGTGATATGGAAAGTATTGCATCCCACTGTTTTTGTGGTGGTATTTGGCTTTCATGGAGATGTGGTTCCAATTCACCACACTTTCTTACTGTGTGAATGGTAAAGTTCACTATTATAGGGCAAATGATAACATTCTGGTCAAACTCAGCTTGGAGTTCAAAAACTCCCATGAAGAGTCACAGTCCAGCACTGTTCCCATAGATCACAAATACCCAGAGACATATCAAGATTCTGAGAACATAAAATTCTATATGGATGATGCTTTTCCATTTGCTACTCCTACACTCCACTGGACAAAGAGGAAAAAAACCAAAACAATCTACCTTGAGAACTAGGGTTAAGAAGAATTAAGAGTAGTAAAGGATGTCCACAGAAAATTTTGTTACAAATTAACAAAAATATTAAAATGATAGAATATTTTAGCTAGCCCTCAATTAAAATCAAAATGATATCATAATGCCTTAAGCATGTTATAGCTGGTGGCCTTTATGTTCTTATTTCCATAGCTCTTCAGTTAAACCACATTTTTCAGAGCACGCCATAGACTTCTAATTTAGAGGAGACCTACTTTGCTGTTGGAGCTGGAAAGAACGCAGGAAAACATCCTTCTATCAGAAAACTTGAAAGCAAAGGTTCATCTACACTGCTCTGACCAAAATAAATGCATTTTTACTCCTGCCATCCTGCTTTTCCATCACTATCGAGGTACATAAAGATAGAGAGATGTTAAGGTAATTTAATAGATATGTAGACATACAGGCAGATTATCTACAAAAGGCAAATATTTCCTCACGAATTGTTGTTTTTACCAAGACAGTTTTCAAACACCTCTGTAAAGACTGATAATCAAAGAATAAGCAAAATCTGAAATTAGAGCTGCAGTTAAAAGTCAAATAACAATGTATGGATTCATAACCCACCTACAGCTCTGTGGTTCTGACCACATCTGGCTGTTCATGCAGAAATTAGAAAACGTGCTCTAAGCCTGAAACACACTCTCCTGGTGGTAAGAGGAAGTGGAATGCTGTTTGCCATAGGAAGAGCAGACGTGCCTGAGTTCATGCTCAGACATGCTCTTGAAGTGCCTTTCTTGTCTTGCTGTGGAAATGTTTTCCTAGTCTACAGTGACCAACAGAATGAATGGTGTAGCACATTCCCTTCTCCCTGGGCAACTATATTAATAATAGGGTCTTCCTGTGACCTTCCTACAAGACATGTGTGAAAACCATGTTGTTAATAAGTCTGTACAGCTTTCAGATAAGTGACTGGCCAGTCTGGAATATAAAAACAATTATTCTAGTCTAATCCATAACCATTCAGAAAAAGGTGCAAAACTCATCAAGACAACATTCATGGATGTTCTATGCAGACACCACCTAAAGGGATATAGAGACAAATAAATGGAAAGAAGAAGGAATTTAACATAAGAGCTCTTACTTGAGACAAGTTTGAATTAGTCCTTCTTCTCATGTCTCTTTAATTTATTTTTATTTTATTTTATTTTTAAGAAAATGTAATTATTGTCTGGGAAATCTGACTTCAACTAGCCACCTGCCAAGTACTGACTCACATCTGTGTACAAGATGTTCCCAGCATTTCTGTATGCATTTGTATCTATTTGCAGAACATATCGGATCAGCTGCTTTCTGTATGCATGGAAGGAAAGGAGAAAGAACCTCCAACATATCCCAAGGGACAGGTCCTGGGGTTTCTTTCTCTCCTACTTACTCTGCACATATCTTTCTACCTTCCATGCCTTTTGAAAGAACTGATCAATGTGGCACAGAAGCATTGCCATGGATTCCCAGGTACAATTAATTCAAGCACCAAATCTCTAGTCATTTGTTTGGATATGTTATAGTCTACTATGGTGTCTTGATAACAAGCTGGCTAAAATGACTTAGTTCCTATTCCTTAAATAGCAAGTTAGAGCATTTCTCTAGCAGTAGTAGTATTCAAATAAAACAGCACTGATGGCATCACCTTTGTATTGATGTTGCCTTCCAGCACACTTGGTGATGTATGGACATTCCCAAAATTAGTTTGGGATCTTTCACATGCAAATATGCACACATACATACAAATGTGAGCTTGCATACTGATGTAGAACAACGAAGTGAGAGAGCTACTGGGTTCCTGAAAAGGATTGACTGATGAGGAGCAGCAAAGTTCACTCATGAATTACTAGTTAAATTTGCCTTGTCCCTCAAATTTGATCAATTCTCCTGTTTAGAGACCTGAGTGCACTTGCACCTGAGAGAATGTAAGACTGGAGAGAATCACTGCCCTGACCAGAGCAGTTGCTGCACCTAGATAATTAAATGAAAAGATAATGAACAAATAGAAAAACAATTATTCTCCTTTCTATAGCATTCTGCCAAATAATAAAGTTCTTCCAGAAGAGAGAACAACTTCAGAAAAAAGAACTACACCACAAGAAAGTACAGTACAAACTCCTTTAGAAGCTAAGTGAAAAGGTATCTACAGTATTTAGCCATATTTTTATTAGCATTCTGCCAAATAATAAAGTTCTTCCAGAAGAGAGAACAACTTCAGAAAAAAGAACTACACCACAAGAAAGTACAGTACAAACTCCTTTAGAAGCTAAGTGAAAAGGTATCTACAGTATTTAGCCATATTTTTATTAGTGTCGTGGAAGATCCTACCTGCAAATGATGTACATTATATATAATTAGGTGTTCATAATTTGTGTTAATAGTTTATTAACTCTCTTCAATATTCACTTTGAAAAGCAAAAATGCAACACATTACACTCTACAGCCTTTTTCAAATAACAGTTTTGGTGGGCGGGGCACTATCAAGGTGTGTTATCTCATCCTCTT